>NC_066617.1:14716311-15456311 GCF_025201925.1 Gopherus flavomarginatus
TTTCCATCCTGATTTTTACAGAGATATTTTTACTTTTTTCTTTCTTAATTAAAAGCTTTCTTTTAGTAACCTAATTGATTTTTCCTTGTTTTAAGATCCAAGGAGTTTGGATCGTGGTGAAGCCTCTCAATGCAACCCAGGAGGGGAAGAGGTCTGGGGGGAAAGGAGAGGTATAGTTAATTCTCCAGTTTTTAAGACCCAAGGGGTTTGGGTCTGGGTTCCCCAGGGAAGGTTTTGGGGGACAGAAAGTGTGCCAGACACTAAATTCTGGCTGGTGGCAGCGGACCAGACCTAAGCTAGTAATTAAGCTTAGAAGTGTTCATGCAGGTCCCCACTTCTTGTACTCTAAAGTTCAAAGTGGGGAAAAAACTTTGACAGAGCTATATTTCCGGATTAGGGATCTGATTATCCCCTTTCTTCTTCTCTATGTGAAAGAAGCCTGAAAGGTGGATCTGCCCCATTCCTGTGGATTTGATGGGTGGAATGATGCCTTGGGGAATGGCCCTCATTCCAGCCCTTATCCCTTAGTGACTGGGAAGGCTCAGGCACAGGGGTTTTTATCCGTCACCCTTTATATGCATACCTTCAGTGTATTTGAACTGTATAAATTGGGCATGTAGTGTTTGTGTTGGGGACAGCCATAGAGACTCAAATACATACTTGGTACTGTTCTTGTTGGACTCCCTCCAGTCACCATATTCCACCATATCCAGTCACCATATCCCACAAAGACTATTACCATTTTGGAAAGGCTTTGGAATGATGGCTGCCATCTTGGTCAACATCAGGGACCTCCAGAGCTAAAAGCCTGAATCCATATAACTTGAGCTAAAGAGCCAGGCTTTCCAGAAGATACCTGTAATGTACAGCGTTGTTATAACCGTGTTGGTCCCAAGATATTAGAGCAACATGGTGGGTGAGGTAATATCTTTTACTGGACCAACGTGTGTTGGTGAGAGAAACAAGTTTCAAGCTTACACAGAGCTCTTCTTCAGGGAAGCTAACTCAAGGTGTCACTGCTAAACACAAGGTTGAACAGATTGTTTAGAGTAAGTAGCTAACACATTTCAAGAGATCATTTTAGGTGAAGTGACCTATTAACACGCCTCCATCACTGGAAGGAAAGGAATGGAGGGGTGGGGAGGGGAGCACCTGGGGAGCATCTGTTGTAACAAGCCTTAAATCCCATGTCTCTGTTTAGTCCATGATTTTCAGCTTCTTCTAGGGCATAACCAACCTTCTCCACAAACTCTGCAACATTAACCACCTCACTCAGAACACCATTCTTGCCACCATGGATGTCACCTCCCTATACACCAACATATATGCCCTATACATACTTACCAGCTTTGGGTATCTTTTAAAATTAACCTTAACTCTGAATTTCCTTGATATATGATTTCATAGAGTTTAAGGCCATCTTAGATCATCTTGTCTAACCTCCTGTATACCACAAGCCATTAAGTTTCACCTGGTTACCCTTGTGTTGAGCCCAAAAGCTTGTGTTAAATACTTTAGTTGTATGCCACAGGCAAAAATGCTTGGTTTGGGATAATTACAACATCTCTAATGCATTTTCCCTAGATTATTGCTATATAATCTCACTCCCTCTTCATGTAGTTTTTGGCTAGAAATATCCTTGGTTTGTTCTTGCTTTTGAGGGTTCTGTTGGTTTTGTTTTTATATTAAAAAATTCATTCATGAGCACTGAGCAATGATTAAGAATAACACCAAGTGATGTTTCTAATGATTTGAAAATATGAAGGATCAATCTTCAATATTTTTTATTTTCAATTAACTGATCAGATTCACCAGCACAAACCAGCAAGCACATATTACTCTGTTACACTTGTTTTATATCTGCTTTGCTTCACTCCAGCAGTGCAAAACAACCAGCCTCCCGACATCCTGCCCTCCACATTCCCTTTCACACCTCCCACCAAAAAATGCCCACACTCTCACATTCACCTGCTCACACACAACCCAATTTCCTTCCCCTGTTCCCCACATTTCCGTGTATTGGGTCACATACTTTATTCCTTCCTGCTGTAAATATAGTACAGAAGGTAGTTTCTGGGGTTGGGGAGGGGGAATGTAGGAATAAAGGGGGTTTTCTGCTGTAATTCTTCATAACTCAACACTTCTCCTTCAGTGGATGCTGAAGAAAAAGTGTTCTATTTCAGGAGAATTCCATGAAGATATGCACTCTTACAAAATGGCCACCATCTCCTGTCATTCTCAATGGACAAGGCTACAGGTTGTTCTCTTTAGCCGCCCTCTTTCAAACTGGGCCCCCACCTCCCAGTGTTCTCAATGGGAATGAAGCCAAAGCTGCCCTCACTGTACAGTGGTTTCCTATGCTGTGAAGAAGTGAGGAGCAGCACTTTAGGTAACAGGTAAACGAGTTGGTAGCCATTTCTGCTAAGGGCAGCCTATGGCTTCTGTCCCTTTGCAAACAGTAAGAGATGTAGGCCATTTTGAGAAGGGTTCCCTCTCCTCATCCATACCTTTCAAGGCTGACAGGTGAAGTTGCAAAATATCACTTGGGCCTGATTCTGATTTTAAGTACATTGGCTTACAGCGTAAATTAGAATTGCCAACAATCCTCTATTATAAGGGATATAACTATTTAAGTAAAGAATTTGTCCTGTACTAAATCAGTATGGGATGCCTTTTGTCCTGTATCTCAACCAGAAGTGTAGCGCTGCCAGAGCGGACCGAAGCATCTCTCTGGCACCTGAAATCCAGGATGGAGCATCACTCTTGCATTTCACCTTGCCAAGTGACATCTCGACCAGGCACACAGGGTTGCAATGCTGCTCAAATTTGGTCTGGCCTGCCCTCTGTCCCCAGACCCCATGCTGAAAGTTGCCCCCACCTCCAATTGAAATCTAAAATAATGCTCTTGCTGGTTTCAGGGAAGCCTCCTCCAATCCACATACCCCTTCTTGCAACCCCTGCCCCACAGAGCTGCAACAGGCAGAGAACAGCAACTGAAACCTTCCACTCAGCTCCTGGCACCCACACAGAACTTGAACGAGAGTGACAGCCGTTGCCTGGCCACGCATCTGAGGCCCTGGCCTCTCTGCACAGCACAGAGCTGGTGAGAGGAGAACCCCTAGGAAGGCCAGGAGCAGACAAGGATCTGCCTTCAGAGGTTCAGATCAAGACTGGGAATATCAGAGGTCTGTCCTGTATTTCTGAAATACAGTTTTGGCAATCCAAGTGCAAATCAAGAATAATTCTAGTGAGGTCAGTGGTGCAAACCAGTCAGCAATATGGCCAACCCCAAGCATTCAGAAATCATGAGTCAGATCCCCCCAAAAACACATGATTGGCTTCAAAATATTTTCTTTTAAAGGTGTGTGAGGGGTTGGAGGGTTGTTTGTTGTTTTTTTTAGAGATTTTTGGTGGGGAGTGCCTTCTGGTTTCTGAGGCTTTAGGTGAACTTGCTCCATGTTTTCAAGGTCTTCCCCCCCACCTCATCATAGCTTGAGAGGGTCGTTTTCTTTAAAAATAAATAAATAAATAAACCCTGAAGCTCTCACACAATCCATTGATTCAAGCATCTGGCCCTTTACAGAAAAAAAAATCGAAGACCACAAGTGTTGGCAACACTGGCAGTGTAAACAAAGTCAGAATCAGGCCCCATATTTTGCTTAAATGTGAATTAAATTAAGCACGAGTTACTTTACTGATTAGCTTAATCTCTGTGGTAAAGCGTTGCTACATATGCATGTTTCTGTACTGAAGGTCACATTATATAAGATCTCGTTCTTAGAAGGCAATGCTACATGAAATAATCAAATAGAAACTGCAGCACAGCCAGCTTTGGCACCAGTAAAAATGTGAACATTGGTGGGGATCAGTTAGGACTCCGGAATATTGTGACCTCAATTTAGGCTGGATGACCTTCTCATAACAAAAAATGATAATTCTTAAAGGTATCCAGCCTAGATCAGAACTTTCCTTAAGGATCTGAAGAGACACTGCCAGAAATTGCTTTCCATGCTATTTCAGTGCTTTCGCTTTCGAATGCGAAAGAAGATTCTATTGTGAAATGAAAATACAAAGAAATAGCACAGGTAAGCAATTTTTTGGAAGGATTTAAGATTTGTTTAGAAATTCTAATGCTTTTTGCCTTTCACAATGCTATCTAAGCAGAAGAGAAACTCTTTTTAATATCAAAAGCATCATTTTTTATTTTATTAAATAGAGTGTTTCAAGGGTGTTTAAAGCATTATTTTAAATGGAGAGCATAATGCTAATAAAATCAAGCCATCTCTTACTGATAACTTAAGTCATGAGTGCAATTATTTAAAGACAGGTTTTAAAAACAATTTCAGATTTTTAACAAAAATAAATCTAATATGTATTAAATTGTTTAGTTAGCATTGAGATACCTCTCTGGAAGGAAAGCAGATTTAAAATTAAATTTGTGTGTGTGATTACTTCAAACATATCCTTATTAGCAGCTACCTAGATGCTTGTGGTCCTTCATGCATTCATGTTTAGTTCCTGATTATTCACAGCTTGTTAATTGGTGTGATATGGGATGAATATTGATAGCATAGTTTGTGAAGATGATTTCCATACCAAAGGAGGCAAGAATATTTACTGCCTGTGCAAAAGGAAGTTCTTTGCTGATCTCACCTGAAGTTTAATAAAAGTCAAGCCATTTTCCCCCTGGATCCAATAGGTTGGTTAAGTGCACAGGTACCTTTTTGTGATGAACACAATATAAGATATAACAAAATGGGGAATCCAGTTTGGGAAAGCAATTGTCCTTAGCCAGCTATGGGCCTGATTCACCACTCTGTTATTCCAGGTTTGTGTTAGTGCATTATGAAATGACTGGTTCCCAGTAGTAGAAGGGAACCCTGACTGGGGTGTTTGGATCCAGAATTACCTCCACATATCCCCACCATAGACAAGGACAAATCAAATATGTTCAGATCTGTATCAGAACTTTCCTAAAATACAGGGAGGATCTTATCCAATATTTCAGCTCAGTCCCATCTTTAATCCTTGCAAATAAGGGGCTGAATGAGCCAAACTGATTTGGAAATGAGTGGGCAATGCATGCTGGAAACAATGAAAGTGGATAGACGCCTCCCCCCAAACACCCCCCTGAAGCAGTGTTTTCCATGTGTGCACAAACACATACGTATTACACACTGAGAAAGAAGAGACTTGATGGGAGTTCAAACAGAAGGGTGGTGGTGGCCGGGCCGGCGCTTCCATTTAAGCGACCTAGGTGGTCGCCTAAGGCACCAGGATTTGGGAGGGCGGCATTTTGGCGGCGGGGGGTCCTTCCGCGCTCTGGGTCGGCCACGGCAATTCTGCGGCGGGTCCTTCACTCGCTTGGGACCCGCCGCCGAAGTGCCCCAAAGACTGGGAGCACGGAAGGACCCCCCCCCCCGTCGCAGAATTGCCGCCAACAACTGGGAGCATGGAAGGACCCCCGCCTAGAGCGCCAAAAACCCTGGCGCCACTCCTGGGTGGTGGGGCACAGTAGGATGGAGACTCTGCCAGAAGGAGTTGATGGATGTGAGGATACAGCCTATGGGGATGCCTAGACAGGCAGGAGTTGGCAATAAAGCTCAGACGGATGGTGGGATGTGAGGGAAGACCCAGTGCGGTGTCTCAGAGGATAATGTCTCAGAAAATTCTGCATTGTAAGGCCTGCTACAACACATTCCCCACACCTCCAAGTAATCTGCTCCCAAGCAGAGATCCAGCAAGAGGGTGCAGCAGAGGGGCCAGAGGAGGATGAATGCTTTCTACCTTGGAAAGTAGCTAGTAGATTCCTCCAGGCCTCAAGACTGTACTGGAGAAGACTCCTATCCCCTCACCCCACCCAAGGAAAAGCATAGAGTGTGAAGACCTTAGCCGTGACTCACTGTTGCCCTGTACTCCATGCAGTCATCTGTACAGTGCAAAGTAGGTCTAAAATGCCATCATTGGAGACTTTTAAGAGCAGGTTAGACAAACACCTGTCCGGGATGGTCTAGATAATACTTAGCCCTGCCATGAGTGCGGGGGACGGGACTAGATGACCTCTCATGATGCCTTCCAGTCCTATGATTCTAGGCTATTGTTGTGACCTAACACCCAATTTTGAATGTATTTTGCAAGAATTTTGTATTGATATTTTTTCACTGGCTTTTTCAATTTTTTTTCTTTTTTTGGCAGTTAAAAAAAAATCAGTCAGTTCTAGAGATGGTCAGAAACTGGACAAAAATACTTAAATGAACAATGAACATTTTCACTTACATTTCTGAGGTGGCATTTCTCCCACCAATTAGAATTTGATTTTTAAAAAACTAAAATATCAAAATTTGAAAATATAAATCAACCCAGCTTTGCACTGCTATCAACAGTGTAGGATAGTGGAGAATCTGGTTTCTGGGTCTTCCAGCTCCCTACCTGGAGGAAAAAAAGTCCCTCAGGAAGATCGGACAGTTAAGTCAACTGTCAGTCATGTTTTCAGCCTGACTGAGAGATTGAGGCAGGTTGAAATCTGATTGGGATTTTTTTTTTCCAAAACGATTTGTCAGAAAATGTTGATTTGTCGATACAGAAAATATGTTGACAGAGCATCTCCCAGAACAGCCACCAGCCCACTTATCTGGGATGTGGAAGATGCAGGTTCAGGCATGAATTGAACCCAGGGATTGATTATTGGAATATTGGCCGTTTTGGGGAGCCTTAGTCTCAAAAACTTTTGAAAGTTGTTGGTTTCATCCCAATGCGGAATGAAAACAAATTTAAAAAATCTCAATTTTCCATAAACCAGAATTCTTGTTTTCCAGCAACCCCTCATTTTGGGGGGGGGGGGGGGGGCAAAATTAGAAGCAGGGAAAAACAAGAAAAGCAGAAGAAGGCTAGATTAGGCCCAGGGCAATGCTACAGCACTTAAAAGCAATGGACAAAATTCACACCTGGTGAATTACTTTAGTGGAGGGCTGTAATTGACCGAATAGATTTGGGGTTAAATCCTGCTTCCATTGAAGTGAATGGCAAAATTCTCTGAACTGAGTCTTTTCTTGTTTCTCCTCATCATTCCCAGTTGTTCTTGACTGTAATGCACTGAAAGATCAGGGCCATCTGTATCTCCAGGGTTCCCCTTGTCCCATCCAGCTATTTGAACTTGGCTGTGGAGAAGTCACTTATTTTTGAGACAGTGGAAGCTCAGCTGCAAAATCCTTACCTTTTTATAACCTTTGCCTTTATGGATTTTTACTGCAGGGGTAGTTTTCCTCTCCCTCTTTGAATATCCCTAAAATGACTAGAAGTGCTAAATATATAAAGATACACAGGATCATGCTTGTGGGACACAGAAACACAAAACACTTCACATTTTATGTCTTTCACCTGCTCATATGATGCCTTCACTTGTAGGCTACTGCCAATGCAACTCAGTTGCATTGGGGAAACTTTGAGCCATAATTAACCCTCTAAAATTATTTCTTCATGAAAGCTTTCTGGAGCTCCCGCCCCCCACCATTCCCCAAAGTTTGATGGTTATGTGGAATCCGGTATGGATGTAACCAACAAATATAAAAAAATCTGGTTTTCCCCTCCTTTTAAATTGTGCAACTCATAAATCCAAAAAGCCAAGAAAAACCTAGCAGTCACAGATGCATATAATCATTTGTTGTTCTTCCTGGATAACAACTTCACTTGTCATAGGTGAAATAGGCAGTGTGTGAACTAAATAGATGTTAGGTGGTAGAAGTCGGGAGGTAATAAGAGTGCTTGAAGATGTTGCTAGGTAGTACAGCAGTTGTTACTAGGTAGCAGATGTTACTAGCTGTTAAATACATTTTGAGCTGCTTTGATCAGTTGTAACGTCCCAATCCTTCCTCTCATTGCAAGTTGGAAGCACTCAGCAACGTGCCAGAAAAGGCCCTCAGTGCATTTCGGTTATAGGAGAAACTCATAAGGTTTGGAGTTTGAGCTCAACTCAGAAAGGGGCAGTGATGTGTCCCTTTAAGGTTACTTAACAGTAATCAGAGAACCTTGCCCTACTGGAATTTGGTATAGTGCACAAGCTGTGGATCAAATTGTTGGAGCTTTGCTAATAAATGAGTATTAACCCTGTGCCGGTGTTAGCATGTGGATTGACTGCCACAGAAAAGTGCAAATAGCAGCCAAAGATTTGGGTGCTTATCCAAACTACACAGACCTCTTGAGCCTGTAAAAGTGAGCTGGAAATCTCATGAGAAAAAGCTGTCTTGTGAGATTTCTGGCACTTCCACACATCCCTTTTGACTAGAAATGCAACAGAAAAAAACATCTCCTTGTTGCATTTAGGCATTTCCAGTTCTGATCACGGTTGGAAAATGGAAATTGGGGATGGGGGTAGACTTTGGAACAGTTATGAACCTAAAATAAAGAAAAAGAGATTCAGTTTCAGTTTAATGCTAAAAACGGGTCAATATTCAAAGACAGAAAGGAAGAGGCAGGTTCTTATTTTATCTAAACTAATTTGCCCATCCGTGGCTTTCTCTGTCTGCCTATGGGTATTCCCAATGCTCTCGTCACTATGGTATCCAAGCCTCAAGTACACAAATTAAGGGTAGCACTAAAATTGTCCCTGGGGCAAAACAGGACATGATCTGTCTTGGATTTTCTTTTTGTTTTTCTCTGCCATCTTTGTCCTCATCGGTTTCTCCTATCTGTTCCTGAGCTATACTGAGTATATTTCAAAGACAGCAAAATAGAGATTTTAGATACATTGGGGCAGATAGTCAGATGTATAGTGGTGTAATTGAGAGCAGAATCTGGCCCACAGCATAGCAGAAAATGATCAATCACAATTGTTAATTAGTCTAGGGGGAGGATTTTTAAAGGCACAGAGGGGAAGGGGAGCCCATCTCCCATTGGACATTAATAGGAATTAAGCGCCTTATTCCCATTTGCACCATTGAAAATCTTGCCCTAAAACTCATGAGTATTTCCGTCCAAATATCACTATGTATCAGTACTAGGAAGAGAAGTCTCTTTTCAGCAATGCAAACAAGTGTTTAGCAAACATGATTGGAATTTTTTAGGTTTTTGTTTAGATCCAAACATTGGTGATCATTAGCAAAACAGGTTAGAAGGCATGTAATCACTTAAATAAGTGGTAGAGGGTTAGGAGTCTTGGCTTGTAAATGTAATTACAGAGCTTGTCAATATACATTGATTTTCTTAGATCACTTAAAAGCATTCTGCAACCTAGGAAAGTAAAATGGAAGAATGCTACGTGAATTGAAACTGGGGCACCATGAGGGATGATTAGCTCAGTCATGGGGGGACTTTATCCCCCCTCCGAGTCACATAGTCATGAGATGGAGCTTTCCTCAGAAGCGTTCTTTTGATTCTTTAAGAGAGAAGAAATTCCATGTTTCTTGTTTCTCTTTTTATGGGCTAATGTTATTGCAATCATAACTTTATTGAACTTTGACCTAAAAAAAACCAACTAACTATTTTAAGCAACACACAGTGATGGCTAATCTTCAATAACTCTAACTCCATAGGCCCATCTACCTTTTTTCAAATGTGTCTATTTTCCCATTCAATTTAATGTTTCTGCAAACTAGCATATCTTTTAAATTATCCCATTAGGAACCTAAAAATACAATTACCCATAACTTCTGACCACCCTCTTTTCCACGTACCTCATTAACCTCTCCGGAGGTGGAAGGTTGTTTACAGGACAAAGATGAAAAGCTTTTTGTACAGTTAACTAGCACTTCCAGCAGATGTGGTTACCTGCACCCCCCTAATATTACACAACCTGTATTGCCATGGAGGAGAGAAAGAAGTCCTACATTGAATTTCTGTTTAACAGTCAGGTGACAAATGAGAATAGCAGTGTAACTGAGACAGTAGCTTGGAGGAATTATAATTAGTGCCTGATAACTCTCTCTTTTTCCATGGAACAACTGACAGAGATCCACCCAAACATTCAGGTAGGTACTGGGCAATCAAAGAGCAAGGTATTGCATATCATTGGCTTTATGTATGTCACCATGGCTGTTGCATGTGCAACTCCCCCTACCTTTCCAAGCCCTGATTCATTTCACTAGTTTCATCTTTGAGTCTTGTTCACAGGTTTGTGGACCGGATTTTCTGGTCTGTTGGATCCCCATTGTGCTGCTGAAATATCACAGAGTGGATCTATTCTGGCAGGAAACGGTCAGTGGAGAGTTCCCCTTTCATAGGGCAATTCTCTGTTGGTGTCAGGCTGCCACAAGTTGTCCCTCTTTCTGAACAAAACAGGGGCATGGAGGAGGGTGGAGGAAGGAGAGGAGGCATAGCAGAGCAGATCCACACTTGACCAATACTGCACTGGTGTAAGGTCTCTTTAAGGATTTATACTTGGGATGTAAGTTAGAGCAGGCTCTGAGCTGTTCTAACTGCAACCAGGGCTGGCTAGCGCTAGATCAATCAGAACTGGCTCCTTGCATCCCTCCCATTTACCCTATTCCTGAGCAGAACTTGTGCAGGCTTAAAAATCCAGCCCTACGTCTGAATCAGTGCACACTTCTCTGCTCTCCTCAGCATTTGGGAAGAAACTTAAGGCCAATGTTTTCCAAAGTGTTTGCTTAAAGTCCTGCACCTTAACAAGGATTATCTGATCCTGAGAAATCAGGGAAGTGCAGCTCTTAGATACTTAGGGAAGGGCCTTAGACAAATATCTGAGATGGAGGAATCACTTTAGCCTCCTGTGTTTGTAAACGTTAGCCTTCTTGTTGAACTCTGTCTCCTTAGTTCCCTTGCACCAAGTGAGTTTCTGCCAGCAAATTAAGGCAGGAAGGGAGTGGGGGGGGATGCTGCCCCAACTCATCTATCCCACTCACCTTCAAGCCCTGAAACAAGGTCCCAGTTCCTTGGATTTGGAGGGAGAAAGTGCAGGACCCTGATTTTCCCTACCCCTCATGGGGGAAGCCAGCAGAGGTTGCTGCAGCAACCTATACTGCCGACCCAAACCTTTCCATTAGAGGGAGTTCTGGGGAAGCCGTTAATAGGATGATTCCTGTAAGGGCCAATGGAAGCCATGCAGCAACTGGTAGACAAGGGATCTGTGCATGGAAATCCCTTGTATTCAATTGCTCCTAGAGAATAGAGTGATATAGGGTTTAAGAGGCTGGATAAAATTGCCTGGAAACTCCACTAGCTGAACCTCATGGAGTTTCCACTCCATAGGTATGAATAACCCAAGGATTTGGCTCTTAAAATGTAACCTGTTTGGGACAATGACCTTGTCTTCGTTAGTGTCTGTAAAGCTTTGTGCATGCTAATGGGACTGCAGAAATAATAATAATCTGCAGAATATGCCCGTTACTTTGGATTTGTGCATGTGCACTGCTAGATACAAAGACAATGGGTGAAAAATAAACTCACAAAGTAAATCTTGCGGTTCCTTTAAAAATTCCCCAGAGTATTGCAAATCCCTAAAGATGTGGACAGTATCTTGCAAAAGATGTTGCCTGTGGGATTCTGCAGACTTTGTAACCGCTCGAGGATTCTGCAGGGAATGGATGCTTTCTAGCTGTCCCAGCTGTGTCATAGCTAATCAACAATATTTTTGTTTCTCAGTGTCTTAATACTTTCCACTCGCTTTGTTGTTGTCCTTTAACTTTGATTAAACTAATCTTAGATGTGCAGTTGCCAGCTGGATGAACTAAGAGATGCGTTTGTTAAATAAAGTGAACTTGTTCCCTTGAGAGGTTCTCTCGCAGTCAGTTAAGTCTAATGATAACCCTGGTATAGGGAGGGGGGACAACAATTATTTGGGCAGTGGAATATAGCATTCATTGTTAATTCAATCCTAAGCATTTACAGTATTGTTTGGCATTAGCAGCAAAATTCCACTAGTCAGGCTGCATTTCCAGCTAGCCCTAACTCATGTTAGAAATGTGCTAAACCATTTGGAGGGTTTAGAATTTCTTCCATATAGGGGTATGCAGAGAGGCGGACAGGATCGAATCTGGGGCCTATGGAGCTTAATGCATGAGCCTCTACTGCATGAGCTAAAAGCCATATAGCTATTATCTAAGGCTGTAGAGCAGACTCATTAATCTCTCTAAATGGTCTCGGTGCCACTAGATGGGACAGAACACCGCACCCAGGAGGTATGTGGGTTACACTTTGACAGAAATGGGTGGAGATGCTTGCAAGGTGGTGGTTTGCCCTGTGGTTGATGAGTGCTTGTACATCTGTTTTCTTACTTTCACTGGGCTAGAATCCACTCTATGGGCAACCAGGAGCATTCAAGAAGGTATAGAGGTGCCATGCACTACCTCACTTTCCCAGGAGGATTTTTGACTAACTCAGCCAGAATTCTCCCTAAGGATATGTTACAGGGTGAGCTGGCCCTCTAAGGGGGTTGGGACTCAGCTGCACCTCTGACGGGGTAGCCTGCCTCCACAAGTGCAAGGAATAGGGGTGGGGAAGACAAGAGTTGTCACATGATGGGAACATGTGACTGAACCCACGTGTGCTGGGAAGATACAAAGTGCAGCCTGTGTTCACTTAGAATCCTGCAGGGGATCCATCGGTGCAAAGCTGCCAGAGACATCTGGGATGTGAACAGGGCCGCCTGGGGGTGGGGGGCAAGAGGGGCAATTTGCGCTGGGCCCCACAGGGGCCCCACGAGAGTTTTTTGGGGCCTCTGAAGTGGGGTCATTTTCTCACTCCAGGGGCCCCGGAAAACTCCCACGGGGCCCCGGAGCTTCTTCTGCTCCAGGTCTTCGGCGGCGGGGGATCCTTCCGCTCCGGGACCCGCCGCTGAAGTGCCAAGTCTTCGGTGGCAATTCGATGACGGGGGGACCCCAGGCCCCCTGAATCCTCTGGAAGGGCCCTGGATGTGAAACAAGGATCAGAAGAGTTGGGAAAGAAGCTCTCCTTACCAGTCAAAGGGAGAGACCTAGCTGGAGTCACCTGCAGCCCAGGAGGGACATGCTGGACTGCTGAGCCCAGGAGGAGCATAATGAACTAGTGAGTCTGGAGAAAAAGACCAGGAAAGTCTAGTTTTAAGTTGAATTGTTTAATGCTAATAAACTACTCCCTTCCTCCAGGGACTAGATACAGCGCACCAGTTGTGGTGATTCTGTTTGGCTGCAGAAGTGGGGAAACTGAGGCAGCAGTATTTGGATAAAACCCTGCTACATGTTCACCCTGGAAGAGCAGCACATTTTCCCCTTCCATGACTGGCCAACTCTCTGGAAGGGACGATAGTGAAATAGGGCAGGCCTGTCCTTGCTCTTCCACCCCCTTTCAACGAGGGCACAAGGACTACAAATCCTATCTAGATTCCAGCACCTGAACAGAGATGCTCCTCCTGACCTTCCCCCTTCCCTTGTGCATCCATGCAGGGGCTATCCAGAATCTGGCCCATTGTGAGCACAATCCTGACCCCGCTGAGTTAATGGACATTTGAGTAATGATGGCAATAGGAAAATTAGGCCTCCACATTCAGCTTTCAGCCACTCACCTCGTATTTTTGAGGTGGAGTTGGAAATTCTTTTTAGGTAGCCGAGGTGCAATGTATTCTAGGCACAGGCAGAAGGAGATTGCCCATTTGCCCAAGCTAGATGAGAACGTCCCCTCCCAAAATAAACACTTCTTCCATTCCTAACCTTCCCCCTGCTCGGCCTGCATCTGCCGATTCCTACACGTTGCTGGCAGGAGTGGAGGATGCAAGTACTGCATTAAGACTGTGGCACTTCTGCTTCCCTTACAGGAGGTGCTGTGTATGGTGCCGACAACTCAGTACTTGTCTCCTCTCCCAGAATCCCTTTTCCCACCTCTTTGCAGCAACCACAGAAGATGGAATGAGGGGACGGAAGAGGGTGAGTGCCCAGAAGAGAGAGCCAACAGCAGGCGGCTTTTAGAGTCATTTCTGTATAGACCTATTGGTTTAATGTTTGTTTATATTATAGTAGCACTTTGAGGCCTTCACTGAGATTGGGTCCCCATAATACTAGGTGCTTTACAATCCTATTGAGAGACAGTCCCAGCCCTAGCCCCAAAGTGCTTGAAATCCAAAATGACAAGCCTAAGAGGGGAAACAGAGCTACAATGAGGTATGAGCCAAGACCTACAGCTTAATGCAAAGAAGTATTTCCTTCAATCAGCTGGCCTCTTTGCTTACATTTTTCTAATAATTTTATGCTGTCAAAGTAAATACAAACATCAGCATACCCCAGAGGTTTGTTTATTTTCTGTACCTATCTAGGCTTTGAAGGAGTAGATAAATATTGATGTCAGCATACAAACGCTGACAAAAAAATACTTCCATAGATAATAATCAACATTTATAGGTAGCCAAAGTAAGAAAAATGCTGCTTGGGAACTTATTAGAGTTTGAGTTAAGGCTATTTACTTCATGTATTTTGACATGTGACACTGACAATGTGTGTTTTAATAGTTATCGAGCTTTAACTTTTTGAATCTCAGTGGCTACCATCATTTATATGATTATTGTCTGACGCCCCCAGTTTCCCAAACTGCGAACATTCCAATTGATTAAAAATTGGAAAAGCTTAAAATAAACACCAATATTATCCATCCAAATTATAAAAAATGAAAGTTGAATTCTGCCAACCCTATGTATACAGTACACACAGGTGTAGATCAAGAATAATAGCCTAGATAGTTTCAGTGAATATTTGTTTTTTGTTTTGTCCCCACTGCTAGGTTTTTTAAAAACAAAGTTCCTTATGTTAGGCCTGAATAAAGATATAGCAGACAAAACCAGGTATGCCAACCTGACCAAAGTCAGGCTAACAGAGGTTTTTGGGTAATCCCTGAGTGGAAAAACATTGAGAAGCAGCATGTCTCACAAGCGCTGGGAAAAAAGTGAGATAAGGGAGAGGCTGCATTCCTGGCATAGTACCAGATGTGCTGTGTTAGGAGCAGATCCTTCGAAGAACTGATAAGAACCCTAGCTTCCCAGCCTCCTTGTTTTCACTCCCTGGTTTTGTTCTTTGTTTGTTTTTAACTCCCCTACATTTCTAACTTTAGGCATGCATGTATACTAAAGGTGTTTAGTTTCTAGTTGTTAGAAGAAGGGGGTGGGTTGCTCAAGTGAATAATTTATGATGCTACGGAACTGTCTATATAGGCTTGTACTAAGATGTAAAGCAGAGGCTGGTTCTCTCTGGAGATAAGCTGCTCTCTATTGATGCGTGCACTTGTCAATAAAGAGCTTTTGATCGGACCTTGCTGGTGTTGCCTGTCTCTCTCACGGTCAGACAACGAACTTTGCCGTCTGGGTTAGAGTCCCCGACACTTAGTATCCTGAGATACAAATGTTGGGGTATCTGATCCCTTTAATGACATTTCAAGTCTTGCACTGGGGTGGGGTTTTTTTTTGTTGTGTTTTTTTTTTAAGTACAGCATTGCCACTAAAGTTATTTTCAGAACATCATATGGATTTTTCATTGAAACATCTGTTAGCTTTTATCATCCTTGCTCTGCTTTGTAATTTTGGAAACAGATATAAAGAATGAGCAACCCAGAGCACAGTAATATAGTGGGAAGCATCCTTCATAAGTCAATTGAGGAATTTAATAATCTCTTTAGAAATAAGCTCTGCAGCTATAAGAAAAATGTGTGGGTTAAAGGCCTTCCAATTAAGAAAGGTTTCTCTGTGGATTTATAGGCTGGTGGTTAGCTCTTCCTGTTCATGTTTCCATGGCAACTGTCAGGTAGATTTTCTGCTACTTGCTTGGAAGTTGGAAATGTTGAGTCTGGTTGAGCCTTTCAATTCACTGAAGCTTAAATGAAATTCTTTGCAAGGAACTGGCATTTAGCCTGGGTCATTTATTCATATCTATAAAAGAAATCAATTATTGTAATCAAATGCAAATGTTTTTATTGGCATTATTTTGGGGTATACCCTTATTTTAAAATTTATTGTGCCACAATCTATTTTTAATGGAAAGGTTTGAAGGCGGCAGCTGGCCTCTTCGCCATCTGTTGGCGTATGGCTTTAATTACAGCCCAAAACATACATAGGCATATCTTTTTCTGGTCTGCTCTTACAAGCTATAATCACCCCTGATGATATTAATGATGCCAGTTAGAATCCTGGAGACTCATTAGGGCTGAGACACCTGTACTGCAAGGAACACAGCTTACAACCTTTTCTCTGTTCATTTCCCTTGTCTTGCTGATTTGCTTGGAAAGTAAATAACTTTCATGTTGTTGTTGAAACTTCTGAGAAAACATCTTAATTTTCACATCAGAATTTGTGTGTGCATGTGAATTTCTTTGTGCTCCTTATAGTTTCTGAGCCACACGGACTGCAACTTGACAGCTTCATGTAGGTTTCTTTCTTTTAATTCTCTAACCTTGGTACATAATATGCTGTTTGGTCTTTTTGCAGTGCAGAATCTGTGATGTCCAAAATAATGTATGTAGGTTTCACTGACATTCCTCACGTGAATAAGGCCAGTGGGATTTGGTCTAAAGAATGCAAATGTGAGGGCCAGATCCTCAGATAGTATAAATGGCTAAAGAATGGTGTACTGATTACGGCAGTAGCCTGGGACTTTGAAGACCAGGTTCTGGAAGTTTTTGAAACTGCCTTCCAAGGGCAGCAGTGCGGGGGAAAAAAACCAAACTGGCTTTGAGACTGAGCTTGATAAGTTTGCCTACAGTGGCACGTGGTTCATCTGCTAGTAGCAATTATCTCCAACAGCCAGAGATGGGGTACTAGATGGGGACAGTTCTGAATTACTAGAGAGAATTCTTTCCCAGGTGTCTGGCTGGTTGGCCTTGCCACCCTGCTCAGGGTCCAACCAGTAGTGCTGGAACTAGGGGTGATGGGGTGCAGCAGCACCCTCTGACTTAAAGTAGTTTCCATCATGTACAGAGTTTACAGTTGTGTTCAATGACTTTCAGCACCTCCACTATAAAAATTGTTTCAATGCCACTGGGTCCAACCGATCACCATATTTTGGATCAGGAAGGAATTTCCCCACAGGTCAGATTGGCAGAGATCCTGTGTGTGGGGGTGGCGGGAGGGGGGAGTTTACCTTCCACTGCAGCATGGGGAACAGGCCATTTGCTGGTTTAAACTAAAGTAAATGGTGCAATCTCTGTAACTCAAAGTCTTTAAATCATGATTTGAGGACTTCAGTAATTTAGCCAGCGGTTGTAGATCTACTGCAGGAGTGGGTAGGTGAGGTTCTGTGGCCTGCGATGTGCAAAAGATCAGTCTAGATGATCACAATGATTCTTTCTGGACTTTAAAGTCTGAGTCCCTCGCTCCACTACAGGCTGTCTGTGTGATCCTGCAAAGGGCAAATCCTAAACTCATGTAAAGTATCACAGCACCACTGAAGTCAGTGGAGCTATGACAGTTTATGCCACCTGAGGATCTCCTCTGCTATCTGTGCCCCAGTTCTCCATCTCCAAACTCCCGGTGTGTGTGTTGTGTGATAAATACATTACAGATTGTGAATTACTCAGATACTATGGTGAAGGGGGTCAGAAAAGTAGCTTGGACAGAAATCAGCATAGCCCTGGTCTGACTCCTTACTTTTATTTTTTCCTTCTGGCACACATGGAAAAAGAAATGTGCAACCCCCACTTTACCCCTTTCTGGTTTTTATTGGTAGGATTTCCAGTGAACTTTCCTTGAAAAGCTGTAATATGGACAACACTTATTTGGAAATGCAATTTATTTCAATTGCACCCTTGCCTTTCCAATTTATATTTAATGTCTCTTTATCCTGTTACTCAGTGCTTGTCTTCCTTTTTAAGATATAGGCCGTGGGGCACCCTGTTACGTACTTGCTTACTGTTAAACACATGAGTAGCCCAAAGCAGGTCAATAGGACAATTTGAACCAAGTCTTGGTATTAAAAGCTTGAGCAGTCACTAACAGGCAGAGATGTGCGGCGGGGGTGGGGGAGAGAGAGTCTGATTGATCTTGGTGGAGGTAGGGCCAGCAGTCCATAATAGCGGGGGTACAATATCCCAGGCACTGAGTCAACATTGACTTTCCTCCCCTTCCACGCTGCAAAATTGTTGGTAGGAGCCATTGTATATCCACAAAGATCTAGGCGATCTGGAAAGCATTCAGATACCTCGGTGATGGGCACAGCTATGATGAGTTGAGCTGTATTTTCAAAAGCATGAAAGGGAGCTGGGTGTCCAACGCCCTCATACGGTGTTGAACAGCCCATCCTAGATAATAGGTATTAGGAACTGTTTTTACTGCAGTGCTGAAATGGAGCAGCTCACTTACTGAGTAGGGCATGGCACTGGGAGCTTATGACACTAGTACTTAGGATCTGCATCAGCTGTTTGTTGGTCTTTGGGTTTATGGTATTGCTTTTAACTTAGACAGTCTTAAAAGGCTGGGGCCAGCCCGAGGAACCACTCTTTCTCTGTGCTGTACTGCCATGGTTGCAGTCAGCAGAACTGCATGAGCTGGATCTTCCTCATTCTAACAGAGGGTCCCAAGACTCTGGAACTTCTTTTCCCTCCTCTCTGAAGTAGGCCAGATTTGTTTTGCAGGCTGCAAAAGACCTGTATGCAAAGGGTTTGACTGGTATTTTGATGCTGCTGGGGTCATGCTGTAGTATTGAAGGTTAGGGCCTCTGGAGTGGTATCCACAAAGGGACTTAGGCATCGCCACGCTTAACTTCCAGGCACAAGAAAATCACAGGAACAACACTGGGATCCACAAAGCTGAGTTAGACGCCTTGGCTCCCTATACAATGAATAAGGAAAGATAGGCACCTCAGTTCCTTATACAATGAATGGGGGGAGAGTTGAACCTGGGTCTTCTATTTCACAGGTGAATGCTCTAACCACAGGGCTAACAATTATAAGGTGGGCAGCATGACACCCACCTCTTCTGGTTGGCTTGTAAATGGGACCCAATTCAGTAGGTGTCCTCTGAGCATACCTACTGAACTAGGCCCCACACCTGATTTTGGCCAACACCTGTCTTTCCCTGATACGTGAGTTGCTCTGGGGCTTATCTGGGAGATAGGTGTCCACAGGCCTAGAAGTGAGATATCAGTGCATGTGCCCAGAGAGGAAGGAACACAGGCAACTACGAAACCTTTATGCTCAAAAATGTAGGTGCATACAGGGTTCAGTGGGAGTTTTGTGAACCACAGTTTAGCCAGAATTGGGACTTGGACACCTAATCTGAGATTTAGGCCCCTATGTATCTTTGTGGATCCCACCCCTACAGTCTTCAATTGAATTAAATAAATGGTCATTCCACTGTACAAACACACAGGAAGACAAATGTCCTTGCCCTGAGGTTCTGGAAATCTAAATAGCCTAAAACTTACAATTCTTATGAGTTAAGGGCCTGGATTGTGACTTGGACTGTACACCTGTAAGTCTTATGTGGAGTAAGAAGCTACTCTGCTTTACTCTTCTGTGGGTTACTGAGATGTTGCATCTAAATATGCCGCAAGAAGTGGGGCTGTGTGTCTGCTTACCCCAACTCCACTGGAGCAAGAAGTTGAAGAAGGGATGGAAAATGGACAGAGACATGACTCCACTCCATCACTAACTGACCAGCACACCTGAGCAGATGCAATGCATGGGGGGTAAGCAGCCCCCCACCCAATTTGCGGCTTGGCTTGTGCTGAGTATGCTTACACAGACTGAGCATGCTCAGTAACACTGCTGAAGCTGGCTGTCCTCACTCTATCCCCCTACTGTTGGCAGGCACGAGTCATCTCTGCATCTGAGCCAATGAGTGGGGTGGTGATTTACAACTGTCAGTCTCCTAACAAATTATTATCCCCTACTCTTGGTGCAAATAGGAAGGGAAGCCAGGCAGGATGTGGGTCTGTGAAGCAGGATAGTGATAGGTGCCTGCCTCTGCCCAGGGCTGTACCTCAAGTCAAATAAGATTCCTTTAAAAACCTGTCCTAAATAGCTGACTGTGACAGAGTGCTGGGCAACAGCAGCTGAGCTAGCACTCAGGTCACTGCAACTCTAATTATTCCAGAGCAGACCTCCTTAAGCAGAGCTGTGCCTAACTGATGATCTGAGCAGAACTAAGAGGCTAATTAGGCCATTAGGCAGATGACTCAAAAGGCACAGGAAGGAAGTGAGGAAAGAAGGAAGAGAGAGATTACTCTTCCCTATTTGCCTCAGGAGCTGAGGTAGGGTGTTCAAACTGTAAAAATAGGATACATGCAGGAGCCCCACCCCGCTCTGTGGCTCCACCTCTGCTCCTCCTCTTCCCTCTGAGGGCCTGCCCCTTGGTCAGGCTGGAAGCCAGAACTGGGCAATGGTAAAAGCTGCCCAGGGAGCCCAGTCTGCTGTGTGGAGCCCTGGACCCTCCATCTGTCCTGGGCCAGAGGGCTGAGGTGCCCAAAAGCTGCCCCTGGCCCATGTCTCCACCCCCTGGGATGTGCTGTAAAGACCAGGAGGAGGGTTCGGGGCTCCTCAAAGCAGCCTGGGCTCCTTGGGCAACTCTTACCATTGTCAAGCTCCAGCTTCTGGCGTGGCCAGGGGTGGGGCCTCAGGGGTAAGAGGAGCAGGGGGAAGAGCCTCTGGCAAGGTGGAGCTAAGGCCTACCTCAGCCCCCACCTGCCCCTCAGGAAGAAGCTAGTGCCACCCCTGAGCCTCAGGCAGATGTGGAGCAGCGCTGCAGGGAATCTGGGATTCAGCCCGGGACTGGGACTTGAAATGTACATTTCAGGCCTGTCCCGCCCAATTAGGGATGGATGGTCACCCTAGCTGAGGGCTGCCTAGGACTGTGGGGATGAGGCTATATATCAGGGTGGCCAAACTATAGCTTATGACCTATATGTGGCTCTTTTGCAGTTGTTCAAAATGTAAAAATGGGACATATGCAGGAGCCCTACCCCACTCCATGGTTCCGCTTCCTGCTCCTCCTTTTCCCGGCTCCCGGAGGCTTCCACACCCACCACTCTCCACCTACCAGACTGGGGGCAGAACTCGGGGTGGGGGGCACAACTTAAAGGTTTGGCCCTCCCAACAGCTGCAGTCACACACACCCAGGCACACTCCCCCCTGTTTCCCTCAGCAGCCTCTCCCTGCAGCACCCAGCTGTTAGCTCTGCCTGGAGAGGCAGTGGCAAAGAGCTGGGAGCTGCAGGGAGGGGATGGGGTCTCTGCTTTAGCCCTTTGGGGAGAGGCAGCAGCAAAAGCAGCTGAAGACCCAAGCCCAGGCAGGTACCTCTCATGGGACCGAGGCTCTGAGACCCTCTTCCCCATAGGACTGAAGCCCCCAAGCCCCAGCAGGTATGCCCCAGCTGTCCAGCTTCTGAAGATCATAATATGTGGCTCGGAGCGTCAGTAAGTTTGGGTATCCCGCTGTATAGTGTATAAGGGTGGTAGAAACTAATATTGTAAATAAACTGTCCCGAGGTGTTCTACCAGCAAAAAAGGTCTCTGAGCTGTCTGTGAACTTGAGCAGAGGCAGGAGCAAGCAGGCCCTGCCACATCGACCCTAATTAGGGATCTGTGTCTGTCACGGAGGTCACGGAAGTCGTGGATTCTGAGACTTTCCGTGATCCCCCTGACTCCTGCAGTGGTCAGTGCGGCTGGCCCCGGGGACCACCCAAGCAGTGGTCCCGGGGGCTGCCAAAGCAGCAGCAGGTAGGTGGCTCCCTGGCAGCTGATGCCGCTGCCCTCCCCCCCCAGCACCACCCACCCCCTCAGCTAAGGTTTAGTCTGGGGTGTTTATAGTACAAATAATGGATAGATCACAGGCCATGAATTTTTCTTATTGCCCGTGACCTGTCCGTGACTATTACTAAAAATATCCATGACTAAATTGTAGCCTTAACCCCAATCAAATAATGTTCTGAAGTGATAAGTGTCAAAGGGGCAGCTGGAATGCGTTAGTGCTTGGTAAGTAAAATATTAACTACTATTGGATTCCTTATCTGCTGTAAATAGCCACAGCTATTTGAAATGTAAAGGCTGGTGTTGCAGAAGTTCTTATATACTTCAAGGTATTGGAGTAGGTTTGTATGTGTGTTTTGGAAAGCTTAAAAAAGAGGTTTTTCCTTCTGGAGGCCATTAGTTGAATACAAGCACAGTACTTCCCCCCCCCACAATGTTAGCCACTTAATACTGGTACCACTTCATATTCATTAATGGGTTGTTCTCCCTGGTGCTGGAGAACCGTGGCACCTGATTAATGACCACAGTTCACTATCACAATCCCTCTACAGATTCACATTACTGCATGCACATCCCAGGATGATCTATATACAGTTACCATGTGACTTTCTCAGGAGTTGTGCTACAAGACAGAACAGACTCAACCAGTTGCTATCTGTTGTTCTATACAAAAAGTAGCATATTGAAGAAATTAAAATGAGCTTTACCCTTGGCTCCGTGCTCTGACTTGAGTGGAGTTTCTTTCTATACACCTGGTGTAACGGTGAAATTCAGTCCTGTTTTCCTATCTGCATTACTGATTGATCTCTTGTCCTGATTTCTTTAACTGTTGCTTTAAATTAAGTCTCTCTTCAGGATTGCTCTTCCTGTTAAAATGATCTTAATTCTTCTCCCACTTTTACCAGTGTAAATCTAGTGACTCCAGATTTACATCCGTGTAAATATCAGCATAATGGGGCCAAATGGCTTTGCAGAAATAGGATTTATTTAATGTGCCATGGGGATACAGATCTACTTTTCAGTAACCTTGTCTATTCCTTTTCTGTACCTGACTCTTTCATACACACTTACATTCCCATGTTTCCAACCAAAAAATGCCTCTTCACTTTCAGTTTAATATGTTGATATTGTATGTTACTGACAATGACACGGCACTCTTATTTTTGTATAGTGAACTGAGCCTGCTCTTGTTAAAGACAATGGCAACTGTCCCATTAACATCAATAAGGTCAGGATCAGGCCTCAGAGTCCAGCTCTCTGAGAGAAAAAGAGAAAATACAGCTGAATTCCATTACATAAATCATCATTCCCTATTTTGTACCATTTCATATATTAGAGAGCACACGGCATCAGGAAGATCTTACCCTGCATAATTTCAGTATGAAAAGTTTATTTGAAAATGTTTTAGCTGTTGCTGATTGTTCTTATTATAAAAAAGGAACAAGCTAGTCTTTAATTGTTGCTATGGTAACTAACATCTGCCAGGATATGCTGCTAGAGAAAAAATGTGTAAGTTCTGCGTGCATTCCTTTTGACTTTACATAGTAGAGTAGCTGAGGGCAGTGCTCCTTAGTGGCAACTTTGCAAATGCAAGTAGGAGGCACTCTGTGAAAGGCACACATTTAAAACTGATGGAAAGAAATGTCTGGGGTTAAAAACAAAACAACCCCCCCACACACACACACACACACAAGATAGTTGTACTGTGGAATTAATTCTCTTTGTTTTTAAAACCAACAGATTAGTAGAATTTAAGATATGGTGTGGGGGGTTATACATAATGACAACATACACCTTTGCCTAGGATAAATATTTACAGAAGGGCTGTAAACATTCATACTTGATAGCCCAAGCCAGCCCATAAATACGGGTAAATAAGATCATTCCCTTAGGGCATATAATTGTTCAGTATGGGGTTTCTTGCACTTTCCTCTGAAAATCTGATATTGACGTCTGTCAGAAGATATGGACCATAGGTCTCATCAAGCATGTCGATTCCTGTGTTGCTGTTTTGACCACCAATGGTAAATACCAGACTGTTTAACATGGAAGGTGGAGGTGGATGTTTCTTCATAAGCAGCAATATCTTTCCTTTGCAGAACATAAGGCAGGAAAATATTGACTCCTGCTTCATCAACTGTTTTTGAAAAAGCAACAAATGGAGACCTGCCTCTGCATCCCTTCTCCCTCCTTCCCCCTCGCCCCAATTCTCTTGGTTAATGCTAAAATAATTTGATGCACTACTCCTCTATTTTATAGCCCAGACAATTCAACTGCAAGGCAGGTGGTTCCACTGAAAGATAAACAAACTTGTAACAAAACCCCACTGGTTCATAAATGACCAACTGTGCTGACATCGCAGGCTGCAGGGGACTTAACCTACCATGGGAAGTTGGCCATTTACTGTACTACAGAGTAAGACCTCCTGTCGTTTTCATGACCAAGAAACAGCTGGTGCTATCTGTGTTTTCGTCTTTTAAAAAATTGATTTCTGTACAGTCTGTTAAAAGGATTAAGAGTAAGGTATTTTTGTTGTTTTCATTTAATATATGAAACACCATAACATCTTTGATTCCTTTGCCTAACATACTTATTGATTTCAAATTGGCTTTTAGGAGATTTTTGTTAACATTTTTCCACCTTTTTAAAATAGAATGCTGTGTCTAATGGTTTATTCCCTGGTGTTCTGGACTTTAGACCTTTTGCATCTTGATGTCTTGTGTTGTTCTTGTTGCTGGCTTTGTCGCTGAATTCAAGCTAGTTTCTACACTCCACTGGGTTTTTAGTCAGTACAAAAGGATTAGTAGGACATATGAAAATTGGTTCTCTACCCTCTTTTTGAAATGTAGGAGGCTCCTGGGCAGCAAAATAAACACATTTGTCTACTTTTTAAAAAAGGTTTAACTATGTTAGTCAAGATTTTAAAAAAGTAGATCCCTAAAATTAAACCCCTAAACCTATTGGTAGGCTCATAAATAAATGACTTGATTTTTCAAAAGTTCTAAGCACTAACATCTCTCATTAATTATTAGCAGGTTTTGACCAACCTGTTCTTAAAAACCTCCAGTGACAGGGATTCCACAGCTCCCTTGAAAGCTTGTTCCAGTGCTAATTATAGTTAATTTTCCCCCCAATATCTAACCTAAATCTCTTTTGCTGCAGATTAAGCTGATTACTTCTTGTCCCATCTTTAGTGGACATAAAGAACAATCAATCACCATCCTTTTTATGACAGCCCTTCACATTATTGAAGACGTATCAGGTCCCCCCTCAGTCTTCTTTTGTTAAGACTAAACATGCCCATTTTTTTAAATGTTTCCTCATAGGTCAGCTTCTCTAAACTTTTTTTTTTCCCATCATTTTTTCTTGTTCCCTTCTTGGACTATTTCCAATTTATCCACGTCTTTCCTAGAGTGTGGCCCCAGAATTGGATACACTACTCCAACTGAACCCTCACCAGTGCTGAGTGGAACTGGACAATTGCCTCCTTGATATACAACTGTCCTGTTAAAAAGGCTAATGCCATCTTGTATTTATTTATTTATTTATTTATTTATTTATTTATTTTTGCAAATGCATCACAATGTTGACTCATGTTTCGATGCCTACCTATAGATTTAGCAGAGCTGCACACCTAGTAGATCCCAGTAAAATCTATGGGCGATGGTGGGTGCGCTGCATTTTTGGAAACCAGGCCACTTGTTTAGATGCCTTGCAATTAATTTTACTTCCTCCCACACTGTGCCCCCCTCCCTGTTTTCAGGCCCACGATCCAGGAGCTAGATGCTCATTGACCAGAAAATGGGAGGACTGCTCCAAGGTGGCGTTTATCAAAAACTCTGGACTTTGCCATTTGGTGCCTCTTGAATAGAGGTATCCAGGAGCAGCGCCAGGGTTTTTGGCACCCTAGGTGGGGGTCCTTCCGCACTCTCAGTCATTGGCGGCAATTCTGTGGTGGGGGGGGTCCTTCCGCGCTCCTGGTCTTTTGGGGCACTTCAGTGGCGGGTCCCAGAGCGAGTGAAAGACCCGCCGCAGAATTGCCGCCAACAACCCAAAGCACGGAAGGACCCCCCTCCGCCGAATTGCCGCCCTCCCAAATCCTGGTGCCCTAGGCGACCCCCTAGGTCGCCTAAATGGAAGCGCCGGCCCTGGAGGTATCTCAAATTGCTAGGGGTTGTTCCCACAGCCAGTAGCATCCCTGTTTGTTTAGAATGAGGCAGAGGAAAGAGGCTGGACTGAAGTTCATGTAATGAATTGTGTCTGGAAAGAGGAAGCCCAGAGGACAGGGATAGCAATTAATTGCTACAGAGCAGAGCAATTTCTGACCCACTCCCCTGCTATACAAGTGAACAGCCTGGGCCCCCGCCAACCTAGATCAGCTCCATTAATACTTCCTTTCACTTTCCCAGTTTCTTCCACCTTTTTGTGTGTCCACACCCTGACTCATTTACCTGGCACTTCAGCATCCCAGTATTATGAGTCTCCCAATATTTATGTTACAACCAAAGCTGCTAGAATCAAGTTATTCCCTGAGAATCATTTTCTGACCCTCATGGTTGCAGGGAAAATGTGATTTCTAAAGGATTCCTACATCAGAAGGCAAATAATGATTAAGTCTCATGACTTAAAGCAATCTCATGATTTTCAGGGGCTTGACTCATGATTTTTGAACTCTTGGGCTTGGCAATGCTGATGTCCCTTCTCCTCAGCTATTTCACCCATTCATGAGCAGTCTTGCCAAAGGACCTCTATGAAGAGAGAAGCCTGGGGAGACATATGTTGGCACTGAGAACAACTTGACTGACTTGTCTACTTGCACCTGTTACTGTAGTCTTGTTGATGAACACGGCATAAGAAGTAAAGTGTTCCCTGACTTTCTTCTCTATAGATATCCCTTTTTTAATTAATTGGCTTGATTCATTTGTGTTTTTTCACCAAGTGGGCTGTAAAAGGGAACAATAGCCTCTTTTGTTTATAACCTTCTTTTCTTGGGTCCTTTCTAAAATTTAGATTGTAAGATCTTGAGGTCGTGTGTGTCACGGTGTCTGGAGTGGCTCATGACTGGGTGCCTACCTCAGGGCAAACTGTGAGAAAATAGGGCAGACACCCCAGTCTGGTGGTGTGTTCTACAATTAGATTTCACCAAACCGGTAACAAATGTAAACTCCTGGATCACTACAACAGTCCTACTATGGAGTCACAGACAATCCCCTTAGACTCTCCAGTCTATCTTGCACCCAGACTAGGATTGCCCACTCTCTCTAATTGCATAAAACCAAAAACCCCTGCCCTGCTCCTTCCCTGAAGTCCCACCTGTTCTCTGAGGACCTGCCCTCCGCTCACTCTATCCCCCCTCCCTGTGTTGCTTACTCTCCCCACCCTCACTTTGCTCATTTTAACTGGGCTGGGGCAGGAGGTTGGGGTGCGGGAAGGAGTTTGGGTGCAGGCGGGGGGCTCCAGGCTGGGACAGGGTGTTGAGGGGTGGGGGATGAGAGCTCTGGATGGGGGTGCAGGCTCTGGGGAGGAGCTAGGAATGAGGGGTTTGGGGTGCAGGAGTGGTCTCCAGGCTGGGGCAGGGGCTTGGGGCGTGGGAGGTGGTTCAGTGTGTGGGCTCCAGGAGGGAGTTTGGGTGCAGGCGGGGGCTCTGGACTGGGACATGGGGTTGAGGTGTGGGGGGTGAGGGCTTTGGCTGGGGGTGTGGCTCTGGGGAGGAGCCAGGGATGAGGGGTTTGGGATGCTGGAGGGGGCTCTGGGCTGTGGGGAGTGGGACCAAGGGGTTTGGAGTGTGGGAGAGGGCTCTGGCTGAGGTAAGAGGTTGGGGTGTGAGAAGGAGTATGGGCTCTGGGCTGGTGATGCAGGCACTGGGGTGGGGCCAGAAATGAGGGGTTCAGGGTGTGGGAGGGGGCTCTGGGCTGGAACAGATGGTTGAGGGCTCTGGGGTGGGACCAGGGATGCAGGGGTTTGGGGTGTGGGAGGGGGGTCCAGGCTGGGGCAGGGGGTTGGGGTGCTGTGGATGGATGAGGGCTCCAACTGGGGGTACAGGCTCTGGGGTGGGGCCATGGATGAGGGGTTTGGGGTGCAGGAGATGGCTCTAGGCTGGGGCTGAGGAGTTCAGAGTGTGGGAGGGGGCTCACGGCTGGAGCAGGGGATTGGCATGCAGGAGGGGGTGTGGGCTCCAGGAAGAAATTTGGGTGCACAAGGGGACTCAGGGCTGAGGCAGGGGGTTGGGGTGCAGGAGGAGGTGCAGTGTGCTGGCTCCAGCCGGTGTTTACCTCAGTCAGTTTCTGGAAGTGGTGACATGTTCCTCAGTTCTGCGCAGCGTGAGCTGCCTCCACCCACAGACACCGCCCCCACAGCTCCCATTGGCCCCTCTGGCTGTCCCTCTGCCTAGGAGTCGAGGGACATGTTACCACTTCCAGGAACCGTGCGGAGCCAGGTGGGAGCCTGCCAGACCCACGCCAATCAGACTTTTAATGGCCCAATCAGCGGTTCAGAGTGGAGCCGCCAGAATCCCTTTTCAACCAGGCGTTCTGATTGAAAACCGGACACCTGGCAACCCTAACCCAGACAAACTGGACTTTGTGATAAAGGTCACTTAAACCAAAAATCACATCACATTTAGGTTGCTTTCAGTCCCAAGAGACCAGTTACTTACTGCAGATCAATTGGTACCCTCGATTTTATACCAGAGACAATGCTGGCAGCCAATTCTGGTTTATTAACTAAGAAAAGGAAGTAAGAGTTATTGAGAGGTTGAAGCAGTCCCAATATATGTACAGGTGAGTCACAGTCTGTAATTCCAAATGGTAGCAGTGATGTGATCATGCCAGTTTCTCAAAAGTCCTTCCAGGGTACCCAGGCTCGTCGCTTTGCATCTGGTACACTTCCCTGTAAGAATCCAAACAGTCCAGAGATGCAGGATCTTTCCTTTCATCATACTTACAGCTTCTCCTCACAGGAAACAAGTTGACAGGGTCACTACTCGGGTGGCCTTTTCCTTTGATGACAGAAAGTGAGAAATGCATTTTCAGTCTTTGACTTCTGATCATCACATACAATGACTACTTGCTTTAAAATTAGCTCTTTTCTGTTGCATTCTACAAAGCTTCTTTCTCCTTTGATGGGTTATTTAGTTACAGAGGTATTCACAATGTAAACGTTTGCTACTACATTATAACAGGATACAGATAAGTGACAACAATGAAAGTAATATCCCATTAGTTTTAATGAAGATGAAACACCAGATACACCCTTATACATTTAACACTCACTTTGCTTGGCCTGGGGCTTCGACATGAGCTGGCATGTGGTCTGCCAGCATCACAATGTGCCTTAAATGTTACGCATTCTGTTAAGCACCTAGCACACCTTGTGTTTTATTTTTAAAAAAGTCTACCCTAGATAGTTGGTTAACTGATTATGGTTTTCCTGTTCTAGATCTTTTCTTTAATATCACTGCAAGTTCTGCCAGGTGGCTTATTTTGTGTGCCTTCTAAGTGATACATTTGTAAAATAGGGCAGATTGAAAGGAGGGAATTGTCTTTTTAAAGTACCAGATTTCACATTCAACCACCTTGTCTGTATATCATAGAAGCTAGAAATGGAACAGATATAAAATTATCCAGTTAATCTCTTTGCAACTACAGAATACCATTTGCATTGATATCAAATCAAAAGCTCAAATGGGACTGTATATTAAATGGTTTGGTCATAGGACACAAATTTCATTACTATTAAAGATCTATTTATTTGTAGGGAATTTTGAAAAGTACGAATGGGAGTTAGGTGCTCAAATGAATGGAAATGGGACACCTGATTCCCATATATCCTGTTTAAAATCTCCCATATAAATCCTTATGGAATTCTTACCCTCATGATAAAACATAGGAAAGAGAGCTTACATGGTTACCCCTGATGTTCTACAGGATTGTAAACAGAAATAAAATACATACACACTCTTGAAATTTAATACTTATGGTGTAGTCATTATATTAAAATATGGAAGACCTTTATGTAAAGAATTATGACTTGCAAATTGCAATAGTTGATTCTCCATCGTCTTCGTATTCAAAATTCTGCCCACATTATCTTTCCAGGCAACTCAGCTACAGTTTGTACCATTCTTCTAGCAATGATCTGATCAGAGGAGTAACTGAGTATTGATGAGGATGTGCAACAACTCATGGGACTAGCTGCTTTAGTTACTACACATTTTTAAAGTTACTTTCTGTTGCTTTAGTTTTTTCTGTTTTCAGCCCACTTGAACAGCTACTACTCTCCTAACAAGAATGTACAGAAGATCAATGGTCTGAAAAGTTCAATGCAGTGTAATATGACTTGACTTGGAAATATAGTGCAATACGGTATTGCTAAGGATGTAATCTTACCAGTTTTGTTTCTTGTTGTTACAATCCCACTTAATACTTTGTAGTCCTGATATCATGCACCTTTTCTTTTAAAGTAAAGTCATTTCTATGAAGCATAGAATGATTCAAAGTGGTATCATGATCTCAGATCTTTGTTTTTTAAAGACAACTTGTAAGTCAGGAAAGTGTTTTTCCTTCCTAACGGTAGATAATGATTTCTCCCCACTTTCAGCCATACACTCTCCTATAAATAAAGTTCTAAGGCTCTCAAATAGTTTAGAAGTGTAGAAAACTGATAAGGGAAGCTAAAGACATCAGGAAAAATCCTTGGCTGGTGGAGCTATGAACAAAAAAGAGTTTTAAAGTATATTAGGAACAAAAGAAATCCTACCAATGATCTAGGCTCATTACTAGAGGAAAACAGTACATTTGTTAATACAGAAAAAAAGAGAAGTGCTCAATAAATGGCTCTCTGTTCTATATTTAGAAAGAAGCAGGATAGCATACCCTTATAAGGATGATGGAGCACATTCTAGCTCATTAGAAACTAAGGAAGATTTTAAAGATTTGCAAAGAATGAATATTTTTATATCACTAGACCCAGATAACTTGTGCCCAAGTTTCTAAGAGAGTTGCCTGAGGAGATGTCTAGCGTGCTGGTGTTAGACTTTAATAAATCTTGGAATACTGGAAAAGTTCCAGAAGACTGGAAGAATGCTAATGTTGTGCTAGTGCTCGAAAAGGTAAGCTGGCTGACCCAAATAACAATAGACCAATTAGCTTTATATTAATCTTGAGCAAAATAATGGAAACGCTGATGCGGGATTCAATTGATAAGAATTAAAGAATAGAAACATAATTAATGCCATGGTTTTATGGAAAATAGATCTTGTCAAATAAACTCAAAGAACAAGATCAAGTTTATGCAGAAATGTAGATCTGAAAGGGACTTCAAGAGGTCATCTGGTCTAGCCCTCAACACTGAGGCAGGCCCTAATATACCTAAACAATCCCTGATAGATGTTTGTCTAAACTGTTCTTAAAAGCATTCAGTGATGGAGGTTCCACTGATTCCCTTGGAAGCTTTTTCCAAAGCTCATAGTTAGAAAGCTCTTCCTACTATCTAACCTAACTCTTTCTTGCTGAGGATCATGCCAATTACTTGTCCGATCTTCAGTGGACATGGAGAACAGCTGGTCACCCTCCTTTTTATAACAGGACTTAATATATTTGAAGGCTACCAGGTCCCCCCTCAGTCTCTTTGCCATCCCCCACACACTCCAACTACACATGCCCCTTTAACCTTTCCCCACAGATCAAGTTTTTTAAAAAATTGTTTATAATTTTTGTTGCTCTACTCTGGACTCTCTCCACTTTGTCCACATCTTTCTTATAGTGTGGCACCCAGAACTGGATATAGTACTTCAACTGAGGCCTTACCAATGCTGAGTAGAGCAGGACAATTACCTCCTGTGTCTTTTATATGACACTTCTGTTAATGCACCCTGGAATTATATTACCCTTTTTTTGCAACTGCATCACGCTGTTAGTTCATATTCAATTTGTAATCTACTGTAACCCCCCCTCCCTCGATCCTTTCCAGCAGTACTACTGCCTAGCCACTTATTGCCCATTTTGCAGTTGTGCATTTTCATTTTTCTATGCACTTGTCTGTGTTGCATTTAATCTTGTTGAGTTTTAGACCAAGTCTCTAATTTTCAAGTTTATTTTGAACTCTAAACCTTGCCTCCAAAGTGCTTGTAGCCCCATCCATTTAAGTGTGATCCTCAAATTTTATAAGCATAAATTCATTCCATTATCCAGGTCATTAATGAAAACCATGAATAATTCTAGAACCAGAAGACTCTGTGGGACCCAGATCCTTCCTCTCACTTTTCCAGCAAATCATTGATAACTAATCTTTGATTATGATTTTTCCAACCAGTTGTGCCACCAACCTTATAGTAGAGGGGTAGTCAGACCACAGCTCATGACCTGCATGGAGCTCTTGTACAGTTAAAGTGTGGTTTGCAGAGCCCCCCCATGCTCCTCCCCGCAATTTGGGAAGGGGAGGAGCTCGGGACTTGTGCCTTGTGGTAGAGGGGGGCAGGAGCTCAGAACCTTGGGGTGTGCCTGCCAGGCAGAGCTTTCTCATGGGTAGGGTGAATAGGGGCAATCGCCTGGGCCCCGCACTTTGGGGCTCCCTGCACTTTGATAAAATCAGGGCAGTCTCAGTATTTAGCCCTTTGTCTCGCATCCTGACCAATGTATGATTGGGATGCCATTTGTCCCGATATTCAGGTGAAGAGGTGGGCAGGCGAGTAGTGTGAGGAGGTGGATGGGGAGGTGAGTGGCAGGTGGGCAGCTGGGAGAGCGGTGAGCAGGCAGACAAGTAGGTGGATGGTGAGGAGACTAGCGGGGAGGCTGGTTTATCCTGGGCCCTGCACCTCCATTGGAACACCTCCATTGGGAAGCCCTGAGACTCCCTGCCCATGAGGCTGAAGCCCCAAGCCCCAGTCAGCGTGCCCCACGGGGACTGAAGCCCAGAGAACTCCCTCCCCTTGGGGCTGAAGCCCTGAGCCCTGGCAGGCATAACCCATGGAGGCTGAGGCCCTGAGACCCCCGCCTTCCCCATGGGGCTGAGGCTCCGAGACCCAGCAAATGTGCCCAGCACTCAAACTTCTGAAGTTTATCATATGCAGCTCAGAGGGTCAGTAAGTTTGACCACCCCTGTTATAGTAAATCCATGCAGACCACATTTTCCTAGTTTGCTCATACGAGCGTCATGTAAGATTGTGTCAAAAGCCTTACTGAAATCAGTATTTCTGCAGCCTCATACACACACACCTCCGGACCACCATTCACTATGCCAGTAACGCTGTCAAAGTAGTAAGTCAGGTTGGTTTGGCATGACTTCTTGACAAAATAGCACCACATGACATTCAGATTAATGATCATTTTTATACAATATCAGAGCATTTGTCATAAACTGGCTAACTGACCTCAAAGTATCTTTCTATGGGGAATAGTCATAAAAAGGAGATGTTTCTACTATGGGTCTGCAGGCTTGATGCTCTTCAATATCTTCACCAATGATCTGGAAGTAATATAAAATTACTGCTGATAGTGTTTGTGAATGGTTGATGGAATAGTAAATAACTGAGGACTGGGTAGTCAAACAGAGTGATTGAGATCATTCAGTAAGCTAGACCTATTCAAACAAATTGTATTTTAATACCACCAATCCAAAGTTATACATCTAGGGACAAGGAACACAGAGCATACCTACAGAGCTGGGGATTGTGTTCTAAAAAGCTCTCTGAAAAGGATTTAGAGGGTTATCATGGACAAGCAACTGAACTTAAATGATGCTTTGGATAAAAAGGCTAATGCAATCCTCAGATGTATAAACTGGAGACTAGTGAGAAGGAGCAGAGGTCTTTTTTTTTAAACCTCTGCACATGGCACTGCTGAGACCAATTCTGGGATACTACGTATAGTTCTGATCTCCACATTTTTAAAGAGGATGTTGAAGGACTGAAGAAGGTGCAGAAAAGAGCCACAAAAATGATTTAAGGGCTAGAAAAAATGCCTTACAGTGAGAATTAGACGCAATCTAAAAGAAGACTGAGAAATTATTTGATCACAGTATATAAGTACTCACACAGGGAGAAAATATCAGTTAGTTTGGCATAAGGCTAAGTAGCTTTTTGATGATTCTAGAGCATCTAAAATTTGTCTGCTTAATTAGAGGCCCAGTCCTGTGAGATGCCAAGCTCTTTCAGTTGCCACTGGAGTTAATGAAAGTACAGGCAGCTCAGCACTTTACAGGACAAAACCCTAAGCTGATTTTTTTCCTCTAAGGTCTTGTTTACATTACCGTTTAAGTCCATGTATCTTATGTCGCTCTGGGAAGTGAAAAAGCCACTCCTCTGAGTGACGCAAGTTACATCGACCTAAGCACTGTCCACACACCAGTGTTAAGTCAGCGGGAGGCGCTCTGCTGCTGACATAGCTTCCATCTCTCGTTGAGGTGGAGTAATTATGTCAGTGGGAGAGCTCTTTTCCATTGGCATAGCGTGTCTTCACCAGATGCACTACAGCAGTGGGTGCAGCTGCGCTGATGTAGTGCGGTAGCGTAGACTAGCCCTAAATAATTTGACTGGTATGTTGAACTGTACCAGTTTCAATGCTTTTATCAAATCTAAGTACCACATTAGCATCTTGTCCCGTTAATCAATGGCAAAACTAACATTTACACCCATTGGGACTAAGATCTGGCAATTAGAAAATAGAATCACTAGATGAAGATCCAGATGTGTGATTGGCCACCTGATTTGTATGGCATAGTTTCCTAAAACTTTTTTCAAAAGGAGAATAATGAACAGCAAATAACTAATGAATAGCAATACATTTTCAGATACTCACTCCTGACACTTTCACAGTAGGTATGCATTTTTGTAAACAAACAGGCTGAATATTCAAAACTTCAACAACATGGACCTGCTGGTAACAGTGGCATGATTAACCAGATTGATTTGTGAAAATATTCTCAACCTCTTTTTTTTTTTTAATTCAAACAACTTTAACAGAATGTAAAGCAAGAATTTAATTGAAACATGGTGTCATGGTGTGATTGTTTTAATGAGAGAAGGGATAAAATACCAGTGCAGTAGGAGTGACTTACAATGTGATTATCTCAATGTAAGTATCTATCTTTTAACTTGAACCTTATGGCTGGGATTTTCAAAAATACCAAAATCCCACTGAAATTCTGAGAGATGGGGGGACTAAATCTGGGGGTGCTTTGGGGAAACAAAACTTAGCCTCTGTTCTTTTAGGTCTGCACACTATTTATTAATACGTCTGTTTACTTAAAATAGCTAGATGTGTTTTTTGGCAAACATGATTATTTTTAGATATCAGTTAGCAAACTCCTTTTTAGTGGTACGTAGCAAAATAGCTGTAGTGTTCAAAACACCTTTCCTTGCTACTTCAATTAACTTGTAGATTTGATATTCAAAAACAAAGGAAGTTTACCAATATTTACACAGGCATTTTCAAGAATTCATGGAGATTTTTTTTGTACTCTTCCTGAGTTATTGTAAAAAGATTGATAACTTGATCAGGGAACTTTTTAAATATAATGTGTAATTGAAACACTTACATTTCAATTAAAAACAAAGCAGCCTAAAACCATAGGGTGTTCAAAGCTTGTAAAAGGGGTATAAATTATTGCCATTTTGATGAGCTGCAAGACTTCAACTTAAATCAATTATAAATAAGTCATTTGAAAATGGATACAAGTGAAATTAAACTGATATCGGTTTTCTTTTTGTGATCTCAAAATGTATGCATAAATGTCAAGAAAATGTTAAATGACCTTAACCTTTCCTGTGATAAGTCTCTTCAGTAATAAAATACTTGCACTTATATAGCATAGCACCTCATACGTAAGGAGCTCAAAGAGCTTTAAAAATTAATTAAGCCTCAATACTTCTTTGACCTAGGAGCATCCAGTATTAAAGAGATGGTTAAACTGAAACAAAAAGGCTATGGCCAACATTTTCAAATGTTGGTGTCCAATGTTAGTAATAAGAACCTGCATTTAGGCCACTTATTTTGGTGTGTTTTTTTTTTCAGTAGGCATTGAGAACACCAATTCTCATTGATTTAGGGATAAAATAAGATTTTAAGAACAGGGCTTTTAGACTGTGAGCTCTTCAGGGCAAAGATTCCACCTTTGTCACTGGAAGAACCAGGCACATCTGTGGTAAGAAAACAATCCATAATAGTGTCTATGTATTATGGAGGGACATTTAACAGGTAGAATTAATTTATACCTGTGATGTTTTGCAGCTAGACTCCTGGGTTTCCTTACCACTACTTTCTATAGATTTAAGATACAGAAGAGATTTTACCATTATCTTGTAACGATCTGTGTGCTTGTTGCTGTACAGACAAACATGAGATGTTCCTACATCTGAGGAGCTTTACACTAGAAGCTTGGCATTTCAAGGCGCTCAGCAACTTCTGTCGCTCTTGAAATGTGTCGCGTATATAGCTACGTCTATCTAAAGGAAGTGTGTGCATACTGCACTTTAATTCTAAAGAGTCTACCCTCAACAGGCAGTGCTGGGTCAGTTCAAGTAGGCTGCTACAGACTGAGATGGGTCCAGAACACAAGGATGCAGTAGTGTCAAACCCAAAGTTTTGAAAATCACGAGTCAGGCCTTAAAAAATAAATAAATCAGGAGATCAGCCCCCCAAAACTGAATTTTTAAAAGGAAGATGAGATTGTGCAGTTTGGTCTGGGTTGTTTTTGGTTTTAAATTCTCTCTGCCCATCCTGTGTGCTTTGTCACAATTAGCGTTGCCCACTCTCTCATTTAGTGGGTGAGTCATTGATTGTTTTGGTCCCACTGCAGAAGCTCTCATTCCCACATCTGCCTCTTCCCTGCCCAGCAACTAGCTCTGCCCCTCTGCCCAAGACTCCAAAGCAATCCAGTCCTTGCATCAGTTCTGCACCACCAGCCTCATCTCTGCGGCTGCTGGGTTCTACACCCCTTCTCCAAGGCCCAGGTGAGATGCAGATGTGCCCCCTTCCAGACTGGGGAGGCAGCTCCAGGGCTTAACAATCCCCTCTGCTCCTTCCCAGGTTGGGTACGACAGGGAAGGCAGCAGAAAGCAGAGTGAAGCTGTTCACAGGAGGAGAGGAGCGAGCAGAGCTGCTGTGAGAACTGTTGTTTGTTGAAATGACTGGGAAAGAGAGCTCTGCTGCTTCCTTCAGTAGCTCTGATGCCTGCCCCACTGCCCTACCTCCTGGAAAACAGCAGCCTTCCAATCAGAGACAGGGCTGAAATTCACTAGCGGGCTGGAGTTTCTCCTGTCATCACCAGATGGGCTCACAGAACACTCATGAGTTGGCCACATTGAGGGTTTTCAGGGGCACATCATACTGTCGTGGAAACAGAGGTTTGTTCACAGATTCATGGTTGATGGCTAGAAAGGCCCATTAGATCCCCTAGTCTGACCTCCCGTATCTTGCAGGCCATTAAATGTCACCCAGTCACCCCTGTGTTTCTTTTGTTTTCTTTAATCTGAGATTTAAAAAAAAATGATCCAGACTCAAAAACAGGATTATCCTTTGCATCGGAAAATTGTTACAAAATCAGTTGGCATTGAGAGTGCTCAGCACTTTGCAAAACTTGGCCCTAAATTAGACTTATCTAGCAAGGCATGCCAATCAACAAAGGAAGGTTAGGATGAATATGAGCAAGATAAATTATAATAGGGAGAGATCGTCAGATGTGAGGGCCCAATCCAACCTCGATTGAAATCAGTGGAAAGACTTTTATTGATTTCATTACAGGTAAATCAGACCTTACTGTTGGTGAGTACTCTGGGTAGTGCCTCTTTTTTCAATTTTATTTTAAAGCAGTTAATGGGCAGCGGTCACTGATAGGAGCATCTCTTCAAAGATGAAAATGAATGTCATTTATTAAAATGACAAAAGAAAATTCATAATGCACATCTTGTGTTCCTGTCAGAGTCGAGTCCTTGAACTGGAGTATTCCTTGCAGAACATCACCAGCTGGAGCGATTGAACACAATTCTGGCTCCAGCTTACATCTTTATAGCTGCAGGGTCTAACAGTACACAATGCAGATTTGGCACAACAAAAGATGATATTAAGTTTTAATGCCAATCTTTATTTAAAAAATTTATTTCTGTTGGGCACCTAAGCAGCAGATGCTTTTGCTAGGTGTCTCCAGGTACACAGACATGATGAATACATTTTACATTATTCAATTATACAGCTGACATATTTTGTAATATGGCACCCTGAGTATTTGTTTATGAGTTTGGCGGTTGTCCCTGAAATAGGTTAAGAGAGAAAAAAATACAGAGCCGAATCACATACAGGCTTCTCTCTCTAGATTAATTTACCTTTACTCATTTCAGTGCTAAGGCTGGAATTTAGCTAGGCTAGCAAATTGTGAAGCAAAACTATTGCATTTTCAGGCCTTCTTATAAAGATGCCTTTAAGTTAGCCAACTCCTCAATAAAGATCAAAGTAAAATGTACATACTGCACAAGTACATCTTGGTATGACTAAAAGGTCACATTCAATTATGTAACTCCTAATATTACATGGATTTGCACAAATTAAATAAAAGCATGTTTTGTTGCTTTAAGTGATAGGTTAAATAACATCACTGTTTAGATGCCAAGCCCCATGGGCCTAGATCACCTTTTCCTCTCTATATTGTCTTGTTTAATGGCCAGTTTACAACTGCAGCAGAAGCAGCTTGTTGGCTTCTCAGTCAGATGCCCACTAGTGTGACTGGTCCTGTGTTACCTTGTTCCCACCGCTCCTACCTTGCACCCAGTCTTGTCTCTGTCCTGCCCCTGCCTTGAACCCTTACTTGCCTGCTACTCTGCTTGCTCAAGTTCCTGACTGCCTCTCTTGTTGGGTTTTCACCTGATAATTGAGATCAGGTTGCGTGCTTGAGCTGAAAGTCTCTAGATTTGAATGGGATGGGATTGATGGTAGGGCATTTTCAGTGAGTATCCCTTTAATCTCAAATGCCTTCCCTTTTCTGGTCCAACAGAGCTCACGTTTGTTCACTTTGGGGGACAGATCCTCATCAGATGTAAGTTGACATAGCTCTACTGAAGTGAATGCAACTAGGTAGTGTTGGCCAAATAGGGCCCGTTTCCCCCTGGAGCTTACCTAATTACACCAAGGAGGCACGGAGAACAAGAAGACGGGTACCACACCTTTATTTTCGTTCAGCTAAGCGGGTGTTTCTTCTCGACTAATGCCAGAGAAGAGCACACCTTACATGGGCGATATGAGCCCCTTTTATAACCAGTAACAAACAACTTTAGTTTATGTCATTATACTGACCTATAGATAACAGGTCACACAGAATACATGGATTATTCTGGGGAGGGGGATACAGGATACATCTGTTGCGGATACATTTATCATTTTGGAGGGAGTGTAAGGTACATACCTTGACCCCTGGTATTAAATATCTTTGAGGATACATGAGAAAACAGCTGCATATACTTTTGTGCCAAGCGGACTAATTAGTAAATAGCTGACATGGTTAAATATGAGACTAGATACATGTCCTGTCCTTGATTCCCAGGTTTCGTTTGTTATTCAAATCCCTAGGCCCATCTTTGAGCTAAAGCCAGAGAAAGAGAAGAAGATGCAGGCCTGGGCCTGTTAATTTTTAGGCCTTTTCTATCAAGTTTTCCCCCCCTTAAAAACATTTTAAGAGCTTATGGGCTTTGCGCCTCAGTTCCTTCAGGTTTGTACAATATCATCATTTGCTGATATGTAACTTGACCAGCCAGCTTGCGAACCGTTGCAATTAAGCATGGGGCAAAGCAAGCAATTGTTAATACAACGGTAATAAAGAGTATAAAAAGGAGGAAACCTTTCCGTAACCATCCCCATTGTGGTAGCCAGGAAGTAAACCAATCCGTGTCTCAACCGCTCCAGGTTTGTACTGGGACATGGGTTATTTTTCTCATTTCCTTGGTTAACTGTTTCACTGCCTGGCCATTGTCGTCTATTTGTAAGCAGCAATTAGATTCATTTAATTTTGCACAGAGTCCCCCTTCCTCTGCTAACAAATAGTCAAGAGCTATATGGTGCTGGAGAATTGCATGTCTCATTTGAGTTGATTGATCGGCCAAGAGATCTAGTGCTGCAGCTGTTTGATTAGTTACTATTTCCAAGATAGCCTGTAGCCTAATAATCCGATTCAGATTGTAAATTGGTTCCCTGGCCCTGGTTACCAGCTCACTGGGATTCCAGGTGGCCGGTCCATAATGTTTGATAATTCTTTCAGGGGGCCATTCTTGAGCTCCCCAATTCTGGGAACTTCCAGCAGTTAAAGTGGAGTCTAGAGATCGTTTTTCCCTAACTAAATCATCATAAACTTTAACTCCCAATTTATTTCCTTGGGCTTGAGGTAAAAGAAAGAATAAAGGTCTAATATATCCTATGTAACATATTCCCGACCAGTTTGGAGGCAATCTACGATAAGCATAAGATCCACAGATCCAATAGTGGCCTTTTAGTGCCCAGATTCCATTGGCAAAGGGGCCATCCCAGGTCTCGGGAGAATCGGCGGGGCCCGGCTCCTCATAATATAAAGCGTTACCTGATTCTATTGGTCCCCCCAAGAAATTGTCTACATTTGGGTTACAATAGTCACATTTCCACGCTCCAGCCCCTGCCTTCCATATACAGTTACAACCAAATCTTGAATTATTAGTACTAGCCCAAAATTGTAGAAAATGGGTAACTCGGGTTCCATTAAGGTGTTGCCATGCCCATTGATACCATCGTACCACATGGTGTTTGTCAGTGGTATTATCTCGCTGGCAGCTTAGGAAGAGGGCATCAAAGTACCCATCTAGTCCTACTGCTTTACAGCCATCGCCCCTGTGATTCCAATAGGAACATTTTACCCAGCTATTGTTAGTTAGCTTTACATGGGTAAGGTTCCATCGTCCTTGGTACTTAAAACAGTCATACGGGCGACAGTGGGGATCCCAGCAATCAAAGCCCAGAGATAGGGTCCACTCACACTTGCTTTCCCCCATATATCTTCCCTCACGTCTTGTTCAATTAAGGCAAAAGACACCTATTCCAGCAGAATAGAGTCGCCAAGGGCCCTGGTTTTCAGTCCACCTTCCCGTTCCCTTATGTACTATGCTCAAGCTACTTAGCCACCACTTAGGCTGTACTGGCTGAGCTACCCAGGGCCACTCATTTAATTCTCCCGGACCGCCACATACCCAGCAATTAGTAAGGTTAAAAGAATCTGCTATCAGTTCCCCTAGTTGTAGAAATCTATTTTCCCAATTATATGCATAAGTGAACATACAGACCAGGAATACAAAGGATGGTTTCATTGTTTCTGTCTTTTAAACAGTCCTTTTAATCCTTCCAATTCTTGGTACTCCCAGGTAGAGTCTTCGCCTGTGTCACTCTGGGCCTCCGGAGCCAGAGAGGACAGAGGGCTGATGTCCTCTTCAGTTAGGCTGTCCTCCGAGTCAGGGCTCAGGAACCACTTTACTCGGGACTGATGTGTCCATTTGTCGCTCCCAAGGACCTTAACAGCGGCCTGGCTGATGAGCGATACAGTATGCGGACCGTCCCACCGTGGTGTGAGTGGATCACGCTTCCACTTTTTAACTAGGACCCGATCACCGATCTGGAAGGAATGCACCGGCTGTTCCAAGGGAAGGGTCTGGAAAGGTGCTTCGTATCGATGTAACTGTAACAAAACAGATTGCAGCGCAGAAACCTGTTTCCATAAAGAGTCATTCCCCACTTCCCAGTTTATGTCCTCTCGGTACCCCGGGATGAGTACTCGGGGAGGGAACCCAAAGACCAGTTCGAAGGGTGAAAGTTTCAGACCCTTACGTGGGGCCCTCCGAATGCGAGTAAGGGCAAGTGGTAGGGCGTCAGGCCACTTTAACCCAGATTCTATGCACAGTTTTGTGAGAGTGTCTTTAAGAGTCCTATTCATTCTTTCCACTTGGCCCGAGCTTTGTGGTCTCCAGGGCGTGTGCAATTTCCATTGGATTCCAAGGGCTCGTGACACCTGCTGAACCACTTGGGAGATAAAATGACTTCCCCGGTCTGACTCAATCACCTCCGGGAGGTGGAAGCGGGGAAGTATTTCATGTAACAGGGCTTTGGTAACGGCTCGTGCCTGACAGTATCGTGTAGGATAGCACTCCACCCATCCAGTCAATTGATCAACAAAGACAAGCAAGTACTTATAACCCCTACAAAGGGGGACTTCAGCAAAGTCCACCTGCCATCTTTGAAAAGGATAGGCAGCCCAGGGCCGACCTCCCATTGGGGCAGGCGGACCGCACCCCTTTTGATTTGTTCGCTGACAAACGGAACAATTATTTACAATTCTTTGGGCTTCCATATGTGCACCGAATCCTCGAACGGATCGGGTGATTAAATCGACCATAGCTCCTGATCCCAAATGTCCCTCCTTGTGTAGGGATCGGAGAATCTCCTGAAGTACTGGTCTAGGTACAAAAATTTCCCCTCCTGGCAACTTCCACCACCCAGTGGGAGTTGGTTGTGCCCCTGCAGCCTGGGCGTGGGACACTTCCTCTGCTGTATAGTGGGGAGCAGGGGTTTTGGCTTCCGTGTCTTGGACCCAGAGAAGCCATATGGCCCCTTCTTGTGCGGCTTCTTTCGCGGCTTGATCAGCCAATCGATTATATTTTCGCTGTTCAGTCTCAGGGGCCCTCCCATGTGCACGCACGTGTATCACTGCGACCCGGAGGGGAAGCATCAGGGCCTCAAGTAGTGTCTTAATAAGAGCCCCATGGGCTATTCTTTGGCCTGAGGCTGTAATGAAACCCCTTTCTTTCCATAGAGTTCCGTGGGCATGCACCACCATGTATGCATAACGACTGTCAGTATATACATTAATAGTCTTTCCAGTTCCCATCCGGAGAGCCTCAATAAGAGCCACCAGTTCCGCCACCTGGGCAGATAGGTTGGGGCTAAGCTTAAACTTGTACACTTCTCCCTCTTTAACTATGACGGCTGCTCCTGTAAATCGCTTCCCTTCTTCTACATAACTGGATCCATCTACATACATTTCAATATCGGGGTTGGGCCAGGGTAAATCTGAAAGATCAGGGCGGGGTTTAGTCTCTTGTTGTAAAGCTTCAACACAATCATGGGTGGGGCTAGCCCCATAAGGGACTTGGGGATCTGGCAGTAAGGTAGCTGGATTGAGGGAACTAACTGTCTTAAAAGTTAGGTTAGGGGCCAACAAAAGTCCCACCTCATATCTAGTATGTCTACTGGGGTTTAAATGCTTCTCCCCGGCTCCTGTTCCCAGTATCTGGGGTATTCCATGGGGTACCACAACCTCAGTATCCCTGCCCAGGGTTAGTTTTTCAGCCTCCTGTACAAGAAGAGCGGTTGCAGCCACGGCTCGTAAGCAAGCCGGCCAGCCCTTGGCGACTGAGTCCAGCACCTTGGAGTAATAACCCACAGGTCGCCAGGCTGGTCCCGACCTCTGGCACAGAACCCCGGATGCCACCCCTCTCCTTTCATGAACGTATAGAGTGAACGGCTTTCGGGGATCCGGGAGAGCCAGCGCGGGAGGCTGAACCAAGGCTTCTTTAAGCTCTTGAAATGCTTTTTCTTTTTCCTTGGTCCATTCCCAGTTAAGCAGACCCTCCTTAGTGAGGGACTCATATAGTGGTTTAGCCTTTCCGCCGTAGTCGGGGATCCAAAGCCGGCAAAAACCGGTCAGTCCCAAGAAAGCCCTTAGCTCTCTGGGATTTCGGGGTTGAGGGCTTTCGAGTATCGCCTGGATCCTATCCTTACCTAAGCTACGACGTCCCTGACAAAGATGATATCCGAGAAAAGTAACCTGTTGTCTAACCAATTGGGCTTTTTCCCTGGAAACCTTGTATCCCTGGGCACCAAGAAAGTTGAGGAGTTCTATCATATGTTCCTTACAAGCTGTCTCTGTTTCAGTACTTAAGAGTAAATCATCACAGTACTGAACTATGTTGCACGAGAGATGTTCAGCTAGGAACGGGGCAAGGTCTCTTTTTAGCTGGCTACCAAAAATCTCGGGTGCACAAGTCAGTCCCTGGGGGACAACAGTCCAGAGGTACTGAGCCTTGTAATGGGTATCTGGATCTTCCCATTCAAAGGCAAACAGTTTCTGAGACTCCTGATCAAGGGGTATGGAAAAGAAAGCGTCTTTTAAATCTATCACGGAGAACCACCTGTGGCTCTTGGGGACTTGGCTCAAGATAGTATGGGGGTTTGGGACGACTGGATAGGGGGCTTCTATTATCTTATTAACCTGCCTCAGGTCCTGGACTAATCGATATTGTCCATTAGGCTTAGGCACTCCCATTATTGGAGTATTATATGGGGAGGTGCCTTCCCGTAACCACCCGCACTGCAAAAACTTTTGAATCAGAGGTTTCAGTCCGATCCGAGTGGTTAACTTAAGGGGGTATTGTCGAATTCGGACTGGGCGGCTTCCCTCCTTAAGGGAAATGTGTACTGGTAAAGCGTTTCGAGCCCGAGCAAAACCTCCCTCCTCAGCCCAGACCTCAAGGTTAACCCCCGGCAGTTGGTTCTTCTCGCTCTCCGGCTGTGCCGGGGGAGGATTTTTAACATTTAAAAGGGCCATTTGATAGTTAGAAATTTGTTGTTTAGGGACCCTAACTTCCAGGGTCCCATTATTATTGAACGAGATTTCCGCTTGCAGTTTAGTAAGCAGATCTCGTCCTAGCAGCGCAATGGGACAGGAGGGGCTACAAACGAATTGGTGGGATATATGACAGTCTCCTACTTTTACTAGGAGGGGAAGAGATTTTTCCAATTTTATATTTTGTCCTTCTATTCCTTGGACTACAGCACACCCTTGAGCCCTCCCCCGGGGAGCCTCTGCGAGGGGAAGTAAGCTAAGGGCGGCCCCTGTATCTATCAGGGCTTCAATTGGGCGGCCCCCTACCTCAATTATTACCGTGGGATCCAGGCCAGCGGGCTGTGCCGCCAGGAGGGGCCGCTGGGTCCCTCAGCCTCCCTATACAGCCGATTCTTCGTGTGCCTCGTTATAAAAAACGGGCACAGGCGGAGTCCTATTCCTGCTTCCCTCCCTCCTGTTATGTCGCTGGGGACATTCATTCTTCCAGTGCCCCTCTTCCTTACAGATAGCACACTGATTTCGTCCCAAATGGGAGCCTCTTCCCTTCTCCTGTAATCCTGTTCGTCCCTTCGTGTTGCCCCCCCCTTTCCCACTTTCCCCCTTCAGGGCCATTGCCAGTTGGCGGGCCCCCTTCTTCCGTTCCTCATCGTCTCTACGATCATAAACTTTTAGTGCAATCTCTAAGAGCTCCTCTATATTTTTACCCGATGCCCCATCTATTTTCTGCAATTTTTTCCGAATGTCCTCATAGGACTGCCCGATAAAAAGGGGAATGAGCACACGCTTCCCATTAGTATCTTCTGGGTCGAGGTCTGTGTACCTTTTACAAGTGTTACACAGGCGCTCATAGAAAGCGGCTGGGTTCTCATTCTTTTCCTGTCGGATACTATACAGCTTGGCCCAATTTGGGGTCTTTCTAATACAGCGTTTCATCCCTTGTACTATAGCTAAGGCATATCTGCGATGGAGATTTCGACCCTCTTCGAGTGTATGTGGCCAATTGGGCGCAGCCTCAGGGAGCACTTCGGATATGTTAGCTGCGTCCTCTCCCCCTGCTACCAGTCCCTCCTTGGCCTTTGAAAAGACTAGGCGCCTCTCCTCTGCAGTTAGTAGGGTGTTGAGAGCGATTTTCATGTCGCCCCAGGTAGGGTTATGGGCCGAGACCAGGGTCTCGAAAACTGCTGTTAATGGGGCGGGGTCATCCGAGAACGAGGGGTTCTGGTGCTTCCAATTATACAGGTCACTTGTGGTGAAAGGAACATATATCATAGTGAGGTCACCATCGTGGCCCACAGTTTCCCTTAGGGGCAGTTCACGCACCGGGACTGTCTCGGCTGCGGTCTTATTTACCACGGGGCTCTTGGTGAGAGCAAATTTTGTGTCTCCCGGAGTGCCTACTACTTGCCATTCCCCAGCCTGCTTAGTAAGCTTAGTACAACTCCTCAGGCGGTGGGCTATCGGGGAGTCCCTGGAGTCTGTAGATGGGGTACCGATTTCCTGACCACTACCGCTACTGTCTCCTGTATTATTTCCTGGGGTCATTGGTTCAAAGGGAGGGGGACTGCTTTCTGGGGTAGCCAATACAGGGGGAGGGGGTTGTGCTGGGGAGACCGGGAGGCCAGGATACACTGGAGGAGGGGGCATAGGATCAGGGGCGGTAGGAATCACAGCTGGTGGACAGGGCTTTTTCACGGGGGGACGACCTCGACGCTGACCCGGAGTCTGAGCCATTAAGGCCCTAATGGCTTGGGCTCTACACTCTCGCAACCAGGAGGGGGGATTAGCTGTAAGATCCTGCCAGATATCTATATAGGGGTACTGGTCCCAATGTCCATCCCTAGTTACAACGTTATGCACAGCTTCCACAATTTTTAACTTCAATGTTCCCCCAGCGGGCCACTCCACCCCGAATGTTGGCCATTCTACAGTACAGAATTTTATCAAATCATCCTTACATAGTGGCATTCCATAATCAGCCTGACGTCTAAACGCCTTCCAATTATTTAACATACATTCTAAGGGCGTCCCAGCATAAATGCTTTGTCCGGACCCCATTATGCTTGTGTGTAGTTAAACCTGGTCACGGGTTCGACTGACCTCCCCTTGCGATTAAGATATCCTGGTCACGGGGTTTCCCCTCGCAGGAGTCTCAGGGCGGCTAGAGTCGGTTTAAGTCCTAGACCTGGTTATCACAATTTTGGCTTCCAATACAACATCAATATGAAGAAAAGCAATACTCCCCCCAAAAACAGAAACAAGCCCTGGGGCTGTTCTATATCCCAGTAATTATCCAATGTAGCCCACGGGCTTGTGAAATTAGTGGTATTATTCATTAACTATTGCCTGGCTTACGTAGCAGAACCTTCAAACATCCACAATATCTTTCCTCACCGGGGTTACCTATGAGGTCCAACCACACTGCGGGGGCGTTATATCCTTTAAACCCAAGAGGTAAAACGCACTTACCACCCGGAGTGGCCGCGTCCGGCTGTTGGACCTTCCCCTTCTTCTGGCACCGTCTCGCCTCCGTGTCGTTAGGAGTTCTCTTTAGAGAGGACGCGGCCGCCCCGACCGATCACAACGACCCGAGGCCCGAGCAAATCAGTGGCTCGAGGTGGCCACTCCTCGGAATCGCCCTCGGTCGCCGGTCAGCGCCCTCTACAGGGAGAGAAGTCCCGGCGGAGTCGCCAATTGTTGGCCAAATAGGGCCCGTTTCCCCCTGGAGCTTACCTAATTACACCAAGGAGGCATGGAGAACAAGAAGACGGGTACCACACCTTTATTTTCGTTCAGCTGAGCGGGTGTTTCTTCTCGACTAATGCCAGAGAAGAGCACACCTTACATGGGCGATATGAGCCCCTTTTATAATCAGTAACAAACAACTTTAGTTTACGTCATTATACTGACCTATAGATAACAGGTCACACAGAATACATGGATTATTCTGGGGAGGGGGATACAGGATACATCTGTTGCGGATACATTTATCATTTTGGAGGGAGTGTAAGGTACATACCTTGACCCCTGGTATTAAATATTTTTGAGGATACATGAGAAAACAGCTGCATATACTTTTGTGCCAAGCGGACTAATTAGTAAATAGCTGACATGGTTAAATATGAGACTAGATACATGTCCTGTCCTTGATTCCCAGGTTTCGTTTGTTATTCAAATCCCTAGGCCCATCTTTGAGCTAAAGCCAGAGAAAGAGAAGAAGATGCAGGCCTGGGCCTGTTAATTTTTAGGCCTTTTCTATCAGTAGCCTTACGCCAACTGAAGAACTGGCCCTCTAGGGCACATTCTAGTCCTATTTCCATATACAGGCTTGTGTTTCAGGGATTGTCTGAAAGATGCTGAACTTAATGTATGATGCTGGCTTTGATTTGTAATGTCTAGTCCCGGGTGCTACACTGCCACAGTAGAGATCAGAAGAGTGTTCAAACTGGATCTCCTTCACTAGGAGAGAGAGCAAGTGACTGGCAGGGTATCTTCCTGGAGGCAGCTCAGCTCTGAGACTTAACTTTGATCTGGAATAGCCTGAATTTGTTAAACTTCAAGGTATGCTGCCAAGCTCATCTTTATATGAGGGCTTTCAGGAAAGGGAAGGTTGCTAGAGCAGTAATATGTAATGCGCTGGGGTATTTTTCCTCTTTACTGTCATTATGTAGGGTCCAGTTCGTTGTTGCTGGATATGATGAAGGCTGCCACTAGTTGTCTTTGTTTCGTTGTGTTTTTAAGTAATTGCCAAGGGCATCCAGAGCTTAGGATAGGTGAAGAGGGATTTCAAACACAAATCAGGTCTCAGCTGTTGAGTGCTTAGCTTGTGATACCTACAAGAGGTTTTAAGAGTATGGATGCTCAGCAATCTATCTGTAAATCAGGCTATTTTAAAAGTGTCTTTAGTTGGACATACAACAATTGAGACACCCAAAAAACCAATCACTATTACTCTTGAAAATCCTGGCAGGTGCTTTGAAATACACATTAAACAAATTACAATAAATGAATCAGTAAAATGATTATTTATTAATGTGTCCTTTTAAATGTAAATGTGCCACTCAGTGTCTAAGCACATGCAGAAATTTGAAATCTAAAATGAATAGAAACTTGCTCTGCACACAGCTTGATATAGTGCAGTAATACATTGCTGCAGACAGTCATTTACAGTATGTATGTATAGGTGAATGGCGGCAAACATCTTTTGACCCATATCACAAAGTTCAGAATTAAAGGCTATGGTAAAAGGCAAAAATCACAACCAGTAACAAAGCATCTCTGTTGTTGGAGTGGCCTTAGAGCAGGCAAACATTAAATGAGGAGAGTCTGGATTCACTAGCAGAGCAACAGAAGCTTAAGTAGACTATAAATTGTTATAATTATAAAATGGAAGGGGAGATATTTCTTGTAGTTCTAGCTTCTAGACCAGAGGTGAGCAAACTTTTTGGCCCGAGGGCCACATCTGGGAATAGAAATTGTATGGCAGGCCATGAATGCTCACAAAATTGGGACTGGGGTGAGGGAAAGGGGGCAATTTCTGGGGTGGGGCTGGGAATGAGGGATTTGGGGTGCAGGACGGTACTCTGGGCTGGGATTGAGGGGTTCAGAGGGCAGGATGGGGATCAGGGCTGGGGCAGGTGTTTGGGGCATGGGAAGATGCTCAGAGGTGCAGGCTCCAGGCGGCTCTTACCTCCAGCAGCTCCCAGAAGCATGTCCTTTCTCTGGCTCCTACGCGGAGGCATGGCCAGGCAGCTCTGCATGCTGCCCCATCTGCAGGCATTGCCCCTGCAGCTCCCATTGGAGCACTGGAGGGGGCCATTGAGCACGTGGGAGATGGAGCAGAGCCATGCGGCTGCCCCCAACCCTGCTTCCTGGCTGGAGCGCCGGAGTGGGCAAGCCCTAGACCCTGCTCGCCAGCGGGAGCTCGAGGGCCAGCTTAAAATGGCTGGCGGGCTGGATCCAGCCCATGAGCCATAGTTTGCCCACACCTGTTCTAGACGGCCTGAAATGCCATGAGAAAAGGCTCAGATAGGGTGCCCAGCTCAAACATAGGCACAGAATGATAACTTGGCTCCCAGATTTTAAATGTGGCCAAGTCAGTATCATGTTTGTTTTGTTCCCCTGAAGCATGCCTTAGAGCTGCAGTCATATAAAGCTTTCTACTGTTCCATCAAATACTTGAGTTTATGCAGTATAAAGGACTCCACTTAGCTGCAACCACCTGCTTCAGTTGATTTTGTTCAGTTTTATGTCCTCAAAGCTTGCTCCCCTCACCCCACTTCTTTAGTCCCCTTGTCAAAGACCACAATGTTTTCTTTTGGCTGTTACCCTAATATGTTTTCAGGAATCATGATGAGAGTAGTTAAATAAAGCCACAAAACACAGTATGCATGTGCATCCATCATTGCAGACACATTTGACTCCTGCCTGTTACCCCTCCCCACAGGCTATGGCAAACACGCCCTACACTTCTCTATGAGGATTTGCAGCCTCTGTAACCTCCTCTCTATCATATAGACACTCATGGACCAAAGAAGTAGGAGATGGAGCCATGGTGCAACATTCCAATTATGGAAATGAGCGAAGCCTAACTAGGTATTTTCAGTGTGTATGATGCTCTCAGGGGTCCCTCAGACATATTTAAATAATACCCTGAAAACTGAAGAGTTACATTAAGGGCCTGACATTGAAAACCAGGTCTCATTTCTGACCTGTAAATTATAGAAGATACAAAATATTGCAACTAGATATCCAACTACCTAATAGCTGCAAGTGAATTAGTTCCAAATCTCCACCTGCTGTTAAACTTGAATAATTGGGGCCTCAGTAATTTATGGTTCCAAAATGGGAAGCCATTTTTTTTTAAATAGAACCTATTTGAAAATGAAACTGAGGAAAGTAAATTTTGGAGCCACAATCTGACCTAACTGATTCCAGAATAAATCCAGAGGAGCTCCATTTACTTTGAGAATTAATTTGCATTTGCATCGGTGTAGCTGAAAGTACAATTTGGCCTGTGTGTGTGTGTGTGTGTATGTACTTTTTTTAACTATGTTCTCTGATTCGCTTTTTCAGAATATTTGTAACTAGAGTTGACTGGGAAAAAACCTCTTATGGAAAAAAAATGAGAAATTTTGCAAAATTTGCCTTGATTCAAATGTTTTCATTTAATTCTAATCAAACTTTCATACTGGTTCCTAAAACAAAAAAAATTCCCATTTAAAAAAAACATTAAAAATTAAATTTCACAGGAATATAAGAATGGCCATAGTGGGTCAGACCAAAGGTCCATCTGGCCCTGTATCTTGTCTTCTGACAGTGGCCAGTGCCAGGTGCCCCACAAAGAACGAACAGAACAAGTAATCATCAAGTGATCCATTGCCTTTTGCCCATTCCCAGCTTCTGGCAAACAGAAGCTAGGGACATTCACTTTTCAGTGAAAAGTTTTTTACTTGAGTTCCATTTTTAAATCACCAATTCCTTGGCAGGGAAAAACTTCTGTGGAAAAACTCCAGTCTGATGTATTTCTTATTTATGTCCATATGACTGCCTATCTTCATGTTTCTTTTTGTTGGAGAGGATAGGACCTCTTATTGTTTTGGGGGTTTTTGGTTGGTTTTGGGGGCATGGTTAGGAGTTTTAGTGGGAAAACTACAGACATCAAAGAGGTCTTTTAAATTGTATGTAGAACACCGCACAAAATCATAGAAATGTAGGACTGGAAGAGACGTTGTTAGGTTATCTAGTTCAGCCCCCTACATTTATTAGGATTAAGTATTATCTAGATCATCCTTGACAGGTTTGTCTAACTTGTTCTTAAAAACCTTCACTGACAGAGATTCCACAGCCTCCCTGGGTAATTTGTTACAGTGCTTAACTATCTTACAATTAAAAAGTTTTCCCTAAAGTCTAACCTAACTCTTCGTTGCTGCAGTTTAAACACATTACTACTAATCCTATCTTCAATGGTTAAGGAGAACAGTTAATCATAGAATATCAGGATTGGAAGGGACCTCAGGAGGTCATCTAGTCCAACCTCCTGCTCGAAGCAGGACCAATCCCCAACAAAATCATCCACTCTGTTTATCACTCTCTTCTTTATAACAAGCTTTTACATACTCAAAGACTATCATGACCCCCTGCAGTCTTCTCTTCTTCAGACTAAGTTTATTTTCAGTCTTTCATCATAGGTCATGTTTTCTAGACCTTTAATGTTTTGGGTTTTTTTGTTCTCTTCTGGACTTTCTCCGAATTGTCCACATCTTTCCTGCAGTGTGGTGCCCAGAACTGGACACGGTACTTCAGTAGAGGCCTTATCAATGCTGAGTAGAGTTGAAGAATAACTTTTTGTGTCTTGCTTGCAACAAACAGTCCTGCTGACATGTAATATATACAATAGAAATGTTAATTGATCTACTGCTGATTCCAGGCTGCCACAACTGATGGGCTGAGCCTTGTGGCACAGGGTAAGGCATGGAAGCTGCCCCACAACCCCCTGCACATTTGGGGATCTGAACTTGTGCCCAAACAGTGCTCATTGAAGGATCAAGGCTTGAATTTGCCCTTTCTTTGTGTCCTGTAATGGGAAAATGTTGCTGGATGAATACTGTTTTTATATCCTGCTTATTAGGAGTTAGATTTTCAAAAGCATTAGTCTAAAATCATGCCTTGTAAACAAGAAAATGTGGATGTGGAAATCAATTAACCTAATTGGTGGACAAAATAGAAAAGGGATGGGCTATTCCATCCTTCACTCCTTTCTGGGGGCCTTAAAGAAAGAGATTTAGGGGGGAAATATATGGACAAACAGACAGTCTACTGGAGCAAGTGTCACCATCATGGCTGACAACTCCCCTTCCCCCTACAACCATCTCCTTGAATCCAGACCTTCTTCATCCGAATCCGGCTGGCCTGACCAGATCAGGCCAGAGAAAGGGATCCACAGGACATTGCCACCCCTACCAGCTGTTTCCCACACATCACCAGTAATTAAATGGGGTCAGATTTTGACACCAGCAGCAACAGCTCCAGCCTATCTCCTCCCCTCCCCCCAAAAAAGGACAGTTTTATTACCACCTTTAACACCATCTAAGAGAGACTGTCATACAATGAGGTTTCTCCTGAAGTGCTCTCTCTCTAGCTAAAGGGAAGGGGAACAAGAAACGGCATTAAAATGAAAGCCTTACTTAATACTCTACATTTCATACATTTTAATTATTTTTCCCTTCTTTTCTGTATCTTTAATAAAAGGTTAAAAGGATTCTTAATGGTGTGTTTGCCATGGTACTACACAGGCTGAGGTGTCTCTCTCCCAAACCCTAAGCCTTGTTTTCAGGTCTATGATGTTGGATTGTGACTGGGATATGTTAACACCTTTGGCTGATATGTTCCATTTAAATTAATACAACAGCACTTCTGAAAATTTCCCATAAATGTGCAGTACAGATTCAATTCCAGGGTACATTAGAGTTCTTCAAGTTCTCATAGTGTGATGTGTTGGTAGAGTGTTTGCTTTTATCATTTTCTGTTCTGACATTGGCTGTTCTCACTTATTATAAAAGGCTTCCTCTCAGCTTCAGTGCTAAAACTGGACTAAAAAACGGTGCGACGAATGAGAGGTCAGTAAGCATTACTACATCTTTCCCCTCTGTCTTTACATATTTGGAGCTCTGGGAGGGGGCTCTAGCCAGGTCTGAAACACCAAGGCTCTAAGGAAGCACTCTGTTTATGACATAAATTACCTCAGTTAGAATATTCTGAGATCATAGCGAAATAATGAGATTTGCCTAGAAAATAGTAATAGCCAGTCTTAAGATTTAGATCGAGGTTTAGCGCTCTTTATTAGAAGTGCTTTAAATATGCTAGTATAAAGACTGCTAAAATGACTTTGTTTGTAAGTAAAGAATTAAGGCAACTGTAAAGTGGGTCATTTTGAGTGTAGTACAGTGAGGTGACATCTTATTAGTACACAGACTTGCTATTGATGTTTATGTAGTGAAAGCAGATTTCTACTTTATTTTGGGCTAAATTATCAGCTGATTTTAACTGGCAAGTGTTCAAAAAGTGAGAAAGTCAGACAATTATTTAGGAGCATAGATATAGATTTAACCTACTAACTTTAGACTATTGCAATCACAGTATTTGCCTTTAAGGAAAAGACTCATATAATTTAATAGGGATGATACAAATAGCTGTCTGCAGAAATAACTTTTACTCTTAAGTTCTATAGTTTTGGGGTTTTTTACAAGTTTGTTTGTTTGTTTTTGTTTTGTGTGTGGACCTTCAAAGCAGAATTCTTTAGGCTATAGGGCCCGATCCAAATTCCACTCAAGTCCACAGGACTCTCTACACTGACTTCAATGGGGTTTTGTCCATAATGCTTTTAAATCCAATAGGATAGTTCAGAAATCCTGTGGAAAAGTTATTTTCTATTAAATTACTTTCCATATCCCTGGATGGAGACCACCAGCTCTGTCAGGATTTAATCCTACCTAAAATCCACTAGGTCTTTTGCTATTCTATTGACATTACATGGAAGGGTCTTAGATACCATAGTGATAGGGGCAGTCTCAACCCCTGATTGCAGGCCACCATCTAGCAGCAACTTTCACTCTTCCTTCCTGGGCTGGATTTGAACCGCCTGACATAAGGTGAATGTCTCTCTCCCGAGAGACTTCCAGTCTGAAGAAATTTGTAGACACTGCTCATGTGTCACTCTTAGACTCAAACGTATATATCAATGAGTTCCTGGCACTCCCCGGCTTATTTGTTATGCAATATTACTGACCTGGACGATGATGCTTTCTGCGGGCTTTCAGAATCCCTCTCGAATCCAGACATTCAGCATTGTTTTCAACACAGTTGTACTTTGTTCCACTTTCAGTAGCAGCATGATGTCAGTCACATTTAAAACAGATGAAAACCTGAATTTTTCATATTAATTAAAGTTCAATGGATTCCTTATAAAGAATAGATGAAAGGAGCAGCAGTGACAGGGGACTCATGTAGGCTGGATTTTCTGCAGATTAGCTAAAGCTGTTATGAACTTCCTCCCTGGGTTTCTGGAATGTTTCCTGATTTTTTGAATAGATTGACAAACAAGGTTTTGCATAATACTATAGGAGCAATTAGCTTAGCATTTCGACAAGGCAAAGAGGAGACAAGATAGAAACAATATGGGGCTCTCTCTAGAGTGCTCTGTTAATATAGTGGCCTAATCCATCCCCGACGAAATGCCACTGACTACACTGGAGTTCCACCAGGAATGAATTTGTCCCCAACGTTATGTATGGTGTTGCACTCAAAATTCACAACATGCTATAAACTACAGTAGAATCATATTAAAAGTTATTGGATGATGTATAAGTCCTAATATCTGATGTATTTGCTAGGAGCTCAATTTTTAAAAGCAAAAAGAGAGAAATATAAGGTGACCAGTAAGCCCTCCCCACCTTGATGTGCTAAATGATATAATACTCCATGCGGCAACTCCTGCCTCCACACTCCACCCCTATGTCCAGGGAGACCCACCAGTGAAGCAGAACTGCTGTGGTTCCAATGTGCAGGGGGTTGCTAGGGTAAAGGACGCCCATACACAGGGCACATTCCTCCGTATGTTACAGCAACAATACAGGTGTTCCCCATGTATTTTGTACAGCCAGACTGGTTATCAGGGAGGAAGCAGGAAGGCCATGGGTAGATACTATGAGCATACACAGTTATATCAGCGTTTGCCCCATATGAAGCTCAAGTGTGGGGAGAAAGGAAAGGGAAAGTTACCTTCCTCACCATCCCAATACCCCACACCTGTGCACCAGCTACTTTAAGTTGTGAGGGGAAGTTAGGATTTAGCCCTATATTATGTTAGATAAATTCTCTCTTCAGATGCTTTAACTCTTCAGTAGGAAGTGTTATTCACAGCTCTAGAAATAGGGCAAAAACAGTGTTTGCAAATCAGGCATTTAAAAATGGAAAATGTTGTAAGTCTTTTCACTTACTTAAAAACATGATAAATCGGGAAGATGATGAGACCCCTTGAGTGCAGCCCTCATTTTACTGTATCATATGTTAAGCAGACACTTGATGTTAACACACAGTACAGTCAAAACCCTATTCACCTAGCTAATCTCTCTCCGAAATCTGAGTTGTTGAAAAAGAAATAAATAGCAGTAAGGACAAAAAAAGTAACACTTTTATAGCATCTTTCACCCAAGGATCTCAAAACATTTTACACATCTGAATTAATATGTGCCTGAGTTAGTAAGTATCCTGATCTCCATTTTGGAGTTCAGAAAACTGAGGCAGAGAGAGGTTAAATGACTTGCTCAAGGTTGCACTTTAAATTGGTATCAAGATTTGGAATAGAAACGTCATCTCTTGATTTGTAGTGCCATGTCTTGACCATTAGTCAATGTTGTCTCTTCTATAGCCCTGGTCCAAAGCCCACTGAAGGCAATAAGAATCCTTCCATTTGGCTTTGGATTGGGCTGTATGGTCTTGACACTCCACCACTGAAGTTGATGTGAGTTTTTTCCACTGAATCAAATGAAAGTAGGATCAAGCCCTAAATGAATTACCTGATGATTGCAGAAATATCAAGTGCTTCCATAGCTGAAGTTCTGTAACAGGAAAGTGTAAATAGCTAACGGCTATCAAACATACAGAAAACATGAATTTACCAGATTGCTGTAAAACAGCTACATGTACTGGCTTTATCAATAAATAAGAACTTGACACTTTTGCCAAATGATGTCTTTAAAGAGAACCATTTTCAGAATTTTATCAGAAGTTGGGTTATATTGATTTTCCAATCAGAAAAAAAAGGATGTTTAGGAGCTGATACATTAGGTTTGCTAATGTGGCATGCTAAGAAAATGGTCATTGACTTTTTTTTTTAATAGGCTTGTGAGATTCTACTCTCTATTGTTTGTAGCACCTACTATGGAGATTAGAAATAAATCTTTCCATTGTCACCTACTTTGAAAACTCTCTCTAAAGGACCCTAAACAAAGGGTAATATAAACATCAAAGTAGAGAGTTACTGGGAGGTGTCTAGCAAGTATCACAGGTATATATGTCAGGTCAAGTCTTGTTTAATATCTTCATTTTGGTCTAGAGGAACGGAATAAATAGAACACTAATGACATTCACAGATGGTACTAAATTGGAAAAGGTTATGAACACCAGTGAAATAATGCAAGAAGACCTGGGCAGAAAAAGTATCATGAATGTAAAACAATTCTATTCAACCTGGAAAATTGCAAGCTAATCCAGGTAGAGAAAAATAATTAGTACTCAGTAGGAGAGGGAAATTTGAAATGCAGTTACACTGGGTTGAAAGTAAACAGCAAATTAGACATGATTGTACAGTCTGAAGTATCAGCAAAAAAGACTAAATCAGTTTGGGGCTGCTTGCAAAATGCAGATGCATCAGCACACAGGACAAGAGAGGTAGTAACTTCTCCCTGTGCAACCACACCTGGCATTTTGTGTCTAAATCTAGACATCTCAGTACCAGAAAGATATTGACAAGTGGCAAGAAATGAAGCGAAGAGTAACACACATTGGTCCTGGAGAGTTTGACTTATGAAGACTGTTGTCAGATGCTACCGGTGTGGTGCTCTGCTCTGTTCAATGTTGATATCAATCGGCTGTGTCCGTGTGTTCCTTCTGTGTGCTGTCCCAGCTCTGTGCATATAGCTGACACAGCAAACCCCGAGAGAACCCCCAATGACCACAGACTCTAGTAAGGCACGAAGGCACTTCAGCCAGGTTTATTGTCAAATGAAGCACAGTAATAGTTCCCTCTAGACTTTACAGGACATACTATGAATATGTGCCCCCAGGCAATGGACTCAGCTCAGTCAGTGGCGTGACTTTCCACTGCCCCCTAGGCTGGATAAAGACATCCACTCAGAGGTGCATTCTCATAGAGGTACAAACAAGTTACACATCACTCTTGATGTATTGAGGTGCAACCCCTCTATGTAGGAAGGTACAACGCCTCTACATAGTATGGTGCCGCATCTCACCCACGTTGGTTCGAACAAAACAACTCTATCCGTCATATTACCCTTTTGGCCCTGTCATTGGGATGGGTCAGCTTGTTCCTTGTTATCTGTGTGGAGTGTACAAGTATGCGAATGTTCTGATATCTGGTGTCCAGTACCTTTTAGGTATGTCTCTTTTTGCAGCATCAGCCCTTTCCTTACCAGCTTCTGTGAGCAGGGCCTGCCTCTCGCTCACAGCTTAACTTTGCTTTATGTTAGCAAAGTCTTGACCGTTACTTTAGTTCAGGCCTTATGCCTCATACCAGGCCTCTGATACCAAGGTTGATATCTCAGGGCCTCCTCTTACTACATTACAAAGTTAAAAAGCTACATTTGTTCTGTGGGTGGGAAGTGAGTGTGGATATATCAATCTATACATATTTGCAGTATGCTGCCAAGACAGGAATTGTCTGGTGGTGGCACAAGAAGTAATGGAGTGAAATTAAAAGGAGCAAAATTAAGATCTAATAGTCTATAAAATAGTTACCCAAGAGTGGGACAGGTAACCTCATTCCTTAAGATATTTAAAAATAGACTGGACAAAACTCTAGAAAGTTTATAATAATGAACTTTAGAGATGGACTAGGTGACCTAATCGGTCTTTCCTGTTCGTATTTTCTGCAATTCCATACTGCCTTTATCCTTTTGGTTTGGTAAGATATTTGCAGGATTGAGTGTTTCAAACTGGGTCATGGTCATTTGAAGAGGCTGAATTTTCATTGCTTGTGAACAGTCTTATTAAGATTCATAGATTTTAAGGTCAGCAAGGACCATTACGATCATCTAGTCTGACCTGGAGCATTAGCTTTTACCACTATAGCTAAAGAAGTAATTCCAAAGCTCTGGTAAGAGTGTTTATATTGTGCATTTCTTCCTCAAGTCAAACTCCCACTAGCATCAGTCTAGTCCAATAAATAGGGGATTGACTAAGTATGAGCTGGAGACTGGGCTCAATATTTTTTAGTTAACTGCTACTGCATTGAGAGCTATAGGATTATGTTGGTACCAGTTTGAGCCAATACAAATCAGGTGATCTAGGTTCTATTCCTGGCTTAACCACTGACCTGCTGTGTGATCCTGGGCAAGTTTTTTAATATCTCCTGTAGCTTGCTGTAGAGAGGCTAGCTGGGGCTCGTCTCTTTCTGGGGCGGCAGGGAACCACATCACCTCACTACCTTTGGGAATAGCTCTTGCAGGGAATTAGTCTGGCCACAGGGGTTGGGGGGGGCTGTCTTCCTCTACAGCCTTAGTGAAGGTACAAATAAACACAGTGAGCCCAGGCCCTGGGTCTGGGTGGGGCACTGGTGAGTCAGGCACTCAGGACCTCAGGCAGGGGCTGAGCAATAACAGTATATGATAGCAAGCCCAGGCCCTAGGTCAGGTGGGGCAATGGTGAGTCAGGCCCTCAGGCAGGGGCTGAGCAGTAATAGTATATAATAGCAGCAGGCCCAGGCCCTAGGTTCCAAAGGGCCTGGATGAGGAGGAGACGGCTACCTGCAAGTTGGGTGGCAGGGGGGATGCAGGCCCACCCACTCCACTGCGTCCCAACCTGGGGCCCTAGCAGCAGCAGAAGACCCGCTACTGCGTCAGTGGGGATCCTGGCTGCAACATACTGACGTAGGCTCTGGCAGTGCTGCAGCCAGACTAGGATTGGCTGCCCCCGGGCTACTTCCAGACTCCCCTTCTTGAGGGACCTGGGTCGGGGTGGTGTCCTCAGAGGGGTCCAGCACCTTGGGTTCCTCAGGATAGCTGGCCAGAGGTAGACTCGGCAACTCCTTCTGGTAGCTGGCATGGGGCAGGCTCGGCAACTCCTCCGGGTAGCTGGCAAAGAGCAGGTCGGGCCAGGCCTCGGGTTTTCCACAGGCTGCTGGGCTTTCCCAATCGCAAGCTAGGCCAGATGTGTCTGGCCTCCCCGGCAGCTGCTTTCCCAGTTAGCCCTGAGCTTGGGCCTTTATATTTCTGGGGCAACGCCTGACGCTCTGAGGGGCGGGCTCAGAGTTCCTTGGCTCTGCCCACTCTGGTGTCCAGAGGGGCTCGTCTCTCTTTGGAGCGGCAGGGAACCACACCACCTCATTACATCTGTTTTCATATTAATAAAATGGAAATAACAGTGCACTCCTTCCTAAAGCTCCATCTATAGATGGAAATTGCTCCATGCTTTGTAGTATCAGGGATATTTACTACATTATTTTCTGGCAGTCCCACTAAACTACTATTTCCCCTTTTCCCAGCTAGCTGGGTCTTTTCCAGGCTTGTTGGTCCAAAGTTTGCACCATATCCAATCCATCCTTCCATACATACTCTGTCCACTGTTTTCCTGGCCATCCTTTTGTTCTCTTCCCATTAACTCTAATTTCAAATGCCTTTCTAACAGGATCTCCTTCATACGTGCCCATGCCACCTAAGCCTCCTCTATTGCAGCTTTTCTCTGACGGCCCAGATCTTGGTGTCACTCCTGATGACATTATTCCATACATAGTCCAGTAATGTCATCTCCTCGCTTCCCTCAAACACTTCCATTTCAGTGGTTTGAAGTCTGCTCAAGTTCCATTAGTGCAATATCATCTGTACAGATCAGGATTATACCACCTTTGATTTGAATTTGCTTACTGATGAAGACCATCACAATTACGAATAGCAGTGGACTAAATGCTGATGTCCAGTGAAGCTCAACGGTCACACCATCCACATCTTTGTCATGGAACCATCGTACAAATCCCACTATCCTCTGGACAAGTCCTCTGGTATCCCAAAGAATTGTAACACAGGCACTGGCAGTCAGATAGGTACTCTGCTGAATGCTTTTTCCACATTGAGGAAAGCCATCTATGCTCAGAGTTCTCCTCCAGCTTCCTTTCCAGCAACTATAATGAGGAACATGCTGTCTGTCGTGCCTTTTCTTAAGCCAAACCACTCCTTTCCTAAAATGGGCTCCACTATTTGACAAATATGACTTTTGATTCTCTCTCAGTTTTATACAGAGGGACAGTTTCTCAGGAACTTTGAACAGTCATGTATGTTCACTTTGTGTGTATATATCAGTACCAGTATGGCCTTTCTCCAGTCTCCTGGGATTTTCTTCTCTTTTTGAACTGTGTGCTGGACTTCCCCAAGCCAGCATACACTAACTTATTTCAAAGCTTTGGTCATTTCTACGTGACTTCATCTGAATTTGCTGCTTTTCCAGGGGCCATCTTCAGCTGCACAGCCTTAATGTCAGCCTCTGACAGGTCATCTACATCCATGATTACCAGTTCACATGAGGGTAGTGTGGGATACAAAGGGTCCTCCTCACTAAGTAGCCCCTCATAGTATTCTCATGATCGGTTATGTACAGTGTGTCCTGTTAAAAGGATGCTGGAGACAGACTGCTTGTATGAATGTCATGTTCACTCCATCTTCCTTCATTCTTGCCTCTTGTTGACATAATTACGTATTTTCTTTTAGGCTAGTTGAGAGCAATTGTTCAACTCATTACAACAGCTCATCTATAGTTAGGTTTCTTACCCTTCTGACTGCTGGCTTTGGCTGCTCACTTGGAGCGTCGGTAGGCAGCAACCATTTCTTCCAGAGAGTTATTTTTCATCACCTTTCTGGCTTTTCTCTTATTTCTTACTGCTTTCTGCACCTCCTTGTTCCACTACCATTCTTCATCAGAGTGTAGACTACCCAGCTTAGTGGAACCACATAGTATCGCAGCTTCTTGGATCAATACGTTCTTGAAGATACACAAGTTGGAACAGCAGAAGAAAGTGTGCTGTATTTCTTGGCTCAAACTTTCCAGATGGCTCCGTGAACTGGTCTGCAGGCATGCTATGCAGCCTCCACCTCCTGATGCATTTTTCATTGCAGCAAAGCAGTCCCAACTGTTGCCAGTCCCACTAAATTATTCATTCATTTCCAAAAGCTCTTAGTCATGGACTGATAGATTTTACCTTTAATTAAACATTTTATAATCCAGAAGATATTCAGTAGATGGATCAAAGTTTAGGCCTAAATTACATGTCTTTTTACAGCTGGCATATTTAGCACCTATCATTTCATGGAGAGTGGTTTTCTTTTTTATGTACAATAGTTAACAATGATTAATGACTTTCATTGTTAGGACCAAAACTTTAATTAAATCTACCCTCCGTGCTGTAATAACCAATAATTGTCTAAAGTGAATTATCTAAAATCAATTGAATTGAAGGAATATAGTGGAAAAAAAATCACTTCCTAATTCATTAAATATGATATGAGCAATATACATTATGTAATTAGTTTATACCAAAACTCAAATGAATTATTGTAGATCTACAGTTCCTCTATAGCACTTAAGACTATTGCTTTTTTTACCTCACGGCAAATGGTTTTCTAACCTTAAATCAAATAGAGAAGTCTTTTTCTAATAACATAGGAAAGGGTCACTATGGGTGATTTGAAAATTGCAACAGTAAATATGAGTGTTGACAGCATGCGGTTTGACATACCTTTCTTCAGGATGTCTTGCTGTCTAATAAAGGGGAATACAATTTGTCTGAGAGTTCAGCTGAAATTTCAGAAGGATCAAGAAAGGCACAGGAAGCTAGATACAGAAGACAGAATCTGTCTCATGTTCTGGCCCCAGTATGTCACTCTGGCAGCATACTGGGCTGTAAAGGCACAATAAAGGGCTATTGGAGAATTCACCCAGTGAACGCATAGCTCCTCCATAAGCAGCCATACACTAACCCCCTTGTAAGCCCTGGCATAGGGTGTGTGTGCTTGTAGCGCATATCAATGCGGGGATTCTGGGCTACACTGCAGCCCATAGTTAGACCAGGAAGCACTGCCATAATTTAGAGCAACTGGGAGCTGCTCTGATTTATACCAGGGACTGCTATGGTCCCTAGTGAATTCTGGTGTATGTCTTCACTATATCAGCTACAGTGACAGAAGGGTTTTTTTCCCAATCAACATATGTAATCCATTTCTCTGAGAGGCAGTAGGACAATCAACAGAAGATTCCTCCCCTTTCCCCCAAAGCAGCCTAGCTGTGTCTACCATGGGGCTTAGGTCAGCTTAACTCTGTTGCACAAGGCATGCAACTTTTCAAATCCTTGCGCTATATAGCAAGGTTGACCTAAGGTTTAGGTGTAAAGCAGGCTGCAGAATCTGGAATAACCCACAAGCCCCTAATGTTCATTCATAGAATCATAGAATATTAGAGTAGGAAGAGACCTCAGGAGGTCATTTAGTCCAATCCCCTGCTCAAAGCAGGGCCAACACCAACTAAATCATCCCAGCCAGGGCTTTGTCATCCGGGGCTTAAAAACCTCTAAGGATGGAGATTCCACCACCTCCCTAGGGAACACATTCCAGTGTTTCACCACCCTCCTAGTGAAATAGTGTTTCCTAATATCCAACCTAGACCTCCCCCACTGCAACTTGAGACCATTTCTCCTTGTTCTCTCTTCTGCCATCACTGAGAACAGCCGAGCTCCATCCTCTTTGGAACCCCCCTTCATGTAGTTGAAAGCTGCTATCAAGTCCTCCCTCACTCTTCTCTTCTGCAGACTAAATAACTCAGTTCATTGGTACTGGAGTTGATGGCCTCTGTAGGCTAGAACAACATGGAAGCACATGCTTCAGTCAGTACTGGAGCTTGTATGAAAAATGGCATGATCATACACAGTTCAGCAGATTGGATGTTCTAACCATTTGAGGGTATTCCACACTCTGGGAAGGGGGACACACACAGAGACCATATTATATATGTGAGTTATTGAGGGGAACAGCGAATAATTGTACAGCTGAATTGGACTTACCTGGTTACTTTGATTCCTTTCATTATTATTATTTATGGATTTGTATTACAATAGCACCCAGGAGCCCCAATCATAGACTGGGGCCCTCACAGTGCTAGGTGCTGGACAACAACATAATAAAAAGACAGTCCCCACTCCAGAGAGCTTACAATGCTTTCTATTTTTATATAGGCAATTTTATTGGTTTGATATTAGTTTTTGATCCTCCGATAAAGATTCCAAAAGAAAATGCAGGTGAATAGGAGGACTCATTAAATACTGAATCATCAATTTGTCTCTATATCAAGGTATTCCCTCTCTGCTATGTTTAAAGTTTGAGGGCAACATTTATTTTTGTTCAGGTCCCGTCTACAATCTGTACGTTTTAGATTCCTGTTTGTTCCCTCCAGGATGTGTAGTGTACTGTCACAATAAGGAGCTATTGCGAAAATCAAGTTTCAGGATCAGTGCTGCATTGCAAGGACACCATTTTGTCTGTGGGTCCTGTCATGTGTGTCAGGATGTATTGGGCACATTCAGAGAGGCTGCCAAAGAGTTTGGAGTGTGTTGGCAGAAGAAGAAACAGCTGGTCCCATCAAAGTGATCACATTCTTGGGCATTAAATTAGATTGAGAGAATGAAGTGATGCCTGCCTGGGGATAAGCTTCATAATCCTAAAGGGTTCGTTGCTCAGATATCGCTGGCTAGGAAGGTGTGTTAAAGCAGTTGCTTCTTTAACTAGGCACTTGAACTTCATGAGTACAATCAAGTCATTTAGGCAAGGTGTGCTTTGGCAAACTGACTGGCTTTCTGCCTGTCAAAGGTTACAGAGGTATCATTATTGTAACAAAGGTAATGAGCCACTTAACTTTTGCCACTGGATACCATTTTAGGGATTCTCGGTCCATCAGTTAGATAGCAGATGAAGTCAGTACTAATGCAAGGATGAATTATTTATGAAGGTATAGTGTGAACATATATTTGAATGTATTTGTAAGGTATGCAGTGAACTGATGGTTGGCTGGATGTGCTGGGGAAGAGATATATCACAGAACGTAGAGTACATATACAGTGGTTACCATTGAAATATATAGTCAACAGGTGCTCAATTTACCATGGTATTTCCTATATTTAAAACAGGAAAACACAATAAATATGGACTTGTAAGTGGGGACCACTATTGCTGTTTCTTATTACTGTGATAATAATTATCTTGTGATGATCATATTAGAACAGGAGTCGGCAACCTTTCAGAAGTGTTGTGCTGAGTCTTCATTTTTTCACTCTAATTTAAGGTTTCGCGTGCCAGTAATACATTTTAACATTTTTAGAAGGTCTCTTTCTCTAAGTCTATAATATATAACTAAACTATTGTTGTATGTAAAGTAAATAAGGTTTTTAAAATGTTTAAGAAGCTTCATTTAAAATTAAATTAAAATGCAGAGCCCCCCGGAGCGGTGGCCAGGACCCGGCAGCGTGAGTGCCACTGAAAATCAGCTCGCATGCCGTCTTCGGCATCTGTGCCATAGGTTGCCTACGCCTGTATTAGAAGTTGTATTTATTTTCTTTCAATTTAAGACAATAAATAGCGCCTCTGAACTCCGTCCATCCCTTCACCCAAGCACTTTATAAGTAATAAAACAATTAGCCTCAAAACATCCATGTAGAAATAATGTTTCCCTGTAACACATGGGGAAACTGAGGATCAAGATAATGCAGTGAGACCACAGCAGAGCTAGCAAGAGAGCATTAGGCTCTGGTAGGGTGACCAGAGAGCTAGTGTAAAAAATCAGGACGGGGGTGGGAGGTAATAGGTGCCTATACACAAAAAAGCCCCCCAAATGTCACTGTCCCTACAAAAATCAGGACATCTGGTCACCCTAGACTCTTGAGTGTTAGTCCTGTACTCTAACCACTAGGTCAGAGGTTCTCACTTATGTTATAGAGTGGACCACACCTTAATAGAGAGATTCCTGTTGCACCAAGTCCCTGTCCTATTTGTGATGGTGTGGACCACCTACCCTTTCATCTGTGAGCACACACTCTTACTGCCACATTAGGGAATTGTGGAGTGCATTTTTGGATGTGATTTAGCAGCTGGAAATAAAGAGAAGAGTCATTACCAACGATCAGCCAGTTCTCTGCAGACCACCAGCAAGTATTTCATTGAACATTAGCTGCACTAGCCCAAACTTTGAAAACTACTGTGTGGTAAACTGAAGTTGCCTCCTTTTACTTTCACTTTGTTTTCCAACTGCATAGACTGGGAGCTTGCCAGCATCATGTGCCTTTCCTCTCTTTAATGAGTAGTTTGTGGAGTTCAAGTAAACCTTAAGATGAGAGTATTTGAGAGGCTAATATACAAAACTGGATTAATATATCAAAGCACCAAATCCTGTAGAGATCTTCTGTGCCAGATCCTTTTGACTGTAAAAAGAGCAAGATGTATCTAGGGGACAGTTACATATGTATGAAAAAATAATTCAACCACAGGCTAGGCCATGAAGAAAGACTAAGATGTGTAACTGTCAGTTATTAAATCGTTCAATCTACAGGGATATTTTCTTCCACAATAAGAGAGGTAGCTAAGTAAAGCTATATGTTAGAAAAGCATAGGCCTTTAAAAGCAATTGTAATTAGCTGGTTTTTCTACTTAGAAATAAATGCAGATGATCATTAAAAATAGAGCTAACATTAGAAATTTACCAGCTTATCTTTCACTCCATCAAACCATTTCCATAAGAGCTGTGGGTTCTCCCCCCACCTCCCCACAGAGTGGCTAGAGATATATAGGTCAGCTCTTCAGATGCAGAATTTTTGTGACTATGTAACACTTGTGAAATAATGCACTGTTTTTAGCAGCTCTGCAGAGCTGCATAAAAGTATTCAGTTTACTGCAGGTGCCACACAAAAAGCTCCCTTTAAAAGAGCTTTTAATTACTGTATATCATTGTTTAGAAGCCACCCTCAATTACCTTTACCATGTGAGCTCCAGAGGGAAGCAATTAAATATATAAGAACGCCACCCTCAATTTAAAGCTGCAGGAGGAAGCAATTAGTAATAGAATCTGTGGCTTCTAAACAAAGATATACGGTATATGAAGTTTCTGGAGACTGTATACTGCTCAGACCTAGTTAAAGTAGATTGTAAATCTCAAAATATGTGGCTGCTGAAAGCTGGAAGTCATAACAAGTTGTATAGCCTATGTTTATTCCTGAATGCCTTAAGAGCAAAGAGGCTGATTGTAATTTCTACTAAGACCCCTTGCCCTTCTTTGGCTGTGCAGAGACATTAGAATAGGTTTAAATTACATGCCAGAGTGGTATAAAGTAGCTTTTGTGGAATGAAAATCAGGCACAGATTTTTGGTGGTGTTACAGCATATGCTAAGTTTACAAACATTGGTTTTGATTAACTGGATCTGAGTTAATGTGAAAAGGGATACCATTCTTCCTCCCACCCCCAAACAGTACAAGAGTTACATTAGATGTGCCACAAAAATAAATGTTGACATGCCTTTTAGCTGTTTCAGAAATGCCTTGACTTCTTCTCCCAGTAGCATGTACATGTTAGGAGTGGGGCATGTGCATCAACCGAAGACAAATAAAGGGAATTCCTCTTTCCTTCCAATCAGCGGCCAGGATGCTTATTCCTCATAGCAAAACTGCCATTAACTTCAATGGGGCCAGCACGTGCTAGCTGCAACCAAAGATAATTAATCTGTGTGCATCTTTGTCTGAGACACTTTCTGTTGTATTTTTATGATGGAGCAACTTCCACTAATTAATGCCACAATAATTTATCACGGTTTCATTAAAGCTGATTGTATAACTACAAAGAAGATGATGCCTTTTCTTTAGTACCTGACTTAATTAATACCTATGGGCCAAATTCTATGACCCTTAATCAAGCTTAGATACCACAGAGGCTCTGAGATACTAATAATGATGTGCATCAATATAAGAACAGCATTTGACCTCACATTCTGATATTTTACAGTGTTGGATAATGTAGGGAAATAATTGAGATATCCTCTCCTAAAACTAAAACATTGGTAGCCTTTTTGTATTTACATTTAGGACTTTACCTGTATTGAATGCCATGAGTAAAATGTTTCCTCTGATGTTTGATTTTCCTAAAGCTTGTCCATTTTAGTCAAATCATTGTGGATCTAATAGCTCTTCTTGACTATATCTGCTTGCCAAGTCAGATTTTTTTAAGTGTTTGCTATTTAGTGTACTATGTTTTTATTTGTAGAGAGGACATCATTCAACTATTTCTCTTTAAAAAGTCTGAGTGCCTTGTCAAGGATGACCTGTTTTTAATAAACTTAACATTTAAAATGTTTTCAAGGATCATACAGAGAGAGATGATTGTGTGTGTGTGTGTGTGTCTGTATATATAATTTTAATATATACTTTTAAAATCCCTTTAAATCCATTGAATAATTTTACTATATGATCCTTGAAATATGTATATTTCGTCTGTGTGTATAATACAGGTGTCAAGCAAACATGTATCATATGCTATCAAGTCATCAAGAACAACATTTTTTACCATTTAACATGCCTCACCTAAAGGATGAACAGTGAGGAAGCAAGATCTCATGGGTAAGAGAAAGGATTGGGAGTCATGTGATGTAAAGTTAGAGAACAATGTATACTGCATTATTTTAGTATTCTCCAAAATATGGCTGCAGAGCAAAGCAAATGTAAATCTACAGCCTATTCTAGTGCAAAAAGTCAATGATGCACACAAAATATTGGACTCAACCTTACAACCTTTACTCACGTGAGTAGTCCCATTTAAACCAGTTGAACTACTCAGATACGTAAGGGATGCAGCATTGGGTCCACATATGGTACAAATAAATTATATAATCCATATTGTTACTGCCATGCTTCTGAAAATCTATTTAGAACCCAATTTATTATGTTCCATTCAGTATGTCTGTGTCCCTTCTTGTCTAAATAGCAAACTTGGAATGTAAGTGGAGATTACTTTAATTAAGTTACATTTTAGCCTTTTATTATATGGTTACACACATAAGTAGGGTAATCACTGAATACAAATTTGACATATTTACTGTAGCATGATCTAAGCAATTAGTATTAAAGTATTAAGGAAAAGCATCATTTCACTCTTTTAATTTTACTTTATAATTAGGTAGGAACCAGATTTCAGTGTGTGACAAAGTTCCTCCTCTACCTTGGTGGATCCTGCTAACATACCTGTTTCTCAGTACTTTACTGTAGCCATCTAGCCTTGCCCCGTCACAAGTGATATATAATATACACTTCTATCCCAATATAACGCAACCCGATGTAACACGAATTCAGCTATAATGCGGTAAAGCAGCACTCTGGGTGGGGCGGGGCTGAGCGCTCCAGTGGATCAAAGCAAGTTCAATATAACGCAGTTTCACCTATAACGCGGTAAGATTTTTTGGCTCCCAAGGACAGCGTTATATTGGGGTAGAGGTGTATATATAGCTGTACTTTTGTGCGGAGCAGGGCACTGGAAGTATGATTTTAGCTCTGAAAAACTGTTATTAATAATGACAATATATATAAAATATAGCATTTGCATTTTTTAGCTTCATATTAATTTTGTGCATGTTTTCTGACACTTACTAACACAGAGACCTTTATTAGTGGATTTTATACAGCCAGTTAAATAAATATTAGCTTTTTATCCACATACATTGTTACATTTGTCCATTGTACATATGCATTGTGCCATTTTCTTGTTATACCTCCAATTTCAGTTATTTTTCATTGTCACGAGGATTTTAAATTTTTTTACAGTGTTTAGAAAACAGACAACAAACAAAATAGGGAACATTGCTTTGTGCCAAAGAGAAGTTCTCACAGTTATGCTGAAAGTTTTATATATGTTAATTATTCTCATCTAGTTTGCATCCAAAAGACTTTATGTGAAAGATAGAAAGATAGAAAATACATACATACACGCATTTGTGTATACATACTCTTATGCTATTTATTTGTGTGTGTGTGTGTGTATACACACCCACACACTTATACTATGTATATGCATATGTGTTTCTTCACAGAATCTGCTACTAAAATCAATCAGGTCAGATATATTTTTAAATTGATGGGGGAAAAGCAACTGATTGAACAATAGTTTCTGTTGTGTGCTATGTTGTACTCGTTAAAATGAAAATAAATGTCATGCAAAGAGCCATATTCAACCCTCCCTCAACCAGCAAAAAACAACAACAAACAACCTTTTCAACTCTTGATTTTTAGTCCTCAGGAGTGGAGAGAGACTCAGACGGCAGACAGCATGGTCCCAGCATGCTTTTTGCCTTTTTTTTTTGTTTGCACATTAGCTGTCAGTTGCAGCCCTGCAGGTAGTAGAACCCAGTGGGAAGAGGGGCGGGACAGAGCGATGCAGCCTGAACTGACAGCAAATTTAAATTACTGAGCCTGCTTTTTTTTCCTCCTTCCTTTTTTTTTTATTATTATTATTTTTTCTATTCTGCGACAAACTGAAAAGATTCTAGCACACGTTAATTTAACCACCCTGCTTCTTTTTCTATTTTTTTCCTCCCTTCTGCTTCCCGGATAATTAAAAGAGAAACCTGTAAAGGCAACATTCCTTCAAGCGAGTTGGTGCTGCAACGTGCTGGTGAGACAAATTTAATTTTTTTCCCTTTCCCTGTCTTTTCTTTTCCTTTTCCGGAGCTGAAAGCTTTTGTATATCTAATGCAGTCATAAGTGAGGTTCCCCTGCTGTGGAGGGTTAGAATGTAATGAAAAGGTGTAATTGCTTGATATCTGACCTTATCGTATTACTTAAAATGGGTAATAAACGTATTCGTGCCTGTCCTCATGAAGCTTTCTCTCTGATGGGCAAATAGTCAATTCACAGAAGCAGTGCTGTGACTGTCGCACTATGACAATGGGGACTAGATTGTTTTTTGGTTACAATTCCAAACTCCTGTCGGCAAGAATACTTGAGTTGTTTGGGGTTTTTTAATTGCCTGAAGCATTGATATTTGTGGGGGGGACTTGAAAGTGCAACAGTGAAACTTTATATATATATATATATATATATATATATATTTTATATATATTCTTCAGCTTGGTCTTACTGGGGTCAGAAGATATGGGGTAGACCCCAGTGCTGTGGAAAGTTCTTTCCAGGCGTTAGGTTGCTCATCTGTTACGGAGTGGGAGGGGGAAGTTCAGCTGTCATTTCTTAGCTGTAGTTGATATCAGCGAAGCTAAAAACTTTTGCCCAGAATAGCTATGTTGCCTTTGTTAAAGAATGAGTGTGATTCTGTGGAGAGTTGCAGAATGTGTCAAGGACAATTATTAGATTTGTATTGTGCACCTTCAAATACTCCTGCTTTCGAATGTTTTTCTAACAATCAGTGCACATTTAAAAGCATTTAAAAAAAAAGTTAGATCAATTGCTTGTTATATAAGATTTTTGTATGACTTTCAGAGCCTGATCCTGCCAAGTACAGTACCTGCAACCCCTACTAAAGTCAGTAAGGAAGCTGAGCTTACAGAAGGCTGCTTAACACAATCTCATAGAGGTTTTGAGGGCAAAGGAGGCAGGACTAAATCTGAAACTGAGGCCTCCTTCCAAAAAAACTACCATGAGGGAGGCCCAGGGTGGGATTGGAGAATGAGCCCGCACAGCACTTGTCCCACAGGGGCAGCTCCTGTCCCCTGGGGCTGGGCCTGGGCCCAATTTCCCGCTCCAGGCATTGTGATCTGCTGCATGGGGTCACAGCAACATTCAGGTTTATGGTCACAATGCCAATCACTCAAATTTTGTCATGGCTGAGGGGTGAGCGGGCCAAACCTGAGTGGCGCTGCAAACCAGTGTGCCTGGTTGCAATGCCACTCGGTTTTGGTACTGTCTCAAACAGGGGACCATGGGCAAACTGCCCCTCCCCCAAAAGTGGCCCTAGTGCTCACCACACTTGCCTAAACTTGATCAAATGGTTCTTTCATTTTCAAATTAATATTATTAATAATGTTATATATTATCTGTTTATGCCCTTAGGGCCTGATCCTGCAACTCTTATTCACATGAGTAACCCTACTGAAGTCAATGGGGCTAACTGCATGAGTCAGAATTGCTCATGTGACTAAATATTTACAGAATTTTGCTTGGCCACCTGGAAGAATGCTTTCTTATGTTTACATAGGCTGAGAATTTCAAAGGAGTAAAAGGGAGTTAGGCTCCCAAATCCCATTGAACTTCGATGAGATTTAAGCCCCTAACTCTGTTGGGCTCCTTTGAAAACCACAGCCTTAATCAATAAAGTATTGGAGCCATCCATTATTTGCTTTCAAATTAATCAGCTCCATAGTGATACATCAGAGCTCCCCAGTTTGTAAGGTACTTTGCCAAGTCTGCATTATAACCAAAGGGTCTGGAGACCATGTGAGGCTAAGCAGTGGTCAGAGAAGTTAAGCAAAAAGTTTCTTTAGCAAACCGCGATAGAGGAGGAGAAAGTGATGGTGGCTGTGCCATATGTTAATTTACATTACTTTGTGGTCTAAGGAATTTTACCTGTGCAGGTGATAGAGTTAAGGTGCATTGGTTGGTGTTAGCAATTCTAAGACAGATACTTGGTTACTGTGCATATTTCAATCATACTTTTAAAACTTTCTTCCTTTAGAATATTTCACCGCAGAAAATTTACACTGCTCATGCGGAGAATTGTGGTATTTTGTATGAAGTTAGGTCACTGTCGCTCCTATGTCTTATTTCTGCATCCAATAGCCCTGTCCCCCAAAGTGCTAAGGTCCTCAAGGTCCCCAAAAGTCTCACTTTGTCCCCTGTAATCCTAAATTCCCATCCATTAGAGGAGAAAAGAATTGAATTCAATATTCTTGCTATGGAGATAAATTTGTGTTCACCAAATATAAACTTCCAGTTAGAAGCATATCTGATATAATATGACTAAATTGTAGTCTGTTGACATTATACTATACAGTTATAGTTCCTTTACACTGTTCCAGTGATGTAAAGGGGATTAAACAATCCCCATAACATACCCCTGTTATAGATGAATTCTCCAGGTGGCATAGAACCATCAAAGGTCTACACTATCTCCTTCCTTGTCCTTCACCTGGTTGGTGTTTCATGGAGGGGCCAATGTAACAGCCTATAGGGCCACTGTAAATTGCAGCATGGGTTTGTAAATTGCACCAGGGTTAATAAACGGTAAAGGTGGCTTTTAACCACTATTCCCCAGCACCGTCCAACACAGGAACAGAGCCCGGCAGAGTTTGAGCCATAGTCTCTAACAGTGATCCAGATTACTGTACCTTTTTAAAAAAAAAAGTTCTTGATGAAAACATGAACTTTCTCTTTAAATACAGTCAGCTAAATAAAACAAATTGTATAAGGCTGCAAATTATTTTAATGCTTTCCTATACAAACCCACACAGCTTTCGGAAATATCTAGTTGAATTAAAACTGATCTCTCTAAAAAAATATTTTAACAGATTCCTAGCTGTTAAAGGACCTTTGACCTCTTGCCTAACATAAGCCATAGTCCTTCCTATTAATAACATCAAAATAAGAAAACACTAGGCTATGAAAAAAGTAATCTGTGAGGCTACAACTGTTAAGATTCTACAAGAGAAACAGTACTGTCATATGTGAAGGACTGTTATCATCACTACAGCTTTAATAAAATTTTAAAAAATGTAAAATTATAGGTTTCACTGTAGAGCCCGGTCATCCATACTGGTAATCAGTCCATAATCCTACTCATTTAGATGCCAGAAAGTATTATACTTTCCCCTCATTAATAAAATATAAAAGCTCACAGTGATGTTATCAAACAAGCTAATTATCAATTATCTTGCAGGAAAAAACAAGCTTAATCCTGCATTCTTCCCACATCTCCAGCTCCCAATAAAATCAGTGGAAGTTAGAGGTGCTCAAGAAATTAAGAATCAGGCCTGCTGTAGCCAAATTCCAAACTCACTATGAACTAAATTGATGTGGGATTCTGTCTGTCCAGTTTTGCAGCTCTCCATAAGTATGCTTGTGACTTCACTTAGGCCCTGATCTGGCAAAGTACTTAAGTCTGTGTGTAGTCCTATTAAAATCAATGGGTTTGTGTATGGGCTTAAGTGCTTTGCTGGTCTGGAATCATGCCAGTATCTCTACTATTACTGGTCTCCTGGTAGCAAGTGACTTTTTTTTTTTTTTTTTTTTTTGCCATTCTGATGACTTTTTGGGGAGCTGCTTCATAATCTTTGTATGCTTGGGCTTGGAAGTATTGAGGACCTGCCCTCAACTTTCTGGATGCCTATGAATTTATGGAAGTTCAGGCACTTTATATTGCCTCTGGCCCCATTTTGCCATGCCTTCTCTTCCCCTGTCCCTAGTGGTAGTGGACCCCAAAAACTTAAGATGGGCCTCTAAGGAACATCCTAGGTCTCCACAGAGCTAGAAGGTGGGGAACACGGTATGTCCTGCCCACCCATTCTTCCCCATGGCCTTCCAAGTCACAATCTCTGCACCTATGCAGACCATGGACTGTGGAGCATTCTCTGGTAGAGGCCAGCACCGCAGAGCTTGGTGGGTAACCTACACCCACTTGGCTCTCAGTCCCTCTCTAGCAGTGGCTGAGCCATATAGAGAGGTTGATGAGCCTGCTACAGCCTTGGCTAACGGATCTAGGTCTTTTAGCTCAGGCAGTAAAAGCTAATCCAGATGTCCAGATTCAATTCCTGCTGCTGACAATTCACTTAGGGGGCCGGCATCGGGCCTTGTTCATACTAGCAGAGTTAACCCAGTATAGGCATAGTGATGTCGCTAAACCAACAGAAATCTCTGGGTCTAGATGCAGGTATATCAGTAAAACTGTACTTATGCTGGTTCAGGGACACTATATTGGTATAAGTACAGTTTACTTGTCCACACTAGGGCTTGTGCTGGCATAGCTATGTCAGTAAAAAATTAACATCCCTACCCAACGTAGCTATAGCAGTATAACCTTGAAGTGTAGACCTGGTGTTTTGCATATACAAAGGAAGAGTTCATACACTGAGATCCCCTCCCTGTGCAGCAGGTGAGTGGGAACCAGTCCCACTCACTGAATTTTTAAGTAAACTGTGATGGAAAAAAACATGTGAAGAAAGCAGTTTTCCAAAGGACTATACCCTTACATTTCTTACACCAGAAATAGATGGCAGGGTTAAGTCCAATGGTGATGTTTTTTTGTAAACCAAACTACTGATTCTCGCCTAAATTCTTTGCAGTCACTTCAGAAGGAACATTGCTTGTGTGAAACAAGCAAGTGTTTATTTCCATCCCAAAGTTTTTCTTCAGCACCCTTCACTGTATTGCGCATGCAGAGAAAAACATCCCAGACTTTAAAATCTGCTGACTTTTCCAATAAGTCTATTTTAATTTTCTCTCTTCCATCACACTACTGTACTAATTGGCATCACACATTCACAGCAAAGTCCTGCATGATATTGTTTAACCATAGAGATTACAAAAACGCATTGCTCCTCTGGCAGATTCAAGTTGCCACAAAATTGTATTTGTTAATGTAGCTGTGAAAATACATTGCACCTGCCATCTCTTAGCTCAGGGATTTTACATACGGCTAAGAAGAATTTAAGAATGCCTGCAAAATGGGGTTTGGCTGTATCCGCTTAGCTTTAGAGGGAAGAGTGCTCTATAAAATTCTTACCCATAATTGGACACAGCTGACAGCCTTACTTAACTAGTGCTCACGAATGAATGAACAATGAAAATATTCTGCCTCTTCTCACCCCAGAAGAATGGCCATTCCAGATCAGATGCCAGATGTTAACGCTATTGTGAATAGCCTTATTGTAACTGCAGGTGAGACACATGTGAAGCATTTAGGGACATTTGCTAGTCTGCAGATTAAAAAAAATAATCATGCATGGCATTCTAAAGAAATACATGTATTATTCCACATGCTGCATGCAACACACAACTGCCAGATGTGGACTGTTCTATTGGTGTATACTCATGCAATAAATGTTTTAGTCTATTGTTGTATTTTTATGCCACAAATTGTACTGGATTCTGCTGGGTGCTTCCATTGAAGTCATGGACAAAACTCTATTGGCATCAGTGATATTAGGATTGGGCCAACTATCCAAAGTTTAGGAAACTAATCATGCTATCAAAGCTTAGACACAGTGACAAAGTAACTTTTCCTCCTTCTGATTTAAGTCCTGACTTAGGGCTTGATCCAGATCAATAGGAGCCATTCAGTTGATTTCAGTGGGCTGTGGTGTCATTCTAGTAAAAAGCAGCAATAATTGCACAAGCTGTGATCCAGCAAAGCAGAACTAGATGGCAGGATAGTCATATGCTTAACATTATAGCATGTGAATAGTCCCATTGGCATGAATGGGAGTACACACGTGCTTAAAGTTAAACAAGCATGTAAGCGTTTTGCTGGATCATGGCCATAGCTTCTCCATTCCATATCCTCTGTTAAGCAAAATAACTGGTGGAATTCAGAGATGCCCCAAACATAAGCCCTGAGCAGCCATACATTTTGGTGAAGTTTAGACCTATGTCCAGATTTTGTGGCTGGCTTATAATTCTGTAAACCCCAATTTCAGCAAAACACTCATATCCATGCTTAAAACTTTAACTTTGACATCAGAGGAATTACTCACATATGTAAAATTAAGCATGGACTTTACTAGACTGGAGCCAAAAACATCCAAGGATTCCACCACCCCCACGAATTCTGCGGAAGGTAGGATCTGGTGCTAAACTTCTCTGATCAGTCCCATTTCTGGTTGGAGTGTGATTTAAAAAAAAAATCCATATAATGATCTAACGCAAATCAGGAAAATATTTCCGTTTGTAATCAAAAGCATGTAATTTCTTCCCTAGTCAGCAAAACACATGGCGCATCCTTAGTTAGAAAATTTTCTAAAAATTAAGCATGTGCTTACGTGCCCTGTTGAATTGGGGCTGTGCTGTATCTTCTGAACTATCCTGCTTTCTTGAAACTTACCCTTGTGATGATCTGGAGATTTTTTTGTTTCCATCATTCTGCACCTGTGTTTCCCCAAGTTTCATGCTGTTGGAAGCATGAGGGCCAAATTGAAAATACTGGTTTTTGCGAGTGTGTAATCTTTTCAGTGCAGACTTTGGTCAATGTGATTGTGTTCAGAGTAGCTGCATGATAGTAATGATGTCCAGGCATGGGGCCAAATCCTAGAACTGCCCCCAAAACCGATATGCTCATACTCTGCAACAGCAGCACTAATTCCTATTCTGGCCAACAGCAGCTGAATGCGCTGCACACCATGAGGTTTATTCCTACCAGTAGTGTATATGAGCTGCATTAGCTCTGTGCATTATGGCTGTAGCTGGATCAGGGAATGTAGCTCATAAATAGGCAGCCTATTCTGCCCCCAACCCCATGTCCAGTTCCAGAATGCCCCCTCTGCAGCTCCTACAATAAAGGACCTGTGAAATGGCCTTTCCATGAATTTTTGAGGGGAGCCAAAACAGAGGTGGCCAAGTTCCACTTTACGATCCTCCAGCTGGCCACAATTTTTCTGACAGGCACTTATGTGCAGCGCCCAGAAGAATTTGGCCTATAGTGCTCATATTCATCATTCATGTGACACCAGTGAAGTTAAATCCTTCAGAGCTCCTGCCAGGGCAGTGAGCCGCAAACATAGGCTTCTGTTTAAAGGATCAGTGGAGATCTCTATTAGCAGGTGACTAAAAACACAGATGCACAATGTATTAAAGCAAGCAGTAAATGTGTCTAGAAATAAGTTAATACCCCATGTCCAACAACAATTAGTCAGAAGGTAAGTATGTCTTATTAGTGTGCATTCCAGCTCGGTTATGTGGGGGCATGATCCAAGTCTCATTCAAATCAATGGCAGCCTTACCTAAGGACCCAAGCCCGCTTCACTGAGGGTTGGACTCGGGCCCTAGGAATGGCCAGATCTTCAGCCTCTGTAAATCAGCAATGCTTTATTGAGCTCAATGATCATCAGCTGAGGATGTGGGCGAGGGTGTATATTTGAATGGCTGGTCAACATTAGATCTGGCTGAATAGTATTCATTGAGGGCCAGATTAATAGATTTTAAAGACAGAAGAGACTATTATGATAATTTAGTCTGACTTTCTGCATAACACACACCATAGAATTTCACCCAGTAATTCCTGCATGAAGCCCATAACTTATGGCTGAGCTGGAACATATATTTTAGAAAGACATCCAGTCCTGATTTAAAGACTTTAGATGGTGGAGAGTCCACCACATCCTTTACTCACATAAAGTAGCATCTTATTCCACAAGCAGTCTTGTGGAGTGAGGCACTAATAAATGTGAGTGAGGGATCAGGATCCTGGAATAATATCTCAGATTGATATTATTTTAGTGATTCTCTCAGATCTATTTAGTGACCCAGAGTGATCCGGACATTGTCTCTATATCAGAAAATTCCAACTTCGCAGGCAATTGGCCCCAATAAATCTGTTTCCTAGAAAGTAGGAAATATTTTGACATTGCTATCTCCCCTTTTCTTTGGATAACATCCTCATTTCTGCTGGCTTCGGGTCTGTTAAACTATAAAACGTCTTCCTCTAGGAATTCATAGAAGCCCCATTGCTTGAGACATTTATTCAGGCAAATATTCAGTATTGCTCATATTCTTCAGTGGCAATAGATCTCTCTGATACATAAAGACCACCTAAGCACCATCAAAAACTTGAACCAAACTTCCTCAATTTTTTAATAGTGGGATAACGCGCTTTTGTTCTGTACTTCCTGAGTGTGACTGGGCATAACCATGAAAATACAGAGGCTATTCTCACTGTACATCCAACCAACTTCAAACTTCAAAGTACTAAAAACCTCTTGTAAGTCTCTCTCAAGACTTCTGGTTTCATAGAATCGTAGGAAGTGGAGAAGAAAAAAAAATCTGCAAGGTTAGCTACTGTAGCCCATCATCCATCCGTACAGTAACAAACCTGGTAATGGCTACTAATGGCTTATTTGGTCTATATTTGTGTTTATACATGTTTCTCATAAAACAAGAATGGGGGACATTCAATGGCATCGAAAGTCAGCACATCTAAAATTGATTAAAGCAATAATTTTCACATAATTCACATTTATTCTGTGGAACTCAACCTTGAGAGTTCAGCAGAATTTAAAAAAAAAAAGTGATTCACTGACTTCTAATTTGTAGTCAAGCATGGTCTACTGAGAAGAAGGCTTGGAGCTGGGAACGAGTATAGATCTAGGCTTTCACACTGAGTTCTTCTGTGCACTTGGATAAGACACTTACACTTTCTACCTCAGTTTTCTCCTCTGTAAAATGGGAATGAGGATGCCTACATGCCAGGGACATGTGAGAAATAATCATAGAAGATTAGGATTGGAAGAGACCTCAGGAGGTCATCTAGGCCAACCCCCGGCTCAAAGCAGGACCAACGCCAACTAAATAAGCCCAGTTCCCTCAGCCTCTCCTCATAAGTCATGTGCCCCAGCCCCCTAATCATTTTCATTGCCCTCTGCTGGACTCTCTACAATTTGTCCACAGACTTTCGGTAGTAGGGGGCCCAAAACTGGATGCAGTACTCTAGATGTGGCCTCATCAGTGCCAAATAGAGAGGAATAATCACTTCCCTCGATCTGCTGGCAACACTCCTACTAATGTAGCCCAATATGCAAGTTCTGTCATCTATCACTAGGTTGCCTCCCCCATTCAGCAAGGGTCTCACACTTTCTCTGACCTTCTTCTTGTTGCTAACATACTTGTAGAAACCCTTCTTGTTACCCTTTGCATCCCTTGCTAGTTGCAACTCCAGTTGTGTTTTGGTCTTCCTGATTACACCCCTGCATGCTCAAGCAATATCTTTATACTCCTCCCTAGTTATCTGTCCAAGTTTCCACTTCTCGTAAGCTTCCTTTTTGTATTTAAGCTCATAGAATATTTCTCTCATAAGCCAAGCTGGTCACCTGCCATATTTATTATTCTTTCTGCACATAGGGATGTTTTATTCCTGTGCCCTCAATAAGGCTTCTTTACAATACAGCCAGCTCTCCTGGATTCCTTTCCCCCTTATCTTAGCCTCCCAGGGGATCCTGCCCATCAGTTCCCTCAGGGAGTCAAAGTCCAGGGTCTATATTCTAACTAATGTTTGTAAAGTGTTTTGAAGATGAAAAGCACAGTGTAAGCACAAGGTATTGTTAATATGCCATCATAAGCAATTATTAATCAACCTCAATGGTTGCATTCTTCTAATAGCTGTGGGCAATTATTGTGTCCATGATCCTGGAAGCTTTTTGTGTTGGCAAATCCCAGTGAGTTTCACATGGGTGCCTGGCTGCTTCCACACTGAACACCTTGCAGGATTGAGGCCTTCACTGTTGTTTAAAGAGAGTTTGAAAGAAGCCTGCTGAAGTTCTTATGTGAGCTTTTAATCATTAGTTTCATCCCTTGCTAGTCCTAGTACGCTTGGAAGTTTAAAAGAGGTCACGGGGCATAGTTAGAAATTTATGAGAGCAAAGATAATGGATTACATTTTAAAAATTGAATGTCCCAAGTTATGCATGCCTGACCTATATGAACAGAAACCCCAGTGTATGTGCATGAACCCAGCCTTTTTTCAAGTAAATCCTCAGATGCATAAGCAATTTGGGTTTAGAACTCATTCATCAGTCTGTGCATACACAAAAAGCATGTGAACATGTGACTTTTGAAAACTCAGCCCAGTGTACTTTAAAAACTGTTGGATCTGCCCTCTTGACATCTTGATTCAGCCTTTTTTTTAAAAAAATTGCGAGATTTCATATTTCATTACTTCCAGAATCCCTCAAAAATGATCATTAACTAGTCAATAGATCTGCTTATCTGAAGTAATAGCAGCTTAGGTCTCATTGCATATGCAGGAGGTCCAATTTAGGGGAAAGTTATTTCTGGCAATGCAGCAGTCAGAATCATGAATGCACATTGGCTAATAGTACTGCTTTATTTTTTGTTTTTCTGAGCAGATCTGGCAGTTCATATTCTCACATTATTTTAGCAAATGAACATTGCAGACCTACTATTAAGGGCCCTCAGTAACTTCCTCCATATCCCCTGCTTCTCTCTTTTGGCTCTTCCTCCTTCAATCCTCTGAAGTTGATATTTCCTCTCAGCACTGTTCTCCAGACAGATTCTTTCTTGAAAGTTCCTTCTGCCAGCCGGACCTTTTATTTTTCCCCTCCTAAGGGACAAATCTCCTACTACCTACCATAAATGGGTAAAACTCCACTAAAGTCAGTGGAGTGGATCCCATTTACACCTGTAGAGAATTTGACTCTATAATTCTCTATTAGGCCTCATGCAGTTTAAAATCATTCATTGTTGGTTCCGGTGCATCTGTTAGACTGTAAAACACACTTCCTCTCCTGTGGAGGATAGTCTTGTCACAAGAACTGAGTGGGAAATGGTTTCCCCTTCTTGTGAAAATGTTTGAGATTTCAAAAACTTCTCTGTTCCACATTGTGATGAAACCAAGATTTACCAAAAAAAAGTATTGAAAAGAGAGGCACTCCCCCTCCCCCAAATAACTGACAGCCTGGTGATTAAGGTCTTCACCTGGGATGTGGGACATTCAGCTTCAAATCCCTACTCTATTTGATTTAGACAAGGTACTTCAGCCCAGGCCTCCCACATCCCTGGTAAGTGTTCTAATCACTTGAGTATAGAGTCAGTTTCTCTGGCCCCATTAACACATAATTATTTATAGAAAGTGGAACAACAGGAGAGACCCACTCAAGAGCATCCTGTAGCCTGCTGCTCAGTTTCCTTGAATTGGCATTTCCGGTTGGAAAAAATTGTTCCATCAAAAAATTCTCAATCGACTTGGCGCTCAAGCCAACGTTAGAGCTGAAAAAGCAGTAGAAACACTCATTATGAGACAATCTTGCATTGGCTGGGTGATACATTACAATATCTAACAGGAGTTTTCCATCTTCATCTTCTGTGATCAAGTACAAGTATAAATTACTACCATTTTGATAGTGACCTCTTCAGCTTCTCTCGCTACAGACTTCTTAGCTGTAGCTCATTCCAGGTTTCTCTTTGAAGAAGAAATCTGCTGATGCGTCAGAAATTAAATGAGTTACTCATGATAAATTGTGCTTCGTGGCTCTATATAGCACTGAAAATTATGCATTTTACACTATCTTGTAAAATAACCATTTATCTAAGTAAACATATTGATTGCTTTCAGCTTCATATGAAAACTATCCTCGGCTGTGAATCTTAATTTAGCAAGCTGTTGACAGACAGGAAAGAAAGAGACTACTAACAATGATTGAGAAGAATCAATTACTTAAATGTCAATAGAGTGAGTCTAAAAAATGAGCTCAAAGTAACAGACCAATTTGTTCTGAAGTGTCCAGTTTGAGATACAAACTTGGTAATTTTACCACCTTTTCCACACTTGAAATGCAGCTTTCAGCCTCTAAGGCAAACTGCATGGTGATGGGCTAATCTAATGTCAACCCAACTGTTGCACAGATGAAAAAATATATTTATGGAAGGAGAGATGTCCCGTGATTAGACCAAAGGTTAAGAATTGGGGGTCAGCTTTCATGGACCATATTACTAGTCTTCCCACTGACTTGCTGTGGGAACACAGGCAAGACATCTTGCCCTTCATGTACTTGACTTTGCCCATCTGTAATATGGGGATGGTATTACAGGGCTGTATTCTTTGCTGGGGTAACTCTACTGAGGTCACTACGATGCTCAGACCCCAGATCCTTCAACGGAGTTGAATCAGGAGACAATCTGGCTCACTTACTTTACCCAGTTTACAGGAGTTTGGAGAGTCATAAAGTGGGTGTGATTTGTGCCCAACTTTGGACAAGATACAGGGATGAGGGCAAAATGAAGTTTCCCTGTTCTGTCCCTGCTCCAGCCTCTTGATCCATCTCCGTGGAGAACCCACCTCTCCACTGGTCAGTGCGTACTGCATGCATTTAAAAGATAACAAAGCTGCCATGCCATTGTATATGCCCCTCTGCATCCTCTTCTAGCTAAGCACTGACACCACACTCATTTGCCCTTGTATCTGTGACACAGGGCAAGATCTCTGGAGCCTTTCCAGGCCCATACTGAGGGACTTGATTTAAAGCAACCATCTGTCTGTCTCTTAATATTTGAAATGAATAATCTCAAAAAGACAGTTTCAAAGGACGTCAGAGCAAATTATCATTATCTTATATATTCCTGCTACCCCAAAGGTTTACTCTTCAAAAAGTGAAGGAAATGTAATTGTCCTATGCACAGTGTAACATAATTCACCATGGAGCAAAACATTGTAACTTGATACACATCTGGGCAGTGATTGAAATAATAACAGGCTCTTTAATTACTAAATGACAGTGGAGAAATAACATATTATATCCACATTTATAACAAATTAATCCATCATGATTAAAGATCTCACAATGAATACCAAATGAATTAATACATGATTGGCCTTTATAAGCATAAGCCTTTACAATTGTGCAGTATTCCATGAACACTGACAGTCCCACAGAAGAAAGTTGCATTGAGAAAATCTGTCTGTTGTATCAAAGAGTTTCCAACTTTATTTAACAGTTCTTGTGGAAGACCTCTTTTATCAGACTATTGATTTTTTAAAAAAAGTATTAGCTTTCTAACACATCAGAAAAAATCTGTATTTCCTCAAACATACAATGTATAGGGGTAGCATTACCATGATATAACAAATTTTTTGGAAGACATCTGTCATTTTCAACTGTTGTAAGCACATGTTGTTTAGTAAGTAAATTTAATTAAAATGGATTTCTCATTTTAAAAAAAAGATTTTTTATATCTTTGAGTGTAGTTTTGTTTAATATGTCTACTTTGATTGAGTTGTCAAATTTTCTGAACCTAAAATATTCAAAATTCAATTGTTTCCACCCTTTTTCTACATACCAGCTTCTCAGCCAATTGTATTCTGTGGTGGTGGTTGTTTATTGTTTGTATTATGGTGATACATAGAGTCTCCAGTTGAGATCAAGATACAGAGTACTGGATGCTATGCAGATTATAATCAGAAACAACCCTTTCCTCAATGAGTTTACAATCTAAATAGACAAAAGAGACAGAAGATGGGAGGGAAACAGAGACATGGAGAGACAAAAAGAATTTCCTTAAGTCGTACAACAAGTCAGTGGAAGCTCTCCTGATTCCCAGTCTAGTGCTGTATCCACTAGACCACACTACCCTCTGAACTTGAGCCTACATTTAGTCAACAGAAACATTCCCACTGATTTCTATGGTGCAGGATCAAGGCTTCTAGGCTCAGGACTTAATCCTGCAACTACTGGGAGTGTGAAACTCTCATTGTAGATAACAGTAGCTTCATGCATGGAAGGCTTTATTAGTACTAGTTACATCCTGGTAACATGCTCGGTGCTGTACAAAATGCAAAATACAGACAGCTCCTACTTCAAAGAGCTCACAATATAGTATGAGCTAGGTGGAACCTTGTTATAGGTTGAGTTAAAACCACCATCTAAGACAAAAAGAGTGTGTGAACCCAGCTAAGAGCTTTTGACTGAGTGGTGTTCTGTGTAAGGGGATATGTTTCTGGGAAGGCAAACAGAAAAACTGAGAGACAGAGACAGTCTAAAAGATCAGAGGCAAGCCTGGTGCCTGCCCATGGACAGAATTTGGACCTAGGATTTTGCACAGTCTTTGTAAACAAACAAAACTGTAGGAAAGAAAATACCAGACTCCCTCAATTTCTACTTCCAACTGGGACATCCTAAGGGTCCCAAAATTTAACTAGCTGCTCAGACCAAAAGAGGTAACAATATAAGTAAGAAGAATAGAGATCTAAGACCAGGTCTTTTATTTGTAATAAACTACTTGCTTTATCATTAACATGGGTCCTAAAAACATGAAACTATTTATACACAACTTCCTTAACTATAGTACATGAAAGGTCAGATTCTGATCTTAGTTATTAGGATGACCAGATGTCCCAATAAAATCAGAACTGTCCCGATATTTAATTCTCTGGCCCACGTCCCGACCAATGTATAATCGGGACACCATTTGACAAACCACATTCAGAAATTAAATTACAGTAGTTTATTTGAAACAGGTTCAGTAAATGTACCATTTACTCTCCTTCCTTAAAATATTTTTCAGAAGATGTGTGATGCAAACTAATGAGAGATGGGCTAAATCAAAATGCTGTCCACACCCAAAAACTTTAGAAAACTTTAGCTCTGATGGAAATTTGATGATGCATCTCTGATGCTAATGCACCTTCAGCAGGACTGGTGCTAGGGGTTTGAGCGCCCTAGGCGCACGGCCATTTCGCCGCCCCGCGCGCTGGTCCCCCGGCTCCGCAGTCCTGCCTGTGGACGGTCGGCTGCTCCCGTGGCTCTGGTGGAGCTGCCACAGTCATGTCTGCGGGAGGTCCACCGCAGCTGCCCGAGCAGCCGACCGTCCGCAGGCACAACTGCAGCAGTTCCACCGGAGCCACGGACCAGCGGACCCTCCACAGGCACCATTGCGGCAGCTCCACCGGAGCCGCCTGCCGCCCTTTCCGGAAAAATGCTGCCCCCTAAAAATGCTGGTGCCCTAGGCGATTGCCTAAGCCGCCTAAATGCAAGCGCCGGCCCTGACCTTCAGTGATTTGTGCTGAAACTGTGAATACCAGCAAGGCCTTAATACGTGGGAGAGCAAATGCACAAGAGAGTGGATTCCACCGCTACTCAGAAAGGCAGCACGGGGCCTACACACGACCCAAGTGATTGCATAGTCTTGTGCTGATGTTTACACAGAAATGAATTTCAATAACAACTGCAAGGGGTTCTTATTGCTTAGAAACACTGACTGAAGTTGCATATGTACAAGACAACTCCTTGTTTAAAGTTGTTAACTCTGATCATATTTTTAAACTATGCCACAACCTTACAGTAGATGTTGTATGTCTGAGCTCTGCATTATCTATAGAGAGACAAGGTGGGTGAGGCAGTATCTGTTATTGGACCAACTTGTGCAAGAGACAAGCTTTCGAGCCACCTGGAGCTATTCTCTATCAGTTATTTAGATGGCACCATTCATTGTAATATCTAGGACAGTGGTTCTCAAACTTTAGCAAGCTAAGGTCTCCCATTTTGATTTAATTTTTTTCATAGACCCCCAACTCCCTGCTCAGCCCCAGGCTCCACTCCCACTCCACCTTCTCCCCAAAGCTCCATCTCACCTCTTCCCACTCCTGCTCCACCCTGTCCCTCCTCTTCCCTGCCTCTTTCCACCCTCTCCCCTGAGTGCACCCCATTCCCGCTCCTCCCCCTCCCTCTCAGTGCCTCCTGCATGCCGCTGAACAGCTGTTCCCTGGTGTGCAGGAGGCACTGGGAAGGAGGGGGAGGAGCGGAGGGAGGAGGAGGAGTTGATCAGCAGGACAGGTGGGCCCCCTGGAATACCCTTGCAGAGCCCCAGGAGTCCGCAGACCCCAGTTTGATAAATGCTGATCTAGGGCAATGTTTCCTGATTTGGGGTGTGGTGAGGAAGAACAATTGGAAATTTGATGCCACATCTGCAGATTTCAGATAACATATCTAGTTTGCTAGACCAAGGTTTTCTTCCCTACCCTGCACTCGGATAGGCCTTGGGTGTCATCAGTGGATGCCTCCCATCTCCAGGAGCCTGTAGCCTTCTGGTAAAGGGTAGGAGGCGAAGGGGAAGGCTTGTCAAAGAAAGGACAGTGTGTCCACTGGTCAGGGCTATCGCCTATGACTTTAGAGACTTGGGTTCAAGTCACTGCTCCACCACAGATTTCTGATGTGACCTTAGGCCTTATCTGTAAAATGGGCCCACATCACTCCCTACTTCACAGAAGTGTTCTAAAGATAAATACATTAAAGATACATTAAAATAAGGGGGCCATGTAAGTACCTATAATATATAGCTAGAGGGAATTAAGGGAAAACTGAAAGGAGGGAGCAAAACACATATTGAAAAGAAAAAAATGGAGCATGACAAGAAGAAACAGTAACCTCTGTGCCAGGACATGGTACTAATGGATATGGAGTACTTGTCCCATCTGCCAATACATACTTGGGGTCACCAGCCAAAAAAAAAGAGGCTAGCAACTGATAAAATGAATTTTGTCTAAGGAAAGTCTGCAGGATCAGACAAGCTCTGAGTCTGAAGAGCTTTTGGGAGAGTATAAACAATGGAGACATTTCTCCCACTTGCACGAATATGTTGCTGTCTTCTAAATTAAAAACAGTTCCGCCTTAGGAAGAACTGCCAAAGAATTTGTACATTAGAAGTCTCAGGAGATGCAGCTTTTGCACATTTCCTTCGCTGGGGAGGAATACATGCTCATCCTTCAGGAAGTGTCATCTGCCAATTATGACAGCTATATATTTGTATTCATTTATGAATCCACTCCTTACAACTGTGGCTAGTTAACTCTACAGTTCCTAGAAAAATCCTTGGACTATGGGTTTGCATAATAGTAAAACTTTCAAGAACAGCTTTTCTCTTTGTTTTATTTTTATTTTGCACCCGAGTACTTTAAAACTGGACCGAGTGGTCATTACTCTAACCGCTGTGCATGCAGAAATATATATTCGGCATAAATTAACGCACTGCACTCCTGCCTGAGGTGATAATGACACTGACTGTGCCATACACTGCATTGTGCTAATGTTCTGAACCAAAATTGTGCCTGGTCCTTTCACAGGGGTGCCAGTGTAGTCTTATGTAGAGTAGGAAGGATGGTCAATATTACTGGAAAGGGCACTGTACTGGTACCCAGAGACCTCAATTTAATTCCTGATTCACACATAGACTTCCTATGTGAACCTGGGTAAATCACTTAATCCAGTGGTGGGCAACCTATGGTCCAACAGGGTAATCCACTGTGGGGGCTGCCAGATAGTTTGTTTACATTTGCACGGCCACCCATAGCTCCCAGTGCCCGCGGTTCGCCGTTCCTGGCCAATGGGAGCTGTGAGAAGTGGCAGTCAGCACATCCCTGCGCCCTGCGCCACATCCCAGAGCTCCCATTGGCTGGGAACAGCAAACCGCGGCCACTGGGAGCTCCAGGCAGCTGTGCAAATGTAAACAAACTGTCTGGTAGCCTGCCAGCAAGCCACAGGTTACCCACCACTGACTTAATCTATCTTGTGTTTCAGCTCCACATCTCTAAAATGGGGCTAATTCTTCCTTATTTTATAGGGCTGTTGTAAAGGTAAAAATCATTAATGGCTGTGCGTTGCTCAGATGCTATCTATAGTGATGAGGAGGTATCAATCTGTGTTACGTGTTGCCTGTAATTGAACCACAGAAGAGATGAGTCTGCTCCAAGCTAAGACTATTAGCTGCAGAGGGTCGAGGTCTTGGGTCAATCTGTGGGTAGTGCTGGTGTTATTTTATCAACTTACTTGTAAAACAGCAATCTTGGCTCAGTGTGTTTTATAATAAAGAGCACAGTATAAAGGGAGGGGCTGTCGGTCCTTTCAGACACAAATGAGATGGAATGTCGGCTTCCTAAAGATCCCCTGACCTGCTTACTTGATCCAGTAAAGGATCTCCATTTTAAACAGAATGACCAATTACTTTCTTTTTTGCTATTAGCACCTCAACTTTCTGTTGCACATTATTTGAAAAAATTGTGGTATAGTAAAATATGGACTAGCCTTGCAGTGGAAAAGCTTTTTATGCCAGATACATACACAAGAGAAGTGCCAAAAAGAGGGTAGATATTTAGAAATTTGGCCAACCTTTCTAACATACTCAGAGGAGAAGGAGGATTCCCCAGCCAACAAGCCAGAATTTTTAGCGAGGTTCTTTGAATATTAATCTGGGTTAATAGAAAGAAAGAGAGAGAGAGAGCAATCTACAAAAAGTATTAAATACCATCTGAAATGGAGAAATAAGTGACCAAACTCTGATTTCAGTTATGCCAGATTAATTTTGTAGTAACTCAACGGCATTTACCCTTGTGCATGGTGAGATTGGAATTCAGGCTAAGGAGGGATAATGCCAGTGGATTTTTGTTCTCTCTTGTCTTATGGTGATTTTAGAGTGTCTTAAAGTATTAAAATTGGTGGTCTTTTGGAGCGGGGAAGGCCGAGAGCAGATAGCAGCAGTTGAGAAGGAGATCCAGTAGTGGAGTTGCGCCTCAAGGCGAGTGAAATTCAAAAGCCAAGGCAGCACTATTGCTCAGTGTGCAAGTGTAGTAAGGGGAGAAAAGATATTAATCTTTTACTTCAACCTCTGCTCATTAATCTCCCAGGAATAAACTTCATTTTGCCCTCATTTTCCTAAGTCCGCCAGTTGCTTCACATTAAAGGGGGTCTTTCCCTTGCTTCCAGTTGTCTCAGCCCACTGTACTAGCATGGATCAGACACCACATATCCCTGGTCAAATCACTTGGTTGTAGCTACTTGGCTAGTCAACCTAATTCCATCTTACTTGTGCCTCTGAGTGAACATGTCCATTTCTCATGGGCTGATCCCACCTGACTAAAGGGAGTTAGCTAACAGAGATAATTTAGGTAAGTTGTATACTGTCTAGCTAGACTGGGGCAGGGAGTGGAAATTTGCATTGGCAGTGCAGAAATAGAAGTGGATTCTATAGCTGAAAGGGTACCAAAAAAACCCACTGAAAAGATAAGGGTTTGACTTGAGTTCCCTCAGAAAAAGAAACTCAGTATTAGAACTTAAACGGCAACTTGAACTCCATAGGCTGCAAGTAAAGAATTGCAGCAAGTGCTGCTTAAGACTGAAGCTCATGTACTGTCCAAACAGACTGGCAACATCTCAGGAAAACATACTGAGCCATTATGTTTCAGTTCACTTCAGAGTTTCCTTTCTTTGGTGGATTGCAAATATTCAGTATATTGTGTTTTTATGATATTCAGTTATTTTAAAAGAGTACAGAATCTAAGCAGATAGGACTCAGACTCAGTGGAATCATTTTTCTTCACTCAGAAGTAGTAGTACTGTCACAACAGCAAAATCATATTACAAGGAGTAAATATATTGATCATTTACTTACTGGAACTAGCACACAGAGAATACCTAAGCTATTCTCTGCAGGCTGCACTGGCTCCCAATTTGTTTCTGGTTGTAATTCAAGGTGCTAGTTTTGATTCATAAAGCCATATAAAGGTTTGAGTGCTTAAAGTGCTTCTCTTCCTATGTCTTGCCAAAGAAATCATCTGGGTCCTTTCTACTAACGGGCCCTGCTGAATGCTAAGGGATTGCAGGCCCTCAGCTACAGAATGTACCTCTGCTGGCCTGACACCTCGAGTCATTTAGAGCGCAATGCAAGGCTTGTCTATTGATTCAGATTTTTGCCTGAGGGTGAGTGTGAGCTGGGTAGAAATCATAACTAGAAAAGTTCATTCCCTGACATTTGCCAATTTGTTTGGAATCATGGCTGTGTATCCTCTGTATGTGCTCAGAAGTTTGTACCATGGTTGTTCTTTTTTTTCCTAAATAAAATGAACCTCACAGTGCCTTACACCTTTTCAGTTGCTATCTCAGGCTCAGCTCAGGTTAGCAGTGACCAGTTGTTACCCAGCGGAACAGTTCTTCAGGGGACTAAGTGAAATGATTGTGCACCGAGTTAAGTTCTCATCACAAAACTACCTTCACAACTGGCACAAATTGACAGTCTTAGTGGAAGGGACAATGTCTGAATGCAGCAAGAAGACTTTGTCTTCACTCAAGCAGTCAGGGTATTAATATATTGGCAGGGCACTTTGGGGAACCTTGCAGCACTTCTGTCAATTTTGTCCCTGTTTGCGGGGGAGGCGCAAGGAATTCAGAAGCTTTCTGTGCTGTCAGTCAAGTGCCTCGTAAATGCACACAATTCTAAATAAAGTTTGTGGGTCAGTAGCTGGATGTTTGACTAAGTGACATACACTTAATGTTTCATTATCTTGCTTTGCCTTTAAGAGCTTGTTCATTATAGCTGTGGTTTCCCTGAAGAGCCCATGTGGCCATGAAATGTGAGCAGCTGTGGGCCTCTTAGGTGTGTGTTCAGATGTCTTCCAAAGTACTAACTGCACTGGCTAGCAAGGGACAGGCAATACCGGTCTCCTTAACAGTCCCTACACAGATCTGCCCACGCTACCGAGTCCTGACCAGAGTAGGTCGAGAATTTTTTGATACAGTGGTTTTTCATCAGAAAATGCAGATTTGTCACAACAAATTTTTCACGGTAAAGGATCAATTATGGCAAAAATGTTATTGGGAAGGTTTCTCAGGTCCAGGATGGAATTTCTGGTCAAAATCAGAGAGGAAAAAACCCACATTAGAATACCCAATAGCCAGGATACACCCACCTGGGATGTGGGAAAGCCAGGCTCAAATCTCTGCTTTGAATTAGGAAGATCTGGGACTTGAACCTGTGTTGTCTCCTGTGTTGGGATGGGTCTCTCTGTTTTTTTGGGGGAAAGTTGCAAAAGGTCTTGGGTTCAGCTTGGGAATTATTTTGAAATCTCAAAAAAAGGTTTCCTGCCCTCCAAATAATCTCATCCTCACCTGTAAATGTCCCCCTGCTTCTCCACCCATTCCATGCTGAGTTCTCTTCACCAAGGCTGCTAACTGAGTTTATGTAACTCTGTGTTTTGGACAGAGGACCTGATTTTGGGGGAGGATTGGGGAGCAGGAATAAAAATATATTTGTGTTTGGGAAACTACCAGGAATTTGTGAATTACTGTCGCATTTGCTGTCCAGCCCTTATCTCTCACACTGGGTCATTTCTGTACTTGCTTGCCCCACGCAATCAGGCCACAGAGCTGCTATGTTATCAATTCCATAAAGCCTTTTCCTTCTCCTTGGTCTGCAAGAGCAGATAAAGAGGAAGCAGGTGTTGTATCCAGCATGTTAACTGAGTGAACGCTCCTAAAATCCACATCTTTAGCTCTCGCTTCTATCTTGCCTTTAACGCCGAGCAGCAACTGTTGATAACTAGAAGATTAAAAACACTATCAGATTACCATTTTTATGTAATAAATGGTCAAGAACCCCACATTAAAAGAGTATCTCACTTGGCATTAAACATCCTTCACTCACCTAGGAAGCCTTTATCAGCTTGAACCTGCTCTGCTCATTGCATATTAAATCTGTGAACCCTGATTTCATCGTAAGGAAATTCTTCACGAGGACAGCAGGGAAGTAAATAGATGACTGTGTTTGAAAGGAAAATCAAGCAAAAAGATTAAAATGTTGGTCTATGTTAGTTTAAAACTAACTCCCTGCATTCAAACACTTTTGCCTGCTTCTGAAGTTTGTTGAAGTGAAACAGTCTTTTGCCTTTGGGATTGCCAGTTCAGTTCCAGCCCAGGTCAGCAGCTGGCTGGAGCTAGTCCAAAAAAGTTTTGCCCAAAAAGTCTTTTCTTCAAAAAATGACCTTTCATCGAAAATAAGTCTCCCCCCACCACCTCCCAAAATTGTTGACATCATTAATTTTTTTCCAACTTTATTTTCACAACTTTATTTGCAGAATTTTATTGACATTATCTTTGAATTAGTGATAGAAATTTTTCATTTACAAAACCTAATTTTCCTTAGTGAAACCTATTTCTTTGGAAAATGAAAAAATCCAAAATTACTTGAATAAAAATGTGGGCGTTAGACACCACAGAAAAGCTTACGTAAAATGGGTCCATTTTGAATGGGACAAAATGAAAACAAGTTTGAAATTTCAAAATCTTTTACAAAATTTTTTTCAACCAGCTCTAGCAGTAACCAGAAGATGAATTGTGGATGAACCGTAGATGGATGATGTTTTCTCATTGGTTTTTGTGAAATATTGTGGTGGTCTCCATCCAGTTCCTAGAGGACAAGGGTTCACATTGTAAAACCACCCCCAAAATAGGCACTAACTTGCACTCTTCTGGGCATAATAGGAAAATGGCCAAAGGTTGAATAGTTATAGAGGAAGAACAGCCAACTTAGTTCTAAAGGTGATCTCTCTAGCTCAGGTCGAGACACAATGATGAAGAAGCTTGTAATGTCACTGTCGTGCCTGTCCTAAGGATTAACAAAGAGTTTGACGATCTGGCACTTTTGACATAAGCACTAAAGTCACTCAATAAAATAAAAAAAAATGGACAGATTGAATAAATGCAACATTTATTTTGCAGAAATACTGCTTTTTTTTGGAATAACACGTCCATGCTAAAATAGGACTTAATGAGGTTTTCAATAGCTTCTGTTCCAGAAACAGTTTTATATTCATTCAGCGTTGTGTTGCTTTTACTCTCCAATACCTTTCTGAAAGATAATCTCTTTGTCTACTTTCTATACACTTTGAAATAGACTTGCTGGCACAGTCCCAATTCACTTGACTACTGGGGCCTGCTAGACTTGATTTTCAATCCTGGGATTATTTTTTGGAAAATATATTGAGAATCTATATGAAGGAAACTGAGTTTAACTTTCTCCCCATGCTGCTGCAAAGCCTGTATACTTCATTACTGGGCTGTACTCTACGCAAACTAGATCCTTAGGCTTTCCACATTACTAGCTTTCCAGGGCAGTGTTCGAGAAACTTTTATGTAAATTTCAACCCTTTGCCATTTAATAAACTCTCTTTTCTTTGGGAGAAAAAGATATCTCCACTGGAGAAAATCTTGCCTCTTCCACTTGAGTGGGACTGTCTAAATCAGGGGTCTCAAACACGTGGCCCGTAGGCTGCATGCGGCCCGCAGAATTATTTCCTGTGGCCCTTCATAGGCACCGACTCCCCCTCCCTCCCTTTTTCTCCACCAAGTGTGCTGCATCCCTGCTCCTCTGCCTACCTCCCAGTGCTTCCTACTGCCAAACAGCTGTTTGGCTGCACTTAAGAGTTTCCAGGAGGGAGGGGGGAAGAGTGGGGACACAGCATGCTGAGGGGAGGAGTCAGAGAAGAGGCGGGGACGGGGCAAGGAAGGGGTTGGAATAAGGGCAGGGCAGGGGCAGGGCCTCATGGAAGGGGTGGAGTGGGGGTGTGGCCAGGGTCGGGTAGGGCTTTAACCAAAGTATTTCTAAAAGTAAATGCATTTTTTGTCATTTGAGTAAGGTGCATTACTGAGTGTTTATATTTGCATTACAGTTTTTAAAAAGTTAATACGTTGACTTTTAATAGCATACTATATTACTCTTCATTTGTTTCACTTTTTACTATACTTTTGAATTGTTGTATGAAAAGGTTTCAGTGATGCCTCGCGGTGATTTGAGTTTGAGACCCCTGGTCTAAGTTCATTTGGAATCCTTGCTGTCTTTATGTTCATTCAGTGCTCTGTTTCATTCATATATAATAGGCAAATAGTTCCGTTGCCTCCTAGAAAAGTGAAAGCTAAAAATAATCAGTAACTAGTAAAAGTAGGTATCCGTATAATTTGCAGATCACCTTTTGTATTTATACATCACAAAGAAATTGATGCTAACTAACCCTAGACTGACTGCTGGTACCTTGACAAATCTGCATATGGAACAAAACAGAATTTTGCTCTGATGTTAACATCAGCATACAGGTTGCGGGTTTGTTGTTTTGTTTTTAAAAGGTAATTCCTATAACTGTGCTCCTCAGGTTAGACTTGATGCTGTTTAACATGTATGCATCTGGAACTTGATCCTACACCATTGAGCTCAATGGGAATTTTGCCACTGACTTTAGTGAGAGCAGGATCAGCCCTGCAAATAGTCCCAGTGGAACTACATGTGAGTCATGATTGCATGATCTAGCCCAGGGGTTCTCAAACTTCATTGAACCGCGATCTCCTTCTGACAACAAAAATTACTACATGGCTCCAGGAAGGGGGACCAAAACCTGAGCCTGCCTGAGCCCCGCTGCCCTGGGCGAGGGGGGATCCAAAACCAAAGCCCAAGGGCTTCAGCCCAGGCAGGGGGCCTGTAACCCTGAGCCCCACCACCAAAGGCTGAAGTCCTCGGGTTCGGGCTTTGGCCCCAGGCAGTGAGACTCAGGCTTTGGCTTTGGCCCCGGGCCCAAGCAAGTCTAACGCCAGCCCTGGCAACCTCATTAAAATGGGTTGTGACCCACTTTGAGATCCTGACCCACAGTTTGAGAATCGCTGATCTAGCTCCTTTGAAATTACACCTCTGTATACATACACCTCTGAAGTTTTATATAATGTAAAAAATCTGATAAATTTTATACTATTTTACCTCCTAGTATTTCAGTATTACATAAACTGAAGTGAACTATATAACAATGCTCTCATTTGTATTGCACCTTCAGTGTAAACTAATCCCAAAGTACTTAGCAAACGTAACATGGTACAAACGATACAGAGATTCAATGGATGGAACGCTCAAGTTGAGCAACAGCTGGAGCTAAACAAGACAACCACGTACAGAAAATATAACCAAAGGCATAAGGCATACAGGTAATTATGATCCCACCAGAAGGGATAGCCCTCTTAGTTTTGGTGTGAAAGGGTATTTGGGAAGGAACAGACATTATAGACCAAGATACTATTGTGACATAAGACCCTAGATGAACAGATAGAGAGCTGATGGGTAGGAAGACGAAACAATAAACAATACTTTCAGCATTTGATGTCAATATCTAATAACCTTATGCAATACTTGAGAATTTTTAGCTACATGACTTCTATTAACTTTAACTTTAATCGGAGTCGTGCAGCTAAAAATTCTCATTGCTCTGAAAGTTGCTTATTAAACAGTGAATGCAAAAATTAACTCTAGACAAACTACTCTGGAAAATCTTGCACAGAAATACGGTGAGTTATGTCAGCAGAGGCTGTAGCCTGATCATTGTAATACTCCCTTAGAAACCTTTTTACATTTGATATCTTTATAACGTGGGGCTTCTGCACAGCCCCAAGGAAAATAAATGCATAATCTACTGCACTGCTGGACCAGATGCTGATGAGTTCATTGAGTAATTGCAATGATCACTGGTGAGCAACCTGCGGGCCAAGGGCTGCATGTGGTCCATCAGGGTAATCTGTTGGTGGGCCCTCCACAGGCACGGCCGCCCGCAGCTTCCAGTGGCCGCAGTTTGCTGTTGTTTACATTGACCGTCCCTGCAGCCTGTGTCGCTTCCCGCAGCTCCCATTGGCCAGGAACAGCAAACTGCAGCCACTGGGAGCTGCGGGCAGCCGTGCCTGTGGACAGTCAATGTAAATAAACTGTCTCGCTGCCCACCAGCGGATTACCCTGATGGGCTGCGTGCAGTCCACGGGCTGCAGGTTGCCCACCACTGACTTAGATACTTTTACGTTCAATGTTGGGAACCATATTTGTCATGCACACTGTGTGGTCAATGTGGTCATACTGTGTAGTCAGCTGTCCATTCCATGACCACTTGGTCTGAGCTAGGACTTAGGGACACCTTATATGATGACACAAGCTGTGTTTAATTACAGCCTGGGAGCTGGCGAGCCAGAGAGAACAATAGATATTGTCTGTGTCTAGCAGTTTCAAAAGAGAATCAGTATCACCAACCCCAAGCATTCCAAAATCATGTCAGTCCCCAAAAACTTTAAAATTGTAAGATTTTTTTACAAAAATAAATTTGCGGGTTTGTTTTTTGGTTTCTGAGTCCTTAGGGTTTACAAGCTTTCCTTCATAAACATGAGAGCAATAAAATTTTTAAATTAAATTAAAAATTCTTACATAACCACATGACTCCAGGAGTGGGGTCTTCAAGTAAAAAAGCACCATCTATCACGAGGCTTATAATAAAATAGTGCAAGTTGGCAACAGTTCCCTTATGGAGTCCTGTCTCTTCTCTGTCATTAGACACTACATCTAGAAGTAGTTAGACCTTGCCTACTAATCATTTCCAAGGATGGCTTCTGCTATTGGCTCTGCTTGGTTTCTCTGTGTGAGATCAGTGGCTCTTTTAAGCTGGGTCTCATGTTTACATCCCACTCCTGGGGAGGGGTAAAGATGTGGTGCAAGCAACTGTGTGCTTTAGTGACAGCACTATGGACTGCAGTGTGGGATTCTGAATCCTCCATCTTGGCGTGGATGTTCTTTCTTGGCACCTGCAAAGGTGCGGCTGTTTAGGGCAAGCCAGCTGTTGTTTTTGTTGGGGTTGGAAGGTTCTCTAATGATAGAAAAAAGTCCCCCAACTTAGTCCCTGACACCATTTCTCCCCCTTAGGATGACCAGATGTCCCAATTTTATAGGGACAGTCCCAAGGTTTTAGTCTTTTTCTTCTATAGGTTCCTATTACCCCCCACCCCCTTTCCCAATTTTTCACACTTGCTGCCTGGTCACCCTACTCCCCCTAGACAAACTCCCACAGGTTTAACCAATGCAAACAAGTCTTTATTACCTTTGAGAGGCATGCCAAACATTCCTACCTGCACTGCTTGAAGGGAGATGTGTGCGTCTCTGGAGGAACAATGTATTTTAACCCATAGGGAAGCTGTACTGCTACGTTTTTGTTTTTGAATACTCTGGCATAATCGGAATTCCCCACATCAGTGGCCAGAGTAAAATCAGGCTCCATGTTTGTAAGCAGTGTACCTGATGTGAGGTCCAGGTGAAGAGCTATGAGAGGAAGCCATTTGCAATGCACAACACCAGATTTTATTGGTCCTATAGAAATCAGGAAATATTTGACAGGCCATCTACTATGGCACCTTATCTATTAGCTATTTACATATAGAGAGACACTGAGTGCTCCTGTAACAGTGAACAAATTGCATGACTCCATATGACTCCTTGTGCGCCTTGGGGCAAGAATTATTGTTACTCCCCCACACACACACACACCTCTTCCAGGTCTCACTCTTTCCCCTTCCATGGAGAAGAGAAATAGCACACGAGGCAGCTTTAAACCGCTTTTCTCTGCCTACCAACCTTTTCCAGGCCAAGGAAGGAAGCCCACTAGTGTCAACATTTCCTCTTCCTCGTCTGCAGTCTGTGATAGCTCCTAAATTGGGCAGTGAAGAATCCAGGGTGGGATGGAGCAAAGATTTGGCAATTGCAGAAGGAAAAGTTTTGTGTGTCTGCATGGTGAGCTGAGGTTGGGTTTTTTTTAGTTTTTTGTTTTGTTTTGTTTTAACCTTTCCAAGCTAGATTATTCATAACTAGTTGTAGTAGCTCAATTCCATGCAATACGTGCTGTCACTTATTATACAAATACTTGTTACATCTTGTCATTAAACACAGTCTACGGAAAGTCCCTTTTCAGCTAGGTGACTGAACATGGTGTGTGAGTGCTTATTTTTCAATTCACACTTATGGGGAGAAGCATGAAATGTTTTGATTCTTCATTTAAAAAGTTCTCCCCAAGAGGTTTCAAGGTCCTTGCCATAAAGATAAACATTTTTTTAAAAAGAAAACATATCCTTGCTGCTTACATACCTTGTCAGTCAAATTCAACAGAACACACTGCTACCCACAGCCATGTTCCTTTGTTGCAGGTAAAAATGTAGCCTCAAAGAAACATATGTGAAATGCTAACTGCAGGGACACTAGACAAAACCATCGGTCTAAAGACCAGAAATATGTTAATTGGAAATTGGAGAGGAAAAAAAGTTAAAATAATGCAACTGAGTAACAATCCTTTGAAGGTTTTCAACCTATGACTGCATTTAAAAAATATTTTTCCATCATAAGAAACATATGGAAACTGCTCAGTGAAGTGAGTCGTATTTTGTGGGATCGTTTGTGCAGTTGGTGAATTGAAAGAGAATAAACAGCTGTCTACATTTCTTCCATCAATCACCCAATCCTTCCATCAATCACCCAATCCTGCTGTGACAACATTTTAGTTATCACTTTGGTTGTTAAAAAAACAATGCTCCTGGATTTCCTGTGCATGCAAATTTTGTGATACATAATAAAATATTCTGCTAATCAAGTGTCAAAAGGGAAATCAGTTACAGTTAAAAGAGAGGGGGGAAAAGGGTTTAAAAAGTTGATGACCAAAATTTTCAAAAATACGTGCTTAAACTTAGGTAACTGAATCCAAATGTAGGCACCTGAATATGGCACCTTAGCCGATTTTCACCACTACATGGGAATCTGATGCTAGGGTGCACTAAATGGCAGAGGACTTGATTCAGAGCCCATTGCTGTTAGTTGAAGTCTTTACATGAACTTCAGCAGACTTTGAGTCTGGCGCAGAGGGTCACATTTTCAAAAATGATTTGGCCATTTTGAATCTTGCGGGCTTATCGACATGGTGAGTTGGTGCACGGAAAGCCAGGGTGACAATCCACAGCACCCTAACCTGCTGTGCGTTAACTTCCTGGGTGGTCCCTGCTACCGCACACTAACAGTTCCGTAGTGCGCTTTGACATGTTGCTGTTTGAAACAGGAGCATATCAAAGTGCACTATGGTACTTTTAGTGCACTGTAGCAGGGCCCACATGGTAAATTAGTGCATAGCTAGGGCTCTGCAGACTCACACCCTGGCTTGATGCACACTAACTCACTGTGTAGACAAGCCCCAAGTCTCCGTCAAAGTCAACTGAGAACATGGACTCCTAAGTGTCCAAGTCACTTTTGAATATGGGACTTAGGTCCCTCAGTCACTTAGGCACTTCTGAAAATTTCCCCATTGGTGTTTAGCCCTTTTCTTGTGGGAGAAGGTTAAAAATATTTGCCATTAACATCTTGGCTCTCTGGCCTTATCTGCACGAGAGGGATTGACCCTACTTAGACAATTTCAGAACACCTTGACTCTACACATAATAGCGCTCAAAATGATTTATGGGAATCTAATGAAGCTTCAGGAGGACTAAATATCACTTGTGCCTCAGTTGTTTTAGTGCTAGTGTGGACACAGACCAGCTGAAATGGTTCGACTAGCTGTTTCACTGCTGTTCCACCAAGTGTTTGTTGGCCTTGTAAAATCTCCCAGAATGCTCTACTTCTGGGAGCTGAACCAGCAACTGTAGGATAGGTGCCCATGATGCATTGCAGCTGAAATGGTTTAGGGCAGTGCTAGCATGGATGAGGGATAAGTTGTGTGTAGGGTGACCAGACAGCAAGTGTGAAAAATTGGGGTGGGGGGGTAATAGGAGCCTATATAAGAAAAAAGACCTAAATATCCGGACTGTCCCTATAAAACTGGGACATCTGGTCACCCTAGTTGTGTGGCTAGTGTGGTATTCGGTTCATTCAGATGCACCAGCTCAGTTCTCTAGCGTTGGCAGGCCTCAGCCTCCATGGATTACCTTGGGCAAATGCAAGAAACAAGACTAATAGGCTAGAGGGACAACACAGCCACCCTTTTTTGTTTGTAAAAAACCTGTACAAAACTAGAGAGTGGCCAAAATCAAGACATGGGCCTGATTTCCCACACACACTGAGTCACATAGGGGTAAAACTGGAGAATCAGACCCCATGGTGTCAAAATCTGCCAGATTTGGTCACTAGACTGTTTGCACCTAGCTTAAATTCACCTTGAGGAAGCATAGTAATAGCAGAAGAGTAAATGGGGTCAAAATGTCATAGCATAATTACCAGTTCAGTAGGCAAACTAGAAGTCTCCAGTCATTGCAGAGCTGGAAAATCACAGTAGCAACTTGCAGATACTGCGTTTCCATAAAATTAGCCGCAGCTCTATTGAAAGTGACAGACCTAATAGGCAGCTTCCAGAATCTGCATGAAACCCAATTGTAGAAAATCCTCAGTGCAGCTGCTTCTATTGATGCCCCAAAACCAAACAACCCAGATCAGACAATCTCAGCATGCTTCTATGCTACTGGAGGCATCTCTCCACGTCTATTAGCTTTTCCACCCCTTTTACTTGTACCACTTCCCAGAGTAACTAAAAATAAATAAATAAACATCACAGTTTGCCGTGTCATCTGTGAGGTAAGGAGAATTGGTTGGGACATAGTTCAAAGCAAGACTCTTGCTCCTACTCGGACATTTCTAAAATAAATGCGATTTTAAATCAGGGGAGGGAGGGAAGACTATCTGATCTAAGCAAAGGTGTGACGTTAGCAAGGAAAGATTTTTTTTTCCTGCTGAACAAATGTCACAGGGCAAAATGCTTGTGCTAGATTAGTGCCTTGGAGCATTTTTAACAAGCTCGCCTCTTTCATTTCTAGAGATAAGCTGCAGTTCTGTGCAGTGCAAGTGTGGATTGTCTATAGAGGCCACTGCCTGTAATGCTGCTGCCTGTGGATCTCATCCCTAGCAGACGAATCTGTTATCAGGGCAAATATGTGAAAGTGGCCCTGGCCAGTAGGCAGATGGGAGGATCTGCCTGACCTGCTGATTAAAATGCTGCTCTCCACACAAGGAAGGTGAATGCTGCTGGATCAGAGCTCGAAGAATTGACTCTTTCCGAGACTGAATGGGAGCAGAGACTTTCTTCGGTCTCACACCAAGATATCTGTGGAAGTCAAATAAGGGTAGTGGATCACACTTTGGCCCTCTCAAGGGTAAGTGTGGGCTCCCTGGATCTACCCAACTTCTACTGAATACGGCTATTTATACCCTCCAAACTCCATCTGTGACTGGGCCATGATTCTGATTCCTCCTAAGACTGCATCTCATCAGATTCAGCAGTGCCACTCTCTGTTTCCACTCCCTCCTGGCTCATAATTCCCCACCCACCCATTTTCTGTTTCCCTGAGACTGCATCCCAGCTTGGCACCTAACACTTCAGTGTCTTTTCCTGCAGTCTCAGCACCAGTCTTCAGTCCTCCACATTACCTGCCAGTTCCACTCCCTACCTATTTTCTGTCAGACTCCCATGAGCACTTCCATCTCTGAGCATTGGTGTGACATGCCTCTCGACTCCTTTACCTGCTCAGGACTCATCCCTCACTATTCCATACCATCCCTCCAATTATTTGTCTGAGCTACTGAAAACCCTTCAGTACCTCCTAATGCCTTCCCCCTCCTGCCCCAGCAGACATAAGGAAGGTTCTTGCCCTTATATTCAGGGTGGGATCTTTGGTGCACTTTACACTCATCTACATTCATGAAAACTCATCGTTTAGAGAGAAGAATTATGTCCCTCTCTTCCAAACCAGGTTCCTTCGTCAATGTATTTGCTTTCCACTGGTGCTTGTTACCATAGTGTCTGTGCACCTCACAGCATTAAGGTATGTAGTCACACAGCACCACTCTAAGGTAATTAGATTGTAATTTATTTGGGGCAGGGGCTGTCTTTTTGTTCTGTATTTGTACCTTGGTTTTGGGAGCTGAAAATCAGCCACTGAAGGCCTGATTTTCAGAGATGATGATCAGCTTCAGTCAAAATCTTTGGGAGCTAGAGATATTTAGCATCTGTGACAGTTAAGATAAAGGTGTTTCAAGCCTGGCACCCAAAATTAATGGACACTTTTGAAAAACTTGGCCTGGGTGAACTGCAAGTCACACATAAAGTCTGTGGAACAGCCATGTCTCCTGAGGCCCAGTCCAAGGTCTTGACCACAAAATCATCTGTCTCTGTTTTTTTCCAGGGCTTGGAACCCATTTTGCCCATAGTCATTTTGAATAGTTTAGCCCTAAAGTTTGAGAGCCTAAAACACATTGTAAGGTGGTTGGTATATTTTTCTTTGACTTTCAGGCATGGCTTGATGAGATTGAGCATTAATGAGAGTTACACCCATGTATCAGAAGGTAATATACATATAAACTTAATAATTTGAAGGGCTGGCTTCTATGCACCTGTATGTTTTGCCTTCAATTCACAGGAAAAAATAATCTTATGAGTCAGTTGCTAGGCATTTTATAAACTTCAACAGAGTCCTGACTGATTTATGCCACCTAGAGTACTTGCAATAAGATGGGGGGAAATGACTGTCAACAGACACCTTCTGCCATTCTATCCTTCCTTATTAACACAATTAACTCCCACACAGTCCATGGTAACACTCCTATTAACCCTGGGCAAACAAGCAAAAATAATATAAACTAATCCTGACCATCCTCTAATTCAAGCAAAACCCTGAGATACACTAGCACACATTTAAAATAAACCCTAAAGCTATCCATTCCTAATGAGTCAAAAACTGACAGGTTTATTCATTTACTTCACCATGCACACTCAGCCCCTGAGGGCCTTGGAACATTTGCTTCCTAGATCCTCGGGGAATTTATGCAAATACCAAGTTCTCTGCTTAAGAGAGTTTCAGGAGTGGAATGACAAGGATGTTGTAGTTCAAGACTGAGGGACTGTGATGGGTTGGGGAAGGTTATATAACACCTGCTGCATTATGTAATGTGAGGGTAATTAACCATTGGGACAATTTACCCAAGGTTCTGGTGGATTCTCTATCACTGGTGATTTTTAAATCAAATTGGATATTTTTTCCAAAAGATTTGCTCTAGGAATTATTTTGGGGAAGTTCTATAACTTGTATTATACAGATGGTCAAATTAGATGAACACAATGGCCCGTTCTGGTCTTGGAATCTATTAATCTATTAATGAATTCTAAGTGGATCTAGCCAGTGTTATCAGTCCTTCCACCTTCATGACAATAAATTCACACACAGATTCACAGACTCTAGAACTGGAAGGGACCTCAAGAGGTCATCGAGTCCAGTCCCCTGCCCTCATGGCAGGACCAAATACTATCTAGACCATCCCTGACAGACATTTATCTAACCTACTCTTAAATATCTCCACAGATGGAGATTCCACAACCTCCCTAGGCAATTTATTCCAGTGTTTTACTATCCTGACAGTTGATCTGTTTTGGTGTAAGATTATATCAGTCCCACCAATTAGCAGGATAAAATGTCCCCTGGAATATTGATGTATACGGTACACTGCATGTCCAATCAAGAAATCTAAAGCAGATACCATCATCCTAGATTTGCTTCAGTTTTACTTACAATTAGGACTGTCAATTAATCTCAGTTAACTTACGTGATTAACTTTAAAAAAAGTATCGCGATTAAAAGAATTGATCGTGATTAATCACACTGTTAAGCAATAGAATATTAATTGAAATGTATTAAATATTTGTGGATGTTTTTCTACATTTTCAAATATATCGATTTAAATTACAACACAGAATACAAAATGTACAGTGCTCACTTTATATTATTATGTATTACAAATATTTGCACTGTAAAATGATAAACAAAATAAATAGTATTTTTCAATTCACTTCATACAAGTACTGGATTGCAATCTCTTTACCATGAAAGGGCAAGTTACAAATGTAGGTTTTTTGTTACGTAACTGCACTCAAAACAAACCAATGTAAAACTTTAGAGTCTACAAGTCCACTTAGTCCTACTTCTTGTTCAGCCAATCGCTAAGACAAACAATTTACATTTACAGGAGATAATGCTGCCCACTTCTTAATAAAAATGACCTTGGGTGGGGGGATCTGAAGCTGTAGCTGAAGTCGACATATCTTAGATCGACTTACCTCCCGTCCTCACAGCACGGGATCGATGGCCGTGGCTCCCCCATGAACTCTGCTTCCGCCTCTCGCCCTGGTGGAGTTCTGGAGTTGATGGCAGAGCGTTCAGGGATCAATTTATTGCATCTAGACGAGACATGATAAATCAATCCCGGATAGACTGATTGCTACCCGCCTATCTAGCAGGTAGTGTGGACGTACCCAATGTCACCTGACAGTGAGAACATGCATTCTCATGGCACTGTTGTAGCTGGCATAGTAAGATATTTACGTGCCAGATGCGCTAAAGATTCATATGCCTCTTCATGCTTCGGCCATTGTTCCAGAGGACATATTTCCATGCTGATGACAGTCATTAAAAAAATAATGCATTAATTAAATTTGTGACAGAACTCCTTGGGGGAGAATTTTTATGTCCCCTGTTGCTTTTCCTGCATTCTGCTATATATTTCATGTTATAGTAGTCTCAGATGATGATCCAGCACATTTGTTTTAAGAACGCTTTCACTGCAAATTTGACAAAATGCAAAGAAGATACCAATGTGAAATTTTTAAGATAACTACAGCACTCGACCCCAGATTTAAGAATCTGAAGTGCCTTCCAAAATCTGAGAGGGATGAGGTGTAGAGCATGCTTTCAGAAATCTTAAAAGAACAAGACTTTGATGCAGAAACTACACCCAAAACACTAAAAAAGAAAATCAACCCTCTGCTGGTGGCATCTGAATCATATGATGAAAATGAACATGTGTTGATCCACACTGCTTTGGATCATTATCAAGCAGAACCCATCATCAGCATGTACGCATGTCCTCTGGAATGGTGGTTGAAGCATCAAGGGACATATAAATCTTTAGCGCATCTGGCATGTAAATATCTTGCAACCCCAGCTACGACAGAGCCATGCAAAAGCCTGTTCCCACTTTCAGGTGATATTGTAAACAAGAAGCAGGCAGCATTATCTTCTGCAAATGTAAACAAACTTATTTATCTGAGCAACTGGCTGAACAAGAAGTAGGACTGAGTGGATTTGTAGGTTCTAAAGTTTTACATTTATATTACTTTATTTTTGAATGCAGGTATTTTTGGACAGAACTCTACATTCGTAAGCTCAAATTTCATGATAAAGAGATTGCACTATAGTACTCGTATTAGGTGAACTGAAAAATACTATTTCTTTTGTTGTTTACAGTGCAAATATTTGTAATAAATTAAATATAAAGTGAGCACTGTACATTTTATATCCTGTATTGTAGTTGAAATCAATATATTTGAAAATGTAGAAAACATCCAAAAATATTTAAATAAATGGTATTCTGTTATTGTTTAACAGCACAATTAATAGCATGATTAATCACAATTTTTTAAATCAAGTGATTAATCATGTTTAATTTTTTTAACTGCTTGACAGCCCTACTTACAATAAATACGTGATACAAACCTGTGTGCAAGCAAAGCATAAACACAGGGAGATACATGAAAGTTTGAGGCAGTCTGCCAGAAGGGTAAATCTAGCAATGGCCTCTTTAGTGTCCACGTACTCAGAACTGTCCTTTACAGATTCTCAGCATTAATTTTTCTACCTTGACAACTGTTGGCATTTAGTTCATGAATCCTGCTAATATGGACTCATCAAATAATTTATCTCCATTATGTGCAGAACCATATTATCTCTGTACAGAGATGTTTTGCTCAGGTTCTAGTTTGGTTGATTGATTCAGAAGGAGGCAGTACACTTTTTGCCACTATCTATCTCTCTGAAATATTTGTATGGCCCCCATTACTCAAGTACCTAAGCACCATGCTTTTTAAAATTGAGTTATTCTCAGAAAACCCCGTGAGGTAGGAAAGTGCTATTACCTCATTATAGCAGAAAGACTCAGAGAGATTAAGGGACAGATATATAAAGATATTTAGGCACCTAAAGATGCAGATAGGTGCCATTAGGGATTTTTCAAAAGTGCCTAACTCAGGTGTCTAGGTGCTTTTGAAAATCCCACTAGGCACTTATTTTCATCTTTAGGCACCTAAACACCTTTACAATCTGGCTATAAATGCACTGCCCATATAGTAAGCCTGTGGCAAAGCAGAAAATTGCACCGGGTCTCCCAAGACCCAGGCTTATACCCATCCCTGCTAGCAACTATCCTGTCTATTTTTGTACCTGTCCCCTTTAATCCCACTTTTGACTTAACCCCATCCAACTTCCACTGAATCAATGGGCGTCTTTCCTTTGACTTTAATCAAAATGCAACCAAAGCCATAATCATTTCCCTTTGATTAGTGGTGCAGGAGTAGAGGCCCAAAGGTGGTAGGATAATATGGCCCAACCTACAACTTCCACCCAGCCTCCCATGGAGCCCTAATCGATCACTTTCACAAAATGTCTCCTCTCTATTAGGTCAGGAAATGCGTCCAACAATCACTCACTAAAGCAAGTCACCTAATCAGACTAGGTGGTTTGACCCCTCAGCACCTGATTGTGCAGTCCTTACTCGCATTAGTGAGCTGTCAGGGGGCCTACTCATGTGATTTAGTGCTTGGCAATGTAATGGTTGCTTAATAAAAACGCATGATCTTGATAAATCTGTAAGCAGAGGCAGCTGAAGATTTTTAAAATGTTCAAAATATTGACAGGAAAAACAATTCAAGGACTTTTTTTCCCCCTCCCATACCCTCTATAATCGGCTGGGAAAAATTGTTTTTTTTTAAATGGTCAGAGAATTGCAAAAATATGTATTCTTATTTTGATTAGCACTATCTACAGTCCACCCACTGTACTTCTAAATCCACTATTCAGAATATCCATGTCCTAAACTTTAACAGGCACACGTTGCCAGGCTGAAGGCATCCTCTTCTCTTAGGGATTAATTTGCTTAATTTACTTAAGCACATCCTGAATTTTGGCTTGAATGGGACTTGGTGAATGTTTGAAGTTAAGCATGTGTTTAAGTGCTTTCTTTCATTGGGACCCTGATCCTACAACAATTTGCATATGTGCTTAATTTTAACCTTGTGAGTAGTCCCACCGAAGTCAACACAACTGCTCCTGTGCTTAAAGTTAAGCACTTGTGAGCCTATGTAGGACTGGGGCCTCAGAGAAAGAGGACGACTGTGGCAGTAACGTCAGACAATTATTTCTTATGTTGACTGTATCATCAAAAGAGCAGAATGGGGCACAAGATCATCAGTAATTATTCTTGTATCCTGTTGTCCTCATTTAAAAAAAAAAAAAAAAAAAAAGGACCCTGTCTTTAGAATTTATCCTGGCTTTTTCCCTGTTGCATTCACCCAGGGGCAGCTATCATATCATAGCCAGGAAAGATAATTGAATGAAGAATTGATTTTTATTGCCTGTAATAAAAAGCAGCTCTTATTACTTTTACAAATTACTCATAATTACAATTGTCTGGAGAATGTCTTATCAACCTGAGTAGGACAGAAATAAGCTGCACGCACAATAGCACTTCTATGTCTGTGATTTAAAACTTGTATTCTCATTAATGGCAATGTAAATTAGTATTATGGCAAATTCAGTTCATATCACTTTACTGGACAGATTCTAATACTGTTGAGGAACAGTCTTAAGCAGACATGCAATTTATTTCTGAGCAGCAGCATTTCTGTTAGAGTGTGTGGCTTGGGTCTGACTTAATAATTATTAAGAAAAAAATTAGAAAGAAAAGAGATTCTGGACGTAGAATCATGCAAGTTACAGTTCATGAAGCATTTCAATTCAGTCACAATCTTTTAGAGCCAGAGAGGCACAGACTTCTATGTGCTATAACCAAATGGTAGCTATGGGGAATGGTAGCCCAAAGCTATTTTAAGCAATAAGCTTGTACTTATTAGTTTGGCAGACACAGATTGAGTGGCCTTTCCAAAAGTCTTGTCTCCTATTACATAGAAGAAAAGCAGAAGATAAAGTTGTACGTGCAGCATCCGAATGCTTATCTTGTTTATGGTGCAAAATGGACAATTAAGAAGCTATCTGGTATGGCGGCTGTTGGTTTTTTGTTTTTTATGTTTTAAGTTAAACAGGTAAATATAGTTCACTTTTCTATACCATGTCTGTTATAAGACAGAGAAGCAAAAATACCACCATGGTTAATTGCAAGCCCTTACCTTTCCCTCCTTAAAGAAAAAATAATTGTTAAGAATCTCCATGGCAGTCTGCCTTTATTAACTTCCACCTTAGAGATTTGTACTTTGCTAAAAAAAAAAAAAAAATCACCCTCATAGATCAATAAATTGGTACTATTTTACTATAAGGGAAGGGTCTTCTTAGGGTCAGAGCACAGGAGTGTGAGTCAGAATTTTGGGTTCTGTTCTTTGGTCTGCAAAAACTTGCTGAATGACTTGGGCCACATCAGACTAACCTTACATTATGTACTGTAAGTATGAATGGAAGTAACATGTATGAATTGGCAAAGGTGCCAGTTAGATTGTAAAGCTGAAATCTAAAAAATTAGATTGGCCAGTCTGGTCAATATTGTAGCTGATATTTATATAAAATTTAATATGGATAACACATGTTCTTGAGTCTAGGAAGCATTAGCTTATTAATTTTAATGCTAGATTCTTCTCTGGTCAACTTTTATCTTGGACAATATTCCTCTCAGCACAGGACACTTCATTAATTTTAAACGGTCAAAAAGTTGTAATTCACCAAGAATCACATATGTATATAATCAACAGTGTAATGAAGGCTCATAGATAAAGTTTGGAAACTAGATGTTCTAGGCATGCACTAAAAACAATGTGCATTTTTGAAAGCAATTTACATAGACCATCACTGGGACCAAGCAGTTATACCACAGAACAATCAAATCAGGATTTCTTAGTACATTACTACATTTACAATAATCAGTTATTCATTTCTTCACTATTTCTAATATATTTAATACACTTCTAGTCATTCGCCAAGGAGCAAAGTTGTGCATTGTTTTAAAACTGTTGTGAATGTGGTCTTTGCTATTTCTAGTATTTGGTTTGCAAGGGACAAGCTGAAAGCATCAAAAGCAATTGTTTAAAGTTAGTACATTAGTGTTCTCTTAGGACAAGCTACTTGGACTTTCAAAGGAGAAATATGCATATGCTGCTACTTAGTAAAATGCTGAAATGTAGTTCCTGAGGTCTCACTAGAAAGTGCAGACTCAACAAGGCAACTTTCCATTGCTTATATTAAGTAGAAACAAAGACAAATACAACCTCAGAAATGAAGTCTCATCACTTCTTCTTAGTCCCTGGTAACCCTGAAGGAGGGGAGAGGCTATCCATGTGGTTGGTCCAAGATTTTGATTCCATTTTAAGGGTTCTGCCCTTTCTTGGATGAATTCAGCAAAACTCTCAGTTTCCACGTGGTAGCCTCAAGTTTTCTACCCTGTTCCAGGGATCTTTGGAGGGGACAAATGTCTTATTTTCCTTTTGACCATTTGCCCATGGGCTCTCCAATTTCTGCTTCCTCATGGTATGTCTACACAGCAATCGAAAGTGTGACAGCAGCAAGCATACTGCAGTGACTGCAGCTTTGATCTAGCTAGCTCTAAAAACAGTGGCAGTGAAGGCATGGGAGCATGGGCAAGGCACTCGAGTACATACCCAGGGTCCAAGCTACTGCCCACACTATCAGAACTTCATTGCTATTGTTATTCAAGCTACCTAGACCTAAGTCAACAGTGTGCCCTTATGAGTCAACAGTGTGCCCTTGTTGCCAAGAAGGCTAACGACATTTTGGGCTGTATAAGTAGGAGCATTGCCGGCAGATCAAGGGACGTGATCATTCCCCTCTATTCGGTGTTGGTGAGGCCTCATCTGGAATGTTGTGTCCAGTTTTGGGCCCCCTACTACAAGAAGGATGTGGAAAAATTGGAAAGAGTCCAGCAGAGGGAAACAAAAATGATTAGGGGGCTGGAGCACATGACTTATGAGGAGATGCTGAAGGAACTAGGATTATTTAATCTGCAGAAGAGAAGAATTAGGGGGAGATTTGATAGCTGCTTTCAACTACCTGAAAGGGGGTTCCAAAGAGGATGGATCTAGACTGTTCTCAGTGGTGGCAGATGAGAGAACAAGGAGTAATTGTCTCAAGTTGCAGTGAGGGAAGTTTAGGGTGGATATTAGGAAAAACTTTGTCACTAGGAGGCAGGGGTGGCAGGTTTGTAGAAATTTTGGTGGAGCCCAGAACCCACCCCTGCCCAAACTCCGCCTCCCATCTGCCCGAGGCTCTGGAAGGGAGTTTGAGTGGGGGAGGAGGTCTGGGGTGCAGGCCTTAGGCTGGAGCAAGGGATTGGGGGCAGGGGGCAGGCTCTGGGAGGGAGTTTGGGGATGGGAGGGGGTGCGGAGGGTGGGGGTGCAGGTTCTGGGAGGGAGTTTGGGGATAGGAGGGGATGCAGAGGGAGGGGGTGCAGGGTGAAGGCTGTGAGGTCTGGCTGCAGATGAGGGGTTTGGTGTATGAGAGGGGCTCAGGGTGAGAGTAGGGCTGTAGGGGTTGAGGGAATTGAGGGGCTTGAGGTGTGGGGGGGCTCAGGGCGAGAGTAGGGGTGTTGAGGTTGAGGGCTCTGGCTGGGACTGGGGATAAGGTATTTGGGTGCTGGAGGGGCTCAGGGCTCGGGCAGAGGATTGGGGAGCGGGGGAGAAAGGGCTCTGACTGGGACTGGAGATGAGGTGTTTGGGGTGCTGGAGGGGCTCAGGGCTTGGGCAGAGGGCTGAGGGTGCAGTGGGGGGGTGAAAGCTCTGGTTATGGGTACAGGCTCTGGGGTGGGACTGGGCTGGGGATGAGTCTGGGGTGCAGACAGGCTGCTCTGGGACAGGGGCCAGAGAGGAGGATATCCCCCAGCCCTTTCCCTGCCAGCAGCAGCAATCTCTGGGGGAGGAGCCCCCCTTTCCACCACACCCCCGCAGCACACTCACTGTCACTGCATGTGCTCCTAGGGGCCCCCCTCAGGACCAGGAATCTCCCTCACATCCCTCGTGGTGGGTGCCGGGGGAGGTGCTGAGTGCGCCTCCTCCCCTGCTGTTGCCCCTGACTGTAGCCTCACTGGGGTTGAAGGACGGGGCTGCCTCCATGCTCAGCATGGGGCAGGAGTGGTGACTGCAGGTGGGGCGGGGCCCTGTGCTGCTGGAGGGTCCTGCCAGAAAAGAGAAGAGTCTGAGGTGGAAGGGCAGGCTCAGAGTCAATCTGCCCTGGCAATGAAGATAGGGGGCACTAGGACCCTGCGGCAGCAGTTGCTGCAGGGAGGCAGCATGGAGCTGCACACAAGAGACAGTGAAGGCAAGAGTGGGCTGGGGGACACTCCGGGGAGGCGCGGGGTGAGGGGTGGCACGTGGGGCCGGAGGGGACACCCGGCCCCAATATTGGTGGAGTTGGGCTCCTGGGTTCTGAATATTGCTGGTGCCCGGGCACCACATGGGAATATATCTCACCGCCTATGCTAGGAGGGTGGTGAAGCACTGGAATGGGTTACCTAGGGAGGTGGTGGAATCTCCTTCCTTAGAGGTTTTTAAGGTCAGGCTTGACAAAGCCCTGCCTGGGATGATTTAGTTGGGGACTGGTTCTGCGTTGAGCAGGGGTTGGACTAGATGACCTCCTGAGATCCCTTCCAACCCTGATATTTTATGATTTGATGATTCTAAGCTTGCTCAGGTATGCCCACAGTGCTGCAATCACATCTCTGATTTCAGGCTAGACAAGAGTTTGAAATAGTCACAGAGGTGATTAGCTGTGGCTTTGGTTATCATTGAGAGGAGAACACATAGAGAGCTTTCCTGGTTTAAGGCCTGGAAGGAACTACAGTTAATAATAATGTATTCAAGGCATATTTGACAACAATACATCTCACAGTGGTTCTTTACTCTACCTTCAATTCAGGAAAGCACTCAGGCACATGCTTAAATCCATCTCTATTAAGTGCTGTTCTGAATAAAGATGCTTTCCAGACTTAGGACCTCAGCCATTGACTTCAGTGGGACTTTTTACAGAATAAGGTACTTTGAATGAACACAGAAAGCAGAAATAGCCCTCAAACTTTCTGGGTCTTATGCCTACAGCCCTGTATCTGTCTAATGCAAACTGGTTATGATGCAGTAACAAACCAAATTTCACCATTCACACCAGTGAAACTCCTTTACACCCATATTGCACTCACCATTATAAAAGACAACACAAAATTCTAGGCGGTGGAAAATTCAGACCCTTTGTGCCTCCGTTTCTCCAGCTGAAAATGGGTATAGTAGAACTAGCCGATCTTCCAAGAACTGCGTAAAAGTCAGCCTTGAAAAATTGTCCTCAAAATTTACTAATCACAAAAATTATTTTTCACCCTATCCAGAATGATGAAAACACTCGTCATTCTGTTCTCCCTTTTGAAGAGAGTTACTTGTCCCCAGGATAGTAGACAAGTAGAATGTTGCAAGTGCATATTATTCTTAACAATACTTGTATATTACCTAGAAGCATAATTAGATCATAAATATTACCCTTTCCAAGTTCCTCATATTGTGGTTTCTTTCTTTCCTTCTTCTGGAAAAAGCCAAGAGAAGAGCAACAAAAATGATTAAAGGTCAGAAAACATGACCTCTGAGGGAAGTTTGAAAAATTGGGTTTGTTTATTCTGGAGAAGAGAAGAATGAGGGGGGACAGGATAACAGTTTTCGACTACATAAAAGGTTGTTACAAGGAGGAAGGAGGTAAATTGTTCTAGTTAATCTCTGAGGATAGGAAACAAAGCAATGGGCTTAAATTGCAGCAAGGGCAATTTAGATTGGACATTAGGAAAAAATTCCTAACTTTCAGGCTGGTTAATTGGAATAAAATTGAAATTGGAAACTGGAATAAATTGCCTAGGGAGGTTGTGGAGTACAGTATCTGTCACTGGAGATTTTTAAGAGCAGGATACACAAACACCTGTCGGAGAAGGTCTAGATAATACCTAATCCTGCCGTGAGTACAGGAGACTGAACTAGAAGATCTCTCAATGTCCCTTCCAGTCCTACAATTCTGATTCTTCCTGCTCCATAAAAGGAAAATGTCTTAATAAGAAGGCCTTACCCATGGGCGGCACGCTAGCCTCAGCTCCTCCCCATCATCAACCCCCCCTCCATGGCCAGAGCCCCTAAATCCCCTACCCCCTGCGGCCAGACCCCCAAGACCTTCCCCCCTGTCTGAAGCCCCAATAACCTCCCCCTCCCGCGCAGCTGGTGTAGTGTGAGAAACTGCTATCCCTTATGAGTAACTGCCACAGGTAGCAAATTCCTACATGTAGCATTTTCTTGCACACCAGAGCCCCAGACCCTCCTCATCCAGGGGATCCCCGAGACACACCCACCCCCTGGGCCGGAGGAGCCCCAGGCCATCCGAAGCCAAAGCTCCCCACCTCTCCTCCTGCCTGAAGAATCCGGGGCCAACTGCAGCTGCCTCAGGCTGCACCTCCCCTCCCCAGACACCAAGCTGCCCAGAGAAAAGCTTTTGATATGCCCCATTCAGGTTCTGGGGCAGCTGAGGAGGCGCTAATTGCTACTTAACTTCCTGGGTTCATCAATAATCTCCCTGGAGTCCAGGGAGATTGCTGATGAACCCCAGAAGTTGAATAGCACATACCATCTCCTCAGCTGCCCCGGAACCTGCATGGGGCATAATAAATAAAAAAACTTCTCCCCAAAATATCATAACTGAGGGATCGGTGGCCACAGCAGCACCAAGGGAGGCGCCTATTATACCTGCCACCCATGGCCTTTCCTAATACCTGCTGTAATATTACTTACAAAGCATTTTGGAATATATTTAATGGTCATTTGAAGTGGTGTTTTAATTAAACTTTTTGCTATGCATCTCCTTAAAAACATAGCAAGTGAGATGGAGATTCTAGTTCTATGGAGGTTGAGTGACAGGAAAGAACAGATTGACTTGGCATGTTAGTTGGACTCATTAATCTTCTTCAAGTACGTACTGGGAAAACATGGAGTTCTCTCAACAAGCTGTTACCAAAACAGTGCTTCCATTATAACAGTTGGAAACCTAACGGTACAAATGGCAGTTATGAGCAAAGAGTGACATGCTCTCTCATGACAAGGGTGGGGTTTTTTTTTTCTGTAACTGTGTGTAAAATGTAATACTGAGACCAATGTCATACTTGTTAGAGAGTGATCTATTGCTGCTCAAATCTGGAGGCTTAAACTCTATATATCATACAGTTAGTTGTTAAAGTCACACTTGGGTATCCTTTGTTGAGTTTTGATCCATAAGTTAATGTTTACTATAACCATGTGCAGCTAATTAAAATGGAAAACGTTCTTACTATGGCTCCATAACCTTCTGATATAGACGAAGGCTACAGAAACAAATATGCCTTAGATAGAGTGGATAGCATAGAATACAAGAGAATTAGAGGCACCTGGATTTCTTTCTGGAGAAAGAGATATGATAGAGATTGTCTCACTGAACTGAGAGCTTCTCTATAAAAATCACTTTTATTCTGGAATTGAGCAGGGCTGGCCTTACCAAGAGGTGAACTGAGGTGACTGCCTCAGGTGCCAGACTGGGGGGTGCGGGGGAGGGCGCCACTAGGACCCAGAGTGTAGAAAATTGTGTCTGCTGCTGGTGCATATGTATTCTCTCTGCTCTAGATGCACAGAGATGGTGGAGTGCTGTGCTGGAGGAAGGAGGGCACAAGAGACATAACAGGTAGGCAGGAGAAAAGATGAGAGGGAATAACAAAAAGCAGCAGGAGCTGCAGGGAGAGAGAGGAGGAGGAGAAGCCTCTTATGTACCTCTCTGGCACCCCCAGGAGTCTTTACTGATTAATACTAGCTTCTGAGGGAGCTTCCTGTTTCCTGCTGCTTCCCTGAACCCACTTGAGGAGAACAGGTAGTCAACTGAAGTAGTAGGAGCCAGTTAGGCTCTTAAGATGCTGATATCTTCTCTCACTCAGGCCCTGTTATCAGCGTGCCTATTTGTCCCCTTCAACTGAGTGTTGAGAGCCATTATAGCTGGCACAGAACAGCAGTCATGAGTGAAAGAAGAAAATGCCCCTCAGGGGCAGCATTCAGAAAAAGAAAGAAATCTTTTCTATCTAAACAGGAAGGAGTTCTACTGAGATACATAGACACAAATATCAGAGGGGTAGCCATCTTAGTCTGGATCTGTAAAAGCAGCAAATAGTCCTGTGGCACCTTATAGACTAACAGACGTATTGGAGCATGAGCTTTCATGGGTTCACCCATGAAAGCTCATGCTCCAATACGTCTGTTAGACTATAAGGTGCCACAGGACTCTTTGCTGCTTTTATAGACACAGATGTTCACGGTGAGTCTTCTGGCCCCAGTAAAGATGTGAGTGGTGAGGAGATGCCTGATCTTCCAGTTACTCACAGTGCAGGTGACCTGGCACTACTTCAGCATCCATATCTTCATCTCAAATGGATGTAACCATGCACATTCCTGAAGAAAAGTGTAGATCAGAGAAGAGTGTGGTGGAGGCTCAAGAAACAGCTGCTGCTGAGTTTAGTTCCTTAAGTCTAGATGATCCAGGACTGTGGACCCACTTGAGCAGAAGCCTGAGGGACTTCCTTGTACTTCATGGGCCACAGCAAGTGAAAAACTTCACGTTCCCCAAAGACAATGAAAATAGACATTTCCATCCAACACATTACTGGCATGAATTCCCCAATGGTGACAAAGTGGAGAGGCCATGGCTTATGTACTCAAAAACCCAGAATGCTGCATACTGTTTTTTTGCAAACTCTTCCAGTCTAATGTTCACACTGGGTTCTACAGGAACAAAGGACTGGAAAAAATCTGGCTAGAAATCTGACATGCCATGAGAAAGCAGCAAATCACCAGAGAGCATTCCACAGATGGAAAGAGCTTGAGATGAGACTAAGGTTAAAGGCCACCATAGATGATCAGCATCAAGAGAAGATTGCATCAGAGTCTCTATACTGGCAAAATGTTCTGAAAAGGCTCATTGCCCTTATGAGAATGCTTGCTACCCAAACCCTAGCACTGTGCAGCACTTCAGATCAGCTGTATGTGCCAGACAATGGAAACTTCTTTAAAATTGTGGAGCTGATGGCTGAGTTTGATGCTGTATTCCAGGAGCATCTAAGAAGAGTCGCCACCCAAGAAATGTACACACACCACTACCTTGGAAAAACAACTCAAAATGAGGTCATACAGTTACTGTCAACAAAAGTCAAATAGAAGATTGTGGCAGATCTGAAGTCAGCAAGATATTACTCTGTTATTCTGGACTGCACACCTGACATTAGCCATATGGAACAAATGACTTTAATATGCGTTTTGTAACAACAACAGAACCTAGTGAAAATATCCTTGCAATGGTGACTGTCAGAGCGTTTTCTAGAATTTGTTGACATTGATGATACTACAGGAGCTGGTATGACAAATGTGCTTCTTAAAAAGCTGGAAGATACAGGAATTGCTGTGGCTGACATGAGAGGTCAGGGCTACAATAATGGTGCCAGCATGAGAGGAAAGAACAGAGAAGTGCAGACACAGATCCGAGAGTAAAACCCTCGAGCTTTTTTTGTCCCATGCAGTTCTCATTCATTTGACTTTGTGGTCAGTGATGCAGCATCAGCTTCTAGTGAGGCTGCTGAATTTTTTAATGTAATTCAAAGCTTTCTGTGTATTTTTTTCTGCATAACTCATTGATGGCAAATTTTGAAGGAACATCCTCTCTGACACTGAATCACTGAGTGCCACACGATGGGAAAGTCGAGTGGAGGCGATAAAGCCTATCAAACACCAAATTGGGAAGATAGATGATGCCATAGTTGCCATTATGGAGGATAATGCTATGACAGGAACTGTTCATGGGAGAACTTTGGCAGAGGGAAATGGAATCACCAGAAACATACATAACTTCAAATTTCTGTGTGGCTTAGTGTTGTGGCATGACATAATGTTTGAAATAAATGTTGTAAGCAAGAGACTCCAAGGTGTTGACCTTGATATATCTGGAGCAATGGAACCACTGGACAAAGCAAAGTCATACTTACAGTCTTACCGGTCAGATGAGGGATTTCAAAACATTCTGTAGAGTGCACAGAAATTGGCAGAGGAGCTTCACACTGAAGCTATTTTCCCACCCATTCAAGAATACAAGAGTCACCGAAGAAGAAGACATTTTGATTATGAGGCACGGGATAACCCCAAAAGAGACCCCAAATAACAATTCAAAGTTGAATTATTTAACCAGGTACTAGATTGTGCAGTCAGTTGAAGAACGTTTCATGCAGCTCAAGGAACAAGTCAGATGACTACCCTCTTTCCAAATGCTTTTGTTGCTCTGTGCATACTTCTAACACTTCCTGTAACAGTTGCCAGTGGAGAACACATTTCTCCAAGCTGCAGTTAATAAAAACACTTCTACTCTCCACAATGACACAGGAGAGGCTGGTAGAGCAATATAACTAGAGCTGGCTAGGAAATGAAAACCTTTTGCATTCTTTTTTATCAGTATTTTACAGTTTTGTCTATATTTGCTGGTTGGCCTTGCAACCATCTCAACAGAGCATGAGCTGGCCCAGACTGTGGGCCTTCAGGAAGCAGTTCAAATCTTTGCATCCAAGAAGGCATGGAAAGCACTACTTTGATTATTCAAACAGAAAAAAATGCCAATGTTTACTATGCAGAGAAGAAAAGTTACATTTGCTGTTCAGGCATTTGAAAGTTGTGTTATTTACAATTTATGAACAAGGCATTTTAAGTTGTTAGTTCTCCTTTAGTGGGGTAGGCAGCAGAGCAGTACCATGAGAGAAGTAGAACAAGAAGAAGGCATAATTGAGACCTTTCAAAGTTTTGGCCCAAGTGAGGAGGCATGGGGGCATCATTTGAGCTCCCCACCTGAGGTGCCATAATGTTGTGGGCCAGCCCTAGAATTGAGTGTCCACATGGGACAGTTATACCAACTAAGCTGGGCTGGTCAATTTCCCCATGTAGGCAACCGTGGCGATGCTTGTTCTGGTGGGAATCAACTGAGAGTATCAATTCAGGACAAATTGCTTAAAGCAAGGCAGTTACAGCCCAAGACTGGGGTTTCTATGCACACCAAGGTAAACCAAACCAGACAGACAGAGAGGACTTTGGTTTTACCCCACTGGCTAACCACAAGTCACACAAGCAATTCCCTTAGACCCTCCAGTTTCCCAGTATCACCACCAGTGCCACTCATTATGGGGACAAATGGTTATGACAATAATACCCCAGTAAAAGAAAAAAGGTTCTCTCGATCCCAAAGGACCAAGCCTTAGACCCAGGTCAGCATAGAAATCAGATCTACCCACAAATCATGCTGTTGCCAATCCTTTAGAATCTAAAATCTAAGGGTTTATCCATAAAAGGAAAAAGATATAGATGAGAGCTAGAATTGGTTAAATGGAATCAATTACATACAGTAATGGCAAAGGTCTTGATTCAGGCTTGTATCAGTGATAGAATAAACTGCAGGGTCAAATCAAGTCTCTGGAGTACATCCACAGCTGGGATGGGTCATTCAGTCGTTGGTTCAAAGTTTCAGTGTATCAAAGTCCCTCCAGGGTATGAAGCAGGATTGAAGACAAGATGGAGGAGCTGCAGCAACTTTTATAGTCTCTTGCCATGTGATCTCTGCTTTCTTTGTCCCAAAGACAAACTGTCCATCACATGGCATGGAAAAACCTCAGAGTTCAGTCCATAGGCATGTCCCTGCATTCCTTGTTGAGTCACAAGGTGTGTCTGCCTTCGTTCAATGGGTCAATTGTATAGCTGATGGTCCTTAATGGGCCATCAAGCAGGCTAGGCAGAGCTGACACCAACTTGTCTAGGGTGTCACCCAGAAGCATTTGAAATACAGACAGTATAGAGCAGGGATTCTCAAACTGGAAGTGGGGATCCCTTATGGGGGTCACAAGGTTATTATATGGGGAGTCACGAGCTGTCAGCCTTCACCCCAAATGTTGCTTTGCATCCAGCATTTATAATGGTGTTAAATATATTAAAAAGTGTTTTTAATTTATAGGGGGGGGTCGCACTCAGAGGTTTGCTGTGTGAAAGAGGTCACCAGTACAAAAGTTGGAGAACCACTGCTATGGAGCCAGTATTCATAACTTCAACTACAAAAATGATACACACATACAGACAGCATAATCATAACCAGCAAACCATAACCTTGTCTTAGACACCTTATATGACCCCCTTTATAAAAGATTTGGTGCCACTATAGGACCTTGGTTGCAACAGTGATCTAGATGGTCCCAGTTCAAAATTGTTAGGTGTATTGAGACAGTTTGTCACGTTCTTCTGCCATTGGACTCCTAAATTAGCAAGTGCTAATATTTTAACTACTTTCTATAGATTTTGATAACTTGTCACAGTCAGTTTTTATAGTTATTGTTGCATTTATTAACAACATGTTTGAATCATCAGACAAATGACTTTAATGAATAGAGAATAGAGAAATTCACTCAAACTGCCCACCTGGGTATATAAATACTGCACCGCTGAAATGCACCTCTGAACTGAATGGCAACAACAGGTGCACAGCTAAGGTTTTGAACATGTAAGATGTTGAGTCCTCTTCAGTTCCTACTAGCTTCAACAGGCTGATTAGCACCTTACGGGATCATCGCCATACTGCAGAGTGGGTGAGGGCCCAGGACACTAGGGCAAACCTCCATCTCTTAGGAGAGGATTCATGACATCATTAGTGTCCAGGCAGAGCAGACAGGACCACAGTTTTTAAAGGTCTCACTCACATACTGTAAACTGCCTCACACTTAATGTATGTACTTCAGCAGGATGAAAGGCTAAGCTGATCCCGATGGAATTTGAAAATGTAGTTGCAGAGAGTGTGGGACTTATTTACAATCTTTGCTAATTCTCATTATGCTACTGTGAGTGTGTAAAAGGGTCTGAGTTTAAATGAGAATTAGGCCCTGATCCTTTCAAACCTGGTGCTTAGATCACTTGATGTATTTCCTGTTTGTAAAATGAAGAACACCTTTCACTGATGCTGGAAATAGTACTTGAAAATATTACCTTTTTTTTTTAAAGGAAATCATTATGTGAGATCAGTGTCTCCTTTATACACATTGCATTGTAAACAGAAGTTTTCATTTGTGCCTTATGAAAGACATTTTTATTCACATATATTGGGTCCACAGATATTTCTCCTGCAAAGCAGCGTCAATCAAACATTTACATACTATAAATCTTACTCTGCACTCAAACTCACAGATAAATTGATCCAGCATGCAACACAGTTGAGCATCTGTTATGTACGCTGGAGCAAAATTTGGACATTGTTAATGAACGTTTTCTGGTGACAGAACTACTCCAATATGAATTCTTAATTGCATTTGGTTATCAGATATGCTCTGTGGTGTCAGATTATATTCTGAGATGCACAGCTGACCGTAACAACAAAAATATCAAGCTACTGTATGTAACTGAAGAGGGAGCTGGGCTGATGTTAGAATCATAGAATCATAGAAGATTAGGGTTGGAAGAGACCTCAGGAGGTCATTTAGTCCAACCCTCTACTCAAAGCAGGACCAACCCCAATTAAATCACACCAGGCAGGGTTTTGTCAAGCTGGGCCTTAAAAATCTTTAAGAATGGAGATTCCACCACTTCCCTAGGTAACCCATTCCAGTGCTTCACCACCCTCCTAGTGAAATAGTTTTTCCTACTATCCAACATAGACCTCCCCCCCTGCAAATTGAGACCATTGCTCCTTGTTCTGTCATATGCCACCACTAAGAACAACCTAGCTCCATCCTCTTTGGAACCCCCCCCCCCTTTCAGGTAATTGAAGGCTGCTCTCAAATCCCTCCTCACTCTTCTCTTCTTCAGACTAAATAAGCCCAGTTCCATTAGCCTCTCCTCAGAAGTCCCACTAACGTAGCCCAATATGCCATTAGCCTTCTTGGCAATAAGGCACACTGTCGATTCCTGTCTAGCTTCTCATCCACTGTAATCCTCAAGGCCTTTTCTGCGGAACTGCCACTTAGCCAGTCAGTCCCCAGCCTGTACCAGTACATGGGATTCTTCTGTCCTAAGTGCAGGACCCTGCACTTGTCCTTGTTGAACCTCATCAGATTTTTTTTGGCCCAATCCTCCACTTTGTCTAGGTCACTCTGGACCCTATCCCTATCCTCCAGGTTATCTACCTCTCCCCACAGCTTAGTGTCATCCGCAAACTTGCTGAGGGTGCAGTCCATCCCATCATCCAGTTGACTACTCCTTCCTTCTGCACCTTTGATCTCAGCAATTCTACAGATTTTTTCATTTTCAAAGGACAGTACAAATTTAAATAATTGTACACCCTTCTGAACTAGATAAGTATCCTTGTCACCATTTTACAGCTAAGGAAAAGGATTCAGGGAGAGTACACCCAATATTTTCAAACATGTCCACTGATTTTTGGTGCCTTGAGTTTGGATGCTCAGTTGAGATACCATGAGATGCTGATGCTTTCTACTCCAGCTGAAGTCAATGGGAGCTGCAGGTGCTCAGGAGCTCAGAAGATCAGGTCTATGGCATCTCTGCTGAACATCCAAAAACTGCCTCACCCAAATTTGGTGGATACTTTTGAAGATTTAGGACACGGTGACTCACTCAAAGCCACTCAATAGTCAGTGACATGAAAATTAAACCTCAGGAGTTCCTGGAGTCCAGCAGTCAAGGACTGTGCTGGTTCTCTGTCTCAAGCCAGCTTCCAGGTCAAAATGCTTATATGCACCTCTCCAGCTTGTATGTCAGGTGCATCCCACTCATTTATTATTCTATACAAACTAGGTCATCTCCCCCTCATGTTGTGCCATTGAGATAACAGAGTTGGTGCACAGACCTCTCAATCACAGAAAGGATGTAGTTAAATTTCATTGTGTAAAGGCAACCACAACCCACCCAGTGTACTGGACAATGCTTCTGTTTGGACATAAAATAATTTTCAGCCACAGCAGGTGAGGAAATATACCCTACAGGGAACAGTCTTGACTTTACATTCAAACTAAGAATTTGAGAGCGGCTTGACTTTTTAAAGTCTCCTAATTGTGCTTATCTCAAATTCATAGCACTGTGCTGGAGCATCTCCTATTCTGAAAATTTTCACGGTCCAATGTTAGGATAAACTAAAGTGTCACAACTTGTGACTAAGTTTCACAACTTGCCTTCTTACAGGGGCATCAGGTAAACCATCTCTGCACATGTCCCTCACTACCACATAAACATACCAAACAACACAATAGATCCTAAACCACAGACCATCTTATAGATCTCTGTATCATAGCATGTAATTTTATTCTTTAGCTTAAGCCATCTTCAGAAAAATCCAAGTGAGCTCGGTGGACGGTAGCCCTTTAGGTCAGCTCTGCTGCTCACATAAGGCAAACATCCTGTTCCTGCTTTTAACAGCCTCAGACAGCAGCCAGCTTCATGCTGGGGAGTTTGTTCTGTTGTGGGGAACAATCTGAAGCTCCCTTTTATCAAAAGTTTACTTTTTTTAACAGGGAGTTTTACCCTACTTTTCTCTCTTTACCGGATCACTCTGATCTCCACAGCGTTAACCAACACATTGGACAACCTTTCCACTGGGGAATCGGGCTCCCGCAGGTGGGTTGACAAGCTGCTGGAATGAACTGATGACCCTTCATCAGCCATTTTAAATGTTCCCAGGCCCGTCTCTTCTTTGCTTTCTGGGAGACTCTTAGCGCGGGGTCTCTTTCAGGCACCACGCTTTTCTGAAGACTGGAAAAGGGAAGAGGAAAGAATAAAATGTGCTGGCCACAGAACAAGGTCTGAAAGAAAAGATAAGACATGTTCACTCCAGGAGAGACAAAACCCTACAGTACAGGGAATGAAATAATATGTGCAGGCACTGTTAGCAAGAAGCTCCGCTATTTCAGATGATAAACTAGTCTTATCAAGGCATTAAAGAGAGTGACGGGAGCATGGTGCTGTCCAACACCTCAATTAAAATTCTCCTTAAAAATGATTAGCCCCTCACATTCCATTCTAAAGTACAAAAAGGGTAGGCACTGGAATTAGGGGTGTGGCAGCACCCCTTGACTTGAAGTAATAATGGCCTCTGAGTGCATAGCTTCTCTCATATGCAGTTTTGTTCAATGGCTTTCAGCACCCCCACTGTGAAAATTGTTCCAGGGCCCCTGTAGGATTTTCAGAAGCACCTAAGGGTATTTTTACACAGCATTCTGGAGTGACCCTCCCAGCCCAGATCAACAGACGTGGGCTAACGGGGCTTGTGCCAACACTCTTAAAATAGCTGTATAGACAGCACTTTGATGTTGTGGCTCGGGCTGGAGCTTGGGCTCAAAAGTCTCCCCACTACCCAGGTTTAAACCCGTAAATCCAGCTCTCCTTTCATGTACTCTCATTGAGTCCTCCTCTATCCTGGGGCCAAACTGCCACTTAGATCCATGGAGGTGATTGAATTGGAGCTCCCATGGTATATAAAGCCTCGATCCTGAGAATACTTTTACAGTACGGTTAACCTTATACACTCAGAATCCTTGTCCTGCACCATCCCCCTTTGTCTAGCCAACCTACCTACACTCTATATGCACCTCAAGGCATAAATGGGCACATCAAAATATCTAAAAGGTTTATGTTAACGCAATCACACACACGCCCACACAAGCACTACAGTGACATGTGGAAGAAAGTGGTAAGCATTTTCCTAGCACCAATTTTCCACATAGGAGCAAAATAAGTAGCAGCTCAGGTGCCTAGATTGGCAGAGACAGAAGGAGCCTTTAAATGAAGAGTATATTGCATTAAGACCGTCTCAATGGTTAAAAAGTTGAGAAAAAATGGGAATAAGGCAGCAGAGGAGATGTATTATTTTGGCTGCATTCCAAGAAGGTAACAGTGAAGGAGGGTTTGGAGAACATGCTTTGTGCTTAAAAACCCTCAGGAAAGAGGATGACACTGATAACAATCAATGAAGGAAATATGACAAGCGCTTAAAAAAAATATTCATATCTAAGACACCTAGTGCTGCTAATCCAGTCAAAATAGCTTCAAAAGTGCTGGAACTGCATATCCAAGAGCAGTTATCTGAGAAGCTGCCACTGGATACCGATACCATTCTTAAAGATTGCAGTGTAGTGGGTGTTATGCTAACTTGCAAAGTGCATGGTAATATTCCAGTTATTGCCAAATAATGTCTATATTGCTAATTATATGGATGAATAATTTATTCAAGATGCTCAACAGTTTAACCTTCTTAAAACAAATGCTTTTAATCTGGCTCCTGTTCCTTGTATTCAGCATTCTTTGCGTTCAACTGCATGCTCCCATTTTGGATAATTGAATTGTTGCTGATAGCAGGGATGGATTATTTTGTATGTGTGTCGGAGGGGAGGGTACTTCAAGATGTCTGTACTCCTAATGCCTGGGCATCTGGTTAGATCATCCCTGTAATTGCTACTACAGTGACTATGCTGAAAGTAGACCAAGCAATAAAACTAGTCATAGTTAAATGAATCAAATGTTGTCTGTGCCACAGTAATGGATCATGTGTGGTCAATGAGCCAGCACATACTGCCAATTAGGTTACTCCCTAGTCAGGAACAAGGCAAATGAAACTAAAATCGACACACATTTGGCATTACTATTACTACTATTCTGCCTCTGTTGCCCCATCTGGGGGATTTGAAGATTATTTAAAGTTTGTAAAAACCTTTGAAGATGAAGATGCAGATTCTGACCCCTCCTCTGACTTCACTGAAGTTACTCTGAATTTACACCATTGTGACGCAATTGGCATCTGACCCCAAAAGGGCTAAGCATTATTATTGATTAGAAATAACAATAGGGCATGGCAAAAAAATCACTGGACTAAAATTCACTAAGCTGATCCTTTAGGTCTTATGCACACACAAGCCTCATTCAAGCCAGTGGGAGTTGAGTGTACAACAACCACAGAACATTCTAAAGGCCAGATTTTCAGCACCCAGCAGCTCCACTTGGACACCTAAATATGTGGTCAGATTTTCAGAAGAGCTCAGTTCCTACTTAGAAATGTAGGTAAATTTGCCAGGCTCTCAAAAGGGTTCAGTTCCCACTGAGAACGATGTCATCTGTTAGGCACAGAGTACTTTGGAAATTTTGCCCCACTGAGGATGCTGAGCGCTTTTGCAAATCTGGTCTTACGTATTTTACAGTATTACCAATTGTGAACTGGTAGCTTTTCTAGCCTTCTGAGGTTTGCAGATTAGACTTAGAGTTACCGTTTATTTCAGCTACTCTGCAAAGGTAAAAAATGTACATTTCTATTGAGCTTAAATTTTAGGAATTTTTCAAAGACCAAGTCTGTGTTCTGATTCCTAATGTCTGTGACAATTAATCTACCAAAGTAAAGCAGATGTGTGTGAAGAAGCAGCATGTTCCAGTGGGTGGGACACTAACTTTGAGTCAGGACAAAGGCCTGAATTCTCTTCTTGGTTCTTTCACTGACCAGCTGTGTGGCTTTGAGCAAGTCAGCGTGCCTCTGTTTCCCTTCCTACATTTGTCTGATTATATTGTAAATTCCTTGGGACAGGAGCCGTCTCATCCTATGTCTTAATAACGCCTAGCACAGTGGAACCCCAATCTCAACTGCGGCCTCTAGGTGTGAATGTAAAACAAATAATAATAGTAATAATAATAATATATCAAAACCACACTGAACCTGAACTTGATAATAATGGAAGCTAATTCCATTTCATATGAAAAAACCATAATAGATATAGGACCAATTACATCCTTGGTGTAATGCTATTGATTTCATTGGATTTACACCATGAACTATTTTAAGAACATAAGAATGACCATACTGGGTCAGACCAAAGGTCCATCTAGCCCAGTATCCTGTCTTCCGACAGCGGCCATGGCCAGGTGCCCCAGAAGGAATGAACAGAACAGATAATCATCAAGTGATCCATACCCTGTCGCCCATTACCAGCTTCTGGCAAGCAGAGTCAAAGGGACACCATCCCAGCCCATCCTGGCTAATAACCATTGATAGACCTATCCTCCATGAGCTTATCTAGTTCTTTTTGGAACTCTGTTATAGTCTTGGCCTTCACAACACCCTCTGGCAAGGAGTTCAACAGGTTGACTATGCATTGTGTGAAAAAAATACTTCCTTTTGTTTGTTTTAACCCTGCTGACTATTAATTTCATTTGGTGACCCCTAGTTCTTGTGTTATTAGAAGGAGTAAATAACACTTCCTTATTTACTTTCTCCACACCAGTCATGATTTTATAGATCACTATCATATCTCCCATAGTCGTCTCTTTCCCAAGCTGAAAAATCACAGTTTTATTAATCTCTCCTCATTTCGAAGCTGTTCCATACCCCTAATCATTTTTGTTGATCTTTTCTGAACCTTTCCAATTCCAATATACATTTTTGGAGATGGGGTGATCACATCTGCACACAGTATTCAAGATGGGGGTGTACCATGGATTTTTACAGAGGCAGTATGGTATTTTCTGTCCTATTTTCTATCCCTTTCTTAATGATTCCCAACATTCTGTTCACTTTTTTGACTGCTGCTGCACACTGAGTGGATGTTTTCAGAGAACTTATCCACAATGACTCCAAAATCTCTTTCTTGATTGGTAACAGCTAATTTAGACCCCATCGTTTTATATGTATAGCTGGGATATTGTTTTGCAATGTGCATAACTTTGCACTTATCAACATTGAATTTCATCTTCCATTTTGTCACCAAGTTTTCTGAGAGCCTTTTGTAGCTCTTGTCAGTCTTCTTGGGACTTAACTATCTTGAGTAGTTTTGTATCATCTGCAAATTTTGCCACCTCACTGTTTATCCTTTTTTCCAGATCATTTATGAATATCCCTGAGGGACACTACTATTTATCATTCACCATTCTGAAAACTGACCATTTATTCCTACCCTTTGTTTCCTATCTTTTAACCAGTTACCAATCCATGAGAGCACCTTCCTTCTGATCCAATGACAGCTTACTTTGCACAGGTTCTGCTCTTTGCATTATTTTTGGATGGCCACGTTTGTTCTTTTCCTCCTTGCCACATGGACAGTTGTACCTAACAGCATGTAAAATTATCTCTCATCTTCATTTTGTGAAAGCTCATGCTCCAAAACATCTGTTAGTCTATAAGGTGCCACAGGATTCTTTGCTGCTTTTACAGATCCAGACTAACACGGCTACCCCTCTGATATTTGACAGTAGATACACTCGTGGCACTTGACTACAAATATCAGTAATTTTCACATATATTTTTTGTAATACCGTTCATTTAAAGTTTCACATCTGCAGATCTGAAGAGGAGGATGTGAAATATAAAGCACACAGCATTCATAGGAAAACAAAAGAGGAGTGGGTGGCTTTAGATAAACCAATTGCCTTGTATCTCTGACACTGATCATTTTGTTTGGTTGTATGAGGCTTGAAAAGAGAGTTCATTTGGGAGAGTCCTCCAGTCTCTGAAATTGCCAGACACAATGGGATACTAGTTAGACCTTGGTAGAGAAATTATTCAGATACATTAACACAGAAACAAATGTGCGGTGTTTGGCAGAGAATGCTGTATTAGCGAATGGATGTAAAAGGACAAGTATTTTGTCGGACAAATCTAATGCATACCTTTTGAAATGAAATGACAACATTGTATCCCCGTCTCTGTCCCTTGTTTGCACTGAGGTATCGTTGACAAAAATGCACAGTTTGCGGGGCATTATCAGAACAATGGTTTGTTTATCCCCAGATATCAAGTTAGTTCAGCATTAGTCTGGGCAAAACTACACCCTGGATGCTATCACATGTTACACATAGGTTCCACACTGGGCACCAATCCATAATGAATCCATGATCAAAAACAACAGTCACCAGCTGAGCTGGACATCTGCAGATCTTCTCCAGAAATACAGGCATCTGTCATGTCAGGAAGTTTGTTCCACAGTCATATCTCCTCAGCTGAGAATGCTTTGCATCCAGCTCTCCTACATTTTGAAATCTACATTGTCATGTGTAATTCACAGGAATTTCACAGGGAGGAAGTGGGGGTTTTTTTGCGGGCGGGGGGTAGAGGAGGAATGGGGAGTTTGTGAAATGTTCCCTATTGCAAACCTAGCAAGAGTGCAAATTGTCTGGCAGGTCAATGAAATCAAGGTTGGGAGCCTCTTTTATTTTATAAACAGAAAAGCAATACAGCATCTATACGTATAGGTAAAAGTCTATCTGATTTACTGTTTGCTTTAATTAGCTAACTGCAGTGCTAACAAGGGCTAGTGATCCCTTTAGAGAATTAGCATTTTATCTTACAAATGTGTTTGCAATAGTTGCTGTGCATGCCAGTTGAAATATCAAAGCTTTTCCCCATCATCTTGTAATTTTGTTCTTCCTCAGAAAGGACAAAAATTTGAAATACCATACTTTAAGTGTCATGCTTTAAAAATACTTAATACTATCATTATTAAGTGCTTTATTAATATTAATTCCCTGCATAGGCCTATGAGTTAAGTAAATATTATTATACCCAGTTTACAGATAGATAAACTGAAGCATAGAGAGGTTATGTGACTTGATCTTCTTCATGTGATCCATTAGTGGCAGCCACGGGAAGAGAACATGAAAGTCTTGTCTTCCAGTGTCCTCTTTGCCAGAATGGGAACACACAAAATTATTTCCTCACATTTAAGACTCATGAACACAATTATTGTTGCTATTTTTCATATTGTTCCAAATGTGTGGCACTGAAAGAACTTTACATACAGTGATGAGCACAAGAGGTGAGACCCTCTCCCAGCTCACTCTGGCCCCTTTACTTCAAGTAAAAGGCTGTAGCAGCACAAAGAGACGTCAAACGTCCCATATCCATCCCTGAAGGATTCCGCCAGCACAAGTACTGTAGACAATAGCCATAAAGCTTCCTTACAAGGACCCCCTCACAAGCCCTGGTGGTCTGTAGTGGTTGGGGCTGAGGGTGAGAGAGATGTGTCAAAGGTGGGGCTATAGTATGTAGGACTGCAGAGATTCTGGGTAGCGCTTTGGTCCATAAGGCAGCCCACAGAGCTGCCAGCCCCTCAGGGGTTTATAAGTCATGCCAGGGAAACAACCCAGGCACAAAAGTGGCTTAAAGCCACCTTAGCCCCTTGCTTGCTGGAGTTGCAAGTTCTCGGCTAGTCCTCACCTCACAGAACTTTAATTGTTAGAACCTTGATTAAGACAGGCCAGAAACCTCAGAGTATGATCACATGATTCCTTGCTTGTCCTTTGGGAATCATTTGTTACTGTAATATTTTAGACATTCAACAGTTACAGTCCAAAGGCAGTGGAGAGCCAGGTCCTTGGGAACGGGTTTTGAAATGCTCCCAAAGCCTCGCCTGGCAAATAAGTATGCTACTTGCAAATGATCTGTGTTCTCTATTGATGGGCAAAGATTCTGCTAAGGAATCAGAATCTTTACCCCTTTCCACAGGCAGATGCTTATAGGGCTGACATTGAACTGTATCCTTCAAATATATTGTGCTTTTGCATCCTCCATGCAAAGCACACTGTGTCGGAAATATCATGGGAATAGAGTTTCTTCTTGTAGTCCGGAGCAAAGGAAATATCATAGGCAAAACTTGTCCATTCACTATCACTGTTGCTGTATGGCAGAATGCTTTGAGAAATGGAGATGGAAACAGAGTTTAGAGAGAGAAATAAAAAGCAAAAGCAAAAGGAAAAGAAGGACTGAAGGCTAAAAAAGTAGAAAACTGCTAGCTGAGAGAGAATAAGAAGCAAACTGACACCAACAAACAAATGAAAGAAAATCAGAAAGCAAAAGAAGTAAGTTAACATGCTGAAAATGTACAAAGAGAAAGAGCAGAATGAAACTAAGCGAAAATGCAAGAAGGAGCAGGGCACTTAAAAGGAGAAGTCTAAGATAAATCCAAGAAAGGAGAATGACAGATAGAAATCTGCAAAAGAGGAAGAAACAATAAAATAGCAAAGAGAAAAAGAAAACAGAAATACAATAATAATTCCAGTCATTTACTCCCAAGAACTGCACATCAATATGTTTTTAAATAATAAACAAACAGAGTAAGAAAAGAAATAAATATTTTTTTGTTTTAAGGTGCTCTGTGGAAATCAGGAAATTTTAAAACTGGGTTAGCAAAAGTTTGGCCATTGTTAGTACGGACATACTGCACCTAACTGAGCAGACCACTTACTTACATGCTGAAGTTTATTCACGTGAGGAATCCCAGCAACTTCAATGTGACTCTGAGTGTGATAAAGAATATGCTTAAGTGCTTTGCTGAATCAGGGCCTGTTGGTGATAGGCTAATTTGAAATACCTAAGAGAACATAGTTTTGTAGGCAATGCCGGTTTCCTCTTATTCAAAGCCTTTTTATGGCCATTTGGAGGGCTATGCATATATTCCAGAGCTCTGCTCAAATGCAATCTCTTTCATTGTCGATTGGTCCTCCTGACATCCTGTTTGCAAAATTCTTAGAGAACAGATCTGCATGAGAAAAGTGATGTGGGAAAAGCATATTTCAAGCACCAGACATTCAAAATTAATGAGGTTGCCAGGCTGAGTTGAAAGAGGTAGGGGTTGAAAAAGTGCAGCAAAACCAGTTTGTGCATGTACAGAACTATCCCTCCGGTTTATCTGCTAATTAATCACAAACAGAGATAGTGGCAAACACCACTTTTTATGTTCTATGTTCTTGTTTACTAGCAGGTCTATACTTAAATCCCTCTTGTTTTATGGCTTCTTAGACCGAGCCCTCAAATTGTCATCTGCCTCACTGCCACATTATATGATTAATCTAACGTGACCTGTTGCAGCTAAATGATGCGTGATCAGAATATGACGAGGTAAAAGGCACATTGAAAAAGAACGGTGAACAGAGAAGAGGAGTCTTAGAATAGAGCTGGATATACAGATTCCAGCTCACCATTATCCAGCACCTTTTGCAATTATTTACATCTGTGCAGAGTGTAAAAAGCTACCAAATTGAAATGGGTAAATGACAACACAATGCGCAGGTCCAGAGCAGGGGTGCTCATCAGCACAGGCAAATGAGGAACAACCTAACCGAGAATTCCCCAAAGCTACAATATATGTTTTGCATATTCTCATATTTAATTGATACATATAAGCAGATTTTAAGACAAATTGTGATTTGATTTAAATGTCACAACGCACTGCCTCCAGCAGTGAAATGCAACACCAGAAAGTTCAAAGTGCTGTGTGAGGCTCACATCTTGGTATAGTTAATAGTGCCTCAAGAAGCTGCCTTATTACCATGGCAATTACCACATCCACCAGTCACTTTATCAGGGCATTGCTATGGTAACCACTGCTTGGTGAGGCCGCAGCAGGATTATAACAGTTAAGCCCTGGGTGCAGAGGGTTTGCAGAGGGCAGTGATGAGGACTGCACCCTGTGCTCCCTGGCCTCCCAACCCAATGAGATGGTGTGCAAGGAGCCACTGCCAAGGCCTGGGACTGCCCCTGCACTGAACCGGGTAGACGTGGCAGTTTCTGGGTCCAACTTTTGCTTCCTCACTATAAATCAGTGATTCTCAACCTTTCCAGACTACTGTACCCCTTTCAGGAGTCTGATTTGTCTTGCATACCCCCAAGTTTCACCTCACTTTAAAACTGCTTGCTTACACAATCAGGCATAAAAATACAGAAGTGTCAAAGCACATAAATACTGAAAAAGTGCTTACTTTCTCATTTTTACATATTCATTTAAAATAAATCAATTGGAATAAAAATATTGTACTTAAGTTCAGTGTATAGCAGTGGTTTTCAAACTTTTGTTTTGGCGACCCAGTTGAAGAAAATTGTTGATGCCCATGACCCAACGGAGCTGGGGATGAGGGGTTTGGGGTGCAGGTGTGGGCTCTGAGTTTCTGGGGCTCAGGGCTGGGGCAGGGGGTTGGGGTGCGGGAGGGGTTCAGGGCTCTGGGCTGGAGGTGCAGGCTCTTGGGTGGGGCCGGGGATGACGGGTTTGGGGTGCAGGAAGAGGCTCCAGGTTTGCAGGTTTACATCAGTGGCGCAGCAGGGGTGGTAAGGCAGGCTTCCTGCCTGTCCTGCTACCGCAGACCGCTCTGTGTCCCAGAAGCGGCCAGCAGCAGGTCTGGCTCCTAAGTGAAGGCATGCAAGTGGCTCGCATGGCCCTTGCCCACGGGACTGCCCCCCCACCCATCTCCCCCGGCCAATGGGAGTGCAGAGCCAATGAGAGTGCAGAGCCAGTGCTCAGGGCGAGGGCAGTGTGCGGAGCCCAGTGGTCCCCCCTCTCCCTCCCCTGCCTAGGAGCCGGATCTGCTGCTGGCAGCTTTTGGGGCACAGCGCGGTGTCAGAACAGGTAGAGACTAGCCTGCCTTAGCTGGGCAGCACCACCGATGGGACTTTTAACAGCCCAATCGGCAGTGCTGACCAAAACCGCCACGACCCAGTGCCTTAAGTTCGCAACCCAACTGGTGTATAGAATATAGAGCAGTATAAACACGTCATTGTGTGTGTGAAATTTTAGCTTGTACTGACTTTGCTAGTGCTTTTTATGTAGCACATTGTAAAACTAGGCAAATATCTAGATGAGTTGACCTCTGTGTACCCCCAAGGGTATGTGTACCCCACTTGAGAACCACTGCTATAAATAAGGTGAGCTTTAAAGCTGTTAAATTATACATTGGAAAGGGGCGGAAATAACTATATTGTGATTTGTGCCTTACCTGCCAAAAAAGTCATGTGCTACCATGAGTTGAAAGTGTGGTGGTAGGTAGCTACAAACCATTCCAGGAAGCAACCGCTGATGTCTGCATTTTAGCATCTTTATCCTCTTGGTCCTCTCCTTTATGCCTTTAAACCTGGCTACTGTATGGTTTGTACAATGATAGTGACAGCAAATTGCACCTCTCGTAACTACTATTTCTCTTTTATGCAACCTTGTAGACTTTCCTGAATGAGGATCAACTTAAGCACATGCTTTGCTGAATCAGGGCCAGTGAAATTAAGTGATTTGCCCAAAATCTTTCAGGGAGTCCATGGAAGAGCTGGCCTCAGTACCCAGATCTCCTAAGTCATAGCCCAGTGCTTTAACCACAAAATTATCATTCTTCGTCTTTTCCTTCTAGCTATACCGCAGTCACAGAACCACGTTATTCCAGATGTACTTGTGTAACAATAGCACCTGGCTACATGGCAGACTCCTAAACTTTGATCTTAGCAGCTCTACATACATCTGGTGCTGTGCTATTATTCTGTTGACTGTCGCTAGTAGTATTCCTGTTTTCATTTTTTAATTTTGACTCACATTTTAGATCTGAATAAATCCTTCACAAAAACTTCGCTGTGCTGGTATTTGCCACCCACAATCTGGTAAAAGGATTATTTTGAGACTTGTTTGCTTTATAAGCCCAGGTAAACTATACAATTCTGTTCCCGCCAAGCACTGAAAACATGTGTCTTTCTACTTCCATTACTGTAAGGTGGGTTTTTTTTTCTGTTATTATTATTTTATGAAAAAGGCTCTTAGAGTCCATTATAAGGTACTAACAGAATCAATTAAATATGGCACAATAGAAATTGCAGAACAAAGGATAGATGCTTTGCAGGGTACAGTATGTTCATGTAATTATTGCATTGCGAATTAGAGGCAATTAAGATAAAAATCTTTGTCATTGATTTGTATTCGTTTATCTGTGATCGAGCCAGTAGATGCATCTCAGAAAAATACAGGGGGAAAGAATTTCTAAGAAACATTTGGATACATTTAAGCACCAGTGAGGTCAGGAACCATGCTGCCATGTGGCATTTCTGGGTCTTGAGGACTGAGGCAGTCACACATCTTTAGAACCCTGGGGCCTCATTCTCAGTTGCTGTGATATGGGACATGAACAAGAGGGCAAGGGCAGAAGGTGGCATTAAGCTACCTGTGAACTGTATTCTGGTCTGGAGCTATAGGTGAGGCCTGCCTGATCCCCACTGTGAGTTAGAATACCATCAAGGCTGTTCTAACCTACTTCTCTGCTCCTGGTGGGCCCTGGGAAGCAGGTAATAGCTGTAGTTTAGTTCACTCTTCCAAATCACTTTTTGTACTTGTAGTAGGGAGCAGGGCACACACAGCAGCTGAGGAAGACCCTTCAGAAAGGCTGTTCTTAGGGACTTTCTCTGTTCATTGCAAGGCCTCTTTATGTTGCCAAAGAGGCATATAAAACCCTTAGTGGTCTGAGAATCAGGATATATGCAGTGAAGAGTGACTCCAAACAACGAAGCATTGCCAGTTTTGCTGGTCCTGAAGTCATTGCAATGTCAGTGGACACTGCTGTGATATTTATTACAAAAGACATAAAAAGATGTTTTCTCATCACCACTGTGTTTGGAAGACCCTAAGATTGTTAAAACTGAAGAATCTGGGATGAAGGGAGATTGAGATGTAAAGAGGAAGACAACAAGATGGGGGGGAAAGTTTATATGGAGGTGAAAAACAAGATTGATATTAAAATGAATAGACTATCTCCTACCTCACAATACAATCCGAGTTGCAGGAGCTTAACCCTTCTCAAAATGTATATTGAGCTCCCTCCCTCAACCATTAGAGGTACCTTACAAGTTGTTTTATGGTGCTTTTGATGTTGTGGTTATTAAGGAACTGGTCTGGGACTCAGACGATCCAGGTTCAATACCCAGATCTGCCATAATCTCTGTCCCTCAGTTCACCATCTGCAAACTGGGGATAAAGTATTATTATCCTTTCTTTTCCTTTTTTCCACACTTTGTCAGTTTTGTCGACTTATAGTATAAGATCTTCAGTGCAGAGAGTGTCCCTTACTGTATGTTCGTACAGTACCTAGCACAGAGAGACCCCAAGCTCGGGTGGCATCTCTCAGAGCTACTCTAACACAAATAGTAAAACAAGTGAAATTATGGAGCTGGCAAGCAGGAGCGGCGCCAGGGTTTCTGACGCCCTAGGCGGACGGCCATTTCGCCACCCCCTGTGGGTCCAGTGGACCTACCGCAGTCATGCCGGCGGACGGTCTGTTGCTGGAAAGGCTCCGGTGGAGCTGCCGCAGTGATGCCGGCGGGAGGTCCGCTGGTCTAAAGGCTCCGGTGGACCTGCCGCAGGCATGACTGCGGTAGGTCCGTCGGAGCCTTTAGACCAGTGCACCTTCCGCCGAAATGACTGCGGCAGCTCCACCGGAGCCTTTCCAGCAGCAGACCATCCGCCGGCATGACTGCGATAGGTCCACCGGACCCGCCTGCTGCCCCCCCGGCAATATAGAGCCCCCCAAAAATTCTGGCACCCTAGGCCATTGCCGCCTAAATGGTAGCGGCGGCCCTGCTGGCAAGACATCTCCATAGTAGTTGTCCTAAGTGACTAAAACAGATCTCCATAATATCCAGTCAATATATTTCCAGTGAAGGCAGATAGACCCTCAAGCTACATGGACATTCTTGTGGGCATTTTTGGACATTTTCTGGCTACCTATGGCAAATGCCTTAGAAAACAGGCAGAAGAACTGTGAAGATGTACATGTCCTCTAGTATAATTCTCCCTGCTGTTTACATTACATTGCAGTAAGGACATCTCTTTCTCCTTTTCAATAATTTGCTTATAATAGGGAGGAGAGAAGGAGAGTGGAGTTCCTCGAGGATCAGATTTTGAACCAGTCTTATTTAAAATTTTCATTAATGACCTTGACACAAAAAATGGGAGTGTTCTAATCAAATATGCAGATGACACAAAGTTGGGAGTTATTGCCAATACAGAGGAGGACCAGAATGTCATGCAAGAAGATTTGGACAATTTGAAAACTGGAGTAATAAAAATGAGATGAAAATTAATAGTGGCAAGTGCAAAGTCAAGCAGAATTTTTGCAATAAGCTGAGGATGTATTAGTTGGAAGTGACAGGGAAGGAGAAAGACTATTTATTGATCACAAGATGATTATGAACTCCCAGTGTGATGCAGCAGCAAAAAAGACCAATGCAATCCTAGGATGCATCAGGCAAGGTATTTCCAGTACATACAAGGAAGTGTTATTACCATTATCTGGAATACTGTGTGCAATTCAGATCTCCAAGTTTAAGAAAGATTAATTCAAATTGGAACAGATGCAGAGAAGGGCTACTAGGATGATCAGAGGAATGGAGAACCTACCTTACAAGAGGAGACTTATTGAGATATGCTTCTTTAGCCTAACAAATGAAGGCAGAGGGGAGATATGATTGCTCTCTATAAATACATCAGAGGGATAAACACCAGGGAGGAAGAGGAGTTATTGAATTTAAGAGCCAATGTTGTACAAGAACAAATGGATATAAACTGATCATCAATAAGTTTAGACTTTAAATTAGCTGAAAGTTTTTAACTATCAAAACAGTGAAGTTCTGGTACAGTCTTCTAAGGGGACTAGTGGGAGCAAAAAAACCTAACTTGATAAATTTATGGCAAGAATGGTATGATGAGATTGCCTGCAATGGCATATAACCCATCAGCAACTGTGTTTAGCAAATATTTCCAATGGCTGGAGATGGGACACTAGATGAGGAGGGAGGGCTCTGAGTTATTACACAGAAATCTTTCCCATATATCTGGCTGGTGGGTCTCACCCACGTGCCCAGGGTCTAACTGATGATCATATTTGGGATCAGGAAGGAATTTTTCCCAAAATCAGAATGGCAGAGACCCTGCGGGGGCCTTGGTTTGCTTTCCTCTGCAGCATGGGGCTGGGTCATTTACTGATTTGAACTAGAGTAAATTGTGGATTCTCTGTAACTTAAAGTCTTTCAGTCAAGATTTAAGGACTTCAGTAAATCAGCCAGAGGATATGAGACTACTACAAGAGTGAGTGCGTGAGATTATGTGGCTTGCAATGTTCAGGAGGTCAAACTAGCTGATCAGTTTGACCTCCTGAACATTGCAAGCCACATAAACTAGCTGGTCCTTTCTGGGCCACGAGTCTATGAGAACAGGTTCTTTCTAATGTATAATTAATGTGTGTTTGAATCTAAATTCACTCATAAATACCACAATTCAAATACCACATTTGTGCAAAGTGGAGAGGAATTAGGTACCTCCAGGAGTAGATAATGGAACATGATAGGCCTTCAGTGGTCAAAATCCAGCCCGGGTCAAAAGTTGTTACTGTCTGTTGGACATTTGGTAGCATGTTTTGTACAAGTTTTGTAGTTCTCTTCCCAGTAAATAGGGACACTACATCACAGTAATCACTACTACCACTACCACTGCTCTTGGTGCCAGTCTCAGCACTCAAGGATTAATATGACCTATTGACTTCCATAAAGGCCATGTCTCCAGATCAGAGTTGAATCACATTAACGGGGCAGTATGGGGAATTCTGCACTCCCTTGCCTTGTTCTATATGTCCTATGGAGTGATGTCATTTCACACTCCAGGGGCTTGAAGTGCAGCCACTTTTATGATCATTATAGGGACATGAAAATTAAAAGAACCTCATATTTTCTGGCTACAAAATGAATTTAAATATAGCTAAAGATCAATTAAACGAACATTGTTAAACAGGATTTTGAGAAATCTCTTCTCTTTCCAATATATATTTTTCTCACTCCAGTCTGCTGTATTCATTCTCTCTCTCTCTCTCACTCACACACACACATTCTTCCTTTCTTTCTCTCTCTGTGTCTCCTGCCCAGTGTGCTCCATCTATCTGAACACAGTGGCCATAGGTATAATATAGGCACAAAAGTAGAAAAGCTGAGATTGCAGCAATTAGAGCTAGAATGCAAACCCAACATCACTTGGATGGCTGTGTTAGGTAACTATTTTTATGCACACACATTTTTGGAACACAACTGTACTAAAAGCATTGTTCCTGTGTGAAGTGCAAAGAGTGCTGCTGTCTTGCTGAAAGACTAAAGTGTAAGTGGAGTGAACTTCAGTAAACTGATTTATTACTGCTCCACTATGTATTTTGCTAGAAAAAACTATTTTACATTAATTTTTCACAGCTCCCAAAACTATATATATAATTTATGTATATATATAGTGTATATTTAATAAGGATAACTTATTATACAATTAATAAGGGTAACTGTTACAATTATTTTTTATGTTTCCTGGTAAATAGCTGATAAAAATCAAAGAATAAATTTAAGCTGTGGCATTTATATTTTTAATATACAGGGTTTATATATATTATACACTATATGCCTATACTATACCAATGCCCAGTATATATATAATGTATCTATAGCATCATTTATAGATATGTATTATCTTTATTAAATATTGCATCATTCATACATTCATATATATATATGAATGATGCAATATTTGCATCATCTCAGCAGAACTCATATTAACTAACTGCATATATTAATCCAAATATATACTTTGTATAAAGTACAATACTTCGTATTGTCTATCACCTTCATAAATATTAATTAGGCAGTATAATTATTTCCTTAAATTTTGCTATTAGCATTTAGTAGAAAAACAGCTCCCGAAAATAATACTTTTTTAAAGCGTCTGCATTGTAAGTTCCATAGCTCTCCGGTGTCTCAACCAGCGCTGTGTCTTCAGTTAATCCTTTTCTGAAATAAGGGCACACTTTGGTCTTATTTCATTTCTCTGGAGTTAGCTCATCATCTTACAGCGGGGAAAGCAGCTTTCCATTCTTAATCGATTCCACCATACATCTCAGAAATCTTATTTTGAAATGTCTTGGGGTCATTTTAATTGTGGTAGTTCATTCCATAGCATGATGGCCCCACAGAATGTATGTTTTATTAGATCATTCCTTCAAGCTCTGACTTGAGTTCTTGAGGAGTGTTTGTGGTTCAAAAAGTAACTATAAAAATGACATTGTGGGCTCCCCTATATATTCTCCCAATGGATTCCACATCACATTTTCTCAGTTTACAAGTGAAAAGATGTTTATTTTCTTTTCTCCGACTATCAGCCATGCAAACTCATCCTGGGATCTGAAAATCAAGCTGGGTTCTTCCTGCCTTTTGCCACTTCACCAGTTTTGGCTGGGACAGTCCCCTTTTAAAGCTTTGACTTTTTTTTTTCAAAAGGAGGCATTTGTCCCATTTGCTCTTGCTAACTTGATCAATTGGCAAGAGCAAATGGGACAAATGCCCATCTTCGTAAAAAAAGAAAAAAAAGTACGGTGTGGTGTGGAGGACCAGTGGAGATGCCAGCCCCTGCAGGGGGGGAGGCAGAACTGGGGGGAAAGACAGCGTTCCAGCATTGGGGGTGGGTGGCAGAATTCCAGCAACAGCTGACAGCCTCCTGAGGGGGCCCCCGCAGGGTTCCAGCAACAGCTGACAGCCTCCTGAGGGGGCAGGGTTCTAGCCACGGTCAACAGCCTCCCACGGAGCACGGGGACATTGGGAATGTCCCATTTTCTCTTTGGGAAATATAGTCATCCTAGTAAGAAAGATTCTGGAATTTTTACAGACAACCTTGCTAATGATGCCAAGATGAGAACAGAATGCAGCCTGTTCTCACCGATTGGCTTTGCAAGCCTAATCATAAGAAAGTCTTTTTTTCTGTCAGTGCTGAAGCAAAACAGACCAAGAAGAGAGATATGACATGAGAAAGGACCATTTTACAAAGTGATATATTGTAATATGACAACACTTTACATAGAATCATAGAATCATAGAATATCAGGATTGGAAGGGACCTCAGGAGGTCATCTAGTCTAACCCCCTGCTCAAAGCAGGACCAATTCCCAACTAAATCATCCCAGCCAGGGCTTTGTCAAGCCTGACCTTAGAAACCTCTAAGGAAGGAGATTCCACCACCTCCCTAGGTAACCCATTCCAGTGTTTCACCACCCTACTAGTGACAAAGTTTTTCCTAATATCCAGCCTAAACCTCCCCCACTGCAACTTGAGACCATTAGTCCTTGTTCTGTCATCAGGTACCACTGAGAACAGGCTAGATCCATCGTCTTTGGAACCCCCTTTCAGATAGCTGAAAGCAGCTATCAAATCCCCCCTCATTCTTCTCTTCTGCAGACTAAACAATCCCAGTTCCCTCAGCCTCTCCCCATAAGTCATGTGCTCCAGCCCCCTAATCATTTATGTTGCCCTCTGCTGGACTCTTTCCAATTTTTCCACATCCTGCTTGTAGTTTGGGGCCCAAAATTAGACACAGTACTCCAGATGAGGCCTCACCAATGTCGAATAGAGGGGAATGATCACGTCCCTCAATCTGCTGGCAATGCCCCTACTTATACAGCAAAAAATGCCTTTAGCCTTCTTGGCAAGGGCACACTGTTGACTCATATCTGATTTCTCATCCACTGTAACCCCTAGGTCCTTTTCTGCAGATCTGCTTCCTAGCCATTCGGTCCCTAGTCTGTAACAGTGAATGGGATTCTTCCTTACCAAGTGCAGGACTCTGCACTTGTCCTTGTTGAACCACATCAGGTTTCTTTTGGCCCAGTCCTCTAATTTGTCTAGGTCCCTCTGTATCCTATCCCTACCCTCCAGCGTATCTACCACTCCTCCCAGTTTAGTGTCATCTGCAAACATGCTGAGAGCCATCCTCCAGTTCATTAATATCATTGAATAGGTTGTTGTTAATGTCTGAAGAGCAGATCATTTTGAGGTGGAGGGTTTAATTTTGTTTTCAATCTCATGGCATGAAGGATCAATGTGAAATTCTACTTAAAGCACTGATCCTGCAAGTGACTCTGTAAGAGAAAACTGCTACACTAGAATCCCATTGACCTGGAGGATATAGGCCTTCATTTATGAGGTATGATTTAAACATAAAGAAAAATAACACATGTCTTAAAGACAGTATATTGTTGGGCTTTAAACCCTTGACAGTGTCATTTTTATTAAATCACTTTTAGTTTCTGGAGCGCCCATATTTGTTATGGTCTAGCCTAATGTATGAAGCGTTCCTCAGGACTGTCTCAAGTTGCAACCCAGGATGAGGCTAATAGGATTACAAGAAACATTTTGACAGTCCTAGTTTCAAGTAGATGATTCTGCATCAACAGACTCATTTCCATCCTTCTTGCTTCGCAGTCAAGAAGCTGTTGTCAAGTATTACATTGACCATATCTGAGTGCGCCTCATCATAGTTAGTTCATATTACCTCTGTCATCTTGTAGCTGGAGGTCAGAGAGAGTTCTTTTGTTGGATTTTCAAGTGACAGGGATAGAATGTAAAACTTAATACATCACTTTATTATTATAAAGTAAAATCGCAGCCAAATGCAATTATTATAAGATAATCAGGAACTAGAGACATGGAGGTGTGTGACAAAACCTTTAATCTTCTTGATTTGGATCACGCTACTGTATTTTGTGCTAGATTACTCCAAAATGCCCTGTGCTCTTATAAAATTCCAAGAGAGGAGTGTATGTGTGTGTGTGTGTGACAGAGAGAGAGAGAAAGAGAGAGAGTGTGTGTGTGTGTGTGTGCGTGCATGCTGCTGTTAGCCGTACTGTCTGTGCAAAAGCTAATCACTATTTTCAAAAATAGGTGGTCTTTATGATGCACTTGACTATTCAGATTAGATATAAATGAGTACAGTGTATGTGTGGTGTACACAGTTATGTTCAAGTGACTTTTTAAAAAACATTAAATAGCCTCCTGTGGCAAAAAGTAGGTTAATCAAAATTACACTGTCAAGTGCAGAGTACAGACCTTCTTGTAAAAGAAAATTAAGTAGAACTGATAATTATAACTAGTGAACAACCTTTGAATGTAGTCAATAAGACAGTCAATTTGCTTAAAATAATGAGGTACTCTGGCATGAACAATCTGTTCATACTTTGTTCCCAGGAGCCTCTAGTGGAAATCACAGCCCTAGCTGACATTTGATACTTTCTGTCAATTTGTCAACTCCGTGTCAGCCTGAGTTATAAAATGGTGCTGGGAGGTTGTTTAGGGAGAGATATGAAACTGGGAATGTAGAGATTCTTTTCAATGTGGCACATGCTTATTAAATGTAGATAAATGGCTCACATTTCCATCTACATTAGTCCAAAATTGCATTAGGATTCTATCATTTCTGTGGATAACAAGAATTTTGGGAAGGATGTTAAATCTCATGCTTTGGGGTTTAAAACAAACTATCTATTAATGATTAGACTAAAGCTTAATAAGCGGGGTAGGTTGCCACACATCTACCTACTGCAGGGTTCTTACACCTTCCCCTGAAACATCTGATACTGGCCGTTGTCAGAGACGGGATGCCGCATTAGATTGACCTTGGGTCTGATGCAGTCTGGCAATTCCTATTTTCCACAAGTTCCAAGAAATCAAAGGAAGCCCAGACATTCTGGATTCACTCTGAACGCCTTTGCCCCAAACATAGCATGTGAAAATGTTTGTGAAACATAACCCTAAAAAAATACACAATCAACAAAGTAGTTGAGGGGGTCTCTTGTTCTGTCCTGTGGCTTCCCTTTACTGGTCCAACTTGCCCCAGTCTGCACCCAAACCAGGACTGAATTCCACATGGAGAGGCCTTCACAACTTCAGAGAATGCCCCATTAAAATCAGTGGTGCTCTGGGCGGGGACAGTGGGTCTTTTGAGAGTGGCCTACAAAAGAGATGTCTGTACATATGTAGATAGTAAGCTAATGGACCTAAGTTTGCCTATTTGCTTGAACAGGTTGCACATCATCAGAACTTGAACAAATTCCATCCTCAGCGCATCACAACCACTTTATGGCTGAGCAGAGGCCTGTTGAGATTTCCAAGAAACGGCTAATAAAGACATACTGAGATAATAAACCCATGGACAACATTAGTAAACTGGTGGAATAAACCAGCAAACGGCCTGGGCAGCAGCCCAGTACAGCATCTCATGTCCCACTGTACATGGTCCACATATCTACAGCAAATAAACTTTCGAAGCCAGCAGCAGTGAAACAGATGATGTAACAAATCAAATAGCAGCAGCAGCATGACAAATAGTATTATGACAGAGGTGTCAAAGAGCTCCTTGAACTCCAGCTAGGACGGCCAATAAGAGTATACCCAGCACCTATATGACATTCTCCAGAATACAATCTGGAGTGTTGAACAGTGGTGTCCCCCTTAACGCTGTAGCTTGGGATGACTTTTATGATGTTTTGCTGTCATACTTGGCCTGCTCACAAGCCTTCAGCATGCAAAATCATTGCCAGCTGAAAACATGAATGCTCTCCTAACCATCTATGAATTACATACAGTGCGACTTCTGCATATTCCTAGACCTACCCCAGAAATGTTCATCTTGCATTGCTCAGTACCCCTCTGGACAGTATGAGCTCATAGTAAGTTTGTCATTTCAACAAAGGAAAATGATTATGCACCAACTTTGTGCTTCAGGTGTAGTTTCCCAAACACTTCAATCCAGACACACACTGGATTACATAAAATAATAAAATCAGTTTATTAACTTCAGAAAGATTTGAAGTGATTACAAGTGATAAGGCATAAAAGTCACGATTGGTTACAAAAGAAATAAAAAGATAAAAACACAAGCTAATTCCTAAATTTTGACAAGCTTATAGGATTTAAATCAAGTATCGTTCTCTCACCATAAGTTTTAATAGTTCACAGACTGGATTTCCTTTCAGACAGAGACCACTCCCCCAGTTCGGAGTCCGTAAGGTGTTTGTTGATGTCATAAGCAGAGAGATGGGAGGATGAGATGTAAAGTCAGTGTTTTCCTCCCCCTTTTGTAACTCAATTTCTTGTGATAGAAACATGCTTGCTGAGTCTGAGTGACACACAGTCTGTTGTGGACATGAGGTTTGAAGTATTCCTGTGATGCAATATAAATTTCTTATTTGCACTTTCCACGTGCTGAGGAATGGCTGTTTAAGTTGGTGATCTTCTTTAACATCTGGCTGCAGTGCCAGTGAGTTTTTGCCTCTGAAAAACTGGCTTGGACCTGCTTTCTTGAAGCTTGGAGCACATTATAACAATGATACATAGTAGAATCCTATAGCGTCACATACAATATTGATAAACACATTTTACCAGGACAATAATACTCAGCAGATTATGACTTTTCAATTTATAGCTCACCAGGCATATTTTGCAAAAAAAATCATACCCTTTTAAAAATGGTGAACATGGAGTACAGGATGTCACAACCTAATGACAGAGTAAAGAGATGGAGGACGAGGACATTTGTGCAGAGTAGTACCAAGATCATATAAGATATTAGTACAAGGACAACTCTACCACTGCAACTGTTATTTCCCAAGAACAATGAAAGGAAGACTCAAATGAGTCACACAGCCTTGCTTTGGATAAAAACCATGACTAGGAAAGCAGTTTGCCTATTAGTGACCATCCTGAGTTGACAAAGACAATACCATAAAATCTAGCAGCACAGAAATCTCCAGTGAGCAAAGAGCAACAGACAGAAGAGATACAGATTGGGAGAGCAGCAAGTCATTTCAAAAACTGTATAGTTCATTGAAATTATGCAGTTTCCTTTATAGGAAGAGAAACGGTCCAAGAGTGGACCATGTCTGTCTAGATGTTAACAGTTAGTTCATGGGAAAAGTTCAATAGATGGTGCTTAAGAATAAGCAGCACTGGTCACAGATTAAAAAGCTAAAAGAATGTAAAATTAACATGCACACATTAAGTAGATTAAGAGCTGGCTATCGTCTAGAGCTCAAAATGTAATTTGTAAACTGGGAATCATCAGTAAGTGGGTGTGTATCTAGTGAAGTCCCACAAGGACTGGTTCTTTGCCCTACGCTCTTTAACATTTTTATTAATAACTAAAAGAAAACATGAAATCATCACTGATTTAGTTTGCAGATGAAACAAAAATTAGGGGAGTGGTCAATAATGAAGAGGACAGGCCACTGATTTAAAGCGAGCTGGATGACTTGGTAAACCTGATGCAAGCAAACAATGTACATTTTAATATGACGAATTGTAAATGTATACAGCTAGGGACAAAGAATGTCGGCCCGACTTACAGGACGGGGAACACTATTCTGTGAAGCAGTGACTCTGAAAAGACTTGGGGGTCATGCTGGATAATCAGCTCAACATGAGCTCCCAGTGCAATTCTGTGGCCAAAATGGTTAATAAGATCCTGGAATGCATAAACAGGAATATTAAGTATGAGTAGAGAGGTTCTTTGACCTCTGTATTTGGCACTAGTGTGATCACTGCTGGAAAAAAATGGATTCGAAACCATGCCTTATAGTGATATTCTCAAGGAGGTCAATCTATTTATCTTCACAAAGAGACAGTTATGGGGTGACTTGACTGCAGTCTCTTAGTATCTGCATGGGGAACAAATATTTAATAATGGGCACTTTAATCTAGCAGAAAAGGATATAACATGATCCAACGGCTGGAAGTTCAAACTAGACAAATTCAGACTGGAAATAAGGTGTACATTTTTAACAAAGAGTAACTTACCGTTAGAGCAACGCCTGGTGGCATGCTGGATTCTTCGTTACTGACTATTTTTAAATCAAGATTGGATTTTTTTTTCTGGAAAGATCTACTTTAAGAATTATTTTGGGCAAATTCTATGCCTGTGTTATGCAAGAGGTCCAGATGATCAGAACGGTTCCTTCTGTCCTTGAAATCGGTGAATACAAGTAGTTGTGCCCTGTACGTGACTTCCATCGTGCAGCTCTCTACATGACCCCCTTCACGATTGTTTGTCTGCACAGAGGTCAGTGTAACTTCTGGACAGCGGTGAGCTAACATGGCTCTAGTACCTGGTGCTCTGCCAATAGTTTGACAAAGAGCTCGCCAATATTTTTTTCCCTTAGCTTCCGATGAGATCCATATAACAGGGTTGTTTATACTGTCAGAGAGGATGGGTGAGGGGCTTCATTTGTCTTCTGTTACACAGGGATCAGCACTTAACAAACATACTTAGGCCCCAATACTACTATGTGCTCTGTGCAGGCAGCCATCTGCAGCCATTGAAAACCTCTTTGCCTTCAGTAGCACGGAGCTCTTTGCAGAATCGAGGCCATAACATGTGTGACTCTTCCCCACAGATGCTGATACTTTGTTCTTAAGAGATATACCTAGCCTGGCACAGTGTGCACCAGGTGCAAGTTGAAATGGAAAGGTTGTGGGAAGTTAAGACCTTTTAAGGGGGATATGGACATAGGCACCTACTCTGTGGGTGCTCCAGGGCTGGAGCACTCATGGAAAAAAATTGGTGGGTGCTCAGAACCCACTGGCAACTCTCTGTGGCCCCCCCTGCCCCCCTGCTCCAGCTCACTTCCATCTCTGCCTCCTCCACAAGTGTGCCGCCGTGTCCTGCGTCTCCCCCCTCTCTCCCTCCCAGTGCTTGCTCTGTGAAACATCTGATTCCTGGGGCAGGGATGGGGGGAGGAGGGAGAATGCCATGTGCTGGGGAAAGAGGCGGGGCTGGGGCGGGGATTTGGAGAAGGGATCCAATAGGGGCAGTGAAGGGGCGGAGTTAGGGTGGGGACTTTGGGGATGGGGTTGGAATGGGGGCAGGGCCAGGGGTGGGGATGAGGTGGAGTCAGGGCAGGGCCAAAGGCAGGGAAAGGGGCGGGGGGCACGGGCACCCACTAGCACCGGAGAAAATTGGCGCCTTTGGATCTGGACATTATCCTCCCCCATGGAAAGTTTAAAGTGCCTCACTCTTGGCGTAATCTACCCATTCTGAAGGCAAATGTTTGTTCTACAGAAGATTTTTCTGAGCCCCCGTGGTAAAAGTCACCTCTGTCTGGGCCAGCAGCACAGCAATCGTCCTATTCCTCCCTTCAGTTTGGCTGAAAACAACAACAAGGTGTTCCTGAAAGCTCCCTTCAGCACAGCACTGCTGGTCTATTGAGTAGCAATAGCTAAGGGACAACTCTAGCTTCACAACAGTTAGTTTTAAAGGAAGAAAAAAAGAGCATGATTAAAGGATAGAGACTTTAATTATCCTCTAATGTAAATCAGATCCAAGTAGAATTCCATTTCAATTAACTTGTTTTGCGAGAACCCCTGACTCCCTTTCCAAATAAGGAAAAGTTAAAGAAGGTTACATCCATTTTCAGAATAACCCTCAGTTTAAAGGAAAGCCACATGCTTCTATAAATAGATTCTAAGTTTTATTATTCTCAGGAAGTTGCCACCATTGCATTTTGGCAGGAGTGACCCAATTCTGAGGGAACTAGTTAACAGGATCAGGATCGTAAGAATGATTTCAAACTTGGGCAATGTTAGAAGGCATGATTTCACTCTGGCTGTCCTTTTAAAAATGGCAACTTTAAATGACCATGCAATTTTTCAGTTCAAACTAAACTAGAATTGTGAACAAGGGCCCTTGATTTTGCAAACGTGATGACTTTGGTGATGTTCCAGCCTGCATGCATCACATTGCAAGAGCAAACTACTGGTGATTTCTGCTTGTGAGAAATCACAAACCAGTGCAGCTTGCACAGCCCTTTTGTAGCCCTTTCAAGGAAGAGGCTGGGCATAGGGCGGGACTCAAGCAGCTCTGAGAGAAGCTCTCTCTTTCTATTGGCTGCTCTGTGGCACCCTAATACCTGTAAGGGTGGGTTTAAGCTAACTTATTTCACTCTATTTCTCTGCATAACACCCCAAACACAGCCCTACATTCCTTCAGAAATAGATTGTGAGTTATGGAATGTTTTTCCATTTAGTTTCCACCAGAATCTGCTCGTTTATTTCTTAAACTGAGACAGTCTTTAGGCAAAGAAGAAAGTTAAAAAACATAAGGAATGTTCATGGAAGGAATGTTCTTGGAAGGAATGTTCTTGGAAGTCCTACTTGAGACCCCTGAAATGGGCTAGATTTTCATTAAGTGCTGGGCACCCAGCCACTGAAAGTCAGACCCTACTAAAGTGTTTTAAGATGAGCATCTGACAGCTGAATGACTCCAAATCACTGCCCACTTCTGACAATGCAGTCCATGTTATCTATAGATGTAAAGGTACAAACCTATTTTCCCAGCCATGATACATACACTGTGTTTTAGTCTCTCTGTTTTAAATCCTATTTGTTATCTAAGATTAAGGCTAAAAATATTAATCTTCCTCTTTTGCAGAAGATAACCATTTATGTAACCCCACCATGCCCAATTTTCCCCAGTTAAGGTTCTCTGAATCTCGACAAGAGTTCCCTTCAGCCTACTCAAATTAGAAGGGGCCTTTTTTGCAGCTAAAGGAGAGGCTTCCAAGTCTCTTATACTATGCAGTTGGTAGGGAAACTTTCTGAGTTCCTTCACGGCCTGATCCCAAAGCTATGTGTTCAGAAGTTTTTAAAATATATTTTATTTAATGCTACTATGGTTACTAAAGAGAGGTTCCCAAATATGTTCCAAGAAATCTGAATGGCCCATAGGCTCCCCTGCACTTGTGTAGAATGATGGGGATCAAATCCCTCGAACAAGTCAAGACATACATTTCCTGCTTCAAGTCGTCACCTTTCTACTCCTGTAAGAAAGAGGAGGAGCCAGAAATGAGGAGGGAGTTGCATCCCCTATAACCTGCCATAAATTAATATGTAAGATCAGTGGTGTGTTAATGCTGCCTTGCGTCAGTATAACCTCCTGCCTCACACTCTGGGACTCCCCTCTGCAGAGCTGCAGGCTGCCCCCAGGGGTGTCAGCCAGTGCTGATCCTGACACGCGGGGAAGGGGTCTTTAGGATGCCAAAATGGGCTGGTGTGCTATGCATCTGGGCAGGATCTATGGAATGGGGAGAGGGCTCTGTGTGTTTGATCCTCTGTTATGTTTTCAGGCCCTGCCCAGTTCCCACCCCACCCACACGCAAGAGCTACAGAACTGCACATCACTTGGTGTCACATGGGCTGATTCTGGCACGTTGGCTGATGCCACGCCCCTGTCTGCAGCTCTGGCACTGGTTTACAAATGTTCACGAAGGATATGTGCACACTGCAGTCAGAGGCAGTGGTGGCTCCAGGCCCCAGCACGCCAAGCGCGTGCTTGGGGCAGTAAGCCGCGAGGGGGCACTCTGCCGGAGCCGCGAGGGAGGCAGGCAGGCTGCCTTCCTCGGCTTGCCTGCGGAGGGTCCACTAGTCCCGCGGCTTCGGTGGACCTCCCGCAGGCAGGTCTCTCAGGAGGTCCGCCGAAGCCGCAAGACCAGCGGACCCTCCGCAGGCAAACCACCAGAGGCAACCTGCATGCCGTGCTTGGAGAGGCAAAATCCCTAGAGCCGCCCCTGTGTGGGGATGTGATTGCATCACACGTAGACATACCCAAGCTAGCTTTAATCTAGCTAGCGGTATCAATAGCAGTGAAGCCACAGCAGCACAGGCTAGCTGCCTGAATAAATAGCCAGGGTCCCAAATGGGCTTATACAGCCAGCACTGAAACCTATCCTGCTATATAGCTTTACTACTCTTGGTACTGGTGATAGCTAGATTAAAGCTAGCTGAGGCATGTCTGCCTGTGCTGCAGTCACACCTACGAGTGCAGTGTAGACATATCCTAAGCCTCAGAACTCTTCAATATCCATCTTAGAGAGGGGAAACTGTTCAGCACAAGTTAAGTGACTTCATGAGGTCATGCAGTGAGTCAGTGCCAAAGTGCAGGAGAGAACTCAGGAGTCCTGATTTTTTGTCCCCTGCTCTGACTTTTAGTGAACTTAGTGAGCAGAAGAGCTGAACACAACTGATCTGTAAACTGGGTTCACAGCCCATTCTAGGTCCATTGACTTGCCCTGGCTCTGCTATTTCTTATTCCCCAATTATGACACAGTGTCTTATAAAGTGCTCTTCACCACGGAAAGATTCTTATCGCACACGGTGCTGTATTCATTAGAATTTGTATTCTGTCCCCAGTGGACAGGCAAGAGTTAACATAAATGAGAGTTATGTACACACATGGGTCATCTGCCCAATTTATTCGAAACTTGAGTGCCAAAAGCATCAAGCCTGCATAAATGGACACAGTCACATATTGACCTGTCCCCCTGCCAGTCAATTGACTTAATGTACTCCCTTCCTCATCAAGTGACGGTGTTTCCCAGGTGTTTTTTGAAATGAACGTTCTGTGGTTTGTTATCTCATGACCTCCTTCCTAGTTGCCATGCTGCCTGGCAACTCACAATGGCAGAGAAGAAAGAACCCCCATCCTCCTATTCTACCAGGCAGGCTCCTACCACCTGAACCAAAGAAGAATCTTTGTTAGATGTTTGCAGTTTATCAGTTCTGATTCAGTCCTCACATGTACGCTAATTGGTGGATGGCAGTATGATTGGAGATCCTGTTTAACTGGATGCATGATAAAGGCATATGGGCAGATGAATAGGGGCTAATGTGTGGGTAATAATTCTCCTTCTTTCTCCTTGTTGAAGTATGTGTGTATTGTGTGTGGTTCATTTTAATGAATCAGCCCCTTAGAGATTTTTTTATTATTAGTTTTGTAAAAATGTCTTGCCTAACTGTAGCTAAGACAGTCTCCTGATGGAGATCTATTAGTTCCAGGAATGGAAGACATTTCAGATTAAAAAATAACAATTCTCAAGTACCAAGCCCATATAGTCCTAATGATGTGTAGCAGATGTAAAATATTTCCCTTTGAGTCTGATATGCTGCCCGACTATTTAGTGTATTTGAAATGCTAAAGTATCCAGTGACTGATTTCTGAATCTGTAGACAGCATACATAAAACATGAGCATGTTTATTGTATGTTGTCTTGATATCGCCTCTGGAAATATTTTATAGATTTATGTCAGTCGTCGCTAGTTCAGAAGTGTTTTCCCGTTTACCATATTTCTTCGGGGACCTAGAAGTGAGCAGTGTGGAAGGACTTTGACTTGTATTGGACAGCTGTAATGATCAAGACTGAAACATGGAACAAAGCTGCAGTAGTAAAATACTTATTAACATGGAGATGGGTGGGTAGTGAAAATGACTCAGCGTAATGCTGCTGGCAGGACATTTGTTTTGGTGTCTTACTGTTTTTAGTTGGTCATCTGATGAATGTCCATATATGTAACTGAGAGTTAAGAGCTCATTAGTTAAAATTTAGTGTTGTGTCTGGAGTCAGGTCAGGCTGCTGAAACTGATGTTTCATGAAAGCTATTAATAGCCACAAAATGTTCTCTCAATAGGAAACTTTGAAAGGAAATATTGTGTTTAGAACTGTTGAAATAGTCTGACAGTGGTTGTCTTGTTTGTTTATCTGATTGTAATGTATGCAAAGTATATTTTCTCACCTTCTGGTGAAGGGTCAGGGAGGAGTGATTATGGTGATAACTCATAAACTCCTAAATCTTTTGTATAGAAACTTCGTGCTCAGTCTGTTTTTAGAAACAGACTGTTAAATCGCTAGCCATTTTGATCAGTGAGCATTGTGGGTATGACAAAACCTATGTACAACTGTATAATAATCACTTCGAATAACTTCTAAAAACACTCATCTTCTGTGTCTTATAGTTTTAAACCTTGCTAGTGTGTGTTTGATCCTTCAGTGGACTTTAGATTTTCACAGTACTAGTTACATTGCAGATGTGGAATTATAATGTATATGGTTTGCTTCTGAGATCCATGAGACTGGATGTTTAGATGCAAAAGGGCATAATTTATGGGATCGTCCCCAAATTATTATTGGGCTTTCAAAAGAGCTGGTCAGATTATTTATTTATTTATTTACAAATGTAGCCATTTCACAGGGGGAGAAAATTGCTTCTGCAATTCTTCCTGGAGCATTGCATAATCTTGACTTTAAAACCTAACAAACAAAAATCTGGCGTTGTTTGGTTATATCCTGAAAGCCATCATAAGCCAGGGAAGTACTATTGCCCCCATTCTACAGATGGAGAAATATGGCACAGAGAGACTAAGTGACTTGCCTATGGTCATGCAGGAAAGCTGGTGCAGGAGATAGCTGAACCCAGGTCCTCTGAAGCTATTGCCCAAACCACAAGATCATCCTTTCTGTAATATATATGTATGCAGTCCCTCACATAATAGCAAATATTAGGGGCAGTCCATGCAATGCAACCTGGTCTCCAACTGCAATTGTCTCCTAGGGACAGGTTGAGACACTGTGTGATGTTTGCTGGTTGCACTCCTGCACTGTATTGTATGGAGCACTGTCATAAACAGATAGCTAAGGGTTAATGTCTCTTTCACCTGAAGCACCTGACCAGAGGACCAATCAGGAAACCGGATTTTTTCAACTTTGGGTGGAGGGAATTGAGTGTCTAAGGTCTTTGTTTTCTGCCTGCCTGCTTTCTCTGAGCTTTGGAGAAGTAGTTCTACTTTCTAGTCTTCTGTTTCCAAGTGTAAGGACAAAGAGATCAGATAGTAAGTTATATGGTTTCTTTTCTTTGGTATTTGCATGAATAAGTGCTGGAGTGCTTTGATTTGTATTCTTTTTGAATAAGGCTGTTTATTCAATATTCTTTTAAGCAATTGACCCTGTGTTGTATCATCTTAATACAGAGAGAACATTTGTACTTATTTTTCTTTCTTTTTATATAAAGCTTTCTTTTAAGACCTGTTGGAGTTTTTCTTTACTTCAGGGAAATTGAGTCTGTACTCACCAGGGAATTGGTGGGAGGAAGAAATCAAGGGGAGATTTGTGTGTTGGATTGCTAGCCTGACTTTGCATTCCCTCTGGGGGAATAGGAAAGTACTTTTTGTTTCCAGGATTGGGAACAGAGAGGGAGATTCACTCTGTTTGGATTCACAGAACTTGTGTCTGTGTATCTCTCCAGGAGCACCTGGAGGGGGGAAGGGAAAAAGGATTATTTCCCTTTGTTGTGAGACTCAAGGGATTTGGGTCTTGGGGTCCCCAGGAAAGGTTTTTCAGGGGGACCAGAGTGCCCCAAAACACTCTAATTTTTTGGGTGGTGGCAGCAGGTACCAGGTCCAAGCAGGTAACTAAGCTTAAAGGTTTTCATGCTAACCCCCATATTTTGGACGCTAAGGTCCAAATCTGGGACTAAGGTTATTACATGAGTGGCAGCTGGTGGGAGATAGACAGAACCCAGAAGCCAGTAGAAATATTATATTTTTCTTTTCTCTGCTAAGGGCTTTTTAGCAGAGAGAAGCAGTTGGTTTTAAAAGGGAACCAGAGAGAATTTTTTTTTCTGCTCTCTCTCGCAGTTTGTGGTTGCATGTTAAGGGTCTTTTGTCATGCAATAGCCCTCCCATTAGGAGGCAAGTACCGGCACTTATATGCATGCAAATAAAGTGGTTTTTCTGGTTTCCCTTCATTGAACATTAGCTAGAGAGAGAAAAGGAAAATTAACTAAAGGCACTGTTGCTAGGCAGACTTCAGGAGGCAACAGAGAACCTGCAGTTCAGAAGATAAACACCGGAGGGCACCCCAACACAAGAAAACAGGAACCATGACTTCTAAGGCAAAAATTGGCGCCGAAGAACAAATCAAAGAAGCTGAACACAGGCAACAACTGGAAATAAAACAAAAAGAGATGGAGATGAAAGAAAGAGAAGAACAGATCAAAGAGGCAGCACACAAAAGAAAACTAGAAGAAGAAGAGATGGCCTACCGAAGGAAACAAGCAGAAGATGAGTTGGCCCACAGAAGGAAGCAAGAAGAAGAGGAGGCGGCCCACCACCGAGAAATGGAAAAACAACAAAAAGAGAATGAAGAGAAGGAAAAACAGAGAAAACATGAACTGGAGTTGGCAAAAGCTGGGCTGCCTGTGCCAGCCAACCCTAACAACCCGGCACCAAATATTGCTCCACAGCACAGAAAATTTCCCACCTACAAGGCAGGTGATGACACCGAGGCCTTCTTGGAAAATTTTGAAAGAGCCTGTCTTGGGTACAGCATTCCCGAAGACCAGTACATGGTAGAATTGAGGTCACAGCTCAGTGGACCTTTAGCAGAGGTGGCAGCTGAAATGCCTAAACACCAAATGAATGACTATAAACTTTTTTCTAACCAAGGCCAGATACAGGATGGGGATAACCCCAGATCATGCCCGTCGGCGCTTCAGAACCCAAAAGTGGAAACCAGAGGTGTCATTTCCCAAACACGCCTACTACATTGCAAAAAACTATGAGGCCTGGCTAACAGGAAACAACATTCAAACCTTGGAAGAACTGAACCTCCTCATACAAATGGAGCAGTTCTTGGATGGTGTTCCTGAAGACATCACACGATACATACAAGATGGAAACCCCAAAAATATCGCTGAGGCGGGGGAGATTGGAGCCAAATGGATGGAACTGGCAGAAAGCAAGAAAGCTACTGTCAAGGGGAACGATTACCCCAGGGGGCACACAGACCATAAACCCTACAACCGAGGACAGCCAAAGACCCCACATACCACCCAAGTAAAGCCACAGATACCCTACCCTTCAACCTCACCAGTCTCCAGTAACTCACCTCGGCCCAGTGACCCATCAGATGGAAGATGCTTTAAGTGTAATGAACTGGGACATATCAAGGCCAAGTGTCCCAAGAACACCATGCGAGTGCAATTCATTACACCACCATCACACCAAAGATCCCCAGGCCCGGATGCCTCTCAAATACCCTTGGAGCGAAGGGAAAATTTGAGAGTGGGCGGAAAGAAGGTTACTGCGTGGAGAGACACGGGGGCACAAGTGTCAGCTATCCACCAATCCTTCGTTGACCCCAAATTCATCAACCCAAAGGCCAAAGTTACAATTTACCCCTTCATGTCACAAGCTGTAGACTTGCCTACAGCTCAACTGCCTGTCCAGTACAAAGGCTGGTCAGGAATGTGGACTTTTGCAGTCTATGACAATTATCCTATCCCCATGCTACTGGGGGAAGACTTGGCCAACCAGGTGAGGCGGGCCAAGAGAGTGGGAATGGTTACACGTAGCCAAACCAGGCAAGCTTCCAGACCCATTCCTGTTCCTGAACCGTCCACAGAGGCCCCGTCTGTGTTACCAGAGACCCAGACAGAGGTAGTGGACCCAGATTCCATGCCTACCACTGAAACAGCCACAGCATCTCCAGTCCCAGGCCCGGAACTGGAACAGCAACCAGCACCAGCAAGTGCAACCCCATCTTCAAACTCAACGCCAGAGGGCGCCAGCGAGCCAGAACTGGCAGAAGCAAAAGACAACCATACCCAAAAGGCTCAGCCAGAGCCTAAAATACCCTCAGGTGCACCAGCGGAGAGCGGTTCACCAGCAACGGAAACAACCCCATCACCTACATCGCTTCCAGAGGGACCAAGCCCAAGTCCACAGTCTGAGGAAGAACTGGTGACCCCAGCCTCAAGGGAACAGTTCCAGGCTGAGCAGGAAGCGGATGACAGCCTTCAGAAAGCTTGGGCGGTGGCCCGGAGCACCCCACCGCCTCTCAGCTCTTCTAATCGATCCCGGTTTGTTATAGACCAAGGACTTTTATACAAGGAAATTCTTTCTGGTGGACACCGGGAAGAATGGCAGCCGCAAAAACAGTTGGTGGTTCCAACTAAGTACCGGGAGAAGCTCTTAAGCTTAGCCCATGATCATCCCAGTGGCCATGCTGGGGTGAACAGAACCAAAGACCGGTTGGGGAAGTCCTTCCACTGGGAGGGGATGGGCAAGGATGTTGCCAAGTATGTCCGGTCTTGTGAGGTATGCCAAAGAGTGGGAAAGCCTCAAGACGAGGTCAAGGCCCCTCTCCAGCCACTCCCCATAATTGAGGTCCCATTTCAGCGAGTAGCTGTGGATATTCTGGGCCCTTTCCCAAAAAAGACGCCCAGAGGAAAGCAGTACGTACTGACTTTAGTGGACTTTGCTACCCGATGGCCGGAAGCAGTAGCTCTAGGCAACACCAGGGCTAACACTGTGTGCCTGGCCCTAACAGACATCTTTGCCAGGGTAGGTTGGCCCTCCGACATCCTTACAGATTCAGGGTCTAATTTCCTGGCAGGGACCATGGAAAAACTGTGGGAAACTCATGGGGTGAATCACTTGGTTGCCACCCCATACCACCATCAAACCAATGGCCTGGTGGAAAGGTTCAATGGAACTTTGGGGGCCATGATACGAAAATTCATCAACGAATTCTCCAATAATTGGGACCTAGTGTTGCAGCAGTTGCTGTTTGCCTACAGGGCTGTACCACATCCCAGTTTAGGGTTTTCACCATTTGAACTTGTGTATGGTCACGAGGTTAAGGGGCCATTACAGTTGGTGAAGCAGCAATGGGAGGGGTTTACGCCTTCTCCAGGAACTAACATGCTGGACTTTGTAAGCAACCTACAAAGCACCCTCCGACACTCTTTAGCCCTTGCTAAAGAGAACCTACAGGATGCTCAAGAAGAGCAAAAGGCCTGGTATGACAGACATGCCAGAGATCGGTCCTTCAAGGTAGGAGACCAGGTTATGGTCTTGAAGGCGCAACAGGCCCATAAGATGGAAGCCTCATGGGAAGGGCCATTCACGGTCCAAGAGCGCCTGGGAGCTGTAAACTACCTCATAGCATTTCCCAATTCCTCACTAAAGCCTAAAGTGTACCATGTTAATTCTCTCAAGCCTTTCTATTCCAGAGACTTACAGGTTTGTCAGTTTACAGTCCAGGAAAAGGATGCTGAGTGGCCTGACGGTATCTACTACGACGGGAAAAAAGACGGTGGCGTGGAAGAGGTCAACCTCTCAACCACCCTGGAACGTCTGCAGCGGCAACAAATCAAGGAGCTGTGCACTAGCTTCGCCCCATTGTTCTCAGCCACCCCAGGACGAACTGAACGGGCATACCACTCCATTGATACAGGTAATGCTCACCCAATCAGAACCCCACCCTACCGAGTGTCTCCTCATGCCCAAGCTGCTATAGAACGGAAGATCCAGAACATGCTACAGATGGGTATAATCCGCTCATCTACCAGTGCATGGGCATCTCCAGTGGTTCTGGTACCCAAACCAGATGGGGAAATACGCTTTTGCGTGGACTACCGTAAGCTAAATGCTGTAACTCGTCCGGACAACTATCCAATGCCACGTACCGATAAGCTATTGGAAAAGTTGGGACGTGCCCAGTTCATCTCTACAATAGACTTAACCAAGGGGTACTGGCAAGTACCGCTAGATAAACCTGCCAAGGAGAGGTCAGCATTCGTCACCCATGCGGGGGTGTATGAATTCAATGTCCTTCCTTTCGGCCTTCGAAATGCACCCGCCACCTTCCAGAGGCTGGTAAATGGTCTACTAGCTGGACTGGGAGAATTTGCAGTTGCCTACCTCGATGATGTGGCCATTTTTTCAAACTCCTGGCCCGAACACCTACTACACCTGGAAAAGGTCTTTGAGCGCATCAGGCAGGCAGAACTAACTGTTAAGGCCAAAAAGTGTCAAATAGGCCAAAACAGAGTGACTTACCTGGGGCACCAGGTGGGTCAAGGAACCATAAACCCCCTACAGGCCAAGGTGGATGCTATCCAAAAGTGGCCTGTCCCACGGTCCAAGAAGCAGGTCCAATCCTTCTTAGGCTTGGCCGGATACTACAGGCGATTTGTACCACACTACAGCCAAATCGCTGCCCCACTGACCGACCTGACCAAAAAAACCCAGCCAAATGCAGTTAAGTGGACTAATGAGTGTCAAAAGGCCTTTACCCAACTTAAGGCAACGCTCATGTCGGACCCTGTGCTCAGGGCCCCGGATTTTGACAAGCCATTCCTAGTAACCACAGATGCATCTGAGCGTGGTATAGGAGCAGTGCTCATGCAGGAAGCAACAGATCACAACTTCCATCCTGTCGTGTTTCTCAGCAAGAAACTGTCTGAGAGGGAAAGTCACTGGTCAGTCAGTGAAAAGAAATGCTATGCCATTGTGTACGCCCTGGAAAAGCTACGCCCATATGTTTGGGGACGGCGGTTCCAACTACAAACTGACCATGCTGCGCTAAAGTGGCTTCATACTGCCAAGGGGAACAACAAAAAACTTCTTCGTTGGAGTTTAGCTCTCCAAAATTTTGATTTTGAAATTCAACACATCACAGGAGCTTCTAACAAAGTAGCTAATGCACTCTCCCGTGAGAGTTTCCCAAAATTCAGTAGTTAAAAAGTGTTCTTAAAATGTAAAAGTCTGTTAGTTATATACTTAGGAGTATATGTAAAGGTGTATGTGTTGTATTAATCTGTTTATTTTCAAGTTCTAGAAGGAAATCGCCGCCAGTGAGCTTCCCCACTGTCTGCAATTTGGGGGGCGTGTCATAAACAGATAGCTAAGGGTTAATGTCTCTTTCACCTGAAGCACCTGACCAGAGGACCAATCAGGAAACCGGATTTTTTCAACTTTGGGTGGAGGGAATTGAGTGTCTAAGGTCTTTGTTTTCTGGCTGCCTGCTTTCTCTGAGCTTTGGAGAAGTAGTTCTACTTTCTAGTCTTCTGTTTCCAAGTGTAAGGACAAAGAGATCAGATAGTAAGTTATATGGTTTCTTTTCTTTGGTATTTGCATGAATAAGTGCTGGAGTGCTTTGATTTGTATTCTTTTTGAATAAGGCTGTTTATTCAATATTCTTTTAAGCAATTGACCCTGTGTTGTATCATCTTAATACAGAGAGAACATTTGTACTTATTTTTCTTTCTTTTTATATAAAGCTTTCTTTTAAGACCTGTTGGAGTTTTTCTTTACTTCAGGGAAATTGAGTCTGTACTCACCAGGGAATTGGTGGGAGGAAGAAATCAAGGGGAGATTTGTGTGTTGAATTGCTAGCCTGACTTTGCATTCCCTCTGGGGGAATAGGAAAGTACTTTTTGTTTCCAGGATTGGGAACAGAGAGGGAGATTCACTCTGTTTGGATTCACAGAACTTGTGTCTGTGTATCTCTCCAGGAGCACCTGGAGGGGGGAAGGGAAAAAGGATTATTTCCCTTTGTTGTAAGACTCAAGGGATTTGGGTCTTGGGGTCCCCAGGAAAGGTTTTTCAGGGGGACCAGAGTGCCCCAAAACACTCTAATTTTTTGGGTGGTGGCAGCAGGTACCAGGTCCAAGCAGGTAACTAAGCTTAAAGGTTTTCATGCTAACCCCCATATTTTGGACGCTAAGGTCCAAATCTGGGACTAAGACAATCTAATGTGTGCTGACAGAGCCCTGTGGTGATAACTTGAATTTTGTGGAAGAGGTAATTTTTTTCTCTCCTTTTTGTCGCCCCCACTGTTGGCCAAACAGGGCCCGTTTCCCCCTGGAGCTTACCTAATTACACCAAGGAGGCACGGAGAACAAGAAGACGGGTACCACACCTTTATTTTCGTTCAGCTGAGCGGGTGTTTCTTCTCGACTAATGCCAGAGAAGAGCACACCTTACATGGGGGACATGAGTCCCTTTTATAATCAGTAACAAACAACTTTAGTAAACGTCATTATACTGACCTATAGATAACAGGTCACACAGAATACATGATTATTTTGGGGAAGGGGATACAAGATACATCTGTTGCGGATACATTTATCATTTTGAAGGGAGTATAAGGTACATACCTTGACCTTTGGTATTACATATCTTTGAGGATACATGAGAAAACAGCTGCATAAACTTTTGTGCCAAGCGGACTAATTAGTAAATAGCTGACATGGTTAAATGAGACTAGATACATGTCTTGTCCTGGATTCCCAGGTTTTGCTTGTTATTCAAATCCCTAGGCCCCTCTTTGGGCTAAAGCCAGGGAAAGAGAGGAAGATACAGGCCTGGGCCTGTTGATTTTTAGGCCTTTTCTATCAACACCTTTGATGTTGAACAGGAACTCCCCACCAGCCATTTTCCCCAGTTTCTACAGAAACTACCTGGCAATGGTAGGCCTGTAACTTTCTATCTGTAGAGCTGGCAAGGTGTATGAGTCTGGGACTGGTAGGATGTGGAAATAAGCTCAAGTTAAACACTGAACCTTGGCCCTTGCAGCCCAGGAACTCTAATCAAGGGGTCTCAGACTTATTTGAACCAGCCACTGGCCTTATAAGGATTCAGTAAAATCTCTTCACAAGCATCTCCCTGTAAATTTTGGCTTCTACCATCTTGTGCCAACGTATTGTTGTTTCTTGTCCCTGAACTCTGACTATATCGCTGAACTTGAAACAGCTTTAGCTGCAAATCCTTTTAAACAGGGAGATGTGAGAGGGCTTAGTATGTGATGCACAGCATTACTGACAACTTAAAACAGCACCCTTTGATCCAAATAGACACTGACTTAAATCCATTCTGCAGCCATGTTAACCGTACTGAAAAAGCCTAGATGGCTTTGTATAGCTTCAAAATGTGAAAAACAGTCAAGAGGACAACAAATTGCAGGTAAAATTATTCCCCATATATTGTGAAAATCTAGGAAATAGGATTTTCATTCAAGGAACTGCTTCAATGGGTAGTGGAGTTAGCACCATATAGATGAAGATATAGATTACTTTTGTAACCCATTGTTCAGTGAGTATCACATCTCCTTCCTTGCCTGATCTACAGAAGATGTGGCTCTGTTATAGACCCCAGCTAGATGACCTGTCTCTTTAGCTACAACCTTAAGCTCTGAAGGTTCCCGGTTCAGTCCTTGACATTGGACAAGAGACGGTCATCATCCCTTCACTCTACAAACCAGCCAAGTTTTCAGAAGCTCCATATATGGAGGAAAGTCATGGAATCCCTCCCAAAACACAGTACGCCAACCAGTGGGAGCAGATGTGGCTGAGAGTTAGAGGCCTATCCCTCATATGAACACCGGAATCACACAGTGGGAAGGTTCCCTGGGGCATTGAGACAGGTGAAGGAGTAGATGGGGCAACTGCTAGGCTGGAGAGAGAAGGGTGTTGGCAACCTGGAGAAAGGCTTTGTGGGGAGTATCTGGTGCAATCTAGTGAATTGTTGGGATGTGAGAGGTTGCCTGAGACAGCAGGAGCTTGTGGAGAGAGCCCATTGGTGGTTACATGGGCCAGCTGATGGGAGAGAGTTAGTAGTGGGCTATATTTGAGGGGATAAGGAGTGCCTTGTGTTGGTGGGTCAAGTGCTCTCTTAACTTCTCTAGGCTGTACGTCCCCATTGCTGCCTCCCCAAGCTCACTTCTGCTCTTCTAGCCAGACACCAGCAGGGGCAGTGGGAGCAGCAAGAGAAGGGACAGAGCAGGCACCGCAACAGCCTCATACTGATACTAATATCTCAGCTGGGCCATGACAAGGCATGAATGGACTGTCAGTTATGTGGGTGTCATGCAAGGTGCCTGACGCTGGCCAGCCCTGATCTCTGGGCTGCTAGGTCCTTTGTGTGTATTTTTTTATCATGGCATTAGGCTCCTCTCTTAATCTTTTTTTAGTGCTAGTCAGGTGAAATACAGCATGAACTTTGAAAGGTTCTTCTTTACCTACTTTATTTATTTATTTTTAACTTGCACTGCAAGTTCAGTGTGATGCTCTTGAGAGTTGCTACAGTCAGAAACTGTTTCAGGGCTATGGAAATTTCCTCCAGGAAAGTAACCATGTTGCTTCTTTAAAAAGAGGTTCAGAAGGAAACGCTACTTGATGATGATGTTTAGTGGAGGATTGGAGTTCAACTAGTTCAGATCCAAACAACCCTGGGCATTGAAGCTGTTCAGATTTGGGCTTCAGACAGCAATGATAAATCAGACCACTTACAAATTTCCAGGGTCTATATACTGCTGATTACATTTACATCTATGGCTGAAAAGTCAGTGTAGATCATACATTTCAAATGAATAATGCACATATAATTTGGCACACCACATATGTTTTATTCAATATATTTCATTTTACTTTTGTGGGAATAATATTAAAATCAGGATATGGCAGTGAATCACACAGCTATTTAGGAAACCAGGTAAGAAGGGAGTAGATTGTGGCTTTCAGCCTATCTCTCAGCCAGGGTGGTAAACCGCACCAACTCACATGAAGTTGGGACTTAGACACCTATCTGAAAGCATACAGTTCCTGCTTATTTATATGCCACTGGATCCAAAATCTGCATAGTTCAAGTCACAATCAAGATCTAATGGTCTGATCTGGGTTTGGACTTCTTGATTCTACTGCACTACAAACAATAAGTGGCCCTCCAAACCCATAAAATACAGCGAGGAATACTGCATCCACTTGAAATTGTGTAGGACAGAATGAAGTTACCCAAAGTCCAATTTGCTCAAGACTGGTTTAGAATGTACTGCACATTTTTTTCCTTGAGACCAATCGGAAGAGATCTACTAAAAAGCATAGTTTATGCAGAAAAGACTTACTATTTGCATGTTCTTCTGCATAAATAATACAATATTATGGAAAGGAATGGAAAAAGATTATCCTCTTTTGAATTCCAGTACTGAGATGAAGGTTGAAAAATATATTATTGTAATTTGCAACATTACACTTGGAGAAAGCATTTGAATATCAATAAGCTGAGAGGTTTTTAAATGGATATTTACGTATAATATCATCGTGTGTTTACAGTTAATATCATATTGGATTTAATTTTATTATATTCAAGAAAGCAATTGGGTGAAGAATAAACACTGTGTGATAGTATCTCATTGATATGCAGAATCAATATGATAATCATACTGCTGATATGAACTCATAAGAAAAGCTTCTGACATTTCATCTAGGCTTCTTAATTTAGTATTTACAATGGATGTATGAAACTATATACTGTACTCTTATTGTTTAATTATGAAGAGTAAACTCTGCATCATATTTTTTATTTTTTTCTAATGACTCTTATTGTGCTTTCAGATGATTTTCAAACCACCAAAATGTCAAGAAGACATTTCTTTTAGATTATTTTTATTAACAAATATACAGTGAACATATACAACAAAAGGCTAAATGAAATCTACACTAAAACCAGCATATGAAGCGTGTGTGTGCGTGTGTGTCCCTACTGTCGCAAACTCATTTAAATGTATTAAATGAAGTAATTTGTGCATATTCCTAGCTAAAAACATTTAGGAAGCAGGGACATGGCACTGGACTGAGAGTCAGGAGAACTGGGTTTTATTGTTCCCTGCTGTGCTCTTTTAGGCAAGTTCCTTAGTTTCTGCTGTGAACAAAACAGACAAAAAATATCTTATATTTGTACAGCACCTAGCGTGATGGTATGCTGATCTCTGTTGGTATCTGTCATTGCTACTGTAGTATAAATAATAAATGGCTCTCCAACTCTATATAACATAAGCCTCTGCCGGCTGAGATAAAGGAGAACTCATTAAGGCTTGGTCTATACTGGGGTGGGGAGTCGATCTAAGTTACGCATCTTCAGCTACGTGAATAACATAGCTGAAGTCAACGTACTTAGATTGACTTACCATGGTGTCTTCACCATGGTGAGTCAACTACTGCCACTCCCCTGTTGACTCTGCTTGTGCCTCTCACGGCGCTGGAGTGCAGGAGTCGACAAGAGAGGGCTTGGGGGTCGATTTATCGCATCTAGACTAGATGCAATAAATCGATCCCCGCTGGATCAATTGCTGCCCGCCGATCCAGCGGGTAGTGTAGACATACCCTAAGATAACACTGGAAGTAGGTCTCTTTCTCGCTTTCCAGGTTATCAGCTAGAGGGCAGCGTCACATACAAGGCAAGTACATTACAATTGCACTCTTACAAGCAAAGGCAACAATGACAAAATATCTTTCACATGTGACTTTAATGATGAGAGGCCTCTTCATAAAATATGTTTCCCTGTTGTGTTAAAAGAAACTTACTGCACTGGAGAGGGTTCTGTAAAAAGTTATAAAAGTCCAATACCTCTAAAGCTGATATATCATTAAAGTCGCTACAACATTCCAGGCACTGCCACAAGTAATTTTGTGAGGTAGGATTGATTGAGTCTCTATTCAAGAATAAAAAACAAGCAGTGTGCCAAGAATGTTGACAAGGAGCGATATGAATCCAGTCTTATCTCAGTGTTATTGCTCTTGCCAGTCACTATCTTAGTATTAAGATAAAGCAAGTTGCCCTGCTGTGTAAGCCACTGATTGAAGGCTGGATAATGATTTCTGGATTTTTCACTACAAGTGGAATATTGGACAGAGTCTGGAAGAAGATGGATTGGTAAATTGGAATTTACGTTTTAGGATGTGCACCTAAAAAGTAATTTAATACGTTAATGTATCTGTACATATATACATCTCTTTCTCTTTCATCAGCTTAAGCAAATCACATCTACTCTTAATAAAGACGTAAACCTAAACATTCTATATGTGCTTATTTGTATAATATCATAGATGTGCTTTGCATTTCAGACAGAAAAAGACATTACTCCAGATCTGAGGAGTTCTGTTGTATATATGTCTCTCTCCTTACCCAACAGAGGTTTGTTTAGCATATACCTTGTATATTCATATGTACTATTTGCATGTGCAAATTACATGCATAGTGGGCCTGATCCTGAGCCCACTGAAGTCAACGTAAAGACTTTTATTGATTTCAGTAGCTTTTGGATCAGATCCAGTATGTGTAACACACTCATACGATATTGCATATTTTTGTTTAGAGGGGGCAACTGTTAATACATTAAGTTTTGCCTGTGACTCCTAAAAGGGTGATCTCTGCTTAAAAGCATACAACTTTCATTATCTGCATGCCTTGCAAGTTATTATGGATTTACCTTTACAACCCTGCTGCGAGGACGGGAAGTATTATTGTGTCTTATATGTCTGTGCAGCACCTACCACAACAGGATTGGGATCATGCTTGAGCCATTAGGTGATCATACAAATAAATAACAGTTTTGATGTCACAGTTAGGCATCTGAGGCACAGAGTGATTAAGTGGCTTGCCCAAAGTCACAGAAGATGTTTCTGGCAGAGCCAGAAATTGCAATCAGATCTCCGGAGTCCCATTGTGTAGTGCCTTAATCATGACACTGTTTTTCCTGATTAATGATTAACGAGCAAAGGAGGCCTCAGAAACAGAGGGAAGGAAAAGGACATCGGACAGGTCCAACCCAGTGGTCTATGTATGTTCCATGTCTCCTTCTGGGCCCGATTTACAGAGGATGTGAATCTGTTACAGCCCCCAGCTGCAGCATCTGGCTCTCTAGCTGTAGAGACTCATGCTTTTAGCTGTGGAGAGCCCTGGTTCAGTGCCTAATGTGTCAACCAAGATGGTGGCTGTCACTCATGCTTTTGGCAGGTGGTGCAAACATTGCATTTTGTTTGGTCATGATTACATTATTCCCAAATGGCTTAGCCTAAGTGTGAACTTCACCCCCACTGCAGTGGGCCCACAACAGGTATAATGGCCCACTTACGCCATCAGTTACAAGTGTCAGTGGTGCATACAACCTTATGTAGTCTTTCTGCACTGGGATGAATTCCATTAGAAGTAAATATAGTGGACAGGCACTGTAGTGAGTAAAATTAAACAAGTCACAGGCCCCTAAAAAAAATGCATATCTATTTTTGTGGAGGCAGATTCTTCCTTGTAGCATGTGCAGCCTGCACTCCACAGATCAGCAGCAGTGCTGTGAGATCTGGTCCTCTCTCCAAAACCTGGTGAGGGGACCAGGTGGGATGAGCACACAGCCATGGTTATAGAGCTCCTAGACCCTCACAGTTACCAGAGAGGACCAAGATTTATGGTGCGGGGAGGAGTGTAATAAAGGTAGAAACATGTTCAGGGAGTTCTCTAGTTGCTGCTTAAGGCATGGCTCTTTGTGTCTGTCAACACACTACCCTGGCCTCTACACCTACACAGAGCCCTGGTTAGCTAGAAAGAAATCCAGTGCTCCTTCCTGCTGCCAGCGCTCTAAGAGTGCCTGGGCTTTCAGAGTGACACCACAGGCTAAGAGTCTAAACTTTGGGTTGGGAGGCAGGCCTCGCCAGGAAGCCTGAGCACATAGCCCCAGTGAGCTTGCACCAGAAGAAAGGAGGTGCCCACCTTGGTGACTGAGGGACTGATGCTACGTGTTGAGGTGATAAAGATGTTGGAGTGGATTCCTGACTCCCCCAAAAGGATGCCTGAGGGTTCAGGGCAATAGGGGTTAGAGTCCCCACAATGGAAGTGTTGTGGAGGCTGATCTATGTTTCTGTCCCTGGGCATGTCTCCGACTGCCAGGCTGGGCTGAGTTCCGTAGCTGCCTTAGCCCTGGAGGTAGATGCATGAAGTGGAGAAGTTATGGCAGTTGCAGCGGTAAATAGCTGGAGGAGGAATCTCAGCCCATCCCATCCCCTGCACTCGTCATCAGCGGGCTGAGGCGGCGCATGTGGGGGCCGGTGTCGTGTTAGGGGACAGTATGCTCCAATCACTTGCGCGCGGGGAAAGGCCTATTCTGATGCTGAGTAGAGCTTACTGCCCCTTCTTAGACTCAGTGAGCTCCAGCCTCCTCTCTTCACTGCAAGAGACCAGCTCAGCCACTTGACCCTGGCTGTTGCTATCTCCCCTGGAGTTCACTCTCTACATAGGGGCCCCAATCTGCCTGGGTGTCTCTGACTGACTGACAAACCCAGTTCTTCCATCTCTGCCTGTAACATTACAATCAGGTCAGGCCAAAACCTCCCCACCCACATCTGTAGGAGGCAATAAGGAGCCTGTGCTTGGCCAGGGATTCCCCCGTTAAGTGATGGGAGAAAATATCAGTTTATCCCCCCATGGGCTTAATGGATCTCCCACAGGAAGGCCCCCCATGCCAACTTCCTCCTCTGCGCAGACTCTCCCTGACCCTCCCCATTCAAAGCAAGCTTCCACCGACACTTGGGAGGGTTCTCCTCCCCAAAGCAAGGGGTGTGAGTTTAGAATCGTCTATGAATAAAGGGGAGTGAGTGCTTGGGCCATGCCCCCATCCCACGGACAGCAAGCCTAAGAAGCATCACTGCGCTCAAGCAGGGCCAATTAGACACAGTTGAAGAGCAAGTGCTACAAAGGTGAAGCTGGCCACAAGGGTGGGGAGGAAGAGTAGGGGTGGGGAGAGGGGATTTTCCAAGAGGAGAAGCTATGAGAGGCTGCTGGGGAGCCCAGCCCAAGACAGTGACTAGCCTTCCTTCCCCCTTCGTCCCCATCCGTCCCCCCTGCCTGTCCTTCCCTCTGTGTTTAGCGCAGGCAGAAATTGCAGCGGATAGAGGCTCTGGATGCCTGCTCCCTGTCTGTGTCCTGTAGCGGGACTTGAGGAACATGCCTGGGACTGGAGGTAATTGGACTCAGACCCAGGAGTGAGCCCAATTCTCAGCAGTTACAGTGAACTTGCCCAAGAGCAGAGAGTCTAGACAAGGTCAAGGGATGTAAAGAGATGATAACTGAGCCCAGGTTGAGGGTCAGCTGACTATTGGCCCTCACAGAGTTTCAGATTCACTCTGTATGATTTTGGTCTCCCCCCAATCACTTAAAAGTAGCTCTTTACTCTATTTGGGTGTATATTACAGCTGTGTCAAACGTTTCTAATGAAATCATATGAGATTTGCTTGGTTTTGGATTTGTTACAAATCTGAACTGGGCACATTACAAGCGTGAGGTTTGTGCACCTTGGGCCAATTTCTGGTTTTTCACTGAAGTACTGCAGGATTTGTCATTTCACGTGGTTTTGACCCAAAGCCAAGTGAAATTCAATGGTTTTGACTGTTTTGCATAAATATTTTGGTTAGAGTTGGATGATTATTTTTTTTAACAAAAAATCTTTTATTCAAAGATGCCTTTTTTTCCTAAGTAGGAAATATACTCAAAAAAACAGGGTTTTTTTCCCTCAGAATTTTTCTGTTTCTTTCACAAAATTGGAAAAGAAAAAAATATGGTTATGTGAGGTGCAATTACGGGGGGGGGGGTTTGGCAATTTTATCCCTTTTTTTTTTTCTTGTTTTCTGCTTTTTCAGTAGTCAGATGGAAAGTGGAGAAAAACAGAGAAAGGGTGAATGGAGAGAAGGAAGGAAAAAAACCACTCAGGAAAATCTTTAAAAAAACCTGTAATGGAACAAATGGGCATTTCCATTAAAATGTTAAAATTTTTGACTAAACAACAAAATGTTCTTTTTCTGAACTTGTGGAATTAAAATAACTTTGACATTCCCAGACCTTTTTTTAACCATCTATAATTGAGGGTGTGTTTGAACATGTAAGTCAAACCAAGATTCAGGGATTGAAAACCTGAGCAGATTGAAACAAAGGAAAAATCTGCATAGAAACTATTATCCAATTATAAATGTGTGGAGCTGAAGAACCAAAAGTTCTGGGCCAAGTATTTAGCTCATCATTAACTGTTTACATCATGCAGGTTTGTTACACATTGTGCGTTTTCCTAAGCAAATAACCCATCAATAGTCACTGCTAGGTTAAATATGGATATAATTATTCATTATTCTGATAAAGAAAGAAGCACACTTACTGTCTTCCATACAATTTCTTTAATATGCACTTTATTAGATGACTTAATAGGATTTTTTCATATCTAATTTCTGATTGTGTGATTCATCTGGACTCTCAGCAAATGTTTTCCAATAGTAATTTAGCTGACAATTGAACAATGAAGGGGAGAGGAATTGTTCAGGGTGGTCAAGGGTATTAAAAGGAATCATGCAATGTAAATGATAAATGAACATTTGGGCTGAATATCAGGCAAGTTCCTAACACTGAGGTCTATTAAACTGTGGAATAGTTCTTGGGAACCCATTGCTTGGGCTATTGTACCGGACTGGACAAAACACTAGAATATATACTGCAGGGGACATTCTTAAATTGGCCAGGAAATCATAGAACCATAGAGTCACAGAAATGTAGGGCTGGAAGGGACCTGGACATGTCAGTCCAGCCCCCCATAATGAGGCTGGACCAAGTAGACCTAGACCATCCCTGACAAGTGTTTGCCTAACCTGTTCTTTTAAAACCTCCAGTGATGGGGATTCCACAACATCCCTTAGAAGCCTATTCCAGAGTTTACTATTATTAATTATTTTTATGGATTAGCTAAACTAGAAGAAGTCTTTTTCCACCTCTAATTTCCAGGGATCTCTCCTCAACACCATTTTTGATAGTCTCAGCACATGAGACTATCAAAAATGAGGTCATTAAATGTATGAAACTCTAGCATGATGCCTAGAAGTGGTCCCTCAGGGTTAGACCTGAGGTGCATTGACATCGCATAATGAGGCTACAGCTCTCTATGATATACTTGACAAGGCTGGGAGTTTTGATTCTGCCACAAAATTGTTTTCGTTTCAGACTGCTGTCGATACTTGTTTTGTCCTAGCAGACCAGTTCACCTATCCCTAGGATTTTTTTTTTTCATCATCTCATGGAACTCATAGGGTCCCAAACCGAGAAATCATTTCTAAAGGTTTTTTTTTTTTTCCCACCATGGGCCATGATAATAAAAGCAACATAGGCAAAGTTATCAATTCTGGGCCCAGATAGACTAAGATGTTTGTTAACTAGCTTTGAAATTCTGGCATCCAGCCTGCCATGGGCTCTAGTATAAATGTCCAGTTCTAAATCAGAGCTAACTAGAGAACATATTATGTGCTGTGAAATCAAAAATAGCTAACAGAGAGCTGACAGCCTGCTGCCTAGTTTGATCAAGGCAGCTTTTGGATTTATTTCATTAATTGATTGCATTAAAGGATTGGGACATGTTTATACAATGTAAACTCTCTTTGGTTTCTAATTAGTCCTTAATTGATTTCAGTTGAATCAGTGTGTTGTTTTAAATTGCACTGTGACAAATTAGATACTTTAAGGTGAAATTAAAAAATTGAAATTAACACAGTTTTCACTTTGTGTTAATGGGCTTAGCATTTGCATAGGGCCTTGTGTACCTTTTACTTACATTACATACAATAATGTCTTTCTTCTGAGGATCTCAGATCTTCACAAACACCAGTTAAGCCCCTTGTAGACTCATAGACTCATAGACTCTAGGACTGGAAGGGACCTCGAGAGGTCATCGAGTCCAGTCCCCTGCCCTCATGGCAGGACCAAATACCGTCTAGACCATCCCTAATAGACATTTATCTAACCTACTCTTAAATATCTCCAGAGATGGAGATTCCACAACTTCCCTAGGCAATCTATTCCAGGGTTTAACTACCCTGACAGTTAGGAACTTTTTCCTAATGTCCAATCTAAATCTCCCTTGCTGCAGTTTAAGCCCATTGTTTCTTGTTCTATCATTGGAGGCTAAGGTGAACAAGTTTTCTCCCTCCTCCTGATGACACCCTTTTAGATACCTGAAAACTGCTATCATGTCCCCTCTCAGTCTTCTCTTTTCCAAACTAAACAAACCCAATTCCTTCAGCCTTCCTTCATAGGTCATGTTCTCAAGACCTTTAATCATTCTTGTTGCTCTTCTCTGGACCCTCTCCAATTTCTCCACATCTTTCTTGAAATGCGGTGCCCAGAACTGGACACAATACTCCAGTTGAGGCCTAACCAGCGCAGAGTAAAGCGGAAGAATGACTTCTCGTGTCTTGTTTACAACACACCTGTTAATGCATCCCAGAATCATGTTTGCTTTTTTTGCAACAGTATCACACTGTTGACTCATATTAAGCTTGTGGTCCACTATGAACCCTAGATCTCTTTCTGCCATACTCCTTCCTAGACAGTCTCTTCCCATTCTGTATGTGTGAAACTGATTGTTCCTTCCTAAGTGGAGCACTTTGCATTTATCTTTATTGAACTTCATCCTGTTTACCTCAGACCATTTCTCCAATTTGTCCAGATCATTTTGAATGTTGACCCTGTCCTCCAAAGCAGTTGCAATCCCTCCCAGTTTGGTATCGTCCGCAAACTTAATAAGCGTACTTTCTATGCCAACATCTAAATCGTTGATGAAGATATTGAACAGAACCGGTCCCAAAACAGACCCCTGCAGAACCCCACTTGTTATACCTTTCCAGCAGGATTGGGAGCCATTAACAACTACTCTCTGAGTACAGTTATCCAGCCAGTTATGCACCCACCTTATAGTAGCCCCATCTAAACTGTACTTTCCTAGCTTATCTATAAGAATATCATGCGAGACTGTATCAAATGCCTTACTAAAGTCTAGGTATATCACATCCACCGCTTCTCCCTTATCCACAAGGCTCGTTATCCTATCAAAGAACGCTATCAGATTAGTTTGACACGATTTGTTCTTTACAAATCCATGCTGGCTATTCCCTATCACCTTACCACCTTCCAAGTGTTTGCAGATGATTTCTTTGATTACCTGCTCCATTATCTTCCCTGGCACAGAAGTTAAACTAACTGGTCTGTAGTTTCCTGGGTTGTTTTTATTTCCCTTTTTATAGATGGGCACTATATTTGCCCCCTTCCAGTCTTCTGGAATCTCCCCTATCTCTCATGATTTCCCAAAGATAATAGCTAGAGGCTCAGATACCTCTTCTATTAACTCCTTGAGTATTCTAGGATGCTTTTCATCAGGCCCTGGTGACTTGCAAGCATCTAACTTTTCTAAGTGATTTTTTACTTGCTCTTTCCTTATTTTCTCTTCTAAATCTACCCTCTTCCCGTAAGCATTCACTATACTAGACATTCCTTCAGACTTCTCAGTGAAGACCGAAACGAAGAAGTCATTAAGCATCTCTGCCATTTCCAAGTCTCCCGTTACTGTTTCCCCCTCCTCATTGAGCAGTGGGCCTACCCTGTCCTTAGTCTTCCTCTTGCTTCTAATGTATTGATAAAAAGTCTTCTTGTTTCCCTTTATTCCCATAGCTAGTTTGAGTTCATTTTGTGCCTTTGCTTTTCTAATTTTGCCTCTGCATTCCTGTGTTATTTGCCTATATTCATCCTTTGTAAAGTGGAAGCAATCATTATTATCTCAATTTTATACAGGGGGAAACTGAGGCATGGAAATTAATTCTTATATGGCCCCCCCTCCCTGTAGAATGCGAGTACCTCCCCAACATTAATAAATTATATATAAATTATATTATATGCACACACCCCTGTGTGATGGGGAAGTTTTTTTCCCCCATTTTATAGATAGAAAACTGAGGTACCAAGAGATTAAGAGATTTTCCTAAGGTCAGATAGGAAGTCTGTGGTAGAAGCAGGATGTGAACCCAGGTCTTCCAAGTGCTGGTCCAGTGCCTTAGAACATAAGAACAGCCATACTGGGTCAGACCAAAGGTCCATCTAGCCCAGTATCTGTCTACCGACAGTGGCCAATGTCAGGTGCCCCAGAGGGAGAGAACCTAACAGGCAATGATCAAGTGATCTCTCTCCTGCCATCCATCTCCATCCTCTGACAAACAGAGGCTAGGGACACCATTCCTTACCCATCCTGGCTAATAGCCATTTATGGACTTAACCACCATGAATTTATCCAGTTCTCTTTTAAATGCTGTTATAGTCCTAGCCTTCACAACCTCCTCAGGTAAGGAGTTCCACAAGTAAACAGAAAAGCATCCATCTATCTCTAGAACAGAACTCACATTTTCTGACTCCTATTCCCTATTTTAGCCACTAGGAATATTGTTATTTAGTATCTATTCATTAGCTCTGAGGACATTCTCAGTACCTGAGCACAAGAGACAGAATATATGTCCTGTAACACTTTCTCAGAGCATCCAGAACTGTAAGTCATCCTGTAACCTCCTCTGCCTTAGCAAAAGTGGAATTTGTTGATTCTAAACTGGGTGACTGCCCCTTGCCACACCAATCTGTTAGCCAGCCAAACAACTCATTAGGACTCCATCTGTCCTAATTTTGTCTTGCAGGTTAATCTTTCACATACTTCAGTTCCCAAACTCTCCTGAAGCGTCTTCCTGCAGCACCCAGTGCCCATCACTGATCACTCACAGAAATTACTACGTCTACTGTCTCCAAAGAGACAGTATACACAACAGCCGGTTGGCTCAGCTAAATAGTCACATCTTACTTTCTTAATAAACTTATTCTTGGTTTATTATAAATGTATTTCATCTCAGTGCTGTTATATTAAGGAACAGAGATTTAAGTGACACTGAGCAGAGATAATAGAAATATAAATGGTTACAGATAAAACAAAAGTATAATCATGATTCCTAGTGTCTAAAATGTAATACAACACAATCCTTGACTAAGCTATGTTTTTTATCTTAAGCAACCTTTCAGCATTACCCACCCAACGTGGTTGGTAATCCATCTTTCACAGAATTCAAAGAGCTCTGACCTCTTTGTTCCTCTCTGATCGATAACAAAGGGGTTCGTTCCCCTTCTAATAGTCAAGTAAACTTTGAAATGTGTTCTTTTGAAGTATATCCTCAGATAACTTTTTCTCCCCAACTGCTTGTGCTCCAGTGAGCTGACCCCAGGCTGTTTTCTTATTCCTCTGATACATGTTTTTTTTCCTGTTAACTTTTTCTGATGACTTAAAATGCAAATGAAGTGTCCTTTGTGTTGGCTTCATGATGCTTCATTCACAACAGGTACCAAGGCAGACAGGTAAATTAACATTCTTTTGTCCAGGGAAGACTTGTTGATCAACCCAGCTTGGTTACTTGGTTTTAAACATATTTGTAGTATACACTTACAACTTTTTACTTAACACCCAGACATACATCACAATGCCGATGATGACCATTATGACATTTTAATTTGATACCCTACACGACATTCTTTATAGCTAAATACCAATGTGTTGTGCATAATGAGTTTATCAGTCTTGATGGGAATTGCTGTTATGTGGCAGTGAACCGTTTGCCAGTGGGAACTGAGGGGCTGTGAGGACCATATGGCCCCTGTTCTGATGAGTTTACAATCTAACTACACAAGCAATGAATATACGCTGTCAGGCTTCGACGTAAGGGTCAGTCAATTGAGAATTACCTTTTTCATCTATTCCTTTGATGGTTTGGAAGGATGGAGCATTTGAGCTTCCCAGAAGTAGAGAGTCCCCAGAAGGAATTTCAGAGGAGAGAGGTAGGCACACAGGGAATAGCATGGGGGAAAGGCGTGAGGACTGGAATGTGAGAGTAGAAGGCAATGGAAGAGATGAGGTGGGATTTGTTGGCAGAATTGGGAAAGGAAGTAATCAGAAATGACAAAAGAGTTCTAAATAGCTGCAGAACTGCATTTAGAAGGGGAGGATAGAAATTTGAACTTGACACAGAAGGCCAAATTCAAAAGACAGAGTGATGTGAGATCTGATCTAGATTCCATAGAAGTCAATGGGATTCTGCTATTGACTTCGGTGGAAACATGATCTGGAGTTAGCAACGGCATTTTGAGTGGATCAAAGGGCATCAAGAGGAAAGTCAGGGAGTTCAGAAATCAGGAGGTTGAAGTAGGAGAGAAGCAAACAATGGATGCATATTTTAACTGCAGGAATGAAAAGGAAAGGTTGGAATTTTAAGAAATTGTGGAGAAGAGCTGGCAGAACTTGATGACTGCTTGGACATTAAAGGGAAGAAGGAAGGGGGACATTAAAAAATCACCTCAAGGTTGTAAGCTTGGGCAATGGGGAGGATGACTGTAGTATCAGTAGTGAAGGAGAAGGGATGGTTTGGGAGGAGAGGTGATTTGCAATATAAAAATATTTCACAGGGCTGCTGATTTTCAGCTCCGGTAGACACTTCTCTAATGTGCAATAACCTAGAATGGAAATATTGGTCCTGAAATGATCCAGAATAAAATGGTGATGCTGAGTTTTATCTGTCCAAATTGATTTTCATTTATCTGGCACGCTTGCGTGCCTGTACCAAATTGTAAAATGTGTTGGCTGTTTTATTGATTAGCAGTATAATTTACAGGCTCTCTCTGCTTAAATTACAGCTTGGTACACAATAGCACTTGGGGTACCGGGGTTTCATCATTCGAGATAGTTCATTCATACGAGCTTATGTTACTTTTCCGGACCCACGTGTGCCTGGATGAATTTGTATTGGGTAATGTATGGACTAAATGCAGTAAAACCAGACCAAAGGCTGTAAATCTTAAAGCAGTTAGCAGCATTTAGATTCATGTGATTAACAATCTCATGCATGTAAGGCGGCTCTGCTAGCTGTCACAGAGAAAAACCCAATTACACATAAACAGATCTTGAATTCTCCCTCTGGGCTTGTTTCTCTTAGCTATAGATTTTCATTCTTTCTTCTGATTTTTTTTTCAAATGTAATATTTAATACATCTAAAGGTTGCTGTTTTATTGAGGAGTTCAGACAGTGTAATCCCTTAGGTAGCATTCTTTGATTGGACGTGATATATTTTAAAATTGAATATATTGACAGCCTATTATAACATGCTTTGTTCTGTAAATTAATTTGCAGATTTTTGTATGTATGTTGAATATGGATTGTAATTACCTATTTATATTTGTATTTTAATATTTTAACCACTCTTCACAAATCTATATGAGCACCAAGATCTAGACTACAAATATCTGGCAATAAAAGTCAAATAATAGATTTTTGTGTATTTCTTAAAGCAAATTTGTGCAGAGAACTAGATGACTTAAAAGATTAGTAAGAGTATAAAAGGAGCTATTCACCTCCTATGTTATTGGTTAGAATTCAGGTGGACAGACATTTAAAGAGTGTTACCAACCACCTGATTGCCTTTTCGGCTTCTGCGAGGCAAGTTAATTCCCAACCAGTTCGTACTAGACTACTGCCCACATCTCAGAATCCATCTCTGAAGTCTTTGTAGCCTCAACAGAGAGATCTTGAACTAAATGGGGCTGAATCTGAACCATTGTGCTCATAGAGATGGTCCTTCCGAAAAAGCTTGAGGTATGGGACGGGGGGAGCTTGCTCTGCTGCTGCCTATGCTGTAGGTGGTAAATAAGCACTGATATCTCAAGTCCTGTCCATTTCATGAGTGCTGAATTAATTTTGTTTTTAAGTATCTTATATTAATAAAAGGAAATGTAGAAATGTTAGAACTTCATTACTTGGCATTAGCTTTCTTTTTGTGCATGCTTTAATACAATATATCAGTCAGTTATTAAAGCCATTATTTATGGCCTGAGCAGTCCCACGTGCTCCGAGGTACTTTTTGAGGGGCACACAGTGAATTCTGGGGTATGAGTAATGCGGAAGCCCCAGAGTACTAGGAAACATGCAATAAGTGGTCCATTTAGGAAGCTGTGAGGGAAGGAGAAACAGTGGGTAATGGGGTTGGGGTTGGATCTAGGGTTGTATGAGAGAAAAGGGCAGGAGGGGCAGAGGGTTATCTTCCACAAGAACTGATTTCTGAATTATCTTATTATTCACTTCTCCTCCTTTTTGCTTCCCATCTCGCAGTCCTGATCTCCCCTCTGACCCTGAGTTCTTGTACATCCACCCTAAAAAAATGCTGCTCCTAATTCATCTCCCTGCTCTTCTCTAATGAACTGTCAACTGCAGCAAATCTGACTCCAAGGTATTAACCCTCACCACTGAATGAACTTCAGGTCTCCACCTCCAACATATTCCTGACATCAGCTTCCCCACGGCACCTCCCAGATTTCCTCTCCTCCCTGCTCCAACCTCAAAAGGTCAGCACTTCCCACTGCACTGACTCTTCCACTACAAATGTGGGTGCAGTCTTGATTAGGTCTGGTAGAAAAATTTCTGTCAAAACTGGTTTTTTTTCAGTGAAAATTGGGATTTTAGTTCAATGAAATATTTTGAAAAAAGTTTAAAGTTTATTGAAAAACAAAATCAATAGGAAAATGCCACTGCCTTATGCTCCCATTCTCTTCTACGGATTGGGCTCCCCAGTCAAACTACATCTGTTGTGATACCTCATAGGCATGGATGCCCATAATACATCGTGGTTGCTCAACAAGAGAGGCAGGGGACTGGACTCGATGACCTCTCGAGGTCCCTTCCAGTCCTAGAGTCTATGAGTCTATAAGAGAGGGAGTCCATGGTTCATTATGGGAGAGAGAATCCAGCCTGTGAACCTGGCTCATAGAAAATGGAGGCATGAGACACCTGAACTTCAACTCCCATGAGGCCCTGCGCTAGCATTTCCAAATAGAAATATTCAATTTTTGACTAAAAGTTTTTGGTTGATTTTTTTTGCCAAAAAGTCAAAACTTTCTATGGAATTTTTGGATGAGAATTATTTTTTTTTCATTTTCATCAAACATTGTCCATAAGGGAGAGGGGAAGAATATTTCCAACCAGTGCTAGATTTGACCCTTTGACAGCAGGGCTGTTGGACTCTACTTAAAACCTGTGCATAGGATGAAGAATCTGCTCAAAGAGCCAGTATCTTGTCTCATGTGGTGATCTTGACTGCTATCCCTGGTCTCAGGAGTATTTAGCCCTTAGGTACTGCAGAAATAAAATTCAGTCTTACAATGTGGAGATGAAATTGGATACAAAATGTCACATACTTAGATTAGAACAGCCAAAATATTATAATTCTGACGAACTAATTGGAGTGCTTAAATGATTCCCATTACACAAATCTAAAGTGATGATTGCATAGAATATAACTTAAACAGTAGGTGGACAAATTTTGGACAAGTTTGTAATTTCATTTCAGGTTAAATAAAAGGAGAGGAAAGTTCTTTCATTCTCAAAAAAGTTACTGATTATTGGTAACAAAAGAAACAAGTACATTGTATTTATGTACATAACACTGAGATATTAAAATGAGACACTCAAGAAACTCAATGTATTTAGCTTCTCAAATAAAAAGTTAAGAGGCAACTTAACTCATGGTCTATAAGTACCTATGCAGGGAGAAGATATTCTCAGACTACAGGGCTCTCTACTTTAGCAGACAAAGACCTAACAAGATCCAGTGACTAGAAGTTGAAATCAGCAAAGTTCAAACTGAAAATACGATGCAATTTTTAAAGAAAAGTTTTAATTGTATTGTTTTTAAGACTGAGAGTAATTACCAGATTACTAAAGGATGTAGTGGATTCTTAGTCATTTGGAGTCTTTAAATCAAGACAGGATGTCCTTCTTCTACAAGATATAGCCTAGTGAGTCACAAGTTGCTGGACTAGATGCAGAAATCAGTGAATGAAATATGGCCTGTGTTATATAGGAGGTCAGACTAGATCATAATGATCCTATCTGATCTTAAATTCAGTGAATCTACTCATTTAGTGGGATTGTCAAGATGTGCACATAAAGCTAAGTAACTGTAGGGTCTTTTGACCCACTTCCTCCTTTTGCCCTAGTCACATTCAATAGTTTATTGTTTCACTCTTCTTGCAAACTCTTCAGGACTGGGGCTGAGTCTATATTCTTCCGGTGAAGGGTCTATTTAAAATGCATAAGCAAGCACTTGGGTTTTAGCCAGTCCCTCATTTAAAATATCAGTGCACACATCTGTACTATATGTTCCCAGGGCTGTGACATGATGGAAGAGCATACGCTGTCAACTAAGGCACATTATATCTGGTGTCCGCATACCCAAGTCCATAGTTCTCCCAAATGTTTAATGGATCTAATTTGAGCTGTACTTTGAACAAAGCATGTTTTATTTTGACCTGTCTGATAACAGCATGGTGCAGTGCTATGCAAGAGAAACATGTTTCAGATCATCCATGGGCCTCCTGCTTCTGAGGAGGATTTAGGCGGCAGCATAACGCAGATATGATAGGGCTCCTGACAGAAGAAGTAGAGAAGTGGGAAGAAATAGAGAATGTTTGAACTGTATCCCTGGAGTATTAAGGTACGTGTGCCCGGCCAAAAAAAAAAACAAACAAAAAAACCCGATGGCAGTGCATCTCAGAGCCCAGGTCAACTGGAGGCAGGGGTCCAGCTCCCTCCTCCCTCTCAGTTTTTAGACATAGTTTGCTGGAAAATAACAGTTCAGAGTTTAGTCTGCAGGCAATTTGGTGGGTTTATTGTGGCTAAATAAGCAAGCATATTTTGAAGTCTTTTATACGAAGATAGAGTTTTTATTTTTAATTATAGTTTTATATTCTGATAGAACCTCCTTCTTCTCTTAACCCCTAGCTTTGAATACCAACGCTGCTCCTTTTTCTTCCTCTCATTTTTTGGCAAACTTAAGTATACTTGTAGTCCTCTTCTTTTGGTACCACCCTTTCCAATACATGTTCACGTTCTGTTCAGGGTGGTCCTGAGTCTGGGGTCGATAAGACCACCTCTTTTGTACCTGATGGGAGAGGTAAAGAGCGTGGTTTCTTTTAGTCATGGTCACTCTTTTGTAGACCTTGTGTCTCCTCCTTACACCATCCTCTCCCCTCCTCTCCAGCTACTTGTAACCATTGCAACCCCTTGCTTGATTAGCCCCTTATCTTCAAGGCTACCAGCTGCGGGGGGTGGGAGAGGGAGAGGTTCAGCTTTGTGCTTTCACTTATCTTCTCTTACTTGCTTATTTAGACTATTTAAACTAAAAGCAAAGACAGAAGCAAAATGATTATTATTTAATTTTTATCTTATTTACTTTATATTCTCCTAACATCAACTAACTTGGCTCACAGACCTTGTGTTACAGGGCTAAAATAGCATTGTAGATGCTTGGGCTGAAGCCTGGGCTCTGAAACCAAGTCATGGGTTTTTGTGGGTTGTTTTTTTTTCTTGCGCAGGCATACTTTTTTGCAGAGAAGCATTGTCTTTCTTACAGGTACTCAGTTATTTACTCCCTGCAGGAGAGATGGAATACAAGACTCAGATTTTCAGAGGGACTGACCATCAGTTGGAGTTGGGGCCCTAAACTCCCATGGGCCCCTTTGAAAATCCCAGCCACGAGGCCAAATAAATCCCTTTTCAGCACCTTCTACCCTGATAAGCAGTAGGACAGCAGCTTTGCTTCCTGTCCAACAGAGTAAACTGTCCACCTTAGTCTTGCAACTGGAGCACACAGGAGGTGATCTGTTGGAGGCTGTGGAAAATTATGGTGAGATGAGATAGATCCCAGTGAAAGAACTGACAGATTTTGCTTGCCCTTGGCTCGCAAATGAAACGCCCACCAGCAAACTTTACCACGGACTCATGAAAGGAGAAATGTAGCTTGTGATGCATAAACTAAGCAGAAACACATGAAAAGAGCATGAAAGCTAAAGGAAATATGGATCTGCCTGTTTTTGAAGCAATGTCTCTTGGGAGGTAGGGGATTATGCAGAAAATACAAATACACTTCCATTACCAGTGCAAGATATATTACTGTTCCACAGCAATTGTATTTTTGTCCCTTTTTGTATATGTAGTATTTTTAATTAGTGTATTGGCCGTGAAATGTATGTCCTAATGTATTGCAGAAAGTGCAATGTGCTCTCAGTAGCTTTTGGTATATTTTGAATTCTGTGCATTTAAATTTTCAACCATAATACCACATTTAAGTACTAGCTGGTGGGAGGATGAAGGGGGTTGTTGCACTGGATTTCCTTGCTTCTGAAGGGAGGAAAAGTGCATGTATAATTATAACTTCATATATACCCTATATTCATGTCAGAACCTGGGCATGATTCTGTAGCACTTAAATTCCTACTGATGTCCGTGGAAGTTTGATCCAAATAAGAAAGAAAGGAGTGGTTTCTTGAAGCTGGCTGGAGGGGAGCCAGTAATCAAAATGAATTGATTTTTAACATCTGACATCTCAGGGTTTGTCTACACTATAGTCACAAGGTGTGATTGAAGCTTGTTCCAATATCTGAGCTATCTGTGTCTGAACTAGCTTGGGTACCGGAGGAATGAAGTGGCAGGACTGTGTGCTTCAGCGTCAGTAATTACCCCAAGGTTCTAAGTGGGCTTGTATGTCCCTTGCTGAAGCACATGCTGCTGCACTTCTCTGTTGCACAACCTGAGCTAGCTAGAGTAAAGCTAGCTCCAGCATGTCTACATGAGCTGCAGTCACACCCAGTTATTGCAATGCAGACATTCCCTTGTAAACTGTAAGGGCTACAAATGAATAGTTTATAGTGCTAGGGAGTTGAGTTCTCTGTTCCGGTCTTCTATTTCTACACGATGGCATGAGAACCTCCTTCGCTGCAACTTCTGCCATCTGAGACAGCCTTCCCTGTATCTTTGTAACTCATTGGCTTCTAGTGTCTGATGACTCTGATCCAAAACACACTGACGTTGAGAGATTTCCGTTGACTGCAGTAGGATTTGGATCAGACCCACTGATAATAAACTCACAGAGTCTGGGACTGACTTAATTTTGTCTTGTACATCTTCTTGCATACTATTGAAGCTTACCAGATAATAATGGTAGTTGGCTGGCTCCCTCTTCTTCACACATCTTATCTGGCAATGTACCTTCTCCTGTCGTGCCTATCTCTTTGCTTCTCTCATCTTCTGCTTCTACAGGCCCTACACAATTTAAACATGTGTCATGCTGAATGTATGTTTGTGTAAGTTAGCATAGTTCCATAGAAGTCGTCTGCTCAACGGTGAGTAGGTGTGATCCTTCCAACTCTAATAATATTTTCAGAGAAGGAAAATGTTCAGATAGGCTCGGTGTTCATTTATTATTACAAGGAGGGCTCACTCAGTGGAGGGGGAAGGATAGCTCAGTGGTTTGAGCATTGGCGTACTAAACCCAGATTATGAATTCAATCCTTCAGGGGGCCATTTAGGGAACTTGGGTAAAAATCTGTTTGGGGATTGGTCTTGCTTTGTGCAGGGCGTTGGACTAGATGACTCCTGAGGTCCCTTCCAACCCTGATATTCTAAGATAATAAGCTTATTTACAAGGTGTCTGTCATTTATAAGTGGCAAGAGTCCTAATTTCAAAAGTCAAAGCATTGAGTTTGTAGTATTAATGCTATTCTGCACTACCCCTTGTGATGACAGTGTTGGTCAATACATATATGTTAGGCATAGTAGTAATGTAAGTGTTGAGAAGTTATGTTAACTGAATTTATTACACTCTCCTCACAATTCTCTCTATCCATATAAAGTAGAACCCTGCACGGATACAAATTTATATCCATGGATATAGCAGTATCTACAGAACTGTAGGGCTCTTCCAGAAACCACAGCGACAAAAGGAGCAGAACACGGGGCTGCTGCTCCCAGGAGCCAGTGCCCCACGCTGGCAGCTCCTCCAGCTTGGCTATATTGCTCCTAGCCCCACCTGCTGATGTGGGCACCAGGCTCACCAGCAGCTGTCTGGTTACGCTCTTGTGTTCAAGTGGCACGCATGCCCCCCGACAGGAGACGCAGACAGATGTGCAGAAGGGCTGGGGTGGGGCTGGGGACGGTACAGCCACGCCGGAGAAGCTGCTGCCATGGGATGCTGGCTTCTGGGAATGGTGGCCCCGCATTCTGCTCCTTTCACCGCTACAGTTCCTGGTTCCGTGAACACCAATTTATATCCGCAGATATCCATCTCCACGCATATAGATTTATATCCACACAGGGCTCTAATGTTAAGTTTCCCATAACACTTTGCATTAGCTGAAGTAAGCTTTATCTTAAATGGATAGGAAAACTATCAGGATCAGGACATTTGAGTGTTGTATCATAGCAACAGGTACGAAATTACTCTGACAGGCTAATATTGTAATGTCCTAAAGGAGAAGGAGACAATGTAGCAATGCTTTATCCTGGTACAAACCTAGGAGGTGCCTTCATGATTTGTGGTACCTGGGATGCATGCTCAGAACAAAGAGATAAGGGGTACACCATGGTACCAGAAAAACAAGGTAGAAAGATTGGTTAAATCTAGTTTCAGATGATGTACACAGTACTTGTTACTTGTATACGGATAAGGTTTAAAAAGATGGCTTTAGAGGTATAAGTTAGAGAGTATACCTTCTGTGTCAGGTGAATGGAACAGTGTTGCACTACATGGCTTCCCGGAGACCCAGGAATCATATTGAACCTTTTCCCCTGTATTATATTATTATTGATTTACAGGAAGAAACCCGACTGATTTTGGTTGTTTGGTCTCTTGGATATATTTCATAACGAACCAAAGTGTGGTCAAGCAATTGACTCTATGATTTATCAACCACAGAAAACATGCCCAAGAAACTTGCTGAAGAATTAATGGGTTCTTAAAAATATTAGGTCCAATTCTGTTACCTGTGCAACCTCACTGAATCTCTCCAGCGAGATTTTCAAAAGGGACCTAAGGGTTTGGTGCTTACCTTCCTTTGAAAGTCATTGGGAATTGGACACCTACCTCTCTTACATGCCTTTGAAAATTTGGCCTAACCAGTGGGGTGCAATCTCAAATCAGAGCAAAATTTAGGCCCTGGGGCTGGAAAACATATAGATATATGTTCAGATTTCACCATGTCAGTAGCCTTCCAAAGGACATACTCCCATGCTTAGTTAAGCAAGTGGTTAAATTCATTTCTAGATCAGGTCCTTAAGCTGTTACTTTTATGTCTAATGCTTTTAATCACTTTTTGAATTATTCCCTGCCAATTATCAATATCACTGATTAAAATATGGGAGGGAGAACCATTATTAATACAGTCCTCCATCCATGATCAAAAAGACAGTTTCTAAATGTAACTCCACATGGTTTGCTGTGATACAGACCTAATAATTGGCTTTTCAACCTGCAATAAATATTCCCCTCCCTGTGCTCTTCTGATTTGCTCCATAATTATCACTAGGAAGACACAGGTTTAACTCTATATTACAGATATTAAAATACAGATATATTTTAAATACCTTCTGCTGCATATATTAACATTTCTCTATGTATGTTTTTAAAGCAGATTTGAGTTCTGCAGTAAAATCAGATTCACAGTTTATTTATGTTAATAGCCCTGTGTGGTAATAGAATGGATCAGTTTGCAGGAAGGAGAGGTAAATCAGTCAACTGCAACATAATTGTGCATGTTTACACTATAGAGAAATGTATATAGAGGAATCACAATGGTAACATATGACTCACATAAATATCACTTAAGCTGAATAAATTGTGGAGGGAAGATTTGAAGAATGGAGGATTTAAAACCATCAGTACACATGTACCCAAAGCCTACATTGATGCATTAACTGGGGCTTTCCCTTAGTCTTTGTATTTTTGGAAACAATGGAATACCAACATTTATTCTGATATTCATACCCCCTATGTAATTATTGGGGGGAACTTCACCTTTGTGTACCACTCAAAATAGGGCCTTAAGTGGGAGAATATAACTACTGATGGGTACCATATAAACTGGTTTCCCGTCTCAGCAATTCAAGCCAGACACCACGTAGGTTGTGAGGAATCTTTAAACAGGCTTTTGCAGCTACAAGTGAATTATTACAGGATACCACTTGCATAGGTAACAACCACTGCCATTTGCTCTTAATTCATTGCAGTTTAAATACTGAATGGCAGGGCATGTCAACTGATATATGCACAGATGTGGATAACCAGCTCCTCTTCAGTATCAGAAGGCCCACATAGTGATCGCAAAAGTTCATACCTCAATGCACCACTGACGTTTTGGCTGTATGATTTACGCTTCACCTTGTAATAGCAATGCTGGGGATTCCTGACAAATGGGCTTTGTGCAAATAGAACATAAACTTTATGGTTGAGATTTTTTAAGCCAACTAGGGGACTTTGCCACATAACTCATTAACTTCATTGGATGTTGTGCGACTCAATCCTCCAGTAAGGTATGAACATCTCAATCCATAGCTCTTTGTGCTTCCCAGTGAAATGTGAGAACTTTCATCTTGTGCTACTCTATGAAGGATGGGATCAGGTGTTTGTTCCCTGGGAATATCTCAACTCTTCATTTTGTATTTGCTGCCAGTGAGAATTTGGTCATTTTGCCATTATCTGCATTTTAATCATTACAAATCTGAACAGCGATTTTTTTTTAATTTAGCCACCTTTTGCAGTAGCTCCTCCTACAGCTTGAGCTAAAGCGATATCACAAGTATTGATATGCTGCAAGCACCACTTTCAGTTTGTATCGGCAGCTTCCTTTTTTGTGTCCTAAACCTGAAGATTCTATTCTATTCAGGTTGTTTTACTGCTATCATCACCATGGTACCTGAGCGCCTTCCACTGATGTATAAAAGGACATGACTAACATCTATCCTATGTGGTTTGCTCTCTCTCTAATCCTCTCACCAAGGGAGGAATTATGTGTGCCGCATACTATTTTGTTTTTATACAGATTTGGGGCTTTTTGAAAAAATGTATGTATGAAAAGACTATTACCAATAATAAAGCAGTCGCAGATGGAGGAAAAGATTAGTTCTGTGGTTAGATGTATTACAAAAGAGTTGCAGATCAGCCTGTTTTCCTCAAATATTAGCGTTTGCAACCAGTTTTCTGAGTGCTGCCTAAATATTCAGGCAGCTAGACAGCTTTCTCCTGGCTACTTATCTCATGTTCAGGGGTACTAAAGTCAGTTGTAATTTGCACTCACTAAATTGGATCCAGATCCGCCTTTTTTTTCTGACAGAAGCATAGAAATAACAAGGATTTGGGGGAAAATGCCCATATTTGGTCAGATGGCTTCTTGTTGGCACTTTGCCATCACAAGCACAGAGGGGATGTAATAACAATAATTTGGAGTTCCGTAAACCTTGTCATCTGAAGATCTCCAAGTGCTTTCCAAGTGTTAATTAAAGCCTCATGACATCCATGTACTCAGGCATAGCAGCTTTCAGGTTGTTAAGTTCTTTCTGTGATCACGATGGCTCACTAACCCTCCATAGCACTGATTACAAAGAGAGACTGCAGATTCCTCCATCCCCTCGCACTTCCTGGCCAGAAATCAGAACTGTGGTCCCCAGCTAATGGTTTCAAGACCCAGTTCATACTGGGTAAAATTTTCTAAAACGCCTAAGGGTATGTCTACACTGGAATAAAAGACCCACTGCCCAGCTGTAGCTGGCTTCAGTCAACAGATTTGGCCTCACAGGGCTACAAATTGCTGTGTGTTCGCATCTGGGCTCTGGGACCCTCCAATTTGCAGGATACCAGAACTCAGGCTCAAGCTCGAGCTCAAAAGTCTTCACAGCAATTTTATAGCCCCACAGCCCAAGCCCTGCAAGCCTGAGTCAGCTGACCTGAGCCAGGCACACATATTTAATTGCTGTGTAAATGTACCCTAAGTTACTTAGACATCTAAGTGCTTCAGAAAATGTTACTTGTCTTACACAAAATAATATTTTATCAGTTTAGAGAAAATAGCATAAAAATAAACTCAGTGCAAGCTCTCAATTTAGGCATGAAATAGTAAATATTTATCCTGAATGGCTATCCCAAGCAGTGAAAAATCATGAGTCAGGCTCCAAAACATTTTTTTTTCTAATGGCGATTTTATTTGGCTTCTGTTTTTTGAGATTTTAGAGTAAACATGTTCAGGCTTTTTCCACAACCGAGAAGACATGAAAAGTACATTTGTAAATGAAGACTGAGTTTATCACATGACTCCAGGAAGTGTGACTTTAAGGAGAAACATTAAATATTGTGAGACTCACTAAAAAGTTGTGAGACTTGGCAGCACTGTTTACCTGGCATTAGCTTGTCTTTTTCTCTGAGCAGGACAACTTCTGATGCAAAAAATACTCATAAAGTGTTTGTCAAAGAAGATCCTCCAATCCCTGCCCAAGCATCTGTGTGTAACCCACTGAGTATGAGTTACAGGTTCCCCTCTGTGCCTGATCCCCAGAGGCTATGTCTCTGTTATAGTCCCACCAAGGGAGCCTTAGCTTCAATTATAACAGTTCTTGTTTTTCGTTTCGGAGGTCCTGAGTTCAATCCCCGGTGACAGCCCTCGCATGTGGATTCTAGTAAATATTATCCCAGCCTTTTCCTCAAAGTGTTTCTTCCCCTCAGATATCATCGATGGCACTTTACAGAAATTCTCAGCGCAGTTTGGAGGAGAATTAGTCTCTTAGGGACATGTTGTACTCTCAATCCATGGCAGCACTTCCATCGTGTTTCACAGGAAGCGTGTGTGAAACAAGAGCAATCTACAACTCTTAGCTGGCAAACTTAAGACTCGAGAGATATCGAGTAACAAAACAGATTTCAAAAGTGGCTTTATCTGACATTGTTATTAAACATGAAGCTCCTTGTTTAATTTATAATTGTCACAAAAACATGAAAAAACCCGTTATTTAGGAGAAAATATTGCTCTCTTTGTATTATTTGTATGTGATTGGCATGGAAGTTATGAAACTCTCACTAGGAACCAGAGCACAATACCTAAATGTTTTGATTTGTTTTTAATGGCTAATATCATTGTCAGTTTATGGCATACAGTGTTTTTAATTATGACAGTGAGGATGAATTCCAAAGTGAGTTAAACACAGGCTGCAAAGAACATTTTAAATGTAGAGTTTTGTTTGCCTGGGTTTGAGATTTAAAGTGGCCTCCTGTTCCATTCTATATGTAACATAGACAGACTCTGGTTGTCAGTGGGTGGGATCAAGCCTGGGACCTCTGGAGCTAAATGCATGAGCTTCAAGACCTATGGCTCTTAGCTAAGGCTGTAGAGCAGACTCGTTAATCTCTCTCTCTGTAAGTGGTCTCAGTGCCACTAGACGGGACAGAACACCACACCCAGGAGGTGCGTGGGTTACATATACATGTTCTTACACAGTGCTCACCACCTTCCAGCAGTGCATTAAGAAATGTGACTAACATCTGTCATGTGTTTGTTCTCTCACTCTCTTCCCCAGGATTTTTTTTTATAATGCATGGGCACACACATTATATTAGGGAAGGCAAGGTCAAAGAAGTGCACCTTGCACTTGGAGCAGAAGGTGGTGAAGTTTGTGATAGTCCTTAGTTCCTATGGGAGTTCATTGCACAGTCTTAGGGAGGCATCCAAGAAAGCTCGATTTCCTTCGCATTATGCAAGCCCTGATGTTTCAGGACATCTACCACATCCATGGCAGCCCTGGTCTTTCTCACGGCACATTCTGTGTGGATTATCACCTCCCAGATGACATTCTCTGGGAAAACTTTTAGCACCCCTGGGGTTTCTTTAAAGATCAGCCCATAGATGATCCCTACAGCAGGCCTGGTGGTGGATCACAGGCTTGGTAATGCCCTGCATATAGTCCTGCAGCACTTTGTGTTCCATGCGTTTTGGTGACTCCCTTCCAGACATCCTGAGACACCTTTGTTGAGATCACTGCCTGGAAATACCTTACAAATGATACACAAACATTTTTGCCCAAGAAGGCTCTTGAACCATTTAATCCAAGTATAATAGGAGAATCTCCTATTTATCTGGGAATGTCGCACCATAATTCAGAGCTGGGAACTACATCCATGTCTCTTAAGTTCCATTAGAGCATATGAACCAAAAGATCATCCTTTCTCCCCAGTCTTGTCTCAGTGGAAGAAGAGAACTAATACTTTTCATACTGACTTTACCATATGGGTACAACAATATATACAGCTAAAACAATATATACCACAAGTGTAGTCTATAAACCAATGTGTAGGTCTCTTGGCAACATTGCAGCATAGATCGTAATTGAAAAGGCAACACTTCTCTGTATCATGACTGTGCTCTCCTTTCAAAGGCTTGTTTTTGATGAAAAATGAGATAGGATGTCTTTGAAGTTAATAACCATCAGGATATCATTAATGTTATGTTGACCCAGTCCTTCATCCTTCTGAGATAGATAAATTGAGAGTTCTATGCCAGTTGCTTTGTGGATGAAACCTGAAAAAGTAAGACCTTTGTGTGCTGCTTATCACTATTTTTATACAGTATCACGGCCTCATTATAGGGAGGCAGTGTGACCTACTGGACAGAGCACTGGAGACCTGTGTTGTATTTGTGCTGGCTGACTGTCGGTAAGTCTTTTCCCCTCCCCATTCCTCAGTTTCCCCATCTGTAAAATGGGAATAATCTTACTGACCTCTTTTGTAAAGCACTTTAAGATCTACAGATGAAAATCATTATATAATAGCTGCATATTATTATTATACTAGGCGCTGTACATGCACATAGTAAGAGATAGCTACCACTCTGACAGAGTTTACAAACTAAATAGACAAATCAGAGAAATGGTTGGAGAAAGGTAATATTATTATCCCATTCTTAGATAGGGAAGTACAGCACAGATTAAGTGAGGTGCTTAAGGTCACGCAGGGAGTGTGTGACAGAGCTGGGAATCCAAGTTGCACTCCAGTGCTTTAACCACAAGGCCATCTTTTGTCTTCGCATAGTTTTAATCTAAATGTAATCCACATGTTCTGCCTGGATGTTGAAGATCCAGTGGCAGAGGGTTTGCTCCAGTGTCTGCAGCTAGGATTCTTTCCATCTCACTATATTGTGCAGACTGCCGTTTGCTGGCTGCCTCCCAGACCCTAAACAGGGCTGGCCCTAAACCACATGGCGCCTCAGGCGAGGAGCATCTTAGGCGGCCCCCTCCATTTGTTAAACTTTTGAATACCTTATATTTTTGCATGGGTAGCCCACTTCATGACCTTGACGCATGATTTGCATGTATGATTTATCCCTGTCATATAAGATGATAAATGTGCACACTGTGATCTGAAAATCATACTCTCAACAAAAACAGCACCCCAAGTCTGGCACCCCCAGAGACTGGCGACGCAGGTGTTCATCTGTGTGCCTGCCCCTAAATCTGCCCTGGAGGTGGCAGTATTGCAGTAAAGCCGCATGAAAGCTCAGTAGGGTCTTTCAGGATGAAAGGTGCTATCTTAACGTTCTACTCCTTCCCCTTTCCTCCCCTCGTCCCTTCACCCGCCTTTCCTCAGTCTTGCCACTCACTTGCCTCAATGGAGGGGGTGGAAGAAAGGTACTTTAGTGATGACTGGAGGGTACGAAGAGGTTTGGGAAATGCCTTCTCTTTCCCAGCCCATGCACAGAGACCCAGAATTCTGCTCTCCTCCTGCACTGGGCCTGCTGAGTTGGTCACTCCCTGCCCTGCAATGCGGCAGCCAGGGATGCCCCTTTCTCCTTCTCTTCAGGGGTTTGGGTTGAGGCCAGTCTTAATTTGTGCCTCTTTCATTACAGATTAAGCTCTGGATGGGGCCCTCAGTAGACTCGGTTCCCCAGCTGACAAAATCAGGGGGAGGCAGCCTTCAGCTTGCCTGTGTATTCAGGGGGACAGTGAGCCAATCAATATAAACAGCAGTCACCAGGTAGCACCGTTTTCATGATTTGTGTGCACTTTGCTGCACACTCAGCCCCTTACAGAAGTGGCACTAGATCTCATTCAGCAGGGTTCATATGCAGTGGGAAGCAGTGGGACCATGGGTGCAATTTGGAGCAGAACAGGGGAAAGACAACTGACAAGCCGTCTTTTTCAAACTTTGCTCTAAGGGCAGGAGGAGGAAACCGAGGGAGACTGGAAGAATCTGATTCCTTGAGCAGCCTCAGGCTGATACCATAGCAGGAGCTGGCTGCTATCTAAACTATAAAATCATGAATGTTGTTGTTATTTGGATAATATTAGCACCCAGCGTGTTGGGTGCTGTACAATCATAGAGGCAGATATGCAGAACGTGCAGAACGCAATGCCATCCACAGCCTCAGAAACCACCCAGACATTATCATCAAAGAGGCTGATAAAGGAGGTGCTGTTGTCATCATGAACAGGTGTGACTACCAAAAGGAGGCTGCCAGACAACTCTCCAACACCAAATTCTACAGGCCACTTCCCTCAGATCCCACTGAGGAATACACTAAGAAACTGCAACATCTACTCAGGACAGTCCCTACACTAACACCGGAACAAATCAATATACCCTTAGAGCCCTGACCAGGGTTATTCTATTTACTACCCAAGATCCAAAAACCCGGAAATCCTGGACGTCCCATCATCTCGGGCATTGGCACTCTCACTGAAGGACTGTCTGGATATGTGGACTCTCTACTCAGACCCTATGCCACCAGCACTCCCAGCTATTTCCGTGACACCACTGATTTCCTGAGGAAACTACAAAGCATTGGTGACCTTCCAGAAAACACCATCCTAGCCACCATGGATGTAGAGGCTCTCTACACGAACATCCCACACACAGATGGAATACAAGCTGTCAGGAACAGTATCCCTGATGATGCTACAGCACAACTGGCTGCTGAGCTCTGTGCCTTTATCCTCACACACAACTATTTCAAATTTGATGACAATATATATCTCCAGATCAGCGGCACAGCTATGGGCACCCGCATGACCCCACAATATGCCAATATTTTTATGGCCGACCTGGAACAACGCTTCCTCAGCTCTCATCAACTCACACCCCTTCTTTACCTACGCTACATTGATGACATCTTCATCATCTGGACCCATGGGAAGGAGTCTCTGGAAAAATTCCACCATGATTTCAACAGCTTCCACCCCACCATCAGCCTCAGCCTGGACCAATCTACACGGGAGGTCCACTTCCTAGACACCACGGTGCAAATAAGTGATGGTCACATTACCACCACCCTATACCGAAAACCTACTGACCACTATGCCTACCTTCATGCCTCCAGCTTCCATCCTGGGCACATCACACGATCCATTGTCTACAGCCAAGCACTGAGGTACAACCGCATCTGCTCTAACCCTTCAGACAGAGACCAACACCTACAAAATCTCCACCAAGCATTCTCAAAACTACAATACCCACATGAGGAAATAAGGAAACAGATCAACGGAGCCAGACGTGTACCCAGAAGCCTCCTACTACAAGAGAAACTCAAGAAAGAAACCAACAGAACTCCACTGGACATCACATACAGTCCCCAGCTAAAACCTCTCCAACGCATCATCAGGGACCTACAACCCATCCTGGACAATGATCCCACACTTTCACAGGTCTTGGTGGCAGGCCAGTCCTCGCTCACAGGCAACCTGCCAACCTGAAACATATTCTCACCAGTAACTGCTCACCGTACCATAGTAACTCTAGCTCAGGAACCAATCCATGCAACAAACCTCGATGCCAACTCTGCCCATATATCTACACCAGCGACACCATCACAGGACCTAACCAGATCAGCCACGCCATCACTGGTTCATTCACCTGCACGTCCACCAATGTAATATATGCCATCATATGCCAGCAATGCCCCATGCTATCTACATCGGCCAAACTGGACAGTCGCTACGGAAAAGGATAAACGGACACAAAGCAGATATTAGGAACGGCAATATACAAAAACCTGTAGGAGAACACTTCAGCCTCCCTGGCCACACAATAGCAGACCTTAAGGTGGCCATCCTGCAGCAAAAAACACTTCAGGACCAGACTTCAAAGAGAAACTGCTGAGCTTCAGTTCATCTGCAAATTTGACACCATCAGCTCAGGATTAAACAAAGACTGTGAATGGCTTGCCAATTATAGAACCAGTTTCTCCTCCCTTGGTTTTCACACCTCAACTGCTAGAACAGGGCCTCATCCTCCCTGATTGAACTACCTCATTATCTCTAGCTTGCCTGCATATATATACCTGCTCCTGGAAATTTCCACTACATGCATCTGACGAAGTGGGTATTCACCCACGAAAGCTCATGCTCCAAAACATCTGTTAGTCTATAAGGTGCCACAGGACTCTTTGCTGCTTTTATAGAGGCAGATGTGACCCTTACCCCCGCATCTACAACCTAAGAAAGAAGAAAAAAATAGAGGAGATAAATTGAGTTCTTATGTTTACCCTCTCTTATAATGCAAGAATAAGAGGCAAACCAGTGAAACTGAAAGGAAGGAGATTTAAAACTGATGAAAAGATGTTTTAAAAACACAGAACACAATTAACCTGCAGAACTCACTGCCACAAGAAATCATGGAGACGAGGAGTTTAGTCCAATTAAGAACAAAAAAAGTTTAGTTGTTTTATAGGAATAAGAATTTCTACCATTACATTATTCAGGATAAAAAGAGGGGAGAAAAGGGATTTAAACCCTCATGTGTCAGAGCATAAACCAAACCCTGTACCAAAGAAAGCTGACTAGATCATCAGGCTCAATGGGTAGTGATCAATGACTCCATGTCTAGTTGGCAGCCGGTATAAAGCGAAGTGTCCCAAGGGTCAGTCCTAGGGCCGGTTTTGTTCAATGTCTTCATTAATGATCTGGAGGATGGCATTGACCGCACCCTCAGCAAGTTTGCCAATGACACTAAACTGGTAGGAGTGGTAGATACGCTGGAGGGTAGGGATAGGATACAGAGGGACCTAGACAAATTAGAGGATTGGGCCAAAAGAAATCTGATGTGTTCAACAAGGACAAGCGCAGAGTTCTGCACTTAAGATGGAAGAATCCCATGCACTGCTACAGACTAGGGACCAAATGGCTAAGCAGCAGTTTTGCAGAAAAGGACCTAAGGGTTAAGTGGACGAGAAGCTGGATATGAGTCGACAGTGTGCCCCTGCTGCCAAGAAGGCTAACGGCATTTTGGGCTGTATAAGTAGGGGCATTACCAGCAGATCAAGGGACATGATCATTTCCCTCTATTCGACATTGGTGAAGCCTCATCTGGAGTACTGTGTCCTGTTTTGGGCCCCACACTACATGAAGGATGTGGAAAAATTGGAAAGAGTCCAGCAGAGGGCAACATAAATGATTAGGGGGCTGGAGCACATGACTTATGAGGAGAGGCTGAGGGGACTGGGATTGTTTAGTCTGCAGAAGAGAAGAATGAGGGGGGATTTGATAGCTGCTTTCAACTACCTGAAAGGGGGTTCCAAAGATGATGAATCTAGACTGTTCTCAGTGGTGGCAGATGACAGAACAAGGAGTAATGGTCTCAAGTTGCAGTGGAGGAGGTTTAGGTTGGATATTAGGAAAAACTTTTTCACTAGGAGAGTGGTGAAGCACTGGAATGTGTTACCTAGAGAGGTGGTGGAATCTCCTTCCGTAGAGGTTTTTAAGGTCAGGCTTGACAAAGCCCTGGCTGGGATGATTTTGTTGGTGTTGGTCCTGCTTTGAGCAGCAAGTTGGGCTAGATGACCTCCTGAGGTCCCTCCCAACCCTGATATTCTATGATTCTAAGAGTTAGAAAGAAGCTCTCTCTGTGAGCAGATTATGCCATAACTTTTCCCTGTGGGATCTCATGTGGCTTCTAAAGCACAGTTATCAAACTCATTTGAAGGAGAGGGATGAGGGAGATGTTGAAGTATGGTCTGCAGGCCAGGATTTAAATTTGGATCGATACGCTCCACACAATGCATGGTCACTGATGTCACTAGGATGTTTGCACAGAGATCCAGGAGAAAATCTGACCTTTATTTGGTAACTAATTATTTATTTATTATTAATTTAAAGCATTCTTGTTGCATTCCATGCTAGGAAAATTCTTTCCCTTTAGGGCCACTACACTCCCCCTGCCCATTGTTTCTCCTTCTTCCCAATTGTTCTTTCTGTTTCTCTTCACCTTCCCTGTTTTTGTGAATCCCCTGGGTTTTCCCTCCCTGAATTTACTTCCCTGTAGCAATTTCCAGCCCACTAGGTGTCATGCCCACCCCCAACCTCATTCCATCCACTAAAATGATGAAGGATTGTACAGTTACATTGACAATGAAGTGTCAACATTGTGCTTGAAAGTTGATTCTCCAATCAAATTAATAGGAGAATGTGGTGTTCAACCTATGAGTCATTGTTTCAGGCTGTCTGCACCCTCAGGCAGAAATCACTGCATCAGTTACACTCAGATCATGAATGGAAGGTTATATCTGCAACCATGAGGGCTAGACACTTACTTTAAAAATACTTTAAGAGAAATTTAGATTGCGGAGAAGCTGAATGAGCTAAGGGCCCCATAAATACATAATGAAGCAGGATCCAGTCTGTGGACCATGTATTTGTCATCCTTGTGTATTTGGACCATGTATTTGTCATCCAGTGTTTGCTGCTGGTCGGGGCTGGAAACAGATCCTGAATAACAGTGGATGACTGGTTTGATCTGATAGTAAAGAGACAAGGTGGGTGAGGTAATATCTTTTAGTGGACCAACTTCTGTTGGTGGGAGAGACAAGCTTTCAAGCTACAGAGCTCCTTTTCAGGTCTGGGAAAGGTACTCCAAGAGTCACAGCTAAATGCAAGATGGAACAGATTGTTTAGCATGAGTAGTTAGCACATACTCTGGAGACCATTCAAGGTAGAGTGGCCTGTTAACACCTCTGCAGCCCAGAAGGACTAAAAGAGGAGGTTAGTGGGTTACAGATTGTTGTAATAAGCCATAAATACAGTGTGGGTTCATGGCAATCATTGTGTTCTTCACTTTTTCAAGGTTTTATGTAATGCCCAGCTTCATGGTACTTCTAAGCTCTTATAAACTCTTCAGAACTTTTCCCAGGATCTGACAACGAATGTCATATACTACTATAAATTTAATGGAGCTCTGTTTTAAAAAATATACACCTCAGTTACATCACCTGGGGTGCCCACATCTTAATAATTCATTATTATTATGAAGGATAAAAGGTCTATCAGTGAAACTTATTCTAAACATTGTAGAATAAACACACTTATTCTCTCTCTCTCCCTTCCTGTCCATTCAGTTATTTTTAAATATCAATGACTGGCCCGTTAATGGGAGTTGGGCCCAGCCTCACCTTGGATCCTCTACCTCCCTGTTGACACTGTTCAGCTGGGGATGAGGTGATTATAAAAGCCAGCAAGTGGCTCAGTTGGTGGGGGAGTGCTAGGAGTAGGAGAGATCCTGCAGGAGAGCCTGGGATGGGAGAAGCAAAGGAATCAGGCTGGCTCCTGGGGCAGGTCCTGGACTAGGATGACTCCCAGGCAGATGGCACGTAGAAAGACCAGGAAAATTGCTACCTGGCACAGGGAGCTTCCAGCAGGAAGCCCCTGGGTCCGGGGAAGGGACTGGTTTGGATTGTGGTATTTGTGTCTCCAGTTGTATATAGAAAACATAATGCTGATGCCCTGAGAAAGGGGCATGACCTGGGGCTCAGGGGATTACTAATTTGAAAGATTTACTGGCATTTGAGATTGGAATGCTGTATAAAATTCTGGTGCAGTAGGAGTTCTAGCAGCACATATAAAATACATGTGCTGTCCTTTAGGGCCTTAGCAAACAAAAATTGAATAGTAAAATTAAATGGTAATTAAAAGAAATAAAAATGTGAGAGGTTAAAGCCTGTTAACGTATTGTTGCAATTTTGCCTTCCTTTACAAAATCATGTCTAGTCTCTACTAGCTTGTGATAAATAGAAGTTGTACTGCATGACACTTGTGAACAATGGGTGAAATGGATATTAGAAAAATCTCATTTATCTTCAGCCTTATTTCTTGATAGAGGCCCTTGTCACCAGGACTATTATGTGACTAGCCCTAGAAAGGCCATCTCATTAGTTTCCCTTATCAAGATAGCAAGGTCCCTTTTAACAAGATAGCACTTACACTGTAGATTCAATTAGAAAATGGAATTTTTATTTATTTATTTTTAGTGCTGTTACTTCTTCCTTGAGAAGAGTCTCTGACTGTTTGGCTGCTTGAATGCATACATTGTTTCCATAGTTGCTATTACTGTCATTGTGTTGAAATTAACACTGCCATCAGGAATAAGGTATCTATGGGCTACAGAAGCTGAAAACAGTGTTTTATGTGCAGACTGCTAGTATTTGCCATGTGTATTTCTTTAATAAACAAAAAACATCAAAAGCAGTCTTGAGACTCTGAATTCTGAATATATTTTTTCCCTTTGTTTCCTCCACTCACAAACACATCCTCCAGTCCTCTGACAACTGCTTTGAAAATTTTCCTCTGTTGCCACCAAGGCAACAGTGTGAATGTCAACAAATCAGTAACAATTTAGATTATGTCAAATGGAATTCAACGTTTTAGACTCCTTTCAAAAATCTTAATGACAGCTCGATAAAGTTGGACAATGCTATCTTCGTTGACTTTCTCTAAATCTAACTGCGGATTTTTACAACAAAGAAATTACTTAGCAGATTTCTCCAACAGACAAGTCAGGAAGACTAATACCACTCCTGCAGAGCTAATGGCACTGAATTGTCGTATCAGCCACATCTAGTTTTATGCATAATTAAGAAACATTCCAGAGATTGTGAGAGAAAAGATCAATGATTACACAATCTATATTGCTAGTTTCTCTGTGTTGAATCATGGTGTAGTAGTGATTAGCTGTCATACAACACTGTTAAGTTTTGATAAAAATCAAATGAGTGGATACTGCTAGACAACTTAGCAGGGAAGAATCTCAGTGGAAAGAGGCGGACAGTGAAGTGAATCTGACAACGCTATTAACTTTTGCTATAAATCATTGTGACTTATTTCATTGCTATTTAAATGAAGATAAAATACTAAATGCAAAGAAATTACATTAATAGAACATTAAGGTTACTGATTTAAAGGCATATAAATCAGGAAATGTAAACACTAATGCTCTCATAGTACCAAACTATTTCATATTTATTTTCAGTGACTAATTTGATTGACAAATGTTATACCTAAACATGTACAATGTATTTTATTTGCACCTTTCTCAAGCTATAGGGCCTGAAATGTTTGCATTACTTTTTAATGTATAAATTTGAATATAAGAAAATGCAAATTATGGCATGGGATTTTTCTAAAGATTTCTGCATGTACTGCCACAAGCCTACTGAGATCAGGATTGAGGCCTGGTGTACACTTAAAATGTAGGTTGACGTAAATATGGCTCTCAGGAATGTGAAATATCTACAGCCCTAAGCAACATGCCAACCTAACCCCCGCTGTAGACATAGGTTGGTGGACAGAAGAATGCTTCCATTGACTTAGCTGTCATTGCTCTGAGAGTGTTGTTCTAACTATGATGGAAAAGCATCTTCTATTGCTGTAATCTGCGTCTCCAGTATAAGGTTATGCTGGCATAACTACAGCACTGTAGCATAGTCAGGGTAGGGTAGGCACTTTCCTACATGCAACGCTGCATGTGTGTGGGTTGCTGACAGTCAGGATTGAACATGGGAGCTCTGCATCCAAAAGCATGAGCTAAAAGATCCGCTTCTGTTAGCCAATTCTGTAATGGTTTCATCAACCTCTGTGGCCAACCCACCACTAGAGGGAGACAGTGCCTCACTGAATAGGTTTCATGTGTACTGACTGATCCTTTGGTACCAGTTCTCAGGGTAGAGAGACAGTCTCACTCCTCTACTGACGGAGCTTGTCCTGCTAGAACTTAACCATTTCAGGGATGATGGAGGAAGGAACAGTCAGTAGCTTCAAGGCCTCACCCACAGGGAGCATGGGGCTTGCTCATGGGAGCTTCTTTTCTCTCAACCTGCTATATATAGGGTAGGGGCTTGGCCTGTTTGCTTTGATAAGTGTTGTTTTGTGGTTACAGCCACTGCACAAGGAACTTAAAAGAGACAACATGATCGTTCAGTATAGGTCAATGAAAAGTTGGCAGGTGTATGGCCTCTAACATTAATTCGATCTGGATTCAAGCTAACTAATGACCTAAAGAGGAAAGATCATGTTTTCTTAGGGATCTGTACTGTGCAGAGTGCCTGCTCCATTATTAATCTTTATTATTTTCACTACAGTAGCTCCTAGAGGCCTAAACTGATAGTGGGTCTCTACTGTGCCATGCATTGTAGTGTTAAATTAGAAGATATTCATGGCTGCCATTAAGCATATCTTTGATCTATAGACTATTTGCAGACCTGGTGAAAGTCAATGGCCATGCTAACAACCCCTCTTTTAGACTCAATGTAAGGAAGAATTAAACCTCTTGTCGTGGGTGGGTTGGGGTTGTGATACCACCACAATTACAGTCTTCCAGATCATCCGTAGACTGGAAGTAGCATGGCTCAGTGGCTGGAGTCAAGATAGCAGCCCTTGGGTGCAGGGCAGTGCAGCCCGATGGCCAGAGTCAATGTGGGTGCTCTTGTGTTCAGGACAGAATGGCCTAGTGGCCAGAGTCTATATAGCTGCCCTTGGAGTCAGGACTGCGTGGCCAGGGTATATACAGCTGCCCTTGAGGTCAGGGTTGTGCAGTCCGATGGACCAAGTCAATATGGCTGCCCTGGTGATCAGGGCTGTGTGGCCTAATGGCTGGAGTCAATATGGCTGCCCTTGGGCTCAGGGCTTTTCGACCTGATGGCCAGAGTCAATCCAACTGCCCTTGAGGTCTGGGATGTGTGGCTTAATGGCCAGAGTCAGGGACCACCACCTTGAGGGTGATGGCCGGGGTAGGGGGACTTGGGCCCTCCCTGCTCCATCAGGTCCCAGCCCATTATCCTGTCAGTGGTGAGTGTGGTCAATTGCTCCTTCTAATGGAAACAACCCCAGGCCTCAAATACTTGCTCAGGGCAAAGTGGCAACAGTACAAACTGCTGAGAGAGAGCTCTTCAGGGCTGGGATTTATAATAACTAGACAAGACAGGTGAAAGAATGGGTGAGGGGAAGATACAGAGAAGTAGAGCGAGTTGCCCACAGACAATGCAGCAGGTCCATCTCAAAACAAGGACTAACACCCAGACATCCTGACTTCCAAGCCAATGAAGCTCACTGTCTCCTGTCCTCTGAGCCCATCCATTCCCTTCTTCTTTTCTTATCCCAGTCTAATTCAAAAATACATCTTAAAAAAAAATTTCTAAGGCACCCTAAATTCCACCACCTTTCAAATTCTGGAGGGTTCTAAACAAAGGTATTTGAGAGGAAAGGTGGCTATGTCTTTAACTTCCTTCGTCATGTGCTATTGCATATATTGGTCACCTCCATGGTTCACTGACACCATCACACAGACAAAAAAAACCCCACAACCCAGGTCATATAAATACCACAGGCGCTTGTTACATTACAAATCTTTATCTATTTACTTTTCCGAACATTAGATCGATCCATTATGATCTTTGGTCTTCCCACAATCATAACTATTATTGTTACCCATTCAGCGCAACTGCTGAAATATCAAGGGTACTGCTGATGGAAAGACCATGACCTTACTTATTACACCACCGGTGCACCCTTGAGAGCTCTGTAATTGAAACATTACATGTTGACTCACCTTTTTCTCATGATGCATTGTTACTTCTCAAGGCTAGAGTTTTCAGTCGTGAGTTTTCATAGCTGTAGCACTGAAAATGATTTCAAATCTATTCTTCTCTGAAATAGGCTGCTCTCCCTCAAGAAGCTCTCAACCTTTCCCAGATACTTTTAGTCTACCGAAAAGAAGGCTCTTAAAACTAACTCTATTTTTTTAACTCTGGTTCATTCTTTATAAACAAACATTGGTATGTTAACTGGAAAAGTTTAAGTCATTTCTGCCAAATAGCTCAGAGCAGGGGCAACAAGTTGTATGGGCCCATGGTGCCCGGGCTCCAGCAAATTCTAGGCCTGGGTGGCCCAGCTCCACTAATGTTCGGGGCCAGGTCTCTCCCCCAGTCTCGCCTGCTACCCTCGCACGCCTCCCCCGGAGCATCGTCCTGCTCTGCTTGCTGCCCGCACACGCCTCCCCTGAGCGTTCTCTGTCCCCCTGTCCCCCACCCCCGCATGCCTCCCCAGGCCGCACCAACAATTATACAAACCTGCCACCCCTGGTTCAGGGCCAGTGTTGTGGGATCTATGAAGCCCATGGCTGAAGGGAATGCTTGACTCTTTTAGAGGGAGCCTCTTATATGTGGATCAATCCTGAATTTTAGGTGGCACGGTGAAATCTAATGCTATCCAATTTTACTCATAGGCCCTCAGGATGACCAAGAAGGAGAGAACTATCCATCCTTCCCCTCCCGGCATCTCCTGACAACTGGGAGAAAGAAGAGGAAATAGATTTCTGGCTCCAGAAACATATTAGGCCAGATTCTCTATTGAGATCTGGCTCCTTATCCCTCTTAGGCAGCTCAATGGGCTGCAGATGGCAGTCAGAAATGCCCTTGGTTTAGGAGAACTCCATGCTGGACCAAGCATGTCTGGGCTTACTGCCTTCCCATGTACCTGTCAGGAGTGGGAAGGGAGGCAGCAGGCAAAGCACTGCTATGCTACACCTATCCTCCACTGGTGTAGAACTCATTAAAGAACCTAAGCCAGTAAGTTAGAGCTGCCCAGCAACAATTTTAAGTGGGGCTGGAGGTGGCTTTCTGAATCAGGAAGCTAGAACTCACTCCCTGACACTCCCCGTTTCTTCTGGTCCAAGCTGAGCTCTGTCATAGAAGAGAATCCACCAAAGCATATTTATTTATTTCACTTTGAATACTCCTAACTTTAGGCTCTGGCTGCCTCACCACAATTAAACCCAACAACCTTTCCATACAAAATGTAGAATCATTGACCAAAGCCCTAATAAATAAATAATCACCAGGTTCCTCATGCTAATATGGAGGTAAATAATGCAAACAATGCCAGAATTCCATACATCACTAAAAGCAGAGGTATCTGTTCAGGACGGATGCTTCTCTAGTTTATAGAAAATCATATTATTCCCTCTGTGCTGAAATGTAATTTAATTTTAACTATAACCAAAAACACCCATGCCATGTTCTGGTGATCATCCGATGTCTTTGCAAGCCTCAACACCTTAAATTAGCAAATTACTCGTCAGTGCATTCCAATGATGGACATGTCACCTCTTGCAGTAGTTACAGCAGGGAGTATTTCACTAGATGTTACAACTGCAGAAGGAGCTGCTTACTGAGAGAAAATAGACTCGAATTTGGGGTAAGCAATTGAGCATCTTGCCTGATAACTAGTGATGTTGTTGCACTATAGAACTGAACCATTGATAATTGAGCTGGTGCAAGTACCACTGGTTCGTTCAGTTGCCGGTATGGACTTGCATGGGGCTACACCACTGCAGCTGCAATGCTTTCTGGCTACTTATCCCTTAGTTCCAATCTTGTTAACCCTTTCTGGAAGTCTGCAAGTGTTGGCTAAAGGATATGGAGCACTGGACTGATTCTCAGGGGACCTAAGTTCCAGTCTTGGGTCTGTGACTAGCCTGCTGAGTGACCTGGAGTAGATAAGAGATACCTCTGTGCCGCAGTATTGCCAGCTATAAAATAGGGATGATTATGGTACCTTCTTGGTAAAGCACTTTGAGATTTACTGATGAAAATTTCTATATTTGAACTAGGTATTATTCAAGCAGTATGGGAGAACAGGTTACATTCCCATAGTGCTCTAGGAAAATCCCATAATTGGGGATAGAGATCACTCCTCAGTCCTTTGGTCCTGGCACCATAACCTATTTGTCTCCTCAAAATGGCATGCAGACTATTGTATCCCTATTCTATATACTTTAAATGATGAATGATCTCTTTTACACACACACACACACACACACACACACACACACACACACACAAAAGGCAGCATGAAAATATGAAAATTAGGCTTGTCTTTAGTTACTAGAGAACTTTGACTCAAACCACTTAGATTACTATTATAAATGCGTTGTCACCCACGAAAGCTTATGTTCCAATACGTCTGTTAGTCTATAAGGTCCCACAGGACTCTGTCGCTTTTTACGGATCCAGACTAACACGGCTACCCCTCTGATATTAATAAAATGTTACTCCAATGTTTTTATTTATGTAAGTCTACCTTAAGAACTTGACCATGAATGGCTTTTGTTTTTCAAGTTCTTGACCTGCATTATCCTATAGTTAAAATTCATGTGAGAAAATGGAGGTATATTAAGGAAATCATGCTCAGTGTACAAATAATTTTTCATTATTTGCATAATGAGGACGTAGTCTTCCAATAATGCTTGCTTTTCAGTGAAATATTTCTTCTTGTCTAAAAGATATGCTGCCTCAAATCAGAAACATCTAGCATATGAAAAACATTCAGTGCAAATCGTCTAAAATGTACTGTACCAGTTGCTTTCTGTACTAGTTCTGTCAATTATAAGATTAAAAAGAAGTTTAAAGGATTTTTTTTGTGGGTCTAGGTGTAATTTCATGTGTGATTTGTATGTTTAAAAAATAATGTCATAGGAATAAAGAAGCCTAAACATTCTATGCAAGAAGCACAGAGGAATTCCACATTGGAGAAAATATTTAGCACTAGCATTCTGAAGATGTAAACATAACCTATGTTAGTACACTATGGCTCTTTGACCCCATCTATTGGCCAGCCCACATACAAAGATGAAGGTGTCTGCTACTGCTTTCAAGTTAATGGTTCTGGTACCATTGCTCAGACAGTAGACATTCATGTTTCTAGATATCCCAAGTTCAAGTCTCATGAATTACCTGCCCGGGATGGTATTACACAAACACTTTTCATACATTAGTCCTCATAACACATATGGACAAAGACAATTTCAGTGAGTTGAGAGAAAGAAATTAAGTGATTTGAGCAAAACCACAGAAAGGAGTAACTTAGTACAGAGATTAGATCTCCCAGTGTAATGCCCAGTCCACAACTATCTCAAAATAATACTCGGAACTCAAAATCTGTTAATTATATTCTTCTCTTGAAAAGAGAAGTTAGACATGAACATTTTGTATTTTTTCCCTTACTAAAGTTGCAAAGATGCGGTGTGTATGGTGATAAATTGCTTCCCTCTCCTGGAATATGTTGGACCAAGTATTTTCACCACCTCATCCTTGCCTTTTGAGAAAAAGCTTCCTGGATTTCATCATACTTACTCTTAGGCCAGAAGGAAAGATTGGGGAAATTATGAGGGTAATCAAACAATGTGTTTTGGAGAAAATGAAAATGTTGAATTTTCCCTTACAGACATGTTTCTGTTTTTTATCTATTTCAAATCCAGTTTGATCTAAAATTGTAAAATTAGATTTCTGCATTACTCTATGAAGGGGTATAATGAAGTGGAGCATTTATAGCATTAATCCTGGGCATGAAACTTTGGTGGTGTTAGGTGCATAGGTGTGAACCTGTGGGAGTGTCTTCAACACCTGCAAACTTTGTAAGTTCCTGAAGAGAACTTGCACAAGCTCTCACAACAAGTGTTCCTGTAGAGTTTATAAGTCCCATGAAACAAATACCTAAAATTGAAGAGTGTGTCTCCATGATTAACCTGATTTCTATTCTTCCTATCTGAATAAAGCTCCATTGCACCCAACATTTGTCACATGTGGGGCACTTGTAACATAACATTTTGGGTTTATTTTAACATTTTGTGATAGAAAATATAAGAAAATTGTGCATGAGAAGGACGGCAGGAGAAGGAGTGATTGTCTACTCAGAACCCAAATCCCTTGATCTTTCAGAAATACATTTTGTCTATAGATATATATTAGGGCCTAATTTTTCAACTGTGGTTAGTGAGATAGGTGTGTCCATTTCTTGCTGCCCAGCTGCAGACATTTGAAATGGCCCCAATTTTCAGAGGGTGGATTCTCAGCTCTTTCTGAAAATCAGGCCCCTCTAAGATATCTCAAGTAGGGTACCCTAAAACTGAAACATCCAACATCACCAGTTGCTTGTGAAAATGTAGGCCTCTTTGTTTTTCCATGAGAACCAATGCATGGGACCATTTTTGTTATGTTTCTGTGGAAGATTTGAGCTATTGAAAATTACATTTTCAACCTATGGGAGTCATGTGAAGGTCTCAGGAAAGGAGAATCCTCTCATATTTATCAGCTCCAAGACTGATTACTACATTATATTTATAGCTGTGGTGGTGGGAAATGTTGCAAAGATGCTCCAGATAGTTCAATATGCTTTCCACAGCTTCTGAATAATATAGATCACTGAGAGCATATTGCCCTGGTGTCCTGACTGCTGCACTAACTCCTACTTTGCTCTTGGGTCTAATTTTAAGAAGATCCAGGTCTTCCGAGCAATCAATAGACTGAACTTTGGCTCTCTCTCTCTTGAATGGCTTCTTTCTAAAATGATGGCATTAACAACAGAAAGAACGATATGCAGTTGGTCCTGGAAAACCAGGTATTTTCAGATATGAGCACACAGGAATTTACAGTGTTGTGAGGCATCTCATCGCCACCTTCCCTTAGAGTGAGGAAGTCTTGTCTGTGCCTGTGGTGGGTCAGCTCCCTGACTCTATCAGACTGAGGCAACACAAGCACTGCCTTTCTGGCCTCCAAAGGCTTTGCTTTTTCTGTACAGATAGCGATAGGCACATACTAAGCCCTGAGTCTTCTGAGCATTTCCTGTAGTGTCCAGTCCCTTCTCCACTGAACACTCAGAGAATTACCAGGCCTGCTGTTCCCAAATGAATAGTGCATCACAGCTTATTAGTTATTTCTTAGACCTTGACTCTGTTAAAAACACAGCACTTAGATATATTAGTAGTGAAAACAAGAATAAGTTTATTATCAAAGTACACAGATTCAAGTGATCGTGAATAAGGATATTGGAAACAAATGATTACATATAAAACAAAATCACAACACGCTTTCCAGAAACTAAACTTAACTAGCAGTTACTTTTCTTTCTTTGAAGTTTTCACAATCCTTCATCAGCATTTGGTTCAGACTGGTGAGTGGAGGTCCACTGTGAACCTTACAGTATTTAAGTTACATGTAAACCGATATGCAAACAATTTCCATTTCTGACCTCTCAGTCCTTGTCCTCAAAGGAAACCTGCTCAATGCTTCCAAAAGACAGTCCTGGGAGCTTACATTCATAACTTCGATGGACAATAATAATCATAGTCTTAATAAAGATACTGGCTTTATGGCTTATCACAACAATCTGTAATCCACTAACCCCCGCCATTTTGTCCTGTGACTGCATAGATGTTAACCATCCAGCTTCAATAGTCTCTTAGAATGTAACTACTTATGCAAAGCAATCTGTTCCACCTTGTAACGGGGTCACACTCACCTCTTGTGAGTGCCCTCTGGCCGAGTGCACATGCCTGCACTCTCTCTCTCTCTCTCTCTCTCTCTCTCTTTGTGGTGGGCCTTCAAGTGACTCAGCCCTCCGGCCAAGTCACACACTGTGATAAAAGCAGAACAAAGCCCCTTCCGGGGTACAAGTCCAACAGGGGTCTTTCTCAGTGACCTCTGTAAGGTCTCCCCCCAGTTATCCTTGCTTTAGGATAAAGTAGTACCCCACAGCTCCCTGCCGGGCAACAAAGTCTTCGCTCTTTCTGGCCACAGCTCTCCAGGTGGGATGTTGCAGTTCAGTTCCCCTCTCTGGGATGCCTCAATGTCCAGGCCACTTCTCCCAGTGGTTAAGAAGGATGGGGTTCCAGCCCAGGGACCCTGTAGATAGCAGCTGTCTGCTGTGTCCTTTTATCTAAGTCGTGCTGCTGCTCTAATTCCTTGGGCCACTTCCCCACAGTCTTGTGATGTCTTCACCCTTATCTCAGGGCCTTGTCTTGATGGAGTCCCCACAACCAGCTCAGGGCTCCTTCTCACTCTCCCTGGCTTCTGTCAGCACTACCTCATGCGAGGTCCTGCAGCTCCCTCAGCCAGCCCACACATCATCCAGCTCTAGTAAGGAACTGAGCTCAGTCTGCCCCTGCAGCTCTTCTTGTACTAGCCTGCTGGGCCCTGATTGGTCACTTCCCACACAGCCACTCTAGACAGCTTAGAGGACCTCTCTACTGCCCTTTTCAGTGGTGGGGTGTGGCAGGGTCGGAAGGCTTCCAGCAGGGGGCCTCAGGGCCTACTCCGCCCAGTCACACACCTCGTATATAGTTGTGACGCTCTGAGTATCTTTTCCAGACCTGAAGAAGAGCTCTGTGTAGCTCGAAAGCTGGTCTCTTTCACCAACAGAAATTGATCCAATAAAAGGTATTACCTCAGCCAGCTTGTCTCTCTAATACCTTGGGACCAACAGAGCTACAGCAACACTTCAAAAAACATGTTAACAGACAGGTAGATAAACATTTCTTGCAAGAAAGAAAGAAAGAAAGAAAGAAAGAAAGAAAGAAAGAAAGAAAGAAAGAAAGAACGAACCTGGTTTTCACTTTTCCCAATGACCAGTCCCTAGACATAGACCTTAAGAATGTTAATATTCATAACTCCTTACACACCATCCATTATGCATTTTGCAATAATACTGATGACCAGTCTGACAGCAGCTTTTATTGGAATCTCACATGACAATCTTTGTTGTGCATACCAGATCCAGGAGATCCCTGTAACTGCTAAGCACCCCCTTTATGTCCCAGGCCAGTTGGTATGAAGAGGTCTTTGGGTCACAGGTGCAACAATGTGACACAGACATCATACTTATTCAGTGTACATGAATGAAAACCTGGGCTCATTCACATAACATATTCAGACAATTCCAGCAAACCTCAATGGTTGGGATCAGTGAACAGTAAAAGGTGGTTTAAATCTATATAATCAGTTTTCCACAACGAAATATTCAAATAGCTCCAATCCAGACTGTGTATGTTTGAATCTCTTTCCTCACTGTACGTGCTTGTATTCTTATCTATGTGCAGCAGTGACAGCGTGGAGGCAGCTGCTGTGTCTGCACGGAGGGAAAAGGCAGGATGGTTTGGATGGAAAATGGCTCAGGGTGAAAGCCGGGTTAGAGTTGGAGCTCAATGTTTTGCCATTTTCACTAATGATCTAGAATTTAAAATCAATTCCAATGACCAGAATGCCAGAAAGTCTTCAATAAAATTGCAAGGATTGGAATTTGGAGCCAGCTATGCCATAGGCTGAAGCTTAAGCAGACTGCAAGATTGCAATGCTCAAGCCATTGAATTGAAGAGAGCGGTGGGGGGAGTATGAGAGTAAGAGGTGTAAACGTACTGAGTTAATCTAGCCTCCCTCCTGCCCACGGCCATCATTAGATTCCTACTCTGCCACTGAATAGTCTCAGGTAGGGTTTTTAGAATTTGACAAATGAAGGCAATTTGAGGATTTTATACTTGGGGATACCTTGCAGAATTTACTGTGTGACTTAAAAGCATTTTTTTTCCTGTAAATCAAATATTACCTAGGAAAATAACAATACTGGCAAATGAAACCAGTGAGGTGCCACTCAGGACTGCAGTCCAGCTCTAACTGTGTTGCTTTTAGGGAATGTAAAGCTTTTAATCATGCAGGGCTGCAGTGATTGGGTTTACAATTCATGGACATCTACAGGTATTACTTTGACGACTGGAGAGGTCCCATATAAACACAATGGGAAACCTACTGACAGAGTGAAGTCACAGTAATTTTTTTGTAAAAAATGGAATATAATAACTGCAAATTTCAAAGCCCAGGTCTAAGTTCCTACATGGCACATTTAATGAAAAGTAGGTTTAATTTGCTGTGTGTTTGGATCGTCAGTATTTCTGCAGTCTGTCTGTATATTCTCCCAGGCTAGAACATCGAAGTGATAGTAGAGACTGACTCTATGCAAAAACTCCAAGCATATTTTGAATGCATGTTATGGTCAGAGCAATAGCTCAGCTTCCTTATCACCAATGCTAGTTTCAGTGAGGTGTCTGGATTAAGTTTCATCCTGTATAGGACACAGGACAGCTACTAACTGCTGGGGGATAGGATGAAATGTCCTTTATTAGGTGATTTCATAACTGTGTGTAATGGGACACTATTTATTTGTACTGCAGTAGTACCTGAAGAACTCAACCAAGATGGGGGCCATGTTAGGCCTGTACATAAATACAGCGAGAAACGTTCTGGCCTTGAGGAGCTTACCATCTAAGTAGAGGGTGGGAGGGAGCCTAGAGATAAAGTGACCCACTCAAGGTCAAATAGCAGGTTGGTGGCAGGGTCTGGAATAGAATCTAGGTCCTCTGACTTGCAGTTCAGTGCCCTATGCAATACATACAGGTGATTAGTGGTACACTGATCTCATTTAGTATGGCAATTTCTGGTGATCTAGAATAATATGAACAAAATCCACAAACAGAATTGCATCTGTTTCAGCAAAAAATGTATAAGAAACCATCAAACATGGTGCATTTTATTTTATTTTTTGCTTCTCCCTAAGTTTGAAAATGGTGTGTCAGAGCCGTCTGGTACCAACTTTCAGACTACAGCGATCAGAAATGGCATGTTGTACAAACTAAGAACTCCAAAACTTAGAAACAGTAAGAAACCTGAATCTACAGAGGTACCCACTGGTCACCATTACAAGTCAATACTGGACAAATTCACCATAGTATAACTACCATGTAAGCCTGATTTTATGGGATATGTTGCATGACTCTAAGCCTTTTGAATATTCCTCCAGCTGCAATATTCTTCTTATTGACAAATCTTTTAAACACCTTATGCAAGCATTGGTTTATGCAAATCAGATTTTCAAAGGTGCCACGTGAGAGCGCATTAGATCCAAATCCACCAGAATGCCAGGGATAAGTGCAAGTTACAGTCATGGGAAGATCAGGGAGGAAAGAGGGAGGTAGGGAGCAGCCTTTCCAGAGTCCAGATTCATTTTCCTACAGCACCACTTTCCAGCTAGATTTATTTCTGAACATCATAAGTTTTCAGTGCATCTTAGCTTGACTTTCTAAATCTGAAGACTGTCTGCTAGTTATTTGAACAGTTTTCTGTTTTTTCAGACATTTAAATTAATCTATTCATGGATATGCATGGCTTGTAAACCTACTTCTACACACTGATCTTAATGAGATTTTGCTCTCCAGACTTCTGGTTATGGGCAAAACAATACAATCCTGTGACTCTCATGTATATGTTTTGAATATGAAATGTACCTGTGCATTTCTAAGCTGTCCCTCACCTTGGTATCTGGGTGTTAATACATATTATATTAAATTAATAATAAAGCCAGCTTAATCTTGCTAAAACCTAGCAAAGCTCATGTATTTGAAACTGCACATGAGCAGAGAACAAGCTGCTGCAGCTTGTGTCTAACAAATGGAGCTTTTAACAAAATATCTACATGCTGTTAGCATTGAGTATAGTGTGTGTATATGCTATTTACAGTGCAATTAGAGCCATTTACATCAGAATGCAGTGCAGCACAGTAGATTTCATTTTTCTCGCAAGGTAGGTTACTATTGAAATTGTTAATTAACTGAATGTAATTAGCTAAGCAAAGTATAAAGGACTGTATCACCAAAACCCAAGTTGCTTAACCTTTAAGTGCCCTGGTTTATTAGCGTTATGGAGTTGCTTTAAATACAGTCTGAAAATCCAAGCTGATTCAACTCAGCTGTAAGCTGTGTAATTTGAGAAACATGTTGTATTGGAGAGGATGGAAACGCGTACCAGCCTAGATTAGCTGACACTTGTCTGAATGGGGAATTTGGCCAGCAAAGGTATAGCAGAATAACTTTTGCTCTATAGCTATTCTGATATAATTCCTTCCTGTGGATATTCTGTTATGGAATAAAGTGACTTTAATTAATCCAAAATAAAGTCAAGTTTATTCCTAAAAAATGTCCACATGGGGGAGTTATACTGTGACACTACACTCCATATTATTTATGGAAATACGGTTTTGTTATGGATATGTCATAACTGAAATGTACTTCATGTGAGATGTCTCTTGTAAGATATCATTGGAAAGATTATAATTTACTGAATTTGTTTATCCAATTTATATGCATGTATCATTTTTGTATCTGAAGCTGGGAATATTGACCATGTCTCTGTATTTCAAATGTGCTATGTTGGATGAGGCTAAACAATGTTAGTGGATTGCACCCTCAGCAAGTTCGCAGATGACGCTAAACTGGGAGGAGTGGTAGATATGCTGGAGGGTAGGAATAGGGTCCAGAGTGAACTAGACAAAGTGGAGGATTGGGCCAAAAGAAATCTGATGAGGTATAACAAGGACAAGTGCAGAGTTCTGCACTTAGGACTGAAAAATCTCATGCACAGCTACAGGCTGGGGACTGACTGGCTAAGCAGCAGTTCTGCAGAAAAGGACCTTGGGATTACAGTGGATGAGAAGCTTGATATGAGTCAGCAGTGTGCCCTTGTTGCCAAGAAGGCTAACGGCATATTGAGCTGCATTAGTAGGAGCATTGCCAGCAGATCAAGGGAATAATATCAATAGTTTATTCCCCTCTATTCAGCACTGGTGCAGCCACATCTAGAGCATTGAGTCTAGTTTTGGGCCACTACAGAAAGGATGTGGACAAATTGGAGAGTGTCCAACGGAGGGCAACAAAAATGATCAGGGGCTGTAGCACATGACTTCCGAGGAGAGGTTGAGGGAACTGGACTTGTTTAGTCTGCAGAAGAAAAGAGTGAGGGGGGATTTGATAGCAGCCTCCAACTACCTGAAGGGGGGTTCCAAAGAGGATGGAGCTTGGCTGTTCTCAGTGGTGGCAGATGACAGAACAAATGGTCTCAAGTTGCACTGGGGGGGGGGTCCAGGTTGGCTATTAGGAAACAGTATTTCACTAGGAGGGTGGTGAAGCACTGGAATGGGTTATGTAGGGAGGTGGTGGAATCTCCATCCGTAGAGATTTTTAAGGCCCAGCTTGACATAGCTCTGGCTGGGATGATTTAGTTGGTGTTGCTCCTGCTTTGACAGGGGGTTGGACTAGATGACCTCCTGAGGTCTCTTCCAATCCTAATCTTCTATGTTTCTGTGAATGCTAGTGGCTGATTAAAGAAATGCACACAAGCATATGGATTACACCAGGAACCATGCAATAGAAACCTCTTAGAGATAGCTCAACTCGATGGGAACTGTTTGACCCAGGTCACAGCAAAAAAAGTTTTCCAGCAAGTGAGAGGAAGATATAAAAGAGGAACAATGACAACATGAGGGGTCCGCACTCTCCCTACCACAAGCACCTGAAAACACCTGAGGAACAAAGACTGAACTGTAAGAAGTGATGGTCTCAGGCTAAGATCTTTAGCCTGTGTATGAAAACGTGGGAAAGCCAAGGCAACTTGTGTCTTAAGAATCTGCCAGCCTGTTTATCACTCAGGGTGAGACTTTGCTAATTTGTATCCTACCTATCTAGAGCGTCAAGCTTAGTTTGTTTTGTATCATTTGCTTAATAATCTGCTTTGTTTTGTTTGCTATCCCTTGAACCACTTAAAATCTGCCTTTTGTACTTAATAAAATTTGTTTTGTTTATAATATAAGCCAGTTTATGTAATTTTTACACTTGGGGGAGGGAGGGCGAGAATGTGTGCATACCTTTAATACAAAAAGTATTTTAATAATAATAGGAGATAGGTTTATCTCCTAGAACTGGAAGGGACCTGTTTGAATGTCATTAAAGTCCTACATCACAGCAGTAAACCTTCCAGCCAACTGTTGGCTCATGGTTAACTGGACTCCATTCTTGAGTTGGGGTAATGCTCCTTTCCTGAAAATTAAGCACAATCTAGCTTCAGTGTAGACAAGGGTATTTACAGGCAGGTCTAAGTTCTCCTGGTTTCCTCACACAGTAGCCTGCACTAAGCTGTAGGCAGCCTTGGTTAGGCACTGCAATGGCTGTAAATTTTGGTTAGTCCCTAGTTAAGTGATACTTTGAACACTTAATGGAGAGCAGGTCAGTGGCAGCTCCTGGCAGCTGTTATATGATACAAATAATAGCTTAAGTATATTGTGGTATTTTAAAGTGTAGCAGTTTGAGCTGATAGGACTACACATCTACCAGCTAAGAAAGCAAATAGAACAAGACCTATCATCTCCTAATGCTTTGTCCCTTGTCATGATAATGGTGGCCGTTGCAATTTTTTGTTTCTATAATTTTAAGGTTGAAATGTTGGAGTATTTAGGAAGTCGAGTTGTATTCAGGAGCACAGCTCTGCATAATATCTTTCCATTCCCTTAAGCCTCAATCCAGCAAAGCACTTAAACACATGCATAACTTTCACCAAGTGTGAGGTCTTTTACTCAATGGTACCATCTGTGTGCTTAAAGTTACACGTGTACTTATATGCTTTGCTGGATCTACACCACTAATGATTTTTTTTTTTGTCCTGACAGTTGCTTAGAGCCCCTGGGATGCACAAACTTCTTCCCACCGACTTTCATATGTACATTTAAGGGATATATCTGGCATTTAATTTCTGTCTTTGCGTAGTCAAATGCTTTATGCTTTCATCTCCGCTCTAAACTGATGCTTTGGTTAGTGGGTTTTTTTTTCATTCTTTGTGTACCAAAATGTGAACGTACCAGCTGCATAAACTACACTCTCTAAACAAGCTGTTTTATACTGGGATGAGAGAGAATCCTTTTAAACCTAAACTTTTACCACTTTAGGGCCTGATCCTGCAATCCAATTACAACAGTGGACCTCAGTTGCTAACGCTGCTGTTATTCAGCTGAATGAATGACTTGAATGGTTTTCAAAAAAATAAAATGAGGTGCTAATTATTTTAATATCAATCAACAAAATGTATCTCTTAGGGATGGAACATTGTTTATTATCTTTAATTTCTGTTCACAATTTTGTTTGTTAGGTCTGCGGATTTAAAGATCTAAAGGTGTTAGCCAATTGATCAGGTAAGAATCAAATTTTATCTAGGATTTAAGATTCACTGTTTTCATAAGTCATCTCTTTTTCTACTATTTATAGTATAGATCTAAATGATCTGATTTTGCTTCCAATTTTTATATGCTATTTGTTATTCATCTTATGCATTCTCTTTGTTTCTGTGGTATTTTATTGTTTTCTTTCGGGCATTTGTTTATTTCTTTCATATTGTATTATTGCTTTTTTCTTGTGTTTTCATTTCTAGTTATTTTCCTTATTTTAGTTATTAAATTTTCAGTTAAAAAAAAAAGATTGTCAACAACATACCACTAAGTTATTTTGGTCAGTATAAGGAACCAGAGCAGGATCGTGTATTTTTAACTACTGGGAGGCAGGAAAAGGTATGAGCTAAAGAAATTACATGATAACCATTCAACACAAAGTTTCTAATGCTTGGACAATTCTCTGTATTAATATTTGTTCCTGTGCACGTGCTTGCACGTGCGCGCACACACACAACCTCCCAATATGCCCAAATATACACTTACAAAAGATAACCACTGAGCATAGTTTTTCTGTGATCACCATGAACTTTATCAACATAATTACTGGAGAGCTGAAATGAAATCCACTTCCTCTAATGTATTATAAAGCTGCAGTTAGACTATATTTATTGTTTCTGTAACAAAGCTTCATTAAAATGTTCAGGGGTTCAAAGCCCAGAAGATAAATTACAGCTAATATCAATTGTTTACTTGACCACAATTTGGTAAATACATAAATCTTTTTCTCTTTTCCTTAGATATTCAGCTGTTTGCAATTGAATAACAAGGACTAGGTAAGCGATGATGATAAATTATTCCTTCCACCATAATATTCTATTTATAGTATTTTCATTCATTAGGGTTTTTAATTTGTTTTGGTTTTGTTGGTTTTCATGCTTGCTCATAGTGCTTTTAAAAAAAATTCATTACAGTTCAGATTTCTTTCTTGTCAATATTTTAATCCAATTACATTTCTCAGTAAACAAGCATTCTTCCTATCTATTTGTAATGAACTACAACCAGAAGTGATTTTTGATTAGACAAGCTAATTTTGAAAGGACAGAAGGAATCAAGCAATAAACTGGATAAAAATAATTATGGAAGATACCTTGTTAGATGACAGAGAGAACAGATTTAGAACATGTGGTAAATAGAGGAGATACTTAGAGCTAAGATGTATAAATAGGCTTTGTCTTATATATTTATTATTTATATATATCAGTTATTTTTTAAAAAGCAGCTTACTTGAAACCATCTAGCGACCTACATAGCTCTCCTTTCTCAACATGTGTTCTTATTACTGTTTCTCTCCTCTTCATCCTGTTTTAAATTAAGCCCCAGTCCTCTTTGCAGGATTGTGGTTTTAGGTTGTAAACTCTTCGGGACTGGAACTTTTTATTTTCCATTTCTACAGACTCCACACTCTGAGGCCCTTATCTTGTTTATGGCCTCTGGGTCCTACCCCAACATGAACAATAATAATAAATAATTTTTGTTAGGAAATCTGCAAAATGGAAACAATCGCACAGCATGTTGTTCAGACAGTAAGAACCTAAAAAAACCCCAGTTTGGCAAAACAATTAAGTACGTGCTTAACTTTAAGCATGTGAATACTCCCACTGAATTCAATGAGATTGCTCTTCTGCACACAGTTAAGCATGTGCTTGGGTGCCTTTCTGAATTGGGACATTAAGTATCATCACCTCTTCAGTTTGATAGAATCCTCTTCAGTTGGAACCTAAGTGCCAATATCCTGTGAGTTGTATGTACAGTATTATTGTTATTGTTAATGGTTTGTCACCATGACACACATGACAAATTGGGCATGCAGGGGTGAAAAGTGAAAGTTATTAATTTATGGCTTACAAATATGAAAATGAAAATCTCCTTTATTTTGCAATTAAAGATGGGTTTGTGACACTAACAAATACTCCAAAATAACATAAAATTCTTCCCCAGTGCCTGCCAATTCTGGGTCTCAGCAGCAGCAATGCTGACAAGAGACAACTGCTTTCCTCTTTTTTCCTTTGCTTCCTTGTCTGCTACAGGAGAAGAAGCAAACATCTTCAACCAGTTATGCAAGCTGCAGATCTCCCCCAACTCCTCTCCACCCCAAAATCGTGGAGCCCATGTCTTCCCTTCCTAACGACTGCATGAAAAAACAAGTATCCTAAGCTTTTCATCTCCTGTGTTGCTGAGGTCACTGGAAGGTTTCAAGCTTTCCATTTGGATCTGGCTTGCCTGTTTTTCAGTTGCATTCTCTGCCCTCTCCCTGTACCCCACCTCCTCCAATGAAAAATTCCCAAGTGACAAAGGTTAACATGGATATTTCTTTTAAAAAGCACGAGTGTTATACAGCCTATGACTTTTTTGACAGCCGGGTTCAAATATATCCTAACACCTCAGTCTTGCAGTCACTTCTGCAAACATAGACTCCTGAGCCTATCTGGAACCCCATTGATTTCATAAGCCCTATACAAGGGCACAGGGTCTGTGCCAGCAGACCTCATTTCAGGATTCGGACCTTAATTATGAGTTATTAACATTAGCACAGGAAAGGCGAAACCAAGGACATTTCTTTTCAACAGGCATTGCCTCTAAACAACTGACTAAATATTCAGTAACTTTATAGTCACTGGATATATCTATTTTCCTCACCTTTCTCCATTTTTCCTAGTTTGCTTTGTTTGCTAAATATAGTTTGATACATTATTTACCCAGCTCTGTAGCCTCAAGACATTTGTGTGGCTGTTTTCCCCTGTTCTGGGAAATTCACAAATATATCATTGGAGTGAGGTAGCTGTCATATATGCTTAAGAAGAGTTAAAGTGATTGAAAGGAGGGAAATTGTGATTCACAGTGAAGTCCATCTCTTGGCAAGGTTATAATTCCCTGTTGGTTTACACCTCAACTGGAATGGGTGGAACGAAGGGGAAAGCCTTCTCAGAAGCTTGTGGCCACTGAAATATAACAAATACAAAACAGAAAACAGTGACTAGTAAGATTCTGTATCTAACTGCAGTAAAAGGCTTGGTAATTTTATTCATCCAGATAGTTTGGTTTTTTTTAGTTGAATCCTACAGAACTGAATTGCAAGAGATAGGGCTTGATTCTCTTGTCTCAGATTTTATACTGGACTTATATAACTGATTTCTCATCTTAATGGAAACAACCTGGTAAGGCCTTGAATTTCAGCTAACTGCTTGGACCAAACGGGCAACAATATCAACGTCTAGAGGGGAAAAAGAGTGCAGAAGAAAAGTTAAACAAAATTAAATGAACCTGCTTCACTCTTGTTATAGGGGAGTTACAACAGCATGACACTAACCACTGTTGCTTATGCTTAAAGCCAAAAGGTAAGCAATTAGTGGTTGAGTCAGGCCAGCTCCCGTACAGTTAAATTGCCTTGTGTTCAGGATCTCCATTGTGTTTGGAACAGGGAGGAATTTTACATAAGACCAGTACCATTATCTGTTTTTAATGTATTTCCTTTTGTTAAAGCTTTCGCAGATTTTCTTTATCCTTTCTTAGAAAATCATCTATAACTTTCCTTAGGTAAACTTGAAGATATTCAGCATTCAAACAGTAGATAAATACTTTTTGAAACTATTAAGAGGTCAAAGTGTGATCTCATCCTCTAATGACATATTGTATCATCGTATTTTTATGTCAAACAGCAACATTTACTGCTGTGAAAGACTCTGCTAGAACACTGTGTCAGTACTGAAGTAAACAGTCACTGAAGAAGGCAGGAGCAGCTGCAGAAGCAGCTTAAGCAGGAGCTGCTGCACTGTGGAGGGATAACTAGGGATACCCTTCTCCCCAGCACCCAGAGACCCAGAATTGTGCAAGGGAAACTCTCTGGGGCACTAGGTCCCAATCAGCATCCCCCCTCCTCTTCTTGCATTTGGCCTTTGCGAAAGAAATTACAGGGAGGAGCCAGCCAAAGAGGGTAGGGGCAGCTGCAGAAGTAACTTAAGAAGGGACCAACAAACACTGATTTTGGAGTATTTGCTACAGTTTTGACTGGGCATTCTATTCCCTGTGCTGATTGGCCATTTGCTCCAACATCCTCCCATCTCCTCTTTCACAGTGTCTTCACCTCAGTCCCACCTGACACCTGCCCTGCATTCCCTTCTCCTTCCTATCCTGGACAGTTATCTCTACACTTATCTATGTGCCCTCTTCTGTTGTTCGGTTTAACATATCTCCTCCGAACTCCCAAAAATAAATCATGGAACTGACAGGATGTTTTCTGTCATCCTGTTGTTCACTGTTGCCTATTTACATTGCAAGCTTTCTAGGGCTGTGTCTAGTACTAGCTTCTCTAGTACTCTGTGTTGTACAGTACCTAGACCAATGGGGCCCTGATCTTGGCTGGTGCCCAGGCACTAGCGTAGCAAACATGATTAACCGTAAAATGTGATTGATGAGTTGTATGTGCAAATATGCTACAACGTATAATAACTTTTCAGTATACTGTAATGTACACACCAGGGCTTCTCAGCTAAAGAGATTTCCAGTGGTTCTCTCCCATTCAGAGACACATGGACCACCTCCTCTTTTCTTTGTCATTTGAGGCAATTACAGCAAACGGTTACATAGAAAAGTGATACAGAGGTATTTTAAAATGTTCCACTGAGGAGTGCCCATCCTGTCATTCCTGTTCCCTATCTTCTTATGTGCTACTAGGAGAAGGATGCGAGCTGGCTCCTCCTCCATGTTTCCACCTGAGTTTACAGGCACCCAGGCTCTTCTTTACAAGATCCCTAAGACCTCTGGCTAGATAGAGTCAGTGCCATGACTCAGCAGCTCTCTGGAGACTACCAATGAGAGCTAAACAGACCACAGTCTGAGAATCTCTAGTAGAGGCTACACCGAAGGTTTGCTATTCAAACAGGTGCCTAATGTTAGGCCCCTAGGATGAGATTCTCATTCCCACTTACCAGTCCCTCTGTGGCAGGTAAAAGGGCTGAAGCTGCATAAAAAGTCAGTAAAAGCCCCTGTTCCCCCTGGGGATGGATTCCCCCCACCCCAGGCACTACAGAGACAGCTGAAGACCCTTTTGCAAGCTCTGGCATAGGGGACATGCTGGCCAAAGCACTGTGCAGATTCCAGGCAGGACTGCAGGCCATAGGGTAACTTTGACAGGTCCCCAGGGCAGACCAAGGATATGTCAGTACTGCAACCATAGGGTGTGACTGCAGATCAAGTAAACATACCAGAGCTAGCTTTAATCAGCTCCTGGAGCAGTGAAGCTGTGGCTGCACATGATAGTAATTACTCATGGCTTTACTGCTCTGGGACCCAACCTACCTAGAATAACACTGCATGGGCGATTGCAGTCTGGACGTACCCTAAATTACACTGGGGGCCTCTCCAGCTCCCAGAGCAGCTCAGCATTGTGGGCGGGGGGCATAAAGGTGACTTAAACCCATTGCAGCACAGATCTCATCCTCAAATAAGTGGCCTGCCTTCAAAAGGGCTGAGCACTGAGCAGCTCCCATTGAAGTCAATCTCTAACTTTCTCTGTGCTCCAGGGATTAGCAGCTGCTTAAAATCTAGTTGAAATTGAAGTTGGGTGGTGTCAGCAGGGTTATGTTACCTTATAGGTATTTCTAGAGTGTTACCTTGGTAGCCAAATCCAGCATGAGAAAGAGTCATTGGAATAATGTGACTTTAAGGTCTGATGGCCTGTAACCTATAATGGTAGAATGATAACTAATGATGTCTGTGCCAGTGAACTCTGCCCAACATTGGTTAGGTGGGAGGCAGACAGGAAGAAATATAAGCCATGTATTACCATTGGCCCCTATTGTTTTTACAGATGGTTATTTTACACAACTATCATGACTAATACAGGCATCAGCAACACATTAATGGGGAATATTCTTAATGCACCTTTTTCAAAACAATTACTTGAATCCTATGTGAATTATTTCAAATTCAGCCATCGAGGGCCTGCCCCTTGGGACATTCTTCTTACTGCGTCCTTCACTCGTGCGCTCACAAGACAGATGAGCACAGCCCCTCGGCTTCCGTTGTAATGAAACCTCCGATTGATTTTTACATGACTTCCTCATATGAAAATCTGCACCAATGCCTTCCGTCAGGAATAAAAAATATTCTTTTAAATGAGTGGCTTGTTCTATTAACACAATACTACTCATTCTACTGTGTTTGTTTGTTTCTTCCTGCTTCCAATTCCTCACCCATCAGGCATCTACCAGCAGCAGCAAGCCAAGAGGACTCTCGATGGCCTCGCTGATTGCACAGGAACTAATCTTATTTGTTCTAAATGATACATTCTTGTAACTTAAAACCAAGCATGGACAAAACTGAGCTCTTTATCTTCCCTCCTAGCCATTTCCCTTCCCTCATTCTTCTTGTGCTCTTTCAAAGACAATACACCATTCTCCTTGACACTCAGGGCCATAACGAGGGTTAATCTCTGCCACTCCTCCCTCCCTTTCCCCATCCAACCAAGCAAGGTCTATATTCTTTCACTTTTTCCTGCACAGTACCTCTACGATCAGCCGTTTTCTGTGTTTTTACAGCTGAGACTCCCATCCAGGCCCTAATTATCTCCATTTCTCTAACCTACTTTTCTCTGTACTCAGTGACACTGTAGGGGTTCAGCCAGGGCTCGTCCGCCTTCGGGGCGGCGGGGAAACAGGCCACCTCACTACTTAGATCAAGTGAGTCAGGGAATTAGCCTGGCTGGGCGGCAAACAGTCAGTAGCTCAGGCAGGGCTGAGCAAACAGTTCAATATTAGCAAGCCCCGGCCCTGGGTCAGGGCAGGGCAACAAACGGTCAGTAGCTCAGACCCTCAGGCAGGGGCTGAGCAAATAAATAAGTTTAGGAGGCCCAGGTCCTAGCTCCAAAGGACCTGGGCGAGGGGGAGACGGCCACCCGCGAGTTGGGTGGCAGGGGGGACACAGGCCCTCTATCATGGTATAATTCCCCACTCTGAACCTTAGCGTCCAAAAGATGGGGTACCAGCATGAATTCCTCTAAGCTCAATTACCAGCATAGAACTTGTAGCGCTGCCACCAACCAGGAATTCCAGTGCCTGGTACACTCTGGTCCCCCCAAAACCTTGCCCAGGGACCCCAGAGACCCAGTCCCTCTGGATCTTAACACAAGGAAAGTAAACCCTTTCCCTCACCGTTGCCTCTCCCATGCTTCCTCTCCCTGGGTTATCCTGGAAGATCACTGTGATTCAAACTTCCTGAATCTTAAACAGAGAGGAAAATGCACCTTCCCCCTCTCCTTCTCTCTCCCCCTCCCAGACTCTCCCTGAGAGAGAAAGTAATCCTAACACAGAGAGAAATTAGCCTCTCTTTCCCCCTTCCCTCCTTTCTCCCCACCAATTCCCTGGTGAATCCAGACCCCGTCCCCTGGGGTCTCACACCAGAATAAAAAAAAACAATCAGGTTCTTAAACAAGAAAAGCTTTTAATTAAAGAGAGAAAAACAGTAAAAATTATCTTTGTAAATTTAAAATGGAATAGGTGCAGGGTCTTTCAGCTATAGACACTGGGAATACCCTCCCAGCCTAAGTATACAAGTACAAAGTAAAATCCTTTCAGCAAAATACAAATTTGAACTCCTTCCAGCCAAATACATGTTTGCAAATAAAGAAAACAAACATAAGCCTAACTCACTTTATCTCCCTAGTACTCACTATTCTGAACATATAAGAGCCTGTATTGGAGAGACTGGAGAGAAACCTGGTTGCACGTCCGGTCCCTTTGAGCCCCCAGAGTGAACAACAACCAAACACTAACAGCACACACAAAAATTTCCCTCCCTCCAGATTTGAAAGTATCCTGTCCCCTGATTGGTCCTCTGGTCAGGTGACAGCCAGGCTTACTGAACTTGTTAACCTTTTACAGTCAAAAGATATATAAAGTACTACTGTTCTATTAACTCCTACTATCTGTTTATGACACCCTCCCACTCCGCTGCATCCCAGCCTGGGGCCCTAGCAGCGATAGATGACCCGCTGCTGCGTCAGTGGGGATCCTGGCTGCGACACACTGACATCGTCTCTGGGTGTGCTGCAGCCAGACTAGGGTCGGCTGCTCCCCAGCTACTTCCTACCTCCCCCTCCAGAGGTACCTGTGTCTGGACAGAATCTTCCACTGAGTAAAGCACCATGGGCTCTTCTGGGTACCCGGCAAGCAGTAGGCTTGGCAGCTCCTCCGGGTAACTTGCCACAGGCAGGCTTAATAGCTTCCCCAGGGTCTGGTTGGTGTCTGGCCAGCCCTCGGTTCGGCCCCAAACTGCAGGAGTCTCCCAACTGGGAGTGAACTGGGAGCAGCCGGGCCTCTAGTGAGCTCTGGGGTCGGGCTTTTCTACTTTCTGTCCTGCACCCTGACCTCTGGGTTGTGGGCACAAGCTCCACTGGCTCTACCTACTTTGGAGTCCGGAGGGGCTTTTCCCTCTCCAGGGCTGCAAGGAACCAGACTGCCTCGCTACAGACAACCATATCACCGCCCTCCAGTCCACACAAGATGCTGCCACAAAGAGCATCTTTTTAGCTGAGTACTTATATATGTTTCCTCCTTTCATAGCAGTCATTTCATTTTCTGTTGCTCTCACCTTTTCTGACTGCATTGGAAGCCAACACTAAACTTATGGAGCAGCAGAGAGTGTTGCACAATGATCACTGTATATTTTGGAACATTATCTGTTTCAGGTTAGTGGCTTAGTCATACTTTTCAGTGTATTTAATGCTGGTAAAAGGTGTCATATAGGGAGAGCTTGCTTTCTTTATCCTAAGTCTAGCCAGGATATTATGACATGAGCAGTAGCTATTGAAGATTCCACATATCCATCCCCAATAGGATGACCAGAGAGCAAGTGTGAAAAATCAAGACGGGGGTGGGGGGTAATAGGAGCCTATATAACAAAAAGACCCAAAAATCAGGACTGTCCTTATAAAATCGGGATATCTGGTCACCCTAATCCCCAACTGTGTTTCAACATCAAGACTGAAAGGATGTTCTGCTCCTTCTGTCTGTCATATCCACTCAGGTTGTAACAGGGACTATATTATGGGCAGGGATTATATTTTTGTTATGTTTTTACAATACAGAGCCCAGTGGTTCCAGTTTCTAGATCACATTGTAATTAATAATCATAAAGATCAAGGACAAATTCTCTAGAAGTGTGAGGGTATTTGAATTTCCAGGCCTATTCAATGGAAAGCCTCACTGCTGATGCCTATGCAAAGAAGCTTATAAATGGACAAAATTAATGCTGCAGATTACCTAACCACCCAGAATGAGTAAGCAATACACAGTGTTTGGATTGTCATTGGAAGATCTGGCATATGAAAAATGTGCACACCGATAAAATTCAGGTTCTTACCACTTCAGATGCTTACTTGCATCTGTATTATATAGCTAAGCTGATTTATAATTTAGATGAAAATCAGGTTAATTTTTCTCACTTCTCATATATAGTTTTGAAGTTTAAGTAATGTTCTAAGTAGCATAATTTATTTTTCGCTCTAATTTTCTCTATTCATGAAGGGAGAACTATGATCTAATGAAACTGACATTAAATTATCAAACAATATTGAACAACCTAATGAAAATCTTAAGCAAAAGTCATTGTAAATTAGTTATTTACTATACTGACAACACAAGCCTTTGTAAACCTGATATTGTTCTTATGTAAACTCTTGAATGGAGACTTTCTCAAATAAATTACTTAATAACATCAGAGAGTCACTGACTGTGTAAATATATCCCAGGGGCACACACTAAGATTCCTGAATTTAAATGTTCAATAGACTTTCATATTTGTCACCTTTACTAACGAGTTTTTCCTTATGAAATCATTATTAGCATGAAAAAGTTAAATTTTATATCTAACTTCTTGAATTAATGCTGTTTAAAGACCCTGAGGGTTTGAAAGTTCTTTTACTGGAATGGATCATTTACATAATTTTCATAGCCCGAACACTTTCGTGCTCTCAACTATGACTGCACGTTGTATTTTTTTTTTATGCTTCAAGGCAGCAGCTTTTATTTTTCCCCACACAAAACAATTAACAGAAAATAACAGGTAATAAACATACTTTATTTTTCAAAATTATATTAATAATGAAGTGCCATATTTCATGGCTCTGCGGCAGTACTGTCTGCTAAATAGTACAACAGCCTATGCTGCTCTTCTAAGTTTTACACTATGAAAATATTTGATTAGAAAGGGGAAACAATTGAGTTAAATGAGACCAGCTAGCTTCCCATCATTTTCAATATGAGACATTTGCAAGCGTGCAGCAGCATGGCCAGACTTTTAAATAGACAAGATGGTATTTCCTCAGACATTATATGGGCATAGTCCATCCCACTTAACATGAATGGATTAGTTACCTGACAGGTTTTTGCCTACCTTTCCTTGCTGATATAGCTTCCCTTTATGACTCCTCTGCTCCCCAAAACATAGACTCATAGACTCATAGACTCTAGGACTGGAAGGGACCTCGAGAGGTCATCGAGTCCAGTCCCCTGCCATCATGGCAGGACCAAATACTGTCTAGACCATCCCTGATAGACATTTATCTAACCTACTCTTAAATATCTCCAGAGATGGAGATTCCACAACTTCCCTAGGCAATCTATTCCAGTGTTTAACTACCCTGACAGTTAGGAACTTTTTCCTAATGTCCAACCTAAATCTCCCTTGCTGCAGTTTAAGCCCATTGGTTCTTGTTCTATCATTGGAGGCTAAGGTGAACAAGTTTTCTCCCTCCTCCTGATGACACCCTTTTAGATACCTGAAAACTGCTATCATGTCCCCTCTCAGTCTTCTCTTTTCCAAACTAAACAAACCCAATTCCTTCAGCCTTCCTTCATAGGTCATGTTCTCAAGACCTTTAATCATTCTTGTTGTTCTTCTCTGGACCCTCTCCAATTTCTCCACATCTTTCTTGAAATGCGGTGCCCAGAACTGGACACAATACTCCAGTTGAGGCCTAACCAGCGCAGAGTAAAGCGGAAGAATGACTTCTCGTGTCTTGTTTACAACACACCTGTTAATGCATCCCAGAATCATGTTTGCTTTTTTTGCAACAGTATCACACTGTTGACTCATATTAAGCTTGTGGTCCACTACGACCCCTAGATCTCTTTCTGCCATACTCCTTCCTAGACAGTCTCTTCCCATTCTGTATGTGTGAAACTGATTGTTCCTTCCTAAGTGGAGCACTTTGCATTTATCTTTATTGAACTTCATCCTGTTTACCTCAGACCATTTCTCCAACTTATCCAGATCATTTTGAATTTTGACCCTGTCCTCCAAAGCAGTTGCAATCCCTCCCAGTTTGGTATCGTCCGCAAACTTAATAAGCGTACTTTCTATGCCAACATCTAAATCGTTGATGAAGATATTGAACAGAACCGGTCCCAAAACAGACCCCTGCGGAACCCCACTTGTTATACCTTTCCAGCAGGATTGGGAGCCATTAACAACTACTCTCTGAGTACGGTTATCCAGCCAGTTATGCACCCACCTTATAGTAGCCCCATCTAAATTGTACTTTCCTAGCTTATCTATAAGAATATCATGAGAGACTGTATCAAATGCCTTACTGAAGTCTAGATATATCACATCCACCGCTTCTCCCTTATCCACAAGGCTCGTTATCCTATCAAAGAACGTTATCAGATTAGTTTGACACGATTTGTTCTTTACAAATCCATGCTGGCTATTCCCTATCACCTTACCACCTTCCAAGTGTTTGCAGATGATTTCTTTGATTACCTGCTCCATTATCTTCCCTGGCACAGAAGTTAAACTAACTGGTCTGTAGTTTCCTGGGTTGTTTTTGTTTCCCTTTTTATAGATGGGCACTATATTTGCCCCCTTCCAGTCTTCTGGAATCTCCCCCGTCTCCCATGATTTCCCAAAGATAATAGCTAGAGGCTCAGATACCTCTTCTATTAACTCCTTGAGTATTCTAGGATGCATTTCATCAGGCCCTGGTGACTTGCAGGCATCTAACTTTTCTAAGTGATATTTAACTTGCTCTTTCCTTATTTTCTCTTCTAAATCTACCCTCTTCCCGTAAGCATTCACTATACTAGACATTCCTTCAGACTTCTCAGTGAAGACCGAAACAAAGAAGTTATTAAGCATCTCTGCCATTTCCAAGTCTCCCGTTACTGTTACCCCCTCCTCATTGAGCAGTGGTCCTACCCTGTCCTTAGTCTTCCTCTTGCTTCTAATGTATTGATAAAAAGTCTTCTTGTTTCCTTTTATTCCCATAGCTAGTTTGAGTTCATTTTGTGCCTTTGCTTTTCTAATCTTGCGTCTGCATTCCTGTGTTATTTGCCTATATTCATCCTTCGTGATCTGACCTAGTTTCCATTTTTTATATGACGCCTTTTTATTTTGTAGGTCACGCAAGATCTCAAGGGTAAGCCAAGGTGGTCTTTTGCCACATTTTCTATCTTTCCTAACCATCGGAATAACTTGCTTTTGGGCCCTTAATAGCGTCCCTTTGAAAAACTGCCAACTTTCCTCAGTTGTTTTTCCGCTCAGTCTTAATTCCCATGGGACCTTGCCTATCAGCTCTCTGAGCTTGCCAAAATCCGCCTTCCTGAAATCCATTGTCTCTATTCTGTTGTACTCCCTTCTACCCTTCCTTAGAATTGCAAATTCTATGATTTCATGATCATTTTCACCCAAGCTTCCTTCTACTTTCAAATTCTCAACAAGTTCCTCCCTATTTGTTAAAATCAAGTCTAGAACAGCTTCCCCCCTAGTAGCTTTTTCAACTTTCTGAAACAAAAAGTTGTCTGCAATGCAGTCCAGGAACTTATTGGATAGTCTGTGCCCCGCGGTGTTATTGTCCCAACATATATCTGGATAGTTGAAGTCCCCCATCACCACCAAATCTTGGGCTTTGGATGATTTTGTTAGTTGTTTGAAAAAAGCCTCATCCACCTCTTCCGCCTGATTAGGTGGTCTGTAGTAGACTCCCAGCACGACATCACCTGTGTTTTTTACCCCTTTTAGCCTAACCCAGAGACTCTCCACCCTTCCGTCTCCTATGTCCATCTCCACCTCAGTCCAAGTGTGTACATTTTTAATATATAAGGCAACACCTCCTCCCTTTTTCCCCTGTCTATCCTTCCTGAGCAAACTATACCCATCCACACCAACATTCCAGTCGTGTGTATTATCCCACCAAGTTTCAGTAATGCCAATAATGTCATAGTTGTATTTATTTATTAGCACTTCCAGTTCTTCCTGCTTATTACCCATACTTCTTGCATTTGTATAAAGGCATCTAAGATACTTGTTTGATTTTGCCTCCCAGCTTTGCCCTGACCCTCCTTCCTCTCTGCCATTATAGCCCGTGCTCCCTCCTGTTTCCAACCCATCTCCCAGGTCTTGTTCCCCACTTACCTGTGGGCTTTGCTCACCTGTCCCCGTCGAACCTAGTTTAAAGCCCTCCTTACCAGGTTAGCCAATCTGTGCGCAAATAAGGCCTTTCCCCTCTTCGAAAGGTGAACGCCATCTGTTCCTAGCAGTCCTTCCTCAAGTAGCATCCCGTGGTCGAGGAAGCCAAAGCCCTCCTGGCGACACCATCTTCGCAGCCAGGCATTCACCTCCACGATGCATCTGTCTCTGCCCGGACCCCTACCTTCAACAGGAAGAATTGAAGAGAATACCACCTGCGCTCCAAACTCCTTAACCCGTACTCCCAGAGCCCTGTAGTCACTCTTGATCTGCTCAGCGTCACACCTCGCAGTATCATTTGTGCCCACATGGATGAGTAGCATGGGATAGTAGTCAGAAGGCCGGATAATCCTCGACAAAGCCTCTGTAACATCTCGGATACGGGCACCTGGCAGGCAGCATACCTCCCGGGATGAACGGTCAGGGCGACAGATGGGTGTCTCCGTCCCCCTCAGCAGAGAGTCTCCAACCACCACTACCCTACGTTTCTTATCAGTGGTGGCAGCAGGCCTCCCAGCCTTAGGGGTACGAGGCTTCACCCCCTTAACTGTTGGGGGTGATTTCTTCTCTCCTGTATCTTTTACCACAACAGGAGGGTTTGCAGCAGCGGTGGAGCACTGCCCGCTGCTAGAAGTAATCAGCTGGCTGTGTCCACCCTGAGCCTCCTCCTCCACTGGTGTGTCAGGTACACCCTGAGGCATCTCCTCTTCCACTGGAGTGTCAGTAGTCCTGGCAACTGGGACAGCACCATCAGCTATCTCCACATGGATACTGTCCAGGAATTGCTCATGGACATGGATGTCCCTCAGCCTGGCCACCTCCTCCTGTAGCTCTCCCACCTGTTGCCTGAGAGATTCCACCAGTAGGCACCTTTCACATTGGATGCCACCCCCAGCCTGGATATCAGTAAGTGGAAATTGCAAATTACAGTCTTTGCAAGCCCACACCAGAATCTGGGTAAAAGCATCCATGCTTTGGTGCTCTGTCTGGCTACAGGCGCAGGTGGAGGAGACAGAAGCAGTGCTGGCACAGGTGTTGCGGGTCCTCCTCACCATTGTAAGCCTCCCTTTGTCAAACTCTCAAATTCCCGTCTACAGCTCTCTGTCCACTCCTCTTTGCTGTAAACAGAAAGGTTTTTGATGTGGCTCAGGTTATGAGTTTAGGGGACCAATGGGTCACAGATGAGACTGACAAGGGACGCCCCCTCCCTTCCTACTTCCCTTCCAAACTCCCATGCAAAACTCCCTGTTAGCAGCTCCTGTTCGCTAAGCTCCCTGGTCGCTTGTGCGCAGCTTTATAAAGCCCTGGCCTGAGTGAATGCCCCGCCCACTGGTTAAGGCTCAGCCAATTACCAGAGGGCGGGGCATTCCACATGGTGGAACTTTCTGCCTCTTAGTCCACAAGTTTACTGTCTTAACCAAAAAATTTCCTCACTTTGACCCATTGCTGGTTATTATTTATATTATGGTAGCACCTAAGAATCCCCAAATCAGATGTGGTAGGCATTGTGCAAACACATCATGAGAGACAGTCCTTGTCCTGAAGAGTATAGTTGGTGCTAGAGCTAGTATTAGAACCCAGGATTCTGGGCTTGCTGTTACCAGAGTTGCCCATTATGTTGGGGTACGCTCATTTATTAGGGTTACTCTTCTGGGGGGTGGGGGGTTCTGTAATTCTATCAATGTACTGCTTGTGTCACTTGTATTTTCATAAGGAGCTCTACTTCTCCCTTCTGCAAATCCCCTCCCAGTAGAGCTATCCTGCAGGACCTAGGCTCCCCAGGGCTGGGTTCCTTCAGCCCCAGAATCAGATGAACGTGCACAGGCGCACACACACACATATACATATACATATATTAACAGAGCAAGTCTGAGTGGACCAGGTCAATCAGCACTCTCAGGCTGACCCTTTATATACCCCTGTACTCAATAGGCTGGGCCAAGCAGCACTCCAAGCAGCCACCCTTATATGCCACAGGTACCGCACCGGAATAGAGTAAGCCTGAGCAGGCTGGGTCGAACAGCACTTCCAGGCTGCCACTCTTATATGCCCCTGGACTCAGCAGACTGGGTTAAGCAACACTTTCCAGCTGTTACTTTTATATGCCCTTGGACTCAGTAGTCTGGGTCGTGCTGCGCTTCCAAGCTGCCACCCTCGTATCTCACAGGTTCAGCACGTCCCTATCCCCAATCTCACATTACAATTGTTGTGCTAGTAACCCACTTGATGAGCAAAGCCCACGGTATTTTTGGGCGCTACATGGATCTTTAGCTTAGGTAAGAGAAGCATTGCTGCAGAGTAAATGGGGAAGCCAAAAACACAACAGAGTAAAGTTCAGAGAGAGAGGAAGGGAAGCAACCAGCTTAACCATAAAAGTTTGTATTGAATAATAGTGATAACCACACAAGGAGAGCCTAAACGAACATAACAATTGCATTACTAAAGATTACAAAAGTGAGATATAGAAAACTATACCTGATCAAACAAATCAGGGTTAAAAAATTATACCTCAGGTAGAAAAGAACACAGAAAGAGAGAGAGGGAGAGTTGGGGTCTCACCACTCCATGAAGCTTGAACTGATTGGGGTTCCCAGGTGATGGTGGTAGGTCAGGGTTCTGAGTGCTGGAGACAGGCAGAGCCCCCAGCATGATCAGTAAGGAGAAGATGAAGTCCCAGTGGACTGATGCAGAGTTTGGATCCAGGCATCAGAACACTTACTTGAGCATGGGTAGGGTTTTTGTAGGGAAAGAACAATGATTCAAGGCAGAACACCAGATTTGTTTATGGGTAAACTGATGACTCCAGGGTTTTCTTTAGACTAGACAATAGGAACTGATCACTCTTGGCTATGGGCAGTGTTCCTTCAAAGGAGCTCACAAAACAATTAGGCAGTTTCAGTATTGTGGATATCAATCAAGGATTCATTACTAGAATTTGTCTGATAACTGCTGAGCTGGGTGTGTGCAGGTGTAGGTTCTTAAACGTCTGGAGCAGAGATTCCCCATGATGCACTGCTTCCCTGCTTTTCTGATCCCAGAGTTCAGTGCGGTTCTTGCCTTGAAATCTCTGTTCTCCATTCTGTATGCTAATGGAAGAGATGCCTACCTGTCCCATCTTTGATGCAGATGAGGCTAGAGGAGTTGCCTTAATCCTGTCACCCCTGCCAGAAGGGATTTAGGTGTGTCTCCCACCACCTTTTCATTGCTTTCTGTAAGTCTTGCCTCTGATCGGTTTTCGTTCAAGCAGAGACTGGGGAAGGGAGTGTCCTTCATGAGTCAGATAGGCTGGATACTGTGCCCTGGTTCCCCAAGAACATAGAGCTAACTGGTATCAAGGAAGGAACAATCAGTTTCACACATACAGAATGGGAAGAGACTGTCTAGGAAGGAGTATGGCAGAAAGAGATCTAGGGGTCATAGTGGACCACAAGCTAAATATGAGTCAACAGTGTGATACTGTTGCAAGAAAAGCAAACGTGATTCTGGGATGCATTAATAGGTGTGTTGTAAACAAGACATGAGAAGTCATTCTTCCGCTCTACTCTGCACTGGTTAGGCCTCAACTGGAGTATTGTGTCCAGTTCTGGGCACCGCATTTCAAGAAAGATGTGGAGAAATTGGAGAGGGTCCAGAGAAGAGCGACAAGAATGATTAAAGGTCTTGAGAACATGACCTATGAAGGAAGGCTGAAAGAATTGGGTTTATTTAGTTTGGAAAAGAGAAGACTGAGAGGGGACATGATAGCAGTTTTCAGGTATCTAAAAGGGTGTCATCAGGAGGAGGGAGAAAACTTGTTCACCTTAGCCTCTAATGATAGAACAAGAAGCAATGGGCTTAAACTGCAGCAAGGGAGATTTAGGTTGGACATTAGGAAAAAGTTCCTAACTGTCAGGATAGTTAAACACTGGAATAAATTGCCTAGGGAGGTTGTGGAATCTCCATCTCTGGAGATATTTAAGAGTAGATTAGATAAATGTCTATCAGGGATGGTCTAGACAGTATTTGGTCCTTCCATGAGAGCAGGGGACTGGACTCAATGACCTCTCGAGGTCCCTTCCAGTCCTAGAGTCTATGAGTCTATGAGTCATTACAGTTCAGTGTCCTAAATATTAGACCCTACTGTCTAATTTAAATGAATATTAGAGATATTTAGGGATAGTTCAGGGGGTGAAGAAGGCTTATTGAGGTAATCTGTTTTGTGACAGACTGTTAAGACTCAATTGTTAAGTGCCCAGATAGGTGCATGAAAAATATACTACAGTTAACACATTTTTAGATGAGTGCATTGGAATAATTTATCCTATCACTTCAAACCCAAGGAAAATTTTCCTCATTGGCTGCCTCCACCTTGAGCCAAAGACAAGTTGGGAGAAATAATGCAGTGCAGTAGACATTGACTTTTAGAGCCAATCTACTGTATCTCAGATTTCCCTCGGTCTTTTCAAGCTCCCACAAATATATGGTAGGCAGCGCTTTTTTTGAACCAGAAGAAAAAAATTGTCTGAGTAGCCACAGAGTTTCTAGATATTGGCCTAGACGGACCATTGGTCGCATCCAGTATGGCCTTTTTTATGTTTTTAGGTGACTAGATAGATAGTGGCTCTTTCCATCCTAATTTTTGAATGTAAACTGTCCTTGGTATTGGAGTTGTTGGGTCATCCCTTTCAGGGCAGTGTGAAATGCTGAACAGAGAAGAGCTTAATCAAAACAGAATTTACTTTTAAAAGTAAAATCCAAATTCTACAGATTCTATAAAGTATGAATTATTATCCAGCAGAGATTGCTAGAAATGCCTTGTGGCTGGTTATAATGGGATTGGTAGGTTACTTGCTATGTGCATGCCAAAAGGAGGTTCAGACATCCAAGTCTGGTCATCATAAATCTTCCTGCTTGCACTAGCTGAGTCTCATCTCCCAGATGCTTGCAGAGCTGTAGTGGTCACTCATACCATCCAAATTAGCACGTGCCCTTTTAATTGTGTCCAAACAAACACCATAGGTCCACATATTTTTTTTCCTCCTGGAAGACTTCATAAAGAATGTTGTATAAATAGTGAATGTCAATACCCAGCTGGCAAAGGATTTGAAGGAAGTGATTTTAAGCCACTTGCTGCCTCCTAGGTCTTTATGCTTGTAAGTTGTGTGCTGGGATGCTAAATGAATCCAGATATTGATTTCTCTTGTGTTTTGCATGGCAGCATTCAGTGTTTTAGGGCCTAACCCACAGCTCACAGAAGTCAGTGAAAAGACTCCAGTTCACTCCAGTGGGTTTTGGATCAGGCCCTAGGTGAGTCTCCATGCAGCATTACCCCTGCCTATTGAGGACTCTCTAGCTGCGCCCTGAAACATTCTACAAACATGTCATTTTTGCTTCCATTTTGCAATATGCCTTAGATTCCTGGTTCATTCCAGTAACACTGGCTCCAGGGTAGAGAACGCATCCCCAAAACTCAAATGAAAGCATGTTCCTCAAGTCCTCCATGTATTAGCAGTGTTTGGCTGGTTTAAATATTTTTTTTAAAAAAGACCCTGCATTGAATTTGGTACCATATTTAAACTTAAGTGTGAGGTTGTTGCCCTGGGAAGCCAGGGACTATGATAGAATCAGAAAAAAATAGAATAGCACAAGGACAATGGCATTTTCTGCTTAGAGTTCCATATTATAATCAACGTTTACCTGTTTTACGCTTAATAGCACTTGGAAATCCAAGGCTCCAAGCCTGTTCTGACATTGCTTATACTTTAGTCACTAAAATGTTGTCCATCTGCAAAAACTGGTAGCCCAGAGTATTCCCACATGCCTGACTTGTGATTCGCTGCACCACAATTCTATCTTTCTTTTCTTTCTGTTTTTAATTTCTTTCTTGTATTTATTTTACAAATTAAACTCTAAAAGACCTACTGGGTTAAAAGTTCTCCAAGGCATGCAAATAGTTTTCAATATTGCACACCTCTCTCTTGCAATCTAAGAAATAAACAATACATCAAGGGGTACTTTATTTCTCAATATAAAATTAAATCATAGTTTGGATGAAAATACACATGAGAAACCTAGGTGTCCAGTTTTATTTTCTGAGAAATCTATGCTTAGTAATTCTGACTTGTTCACTCAGCATGCCATACAATGGCTTACCATACAACTTCTCCACTGTTGCCTCTTGACACACACTTACCATTGTGACGTTTGTTCTGTGGGATGTGTTTTCTCCACTGGCTTTTGGAAGGGGAGTGGACTGAGTGGTTGGAAAATCTTTGCGTTTATTATCCTCACTATATTTGTTGTGTTGTCAATGCGTGATAAACGCAGGCTTTTGTACTGTACTGGTGTTTATATTGTGTATTTCAATTTAGGTAATGGGTGCCCACTTTATAGAGTGGGATTATATACATCTTAATTAAAATGAGAAAAGATCAGGCTATTTAGTTTATTGGAGACAGAGGTTAAAAGGCAACTTGATCATAGTCTACAAGTACCTACACAGGGAAGAATTTCTGATAGTATAGATAGCTCTTTAATCTAACAGAAAAAAAGCACAATGAGATCCAGTAGTTGGAAGCTGAAGCTGGACAAATTCAGACTAGAAAATATGGCACAAGTTTTTAACAGTGAGAGTAATTAACCATTAGAATAACTTGCCTAGGGATGCCGTGGATTCTGCATTCCTTGCCATCTCTGTGTAAAACAAGATGTCTTTCTAAAAGATATGCTGTAGCTCAAGCAAAAGTTATGGATCTGGAGCACAGCTTATAGGGTAAGGTTCTTTGGCCTGTGCAGTACTGGAGATCATGCAAAATTATCACAAAGGTCTCTTCTGGTCTTAAAATCTATGAATCTACAAATGCATTCTATAATTCTTTGATTAGCCAAATTAATTATAAATTGATAGCACCACTTGGGCATAACCCAATAATTTTGCCAAATGGTACATCAAAGTAGGATTATATCAGCCACACAATACACACAATGCTTATTTACTCAGTGCATACAGTAGAGTGAATATATCCTGCATGTTTCACAAAAGATATTTTTAAACAGAAATCACAGAACACTTATCCTAACTATACTTATAATATGGTGACAACGGCAAGTTGTTTGTACAGCCCCACAAATGTCTATAGTGCTTGCTGATATATATGACATGGTGAGGAGATTTTGAAGGCACAAATGACAGTTGGGCACTTAACTGCCATTCAAAGTCACTGGGAGTGAGGTGCCATTTATGACTTTGAAAATGTCTCCCTATGCTTTCTTGTAAAGTTACCGTCACAAAGATCAAGATATAGGTTATGATGGAACAGTAGAGAGGCAAAGAGAAAGGAGGACTAGAGTGTCATCAATAAGATCATGTGGCTGCTTTGGTTATCAGAGCATGTGTTTTGAAAGTCAGCAGTGGTTAGAAAGGAATGTTAAGCCTTTCAAGGAAGAAATGTATTTTTAAATAGGGATTTGGACTAGGAGAGGGTGGAGATCTCTGGCAGATTGGGTCAGAAATGGGGCTCCAGACATAGGGGACTGTATGGAAAAGTCATAGTCAGGAGAGACAGAAACAGAGGGATTAGAGGATGAAATCAATCAATCAATCAATAAAAAAGACTAAATCCCTTATTATTCATTGGCTCTTACTAGAAAGGATTTCGGCACAGCCAGAAAGGGATTAGGACAGACAATCCTGCCTTCATGCGGACAGTTTCAGTCTCAAATTCCCATAACTTTTCATTATTGGAAGAGTTCCAGATCAATTCTTAGTTTAAACTGATTTGTTCCTTTTCACACTGATGCTACACAGTCTGCGGCACATTCTGTGTGCTTCCTTGTTGCAAAAGAGATGTATTTATGTGGGTGGGTGAGAGGAGCCTCAGGGTCCCGTATACTGAGTGGCATCCATACCAACGCAACAGCCCTGGAGATTTTTACTATTAGGAAGACACTGTGCATCTGACTAGTGTCATTAATGTCAACTCTAGTGTAACCACGAGGTTCCTAACTATTTTCATCTCCGAAGTGTGTTAGTTGTGTGTGAATTTGTATAAGTATGTGATTCAGTGAATCGGGTTATGCTGAGCAGTTGGCTCCAAATCAATGACTTGATATGCTGACGTAGAGTCAATCTAACAAACTCTAGCCCTAAGCTTCTTCCAGGCTTGGATGTTTCTAGAGTTCATCCCTTTGGAGTTCTGAGCCGCACACCCTAGACAGGCCAATCCCACATCTTCTCATCCAGGCTGGGATTACACTGTTACACCTGTCACAGTGAGTTTTCATCTTCCAGCAAAGTTCAAACATCTGCTAACAGATCAGGTCAACTGAAGAATCCAGCTGCCTACAGTTAGTGTTACATAGTTCATTAATGGTGGAAATCTATAAAATTTGACTATTTGCATAAGACATTTTGAGAGGAAATCTGATGGGAAATCTGTTCATGTGAGATTGTAGCCTTATCCAAAACATAACCAGAAAATGGGCCCCTTCTAATTCTGGATCCAATGACTAACCCAACCCCTGTGGGCAGAGTCCAGTCCAACAATTCTCAGCCAAATCCTCCAGGAATTTTGAAAGTGTTTGGATTTGAGTTTCTGGTTTCAGCCCACTCCTGACTATGGTTATTGTAAGAAGATGTGAGCTACCAATCTGAGTCATATGAAAATGTAATTGAGCTTGAAGTATCAGTCCTGTAGTGAGTGAGACAGTTAATTCTGCCAGTAAATGTTGCGCAGTGCTAACTGCTAAACCGAAATTTAACAATTAGTTTAGAAAATTTAAAGATTAATTTGTAATTGGAGATGAGAAGGAGGGTGCATCTTGTGTTAATCATTCCTTTTTAAATGCCTACAACAGGTTAGGAAAAGAATGCTGCAGTACAATGGGAATACTAGTTTCCAATAGAGAAATCTGACCAAGAATTGAATGCATGCCTAATTAACTTCAACCAAATTTGACACGTGTACCTACTGAATTAGGCTGAGCTATGCCTGCAAAACACAGTTTCTAACAAATTGCAAGTGGACTGAATCTTTTCCTTTCCACAGTTTGCCAATATTAATGAACTGATATTGACATTATTCACTTAATTACGTATTTAATTATAACAGCAGTTGACATTGTCATAGCATAATAGTTGACTGGCTGTGGGTCCTATCTATTTCCTTTCCATTTAAAGAGGAGTGTCTGCAAGTTCCAGCCCCTGATGTTGAGATTAAAAGGAGATGGCAATACCTTTAGCCAAGCTGCATAACTTCAATAGTGGAAATCAAGGCATTTTGAGCTACAAAGATCTTACAAGATAATAAAACATTGGCCAATATTTTCAAACCTGCATGTTTAAAAGTAGGTATCTAAATTAGAGTTGGGATTTTTCCCTAAAAAAAGTAAAAAAAAAAAAAAAAAAAAAAAAAGGAAGAAGAAGAAGGAAAATGAATATTTGGTTTCAGAAATGCTGCCATGGTGCCTCATGGGTGTTGTAGTTTGGGTGCCCTCCTCCTCTCATTCTCTTCTCTTGGCTAGGCTTCTGGTCAGCCTACATCTCCCATGATGCAACTGCCTCCCCTCACATTTTATCCAAAAAAAATTCCATTGGAAAACAATTTCAACAGAAATTGTTCAAACTGTCCTGACCTAAACCCATAGTTAAGCCTTGAGACACCACCTGGTTTTTCAGAGAGTGGGTGGTCAATGCTTTCTCAAAATCACATATTTTCAAGCTGGATACACAAAATGGAAGTTCCCAAAATCACAAGTCACTTGTGAAAATTTAGGTGTAAATATTGATTTAGCTGCCTAGTTTTAGACAACCAACTATGAAAAATTCTGGCCTTTGACTTGTTTTAAGGTAAGAAAGAGAAAGCTGTGTCTCAGGAGAGTTGTCAATTTGCGAGAAATACAAACAAGTTGAAAATTATGACTGCTCAAATCTAATAATAGAGAAAATGTACTCATCGGACTTTCAGTGCAGCTAAGTTTTTTCATTTGTGTCATGCCTTCTTCTGTTTCCCATCTCCCTTCATGATGTGAAAATTAGTGGTCAGTTACCCTGGGTATTCTGATTTTTGTCAGTTCTATAGCAATGGTAATTGTAAAGACACTGTAGTTTGCTCATCTGCAGAATCCATAGCTGAGTACAGGTTAAAGCTTGGTTTATGTAACTTTGTAATCATGGAAACAATTACTCTTTTTGAAGGGCTAGATCTTCAGCTGGTGTAAACAGGCATAGTTCCATTAAAGTCAATTGGGAAATGCAAATTTGTGATAGTGGAGGCTCGAAAGGCTTAGCGCAGGCAAACTTCATGTTCTGATACCCTGCCCATCTTTGTAGATTCTGACTTAAGGAGTGTTCCATGACTGCAGAATAGATCACAATATCAGACTCAAGATCTGCCAGGCAGAGCTGAGAGGAGGATTTTGCCCATGGATTAGCAGCACAAATCCAAACGACCAAGAAAATACCAGAGAAGGAGAGAATGTTCAGATATTTCAACTGCCCTTTAAGCAGTGTAGCATAGTCATATTGTACTCACTGCATTGCACCAGTATGAGGGGAAACAGTTACTGAAAAGAATTTTAAGATATGAAGCAGAGCCACATCATTTTGAAATGCTTTGAAAGGACCTTCCTTCCTGATGCCTCATCCTTTGTATTCTCTTGGCTAGTAAAAAGGCCTTGATTTTCTTTTGCACTGACTGCTCAGAAAGTATCATTTTCTAGCATTATAAACAGAGTATTCAGAGGGCCCCATTCAGTATTGACCTAGGTGTGAAAGGATAGTTCATTATTCTAGACAGTCACTATTGTATATCTTCTCGTCTATTTTTCCTTTGTTGCCATGATGTCGTCTATATGCAGCCCAAAGGTCCTCCTGGGGATTGCAGCCACAGAATTATGGAAAGCTCACGCAACACTAACAACAACCACTTTGAGCCTTCTGGGTAGTACTTTGTACTGAAATGTACATTGTACGGACACATTGGCAATGATCAGAAATGGTTTTGAAATTTAAGGATGCACTTAATGAATCGAACATTTTGTTATAATGACTAAATCTAATGTGTAATGACATCTAGATCAACAGATTTTCCTCTCTATATTGCAGATTTGCATTCGAACCTCTTTCTTAAAAAGAGAGAGAGAGAGAGAGAGAGGGAGATCAAATTGTGAGTCTATCATAGGCACAGAAGTGGTTGAATATGTAATGTATGTTTCAATGGAAGCCTATGTATGATTGCTCTGATAACCACAGAGCCAAACTGAATACAGTAGTCTTCTTTACACTTTTGTTGTAACATCAGCAACACCTTTCTAGTTCTCTTAACCCAAAATGAAACAAATGAAATGATCCTAAAAGCAAGATATGTTATATTTTACCTTATAATCAGGAAAAGTGAACAGGATTATATTTCTATTCATTTCCACAAATAACTTTAAGTACTAAATATGGATTTTAGTGCTGTCTTCAAAAAGTACTAAAGGTGCAATAAATTAGTAAGTTACTGTTGTCCATAAAATGAAATTGTAAATGTCAATATAAATTAACTTGCTTAGGGTTTACACAGTAAGACAAGCCTGTAAATTATGACAAGTATTTCTGTCTCTTTCTTACTCTACATGAATTTCAGAATGTTTTTTAACTTGTGTTAGTGAAAAGAAGATTAAAATTGGACTTTCCAAGGGGGTAAGCCTATGGAATTTAGGAACCCTTAACATCACAAAAAAAACCCAAACTGATGAACATGGAAGTTTTTAGCAGCTAGAATTTGGAGGGGCTGTTGCAAAGCAATATGGGCGTCAAGGAACCTAGAGAGCAAAATTCTGAAGTCAAGATATGAGATCATTGAGGCTTAGATAAGAGATTTATCTGTTGGGCTTTAGAGGAAGGGATAGGATAATAGCCAAGATTTGGCTATGACCTGGACAAGTGGTAAGGAGGAGACAAAGGGCTTTTCCACATGGAAACTTAGTGTGCGGCACACCAGACGGTGGCTGTGTTGCGCTCCCACCTCCCGCACACCAAGTCATTGTATACAGTATGTTCTACTGAAGTATGTCAAAGCGCACATTAAGTGCACAGTAGCAGGATCAACACTGCCAGTTAGAATGCAGCAGGTTACAGCACTGTAGATATAAACCCCAGCTTGCTGCGCACTAAATGATTGTGTAGACAATCCCTAACGTGACTGCCAGCTTATGAGCCACAGCCATAAACAATTCTTAAATTTTAAAAAAGCCTGAAATAGGAGGAAAAAAAGTTTCACTTCCTGTATTATTTTGTTTTATCCTTAAAACACTAATGTAATAGTGAAAAGACAGTGAATAAAACTGGACAACAGTCATACCAAATAATGTGAATTCTGTCCAAGCACAGGCATAATGCCAATCATTATTAATTGTAAAGCTAGTCATTGGGCCTATGATCTGAAGCACTATACATGTAATGGAGCACTTCAGCTTATTTCTTTAAGTGTTTAGCCCTTTTTCTGTGAACTATTTAAGTTTCGGTTGTCTTTCAAAGAACCATCTCACTAGCCCAGTCCAAAAGTTTAGGTCAGCCCCATGTATGATGGTGTGATAATAGTAGATAGAAGTCTGTTATGTTTGTAGACCAGAGATGCTTGAAAAAATTTGTTTTGCAGGCCTATTCAAATATGCTAAGGTTGACTGTTGTTAATAGGCACTAAGGGTGGGATGCTTAATAGCATTCTGTTTTTGCCTAGCTCTCATTCCATTGAAATCTGTGGGATTTCCATTGACTTCGGTGGGAGCAGAATTTGCCCAATATGGAGTGCTTTTTAAAATTCCACTCACAGATTATTCATTATACCAAGGGAAGAATAAGTCCCATGCTTATATTTATATTACAATTATTTTAGATTTTGAACTAAATGTATAAATGGGAAGCCATCGATTTTGCAGTGGTTTTAGTTCTGGAGCATAGAATTAGTCATCATAAGTTCTGGCCTGGAACTGGAAAAAAAGGTAAACTATATCCCTTTTATGTTAATGTCCCATATTAATGTTATATAAACAAATCCTTACTTGTAATATTAAAAGCATACTCATTTTTTTAAATCTAAGTTTCTTATCACCATTTATTCTGTATTAATTTTTCATTCTGTGTTGCTTGGATAATAAAGTTTAACTGGTCAGTATCATTTCCTGGTTCTTATGCAATAGCACAAGGCTTTTGCTTGTGTTTCTAGCCCTGCCAGGGAATATTTAATTCTCCCAAGACACTGTTTATGACCACTCTTATTTGCATGAAACATTTCTGTTCCTATTATATGTTGTAAACCTTAAAACTTAAATTTGGAACACATGCTCCCAAATAGTGTCTCTTTAATAATACATCTGTGTTGCTAATCAATGCGGGTGAAATGCATTTTATAATGAAGTGGATAAATCCAGAATTTCTAACAGGTGAGGATAAATCATGTTTGCCTGTGAATAACAGTTTTTATCAGTGACTCAGTGGGATCATAATGTATTCTTTCAATCTGCTCCAAAGGTAGTAGCAGGAAAGCTATTTTATAGATTTCTTGGTAATCTGAGCTGATGTTATACCTGTTACAGGACATTTCCAATAAAATAGAAACACAGCAGGATAAAAAAGATACAAATGGTGTTTTTCTACCAGTCAATAAAAGCATGACTCTGTAGTAATAGAAATTTTGTTCATGAATTGTGAAGTATCAGCAGCTCTGTTGGTAAGATATTAAAATAATTCATGTCCTACCTCTGTAACTGTTCTTACCATTATGTTCCCATGTGCCTTTAATTTGCTGTCTTATTTTCATTGTCAACTAGAAAAAAAACAAGTCAAGTACATAGAGACTCTGTATAATCAAAATAGCATGTTGGAATGATTTCTTAAACTACTTTATAAGTCATTAGTTTTGACAAGGGAGGAAAAGTCCAGCACATTTATACATACCAATTTACCTCTAATGATTGTGTTTCATATTAAGGAAATGATGTAGTAATGACACAACTCGTCTATTCCCGTAGTCTAAAGCTATTTAACAAAGCTAAAGCACATTTTTTTTAACCTCCTAAGAAATCCTAGACCACGATTGTGCAATCTGAGCCCTGTAGGCAGACACTTGTCCTGATTCAGAAACTGCGCTGATTTCAGCTGGACTTCATGCAGGTGCCTGCGTCTGTCTGTCTGGATCAGGTGGTAGGATTGAGGCTGAAATTTGTACATAACAGCTAAGCAAGCTAAGCCAAGTGAGCCAGTTTCTGATCTCAGTTACCCCGGTGTAAGTCTGGAGCAATGAAATACTTTATTGATGATACACTGGTTCATAATTTGGCCCATGGATTATAAATCTCTCTCATGAAGCTCTTTGGGTTAATTTTAAATCATATGCTGACAATTAAAAACAAAATCCAAATAGGAGCAGAAAGAACAACATAGGAATTGTCATACTGCATCAGAACCGTGCTCCCCTAGATGCTGGTGATGACTGAGATATAGGTGATTTTGTTTTCAATTTTGACCAGTTCTGTTAGTTTTGAATATGCAGAAGTCCAGTCTTCTGCCCTTCCCCTCTACTTTTTGCATGCTCCTCACATATGCAGCTAAGGTGCTATGTTATTGGTTTTGTCAAATGTAAGAGTCATTTTTTTCCCTTGACAGGAGTTTTGTTTTATACAAACACGGTGTAATTAAAAAACATATTCTGCTAAGCACATTCAAACCATAAGGGATTTTTCTTTCTACCTTCCATGCAAAAAAAAATATGAGTAGTATCAATTTTACATTTTTGATCTCATTCCCTCTCTTGTATATAAATCTTGCACAAAGAAAATGGGAGCTGCACTATCTCTTAAAGATAAAAATGTTTCTAATGTGGATAGTCAACATTCCCTCAATAATATTCTTGCTGGATATGTTAATAAATAATTAACTAAATGTCTTATTTTGCAGACTTTTGGTTCATGGTGATGCATCTTTCTTACATATTTTATTACATTTCAATCTTTATTAGAAAGAGTTAGTGGAAAAATTTAGGTTCACTTGCATGGATTTATTTAATACTGAGTTGTGTAATAAACAGGAAGACTTGTTACATTTTTGTCTGTTTATCATCTTCTGGTGCAGCTGTTCCTAATTTTACAATGGTTCACAAGTACAGGAAAAGCAGCTACATTTCCATTATGCTATCCATGGCAGGCATGTTGGCTGCTGCTGCATTAGCTGAAGCACTTGTCAAAATGATTTCAGGGCAGTTTAAAGTTAATGGGGAAAAAGTCAAGAAGATTTGAGAAGATTACACTTAATATTTGAACAACAGTGTCCATCTGAACTATCAGACAGCTCTAGTAATACTGCGTAGGCAGGCTCTTTAGTCCAAGTTATCCAGAGCTTTCAACACTGAATAAATCCCAATGATACAGGAGGCTGTGGATATTTGCTGTCGCTAGCCAGAGTAGTCATCTCCAAGGTCTGCTGAATTATTGTAGCTTTTAATATTTTATTCTTTTAATTTCACTTCAGTGGCCCATTGGTCAGTAGGAAGGAAGAACAACTCGTAATAAATGGACTCTCCTGCCTCTGATTGGATATTTCTTCCTGGTTTGGTTTTGTTTTTCATTATTGTCCCGTAGATGGCCTTGTACAATGGAGCAGACTTGGATAAAAGTTTCAAAAACACCCAAATGATTTAGGAGCCTTACATTCCATTTTCAAAAGTGACTTGGGCACAGAGAGTCTACATTGAAAAATGAGATTTAGACTCTCTGTGCCCAACTCATTTTTTAAAATGGGACTTAAGGCTCCTAAATTGCATAAAAGCAGCAAAGAATCCTGTGGCACCTTATAGACTAACAGACATTTTGGAGCATGAGCATGCATCTGAAGAAGTGGGTATTCACCCACGAAAGCTCATGCTCCAAAACGTCTGTTAGTCTATAAGGTGCCACAGGATTCTTTGCTGCTTTTACAGATCCAGACTAACACGGCTACCCCTCTGATAAATTGCATAAGAACTTCTGAATATGTTACCTTTGGTGCCTAGGTCTGAAAATTGACTTTTAACCTGTGTTAGGATATTTAGGGTTTTTGTTTAAAATATTCACTTTATTTTATGCTTAATATAATATTTTAATATTTAATACGTTTCCTAGAACTCCTACCACCAGTCTATAGGCCTCATACTTTCAATTTAACCCTTTTCTTTTTTTCAGGTTATGTTTGGCAATTATTCTTAAAATCCTGGATGGTAAGTTATGGGCTCTGTCACTACAATCTGTTACAAAAAGATGCAATAATTCCACTGAAGACCTAGCTTTATATTAAAAAAATAATAGCCATGACCTTTCAATACTTTTACTAAAGCAATGGAAATTCAGAAAATGCAGCCTAGATGGAGTGGGACTGCCAGTTATGGGAGGGAGAGTTTTTGTCAGAATCAGTCTTTGTTGTACATCTACACTACCCGCTGGATCGGCCGGGTAGTGATCGATCTGTCGGGGATCGATTTATCACGTCTTGTCTAGACGCAATAAATTGATCCCCGAACACGCTCTCCTTCAACTCCAGAACTCCACCAGGGCAAGAGGCAGAAGTGGAGTCGACGGGGGAGCCATGGCCATCGATCCCACACCGTGAGGACGGGAGGTAAGTCAATCTAAGATACGTCGACTTCAGCTACGCTATTCTTATAGCTGAAGTTGCATATCTTAGATGGATCCCCCCCACCCACTCCAGGGTAGACCAGGACGAAGACGGATAGAGATACAGCTAGAATTCTATATGAGTCAAACTTCTGGAATTAGTCAGGAGGCTGGTTAGGACACTGGCTTTAGATGTGTGAAACTCATATTCAGGTAAAAGGGGACTTGAACCTGGGTCTCCTACATCCCACCTGATTACTCTAACCATTTGGATATGGCCTATTCTAGAATTGCTGTCTTTCTCTACTCCCATTTTGCAAAACATTTCAAAAGATCTCATTTTCATTGATACAAAACAAAAACAGCTTCTGAAACCTTGAAGCTTTTGTGAAACAGAATTGATTTCCAGACAGCTCTGATATTTATTTCTATTTTACAAGTGGAAAATTAAGGCACAGATATAGTAAGCAAGACTTCCCATTGACTTCAGTAAGACTTCTTGAATACTTAAAGTCAGACACATGCTTAAGTATTTTATTGAATCATGGCCTAAGTGACTGGCCCGTGGTCACATGGGAAGTTTGTAGTAGAGGCAGAAATCAAGATGCACTTGAGTCCAGTCCTGGACGTTAACCACAAAGCCGTCATTCCTTGCTGTACTTGCATTTAATTAATCAAGTGAATTGTTAGATGTCCCAAACAAAGCAGAATGTACCACTAACCTGGGGCGTCTATTTGACAGCCTAGAAGATCTCATTGGTAGGAAAGTTTCTCCAGATATTACTTGAAATATTTATTTTATTAATTTTACTTTATTTCTAGGCTGATTAGTTTTGAGCCACAAAATAGTTATTTTATTTAGTCTGAATCTGTGTTTACTCCAGTTTTGATGTTATTGCACTGGCATAGTAAGTGAGGGCCATTTGGGACTCTGAAGTTCTTCTGTGACTATCTAGCATTACCACCAGTTCATTGGTTGCTTAACTCTCTCAATTGCTTTGCTTTCTGTATCATTTGCTCTTCTAAGTACTATGTGCATAAAGACATCTTTGTTGCCATTATTAGTGGACATTGAGTGGCAGAACATCATATTTATTTACCTATAAACATGTAGATATTTATTTATTATTATATATGTGTATCTGAGGCCTGGTCTACACTATGCGTTTAAACCGATTTTAGCAGCGTTAAACCGATTTAACGCTGTACCCGTCCACACTACGAGGCCCTTTATATCGATATAAAGGGCTCTTTAAATCGGTTTCTGTACTCCTCCCCGACGAGAGGAGTAGCGCTAAAATTGGTATTACCATATCAGATTAGGGTTAGTGTGGCCGCAAATCAACGGTATTGGCCTCTGGGCGGTATCCCACAGTGCACCACTGTGACCGCTCTGGACAGCAATCTCAGCTTGGATGCAGTGGCCAGGTAAACAGGAAAAATCCCGTGAAATTTTGATTTTCATTTCCTGTTTGCCCAGCGTGGATCTCTGATCAGCACGGGTGGCAATGCAGTCCCAAATCCAAAAAGAGCTCCAGCATGGACCGTACGGGAGATACAGAATCTGATTGCTGTATGGGGAGACAAAACTGTTCTATCAAAGCTTCGTTACAGAAGACGAAATGCCAAAGCCTTTGAAAAAAAAATCTACAGGCTACACAGTGCTGCGTGACAAGCGTAACGGGAAGCCAGAGACTCAAATGGACGCTCATGGAGGGAGGGAGGGGGTACTGAGGACTCCAGCTATCCCACAGTCCCCAGCAGTCTCCAAAAAGTATTTGCATTCTTGGCTGAGCTCCCAATGCCTGTAGGTTCAAACACATTGTCCGGCGTGGTTCAGGGAATAGCTCGTCAATTTACTCCCTCCCTCCCATGAAAGAAAAGGGAAAGAAATTGTTTCTTGACTTCTTTCAATGTCACCCTATGTCTACTGAATGCTGCTGGTAGACGCGATGCTGCAGCAGTGAAGAGCAGTATCTGCTCCTCTCGCCTCCCTGGTGGCAGACGGTACAATATGACTGATATCCGTCATCACCATCAGCCCGTGAGTGCTCCTGGCTTGCCTCAGGTGAGGTCAGCTGAGGGCGCCTGGGTAAAAATAGGAATGACTCCCGGTCATTCCCAGTAGATAGTACAGAACGGCTGGTAACCGTCTTCATCATAGCAACTGGGGGCTGAGCTTCAATCAGCCCCCTCCCTTTCACGTGAAAAGAAAAGATTCTGTACTGCCTGGACTATCATAGCAGTGGGATGCTGGGCTCCTCTCCCTCACACTGCTTAATGTCCTGCCTGGACTATCATAGCACCAGGAGACTGCCTCCCGCTCATTTTATGTCACTAAAAACTCAGTGTTTCTTATTCCTGCATTCTTTATTACTTCATGACACAAATGGGGGGGACACTGCCACGGTAGCCCAGGAAGGTTGGGGGAGAAGGGAAGCAACAGGTGGGGTTGTTGCAGGGGCACCCCTCGTGAATGGCATGTAGCTCATCATTTCTGCGGGATCTGACACGGAGCAGCTGTACTCTCTGATACACTGCTTCTCTAGTACATTTGCCCCATATTCTAGGCAGGACTGACTCTATTTTTAGAAACCATAAAGGAGGGATTGACTCGGGGAGTCATTCCCAGTTTTGCTTTTGTGCCCCTGGCCTATCTCAGCCAGGGGCACCCATGATAGCAGCAGACAGCACAGAAGGACAGCTAACCGTCATTTCATTGCCAAATTACACTAGCAGCAGATGGTACAGAATGACTGGTAACCATCTCTACTATCATGCAAAAGCAAATGAATGCTGCTGTGTAGCACTGGAGTATCGCCTCTGTCCACGGCATCCAGTACACATACGGTGACTGTAAAAAAATAAAGCTGAACGGGCTCCATGGTTGCCGTGCTATGGCGTCTGCCAGGGCAATCCAGGGAAAAAGGGCGCGAAATGATTGTCTGCCGTTGCTTTCCCAGAGGAAGGAATGAGTGACGACATTTACCCAGAACCACCCGCGACAATATTTTTGGCCCATCAGCCACTGGGCTCTCAACCCAGAATTCTAAGGGGCGGGGGAGACTGCAGGAACTATGGGATAGCTATGGAATAGCTACCCACAGTGCAACGCTCCGGAAATCGACGCTAGCCTCGGACCATGGACGTACACTGCCGAATTAATGTGCTTAGTGTGGCCGCGTGCACTCAACTTTATACAATCTGTTTTATAAAACCGGTTTATGTAAAATCGGAATAATCCCGTAGTGTAGACGTACCCTGAGTGTAATTTCAAAACCTACATGACACTGGTGCCTTAAACATTTTATTTACAATATGTAGGGTGAGAGTGGGATATTTATTTATGGAATCACTTCATCTGCCTCCAGAATGCCCCAGGGTAAAATGTGGCAGCTGTTCAACAGTGCACAGCAAATTAGGACAGGAAGTGAAGACAAATTCCACCTCAGCAGTAGGAATCTAGTTATCCTTCTGGAATTGGGCCAAGACACTATTGCTAATACCCATATGGTATTTTCACAATATGTGATATGAGTTGTTAAGAACCACAAGTGGTCAAGATTTCTGTTCCACTTTCCATAGTAAAGAAACCTCCACTGGTATCGTGTCCGCTAGCATTATAACAAAGACATTACATCAGTACTAACTCAGAGGGAAGCATGCCATCTAGTGAATCTATCAGTACTATTTCCTGCAGCTGTCTAGCCTTGCCTTAGAGGTTTCCCATGCATGTATTCGCCAGGCTAGAGCCTGCTAAATCTGTGAGATCTGACGTGGTGTGGCAGCCGGTGGTAGGATAAAGTAGAGTATCAAAAAAAAGGGGAGATTAGAACGTCAAAATCTTAATTGTGAATAACAACTAGATCCTACCAGCACAGAATATTATTTCCTAATGTTGACTCTTCTTCAGGTCTGGGAAAGATACTCAGGGCTTGTCTACACTGGCACTTTACAGCGCTGCAACTTTCTCGCTCAGGTGTGAAAAAACAACCCCCTTAGCACTGCAAGTTTCAGTGCTGTAAAGTGCCAGTGTAGACAGTGCATTAGCCCTGGAAACCGCACTTCCCACACTGGTAGCTATTCCTCTCGTCGAGGTGGGGGTTTTATGGCGCTTTAACATTGCTAGTGAAGACATGCCCTCAGAGTGTTACCACTAAATACAAGGTGAAACAGATCCGTAAGGGTAACACATGTTTCAAGAAATCATTCAAAATGAAGTGGGCAATTAACACCTCTGCAATCAGAGGACAAAGGAGAGTTAGTGGGTTACACATTGTTGTAAAGAGACAGAAAACCAGTCTCTCTACTGAGTCCATGATTTTTGTGTCTAGGGGCTTGTCTTCCCCACCAGGGAGATCAATACTGCGGCATTCAATGCAGCAGGTGTCAATTTAGTGGGTCTAGTGAAGACCTGCCAAATCAATGGCAGAGCGCTCTTCAGTCGACCCTGGTACTTCACCTCTCAGAGAAGAGTAAGGTAAGTCAACGGGAGAGCGTGTCCCATCAAAGCAACACAGTGTAGATGCCGCGGTAAGTAGAGCTAATCTACGTCAACTCCAGCTACGTTACTCACATAGCTGTAGTAGTGTAACTTAGGTCGACTTAACCCGGTAGTGAAGACAAGCCCTAGGAGAGCTATGAATTTAAATTCAGTTTAATGTAATTTGAGTTTAATCAGGTAGGTTACTTAGTCTTGGTGCTAGGAGTATCTGATGAGCTTTAGTGCCTATAAGTGCTGATCAAAGAAGTGAAATTTCAAAGCATTCACATTCCATATGCACTTACAGCGTTCTTTGAGAGCCACATATAATCTTCCCTCAATACTTCAGAATATTTACACAAAAAACACAATGTGGAATATATAAACACTACTGGATGGCACTCAGCATGCTGTGCAAACAGACTGCATCTTGGATGATGCCTTCAATTCTGTGGACCTCAATTCCAGAAAGAAGTTAACAAACTGGAGGTTGTTGAGAAGAGCATCAAAGATTATTAGAGGACTGTGAGGCGAGTGGGATTGATTTAGGAGGACAGGAAATATAAAAAATGAAATAAGACTTAGCCAAGCTATTTGTATCCAAGGTGTGTGGCAGATTTGGTTTCCAATAATATCTTTCTCCAGGATCTACTGCCACTTAAGCTATTTTCATTACTGGTTTAGATGAATCCTTTGCAAAGCTGCGTGTTCACAGGGGCTTTCTCACCGATCCTCTGCAGTTGAACATATTGTTTGTCATATGGTGACATCCCATTCATTTGGAAAAGGTCTTAAATTATTGATGCACATTCCAATAGTATACACAGAATGTTCTTTTTCATTAGTTAAATGCGACACAGGTGTAAACTGATTATGTGATTGCCTCAAGGGACAGCCAAAACATTTGGATAACTGCAGATTCATATCAGCTCATTTTAGTTGCTATTGAATTTTGCATTCAAGGAACAAATAAATTGCAGATAATCTAAAATCTGGGTTCAGTTGTTGCTTTCCATTTCTACAGCACTTTCTATGGGACAGTTTCAGCAGACGTTGCAAACTTTACCTTAGCCACACACCTCCCCTGGGAGGAAGGTAGGTGTATCCACAATTTTCAGAAGGGGAAACTGAGACAAAAAGCAGAGGTTGCTTTTCCAATGTGTTTATCACATTTGGAAAGAGAATGCAGGTCTCCAGACTCTTAGGCCTGTGCCTTAAACACAATGCCATCCTACCTCCTGTGACAGACTCAGACCAGTGGGGTACAGGAGTCTGGTAGAGGGAAAATATACTGGTCACTGGGTGAGTAGTTTTCTGTTTCTTGAGTGACCAGAGCAGGGTCTGCACTAGAGTAATCAGGAACCTGCTAGAACCAATTAAGGCAGACAGGCTGATTAGAACACCTGCAGCCAATCAAGGCAGGCTAATCAGGGCATCTGGGTTTAAAAAGGAGCTCACTCCAGTTAGGGAGGGAGGAGCTAGAGGATGGAAAGTGTGTGTGAGGAGCTGGGAGCAAGAGGTGGAAGGAGCTAAGAGGCAGAGGGTGTGCTGCCAGAGGACTAAGGAGTACAAGCGTTATCAGACACCAGGAGAAAGGTCCTGTGGTGAGGATAAAGAAGGTGTTTGGAAGAGGCCATGGGGAAGTAGCCCGGGGAGTTATAGCTGTCATGCAGCTGTTACAGGAGGCACTATAGACAGCTGCAATCCGCAGGACCCTGGGCTGGAACCTGGAGTAGAGGGCAAGCCCGGGTTCCCCCCAAACCTCCCAACTCCTGATCAGACACAGGAGAAGTTGACCCAGACTGTGGGGAAGATCACTGAGGTGAGCAAATCTGCCAAATAAGAGCGGGACCCACCAAGGTAGAGGAGGAACTTTGTCACACTCCTCAGTACCAACCTTAAAAAATAGGGTAAAATAGTTGTTCACGGGTCTAAAAAACTTGGTCCAGTATTAGCAAAGACAGCTAAGTGTAATAAAGAAGCAAATAGGAGGCCAGATGCTCCCCTTCACTGTGTGCAGTAAAGGAAGGGAGCCAAAATAATTAAAAAGGGATAGGGGTAGTCCTGCAACTAGTTGATACAGTTTGCTCCGGCAGACCTGAGACATGCCCCCCAACTTTCCCAAATCCTCCCCAGGAACACCAGCTGGTAGGGGTGCTGTGGGTTTAAGGAAGCATGCCACGCTAGCGAGAAACCACTTTTCGCTGCACGATTCCAAAATTTGACAGCAATCCATGTGGGAGTTAAAAGGCTGCTTGTAATAGCATTAACTCCCACTCAGTGAGGGGGAGTACTTCACTGCCATATGAGAGGGAGTCAGTGACAGCATAGCAGCTGTAAGTGAGAGATCCTGATAGAGGGAGGGGGAAGCAGAATCAGCACAGAGAGGCCAACAGGATTTGCCTGCAGCTCAGTACTTCACGCTACTCACTAGTGCATTGTGCCTCACCACAATCCCCTTTCCAGAGTGGAGAATGTAGCAGGAGCTAAAGGAGCCTCGGGAGGTACCTTTCCTCCAAACTTGTATATCGTGGTCTCTTGTCTGTCAAGTCTCTCTGATACTAACACAGCCAAGGAGTTCTCACAACAATTTTTTTTCTGATGGCCTCAGTTTGGCCACCAACTCTTGCTGGTGGCTGCTCTGACAGTTTTTCCTAAAATGCTTAATTAACTTTAGGGAAACAAATAATTATGCACAGATACATGTCCGAATCATTGTAATTTATTTATAGGGTTTTTGTGTTGTTTTTTTTGCAAACTCAGTAATAAAAATAATGTACAGTTCTCTCTATCCTTTACTGGACCTAAGCAGAAAAGAAACACAAATAAGGTGCTTTGCATGTTTTGCTTTTATTTAATTTTTTTTGGTAGATTTTTTTTTTTTAGACTTGCTAGCTAGTAAGCCTGCTACTGTGAAAAATGCTATTTGTATATTTGTTAATATCACAGCAGACTCACTTATCCCTGGCAAGCTGGGGGACAAATTAAACCCTGGATGGGGAGTTGGATAAGGAGGCAGGAGGGCCAAGGGCAATGGGGGGCTGGAGAAGGCAGCAGTGGTCAGGGTGATGGGGTAGAGGGATGAGTCTGGAGCTGGAGCCTGAGATCCTGCTCCACAGCTAGGTGTTAGAGGAGGCAGCGGGGGCCAGGGGCAGCGGGGGGAGGAGGGTTTGAGCCTGGGGCTGGAGCCTGAACCCCTGCAGCTGGGGGATGGAGCCACTGCCACATGGCCAGATCCTGCTGCCCACCACCCCAGAGGTGATGCCCAAAGCCATCACCCTTGGGAAGGTGGGGAACTCACACTGAAGGGGCCTCTGCTTCCTTCTTTCCTCCCCCTCATCCTCCAATCACCATCCAGGAGGCTGTGGCCACAAGAAAAGCCCCTGGTGGCTGCATTTGAGAAATGCTGCACTAGAAGCACTGAAGCAAGATTGAGGTACATTGCTGTGGCATTATGTGGAAGTTTGCATTGCCTTTAGGACACGAATCAGCTTGTTATGGGGGTGAGGAAGAAATTTTACCCTGGAGGTAGGTTATTCCATAACAGCTTACTGGAAGGTTTCCTGCTCCTTCTCTGCAGTATCTAGTGCTGTCTACTGTTGAAGGCAGAATAGTGGTCTGTATGGATCGCTGGTGTCATCTGGGGTGGACATTTCTATGTACCTGCACTGAGTTAGAGAACTCTAGAAGTTTTCCATACAGCACCTGGCACAAGCACTACTATTCACTCACAATGCATATTTAGAGAACTGACCTGCTTCTTTCTACTTGGAAATGCATTGAGCTTGAGTTTTATTCAGAAGATATGAGGCAGGCCTAGGCCTGTTCCAAAAGTTGACAAATTTTAAAATATTAATGATATGCTTGCTTGTCCTTAGTATAATTTATCCATGTTAACCTACACCAGAATGTCACTTGAAAGTTAACAGCAGTTTATACACAAGCATCAAATATTTAGTAGTGGTTTAGGAAAATAATAATTGGTAAAAAAATCAAAGCTGCTATTTGCACTCTTTGATTAATGTTTGCAAGCTGAAGTTTTGAGAATAAAATAGTGCCTCAGCAATTTTCTTTATCCTTATAAACACATTGGGCCTGATCCTGGTGCCTGTTAGGGCTGCTTAATGAGTGGCATGGGGATTTACCCAGAGTGGAAGCGGGAGGTTACAAGGCGAAAGGGGTATGTGTAGCTAAAATGCTGTTGCTCTCTGGCCATTTGCAGCTCAGAAATAGCCCTTGGGGTCTGTTGCTGCCAGCCAAAGTTAAGAGCAGCCTTGAGGCTGTTCTAATGATCACCAGGGAATGAACAGGCCCCAAAATTGGGGAGTGACAAGCTACCTTAGTGCCCCTCACCAAGCACTGCTCCAACACAGCTCAGGATCTCACCTATACTCTTTTTAAAATGTGGCCTTTGAAGTTTAATATTTTATATAATGGTCTTTTGTTAAGGGCCTGCAATTTTGTGCCCCTTATCCATCCCCCCCCCACACACACACACACACTCATAGTGGACAAGATATTCAGCTATTGTAAATCAGCATGTAGTTCCATTGCAACAAAGTTGATGCTGAAAGTTCAGGTAGATGTTGAAAGTCTGTTTGCGCTCACTAACAACTAGTTGCAAAACTGCAGGTAAAAACATCAGGCTCCATCTTGCAAGGTTCTGAATGCCCATAACTCACTTTGAAGCCCCTTACTGCAATATTATAGTACTTTCTAATTCCATCCTGGGGCCTTGGTTCAATGCTGACCCTGAAAGAAGTGACATACTTAAACACTTACAACAGTTCTTTGAATACCTGAGTTTTCCTTGGAGATCTGCTCTGTAAGTATGATGCAGACCCAAATTACCGTAGTGGATAAGATTTGCTGAGATCAGACGCCCAGGTGAGTGTGGCTGTGGACTGCATCAGTTAAGGCTGATTTTAATTGAACTGAAAAAAAAAAAGTAATGGAAACTAAATGAAAAAAGTCCATTTTTTTTTTCAAAATTTCACACAATTTTAGATGGAGACTTTTTGGTTGATGTTTTTGGCTGGGGAAAGCTGTTTTGTTTTGCTTTGTCTTTTGACAAGCTATAGTTAACACCCGTTTTTAGCACCCCTACACTAAAGGGGTGATAGCGGTGCTGAGAATTCTATGTGTATAGTGCTGTGAGAGCTTCAGATGAAAGGGGCCATGTGAACTCCTGTCCTTAGGGCTCCTTCCCTCATGAAAACCTGAAGAGTTTGAAATGAACATAGAGTCTTTGAACCAGCATTTCATCTTGCAAGGGGGAACCTAATGACTATTGTAGCGGGACTTAAAGACTTTATAGTCTCACCATTGATGTGATGCTAATGTTTTAGTGAGGGGCTCCCACAAAATTTTCTCTTTAACTCTGATAAACCTCAAATAAACCAGTTGGTAAGCAACCATAGTACATTTACATGAAAAACTCAGACTTTTTCTCCTTTGTAAGGTATCTTGGGTGTGACGGATTGTGAATGTTCTTAATATTTTCTCTGAATACTGTGTGGGTGCCTCAGTTTCCCCTATGCCTCTCTGCTCCACCATCACCAGTTCATGCTGCTGCTGCTTCTCCTGCAGCTCTTTCTCAGGCTCTCACTGTCTCTCACAGTCCTCTCGCTCCTTTGGACCCAGCTCTAGTCCCATCTGTGTCTGACCCCCTGATAGGGAACCCGATCGTGAAGACCCCCATCTGGTCGGGGACAGGAGTCTTGAGGGAGCCTGGCTACTGCTCCAGCTGCTCCCAAATCCTCTTGTAGCCCCATTTGGGTCAGGAATCTGCTCCTTAGAGCGGTCATCGTCCTCCAGCTGCACAATTAACTGTGCTTTGGTGAACTTTCCAATGCGTAACCCTCTCTTTTTGCGCAGGATTACAATGTCCTTCTTAAGGAGATGGTGATAGACCATTACTTCGCTGTTCCCAAGTTGCTGTGGACTCACAGGCCTGTGTGCTCTCAGCTCCCCATGGTTTTCCAGGAGGAACCCCTAGTGTGCCAACCCTTCTCAAGGTCACCACCTCTCTCCCAGGGTAAAGCTGTAGATTCCTCTGCCCCTGGAACCACTTGCTGAAGTCCCCAGGGGGACCCCGTTACTGCAACAGTCCTTCTGGCTCCCAGGGTCAAGCAGCAGACTCCTCCACCCCTGGGACTGCTCACTGCAGTCCCTAGGGGGACTGTGTTACTGCAACAGTCCTCGCTGGTCATATACTCCCAAGGGTTAAGCGTAGCTCACTCCGAAACCACTCCTCTCTGAGCCTTCAGCATGCCTGGTCCTTGTTAATTCCCCTTCGTTTTACTGCTCCCCAGTCACTTACTGCAAGAAGCATCATTCATGGGGTGCAGTACATCCCACCAGTTGTCACGGAGTCACTGGGCAATGCTCTGGAACTACTCCATACAAAGCCAGTCAGGACTCTGGGGGAGCATGGCTCCTCTCTTTGAGCACACTGTCTCCAGGGCAAGAAGCTGTCACAGCTTCGACCTTCCTGGGTCTGGCCTCGGAGCATTCAGCATCCCCTTGTCACACCGTGTACCTCCCACAACAAGTCCATACAGGTGTGGCTTTTGGGGGAGCCAGTGGGACCTGCACCCCAATTCCTCAGTCAGACGTGACTCTCAGCCACCCAGAAAAGCAGAAAGTTTATTAGATGACAGGAACACAGTCTAAAACATAGCTTGTAGGTATAGAAACAGGACCCCTAAGTCAGGTCCATCTTGGGGGTACAGAGGCCAGACCATGGGACTGGGCCTCCCTCTCTTTCCCCAGCCAGCTCCAAACTGAAACCCCCTCCAGCCCCTCTTCTGTCTTGTGTCTCTTTCCTGAGCCAGGAGGCCACCTGATCTCTTTGTTCTCCAACACCTTCAGTTGACACCTTTGCAGGGGAGGGGCCCAGGCCATCAGTTGCCAGGAGACAGGAGTCAGCCAGTCTCTATGCAGACAGCATCACACTGGCCCTCTAAGGCTCTGCAACAATCACACACCCTTATCCCACCACCTAGATACTTAAGAAAGGCATAGGGGAAACTGAGGCACACACAATATTCAGAGAAATCATTAAGAACATTCCCACTTCGTCACACTTGGTTCTGTAGCACAGTGCTCAGCTTGTGATGCTTGAAAAGGTGACAGGGAATGAAGTCCTTATTTGTGGTGCAGGGAAATTGTCTCCTGGGAAATCTTTTGTGATTATTTGCCTTTTGGTGCAATGTAGTCCATTCCAAAGGCAAAAAAATTTCCTCTTCAGAAGTATTTTTATGAACCCCAGGGATTAGTCATTTCTGGCATGAATGATTTAGCCTGTATCCAGAGAAGGGGTGGACTCCATCAGAGGCAGGGAAATCACTCCCACTGTTTTCAAAATGGCGGTGAAATTTTTAACAAGGCAGCTCACAAGAGCCCCCTGGAGCACTGCCTGTTGTGTGTCCTTTGAAGAAATTTGCTGGAGACTTGGGGCCATATTTTTCAAAGGGTATTGCATAGATATCCTGTTAGTACAATTTTAGCAAATAAACAGCAATCCTTTTAAGTAATTCTTCTGCTTCCTATAGAAATTATGTTCTATGAAATAGTTTAAACAAATGGTTCCATTAACTGTCTCTAATGTTAGCAATTTAGCAAACTGGTGCCAATTATATTGTCTTCTGGACATAAACTATAGAACCAAATAACCATACATTTTGGGGAGGAAAGGCAGATGAAACAGCAATCAAACGTTCAGATTGCAGTTACATACATGTGCGGTATTAGATTAAAATCTCTGACAGATGTTCACTAGTATTTCTACTCAACAGAAAAATGGTGGAGCTACAGTAGTCATGCATTTGTCATTTTCTGTGAAAATGATGGTTTCAGCTGCCATTCTGCCTGATATATTTGTACCAGATTAAGTCTGGTTAAAATCTTACACTTAAAGCATAGTTACTAATCACACCATAGATTATTAAAACTGATGGTTATAATAACAGCTACTACTTTTTGGTTTCTGTATTGTTTAAACTGTCCTTCGTTGCAGATATTGAAAATAGACCTACATTAGTAAACATCACTTTATTTTCTATTCAGCTTCATTTAAATTTCTCATTGGCTTTTCTACCATATTGGTGCAGTGTGTGGATTACACATATTGCAAGGATTTTGGGACGGAGGGGCATTAGAGGAGGGGGGATTTTCTCTATTGGAATTGGAGGTTGGGGAAAATCATGGAAATAAAATTCTCATAGCCATATACAAACAAAAAACCCTTTGGCATCAAAAGCACAAGGTCCTACCAAATAAGCTATGATGTGACTGTGTATACTTAAACTAGTGTATTACGGAAACATTTCTACTAATCTTTGGCTTAGGGAAAATTTGGCTGGGCCCAAATTTGACCTGACTGCTTCCCTGTAAGTTGTTACTGAAATATCATTGAAAATCAATGGGACATGGGATTCTAAGTGCCTATGTCACTTTTGGAAATGTTTTACATTGTTACCCTTGGTCACTATCAGCATTTTCCATAATATAGAAGACCTGGGAGATTCCATACCCCATGACTGTTCCTTTGAACCTCTTACTCATCAATCTGTTATTTAGGTGGTGAAGGCAAAGAGGCATGGGAGCAAATTTATACAAGTACAGCAATTCCTTTCCAGATCTCTCACTATAAAAATGTGGAGTTATTCAACCAAAATTTTGGATCTTTGCACAGTCATTGGATATTCAATTCCAAGGCCAAAAGGGACCATTGTGATCACCTAGTCTGACCTCATGCATAACACAGGCCATAAAACTTCCCAAAAAAAATCCTAGAGCAGATCTTTTAGGAAAAAAAACATCCAATTTGGATTTAAAAATTGTCAGAGATGGAGAATTCCAATTAGGGGTGGGGACAGGTAGCTCAACCAGGAGGTGTGGCCTTTCCCTAGGGGTCCCTGGGCTGGTTTAACCTGTTCCTCTCCACTGTTCAATGACAGAGCCAAATAGGCTACACTAGGAGACTTTTGTTATTTTAAGTACCCAATAAGAGCTGAAATCACTTGTGTTGGGGCATGGTTTTTTTTTCTTCTTTTTTTATAGCACTGGAATGGGTTATCTAGGGAGGTGGTGGACTCTCCTTCCTTAGAGGTTTTTAAGATCAGGCTTGACAAAGCCCTGACTGGGATGATTTAGTTAGGGATTGGTTCTGCATTGAGCAGGGGGTTGGACAAAATGGCCTCCTGAGGTCCCTTCCAACCCTGCTATTTTATGATTCTATGAATTCACCATGACCCTTGGTGAATTGTTAATTATTCTCACTGTTAAAAAATTTCCCCTTATTTTCAGTCTGAATTTGTCTAGCTTTAATTTCTAGCCACTGGCTTGTGTTACACCTTTCTCTGCTAGATTGAAGAGCTCCTTATTAAATATTTGTTTCCCATGTAGATATTTATAGACTGTAATAAAGTCACCCCTTATCCTTCTTTTTCTTAAGCTAAATAGATTGAGCTCTTTGAGTCTATCATTATAAGGCATGTTCTCAAATCCTTTCATCGTTCTCATGACTCTTCTATGAACCCTCTTCAATTAAAGTCAAACATGAAAATTCCTACTTTGCCTGCAAAGAGCTTATTTTAATCAACAGCAACAGAAAAGGCTGAGGATGAGGACCATTTTTTTTTAGATACCCTGTTTAAGCTAGGGTAAATCATGCATGGATATTATTAAGCTTCTTGAATTTTTTACTGGTTCTGAGAATGTTTCGATCTCAAAATAATTGTAAAGGACAGTAAAACATCTTGATGACGCATCATAAAATTTTCCAAAACCCCTGTGTCCCATTTTAAAAAATGATGGAGGCATTCGGTGAGATTTAGGGTCCTAAGTGCACAAATTACTTTAAAAAATGAGACTGGTAGTTAAGGCTTTCTCTACACTGTGGGCTAGGATGATTACCCTGCTCATGTACATACTCGCCCCGGCTTTTACTGAGCTGGCACCCAGTGTAAATAGCAATGTAGCCACAGTAGCAGCAGCAGAGGTACGGCTGAGCCATGCTGAGTATATACCCACTGATTCCAGGCAGGTTTGTATTTGACATGGCTCAGCCTTGCCTCCACTGCTGCTCCCTGAGCTGGAGCAGCTACACGTCCATTTAGGCCCATACTAGCTCTACAAGAACTAGTGTAAATATGTATCCATGAGCAGGGGACTCCGACTCATCGCTTGTAGTATAGACATATACTACATAGACTTAGCCTTTTTTGAAAATTTTACCCACAGTCTATATGGGATTCAAAATTATCCATGTAGGCTGTGACAGGAAATTTACCCAAAATTAGTCTGCCAAAGGTAAATTATTTAAGTGATCTGGATGGGTACAGTCTGGAAACATTATCTCATGTGATTTAAAAGGTTTTATAATATGTCTTTAAGGTCCAGAGTTTTGTATTTATACATAGTTGTGTGTTTTATATGAACTCTGGGCACAGGAAAGGGGTCAGATGGACTGAAGAGGAACAGGAATGAGCAGCAGCATTGTAGCTTTCTCCACTCATCCTGAACTGGATGGGGCATTTTTAGGGGTGAAAGGTAGTTCAGTTTGCATGGTCCATTCAGTCGTCTTCTTCTCTGTTGAGATTGGTTTTTGTGATATGGCAGCTATCGACTAACAACTGGGTTAACTCATTTAATAAAGAGTAAGTCACTGGTTTTCAGAATGTATCATGTCGGTAACAAGCCAGGTTTTTAACCAACCATCTACTGGTGAAAGGCTCTGCACACAAATGTCAGTCTCCCTCAGATGCCAATCTACTGCACCACAGACCATCCATGGTTCTACACACAATGCTTGAATAAAATAACCCGCTTTCACCCTCTTAAAGTGTACCATGCTATTCTTTTCACTTAAATAAGCAGGAAGGACATATCATGTGTCATACTGATGTAATAATAATTAATTAATTAATACCTGACTCTTCTATAGTGCTTTTCTTTAGTAGATCTCAAAGCACTTTACCGAGGAGGGCAATATTAGTTTCCCCATTTTACATATCAGGAAACTGAGGCACAAAACAGGAAATGGCTTGGCCAAAGTCACCCATCAGGCCAGGGGCAAAGCTGGGAACAGCACTTAAGTCTCCTGAGTCCCAGTCTGGTACACTATTAATTAGGCTACACTGCCTTCCATCAATTGTATCTTCTGTAAGAACTTGGCATCTAAGAATCAGTGAAACAAATCAAACTGTTCAAATTAAGGCCTTATCTACCTTTAAAAGTTTGCCACTTCAGCTATGCTGGCGGAGTTAAAAACTGCAAAAAAACCCAAACAGCTGCCTAGTGTAGATGCAGTTATACTGGTGAAGAAGTGGCAAACTGAAAGGTCTGGTCTAGAAAATTAGGTTGGTTGGTTTTACTACGTCGGTCAGTGGTATGAAAAGTCGCTGACCTAAGTCCCTGTGTGGACAGTGCTAGGTCAATGGAAGAATTCTTCTGTCAATCTCGCTATCGCTTCTCAGGGAGGTGAATTACCTATACTGATAGGAGACCCTCTGCTGTCAGTGTAGGGAGTGTCTGAACTGAAGTTCTAGAGGGATGCTGTAGTGTTTTAAGTGTAGACATACCCTAGAGTGCCATGCATGGTTATAACTGCATCTACACTACAGTTGTTTTGGCACCACCATTTTTAAATTAAATTGATAAAAAGTCACACTCTTTAACAACACAGTTACACTAGTAATACTTTTTAAGAGTACACCAGGACTTATTAAAAATTGTAGCATTGTGCTTATTAAAGGACAACATGTGCAACTCGGCCTGCTAACCTGTGTGAAGACTACCAAGGATCTTGTCTTCACCTGGATTTTTTCTTGTGTTAGTTAGAACATAAGAACAGTCATATTGGGTCGGACCAATGATCCATCTAGCCCAGTAGATAATGGCCAATGCCAGGTGCTTCAGAAGGGTTAAACAGAAGAGGGCAATTATTGAGTGATCCGTCCCCTGTTGTCCACACTCAGCATCTGGCAGTCAGAGGCTAGGGATACCAGAGCATGGCATTGCATTCCTGACCACCTTGGCTGATAGCCATTGATGAACCTATCCTCTATGAACTTATCTAATTCTTTTTTGACTCAGTCATAGTTTTGGTCTTCACAATGGAAGCTTGGCAATGAGTTCCACGGGTTGACGGTGCATCATGTGAAGTACTTCCTTTTGTTTGTTTTAGACCTGCTGCTTATTAATTTTATTGGATGACCCCTGGTTCTTGTGGTTTGTGAATCATAGACTCATAGGGTTCGAAGGGACTGCAAGTAATCCCCTGCCAAGATGCAGGATTTGTTGTGTTTAAACCATCCAAGACATATGGCTGCCCAGCCTCCTTTTGAAATCCTCCAGCAAAGGAGCTTCCACAATCTCCCTCAGCAGTCTGTTCCATTGTCCTACTGCTCTCACAGTTAGGAAGTTTTTCCTGTGGTTTAATCTAAAACTATGTCTACACTAGCACTTTTGTCAGTAAAACCTTTGTCAGTCAAAGGTGTGAAAAAACACACCCCTGACCGACATACATTTCACCAACAAAAGCACCGGTGTGGACAGAGCTATGTCGGTGGGAGATGCTCACCTGCGAACATAGCTACCGCTGCTCATTGTGGGTGATTTAATTACACTCACAGGAGAGCTCTCTCCCGCCGGCATAGAGCGGCTACACGGGAGACCTTACAGTGGCGCAGCTGCAGCAGTAGAGCTGTGCCATTGTTGTGTAGACACAGCCTGAATCTGCTATGCCATAGTTTGAACCTATTGCCTCTTTTCCAGGATGAAAAGTCCCAGGCATTTAATCTCTTCTCATATGGAAACTATGCCATACCCTTAATCATTTTTGTTGACCTTCCCTGTACTTTTTCCTGTTCTAATATATCATTTTTGAGATGAGGCAACCAGAACAGCACACAATATTCAAGGTGTGGGTGTACCATGGATTTATGTATTGGCATTATGATATTAGCTATCTTATTATCTATCCCTTTCCTAATGGTTCCTAACATTCTGTTTGCTTTTTTAACTATCCCTGTACATTGAGCAGATATTTTCAGAGAACTATCCACAATGACTCCAAGATCTCTTTCTTGAGTGGTAACAGTTAATTGAGATCCGATCATTTTATATGTATAGTTGGGATTATGTTTTCCAACATGCATTACTTTGCATTATCCACATTGAATTTCATCTGCCATTTTGTTGCCCAGTCACCCAGTTTTGTGAGATTCCTTTGTAAATCTTCACAGTCTCCTTTAGACCATCTTGGTTCATTTTGTGTCATCTGCAAATTTTGCCACCTCATTGTTTAGCTGTTTTTCCAGCTCACTTATGAATATGTTGAACAGCCCTGGTCCAAGTAGAGATCTCTGTGGATCACTACTATTTACTTCTCTCCATTCTGAAAACTGACCAGTTATTCCTACCTGTTGTTTCCTGTCTTTTAACCAATTACTGATCCATGAGAGGATCTTCCCTCTTATCCCATGACTGCTTACATTGATTAAATAATACATGTTAAGTACAAGTTACCACATGTTTAGCTAACCCATGGTAAAAACACACACTTTTTCCTAATGTGAAGTGGCAGGAACTAGGTGTGTTTGGTGGGTTTTTTTTTGTTGTTTGTTTTTATTTTGTTTTATTTTTTTAGAAACTGTAATCTTTTTAGATTAAACACAGCTGAATTTCAGGTCTCAAGGGGAAAAAGATCTTTCTCCATTCCCAATGTACCTTCTAATCAATTTTTTTAAAAAGAAAAGAAAAAAAGAGGAAAAACCTTTGGGTGCAAAAACTTGGCACTTTTCAAAAGGTATTAGTAACAACTTTTAAATTTTCAAGAAGCAGAGCTTGAGAAACATTCATTGTGTATGTGATACTAATACAAGCGAATGCAAGACAGAAAGAATTTTTAAAGCTCTTGGGCCATATTTATGATGTGACCCAAAGCATAATACAGTCAAGTCCACTTAAGAACCATTCAAAGGAAAATTCATTCATCCAAGGTTTTCACTAATGTAATATACACCTAGTTTTTCACTTTGAAAACACTCATCCTCACAAAATCCCTGGAAGAGATAGAGTTTTTATTATCTCCATTTGGATGGAGAAACAAAATCAGAAATCAGCTGACTTTACCCAAGACCCCAGTCTCGCTGTTGCAGTCAGGATAAGAATGGACTTCTTGGCTTGTGGGCCTGGGTTCAAGCCATTAGAACAGATGAGGGAAAAAACTGAGTCAGTGAGACCAAATGTCTGTGCTCAAACCAGAGATATAGTAAATATCTGGTGAGTTTCCACCTGACTCCCATTCCTCTGCTCAGACCACTAGACTAGTGGTTCCCTTTGGATATTGACAACAAATGATTCTCTATTCAATGTCAATTGAAAATGAGTGACTTTCTGCTTCTCACAGTACTTACCATTGCTTGTAGCACAGAAGTTGTCTACATTATTCAGTTAGCTGCACTATATATTTTAATGTTTTCAGCTACCTGGTCGGTTTGTAAAAGAATGAGCTGTACAGGAACTGAACCCAGATTTCCTGAGTCCCACTCTGAACCTTAACCCTAAGACCATTAAACGCCCATTCCCTGAGTCAAAATTAAAATGAATTGGTCAACACTTCAAGGACTGTATGGATTGTAAAGCATCCAGCTAACTTTAGGGACTGTAGAAATAATTAATTTTTAGTATTCAGCTGCTTCATGAGTTATATTAGAACAGATGATTATATTAAGGATAACTGGGAGAAAGTAATAGGGCTTCTTCTTATTACTGTCCATGAATTGATGCTCCTCAGCTATAGCCTGTTCTATATTTAATGACTGGTATCTTCTCCATTTAGAGGCAGCACCATAAAATGTGTCTCTTCTAAAGAGACTTAACATATAACGTGTATAGAGACAATGTACTGTAGTATGGTGAGCAACCTGCAGCCCGCGGGCCACACACGGTCTGTCAGGTTGTCCACCACTGTCAGGATAAGTATTTTGCTAGCTGCATGAGATTTACGCAGCCAAACTGTAAAGCTAAACAGCTAGCTGGCTTCTATATTTACAAGAACCGAAGCAGTTAAATGATTCAGCTGCCTCCTAATGTGGTTTATATTTGAATTCTTGGGGGGTGGGGGAGAAGTTATTGCCATAACAAGGTCTACTGCTAAACTGAACATATGTTGCTCATAATGTCACTTTCTAAATCAATGAAATTATCATTATAGAACATGTCGACAAATTAGACATGTAAAGTGCAGGCTGTATGTGGGAGAGATGTAATTTGGCTCTATAAAAAGAAATTAAACAATAAAATATCAATGACAGATGTAGTTAGCTAAAGGTTTTGAGGTTTAAATACCAATTTGTGAAAAAAAAATTATGCAGATCCAATCAGGGTACAAGATAAAAATACCAGCTTTCATGCAACAAGATGATTAAGTATTTGGACCAGATGTTCAGAGACCTTAGCTGTGCCCTTTATTTAACTGGCAAGCAGGCTGGCAAGTTCTTAAATGTGTAAAATCCAGGTAATGGAGGCTAGCTCAGATGGAAGTAATAAAACAATCAAATATCAAGAGTCATTCATGGCTGCGCACTATAGACGTTTTATACATTTGAAACATGTTTTCCGGCACACTAGCATTAGTTTTAAAGAAAAAAAGGGAGAAGGGGGTTAAAAAAGAAAGTTACTTTACTTTGGAAAAAGGAAATGTTTCATTTTGTTTGCCAAAATGGGTCTAGTCATTGAATTAATTTAACATATTGTAGACATTATCACAGGTTATCAGATTTTATACCTCTCAAGTGTCAGCTAATATCTGTGTCAGGATTATGGATTATATTCCAGGCTTGCAGTTGCTGTGTGACTGTGGTTAAATCCTTTAGGACAAAATTTTCAAATGGTCACAGGTCCACCAAGGATGGTCTTGTAGTTAAAGCCCTGGTTCGTCATTTGTAAGATATGGGTTCAGTTTCTAGCTCTTCCACAGACTCCGTGGGGCACTCATTTAGTCTCTCGGTGCCTCAATTGCCCTTCCATAAAATGAGCCTCTAGTAGCAGCCAGCAGCTCTGTAGCCATTTCTATGGGGAAAAGGAAATTCTGTGCACGCAACATTAATTTCTGCAAAATTCTGCCCCACGCAGTGGTGCAGAATTCTCCCAGGAGTATTTAGGGCACAAATAGAAGATTCTCATGCATGGACATTTCAGAAAGATGGCTGGGTGCATGTAAAATGTTTGCACTCCAAAGGACAGGCGCCTGGAAATGGGCTGAGTTATGGAGGTGGCCTCCCTCAAAGACAGGCACCCACAGCTTATTTTCCAAATTGCGCGAGGCTGTCTTATTTGTGCACAAGTTAGCTATGGTTCAGTCAGGTGGAAGTCACTGGTGTAGACGGTCTCCTGTCACCCTCTACTGACTACTGGGCCATGTCACTACAGTTCAAAAGAGGCAGTTGTAGAGGAATACTGGTTCATAAATTATTTGTTTACCAGCCTCTGTATCAGGGGCTCATTCACCTGCACATCTACCAATGTGATATATGCCATCATGTGCCAGCAATGCCCCTCTGCTATGGACAGTCTCTATACAAAAGAATAAATGGACACAAATCTGACATCAGGAATCATAATATTCAAAAACCAGTAGGAGAACACTTCAATCTCTCTGGTCACTCAATAACAGACTTAAAGGTGGCAGTTTTGCAACAGAAGAGCTTCAAAAACAGACTCCAATGAGAAACTGAACTTGAATTGATATGCAGACTAGATACCATCAGTTTAGGCTTAAACAGAGACTGGGAATGGCTGAGCCATTACACGCATTGAATCTGCTTCCCATGTTCAGTATGCTCACACCTTCTTGTCAAGCTGTCTGAAATGGATCATCTTGATTATCACTACAAAAGTTTTTTTTTCTTACTGTTAATAGCTCATCTTAATTAATTAGCCTCTTGGAGTTGGCAGGGCAACTCCCACCTTTTCATGTTCTCTGTATGTATATATATATCCTCACTATATGTTCCATTCTATGCATCCAATGAAGTGGGCTATAGCCCACGAAAACTTATGCTCAAATACATTTGTTAGTCTCTAAGGTGCCACAAGTACTCCTGTTCTTTTTGCAGATACAGACTAATACGGCTGCTACTCTGATACCTCAATATGGCATCTCCTCTCCATTCAACAAATTGGGCTTCCTTTCAGGACCTAATCCCCTCCCAAGCTATTTAGACCACTGCTTCTGCCAAAAATTTTGACAACATTTAACCATAGAGCTGCAGCCTGTCATGCTTTGTAATGGTAGTTTTATATGCATGGAGGCATGCTGTATAGGTTAATAATATCTATTTTTTTTATACTTAGGTGACTGCAAGAGGTGTTTTCCATGTAGTGCCAAGCAGCCAGCCTTACTGGCACTCAAGCTTTCAAAATTGGCTGAACGGAGGAGGCTGCACCTCTGAATAGCATGTGTCCAATCTGCCAGCCCCACCGGGTGAATGAGGCAGCTGCAGGCAATTTAGAATCTTGGCTGTCCAGCCTAAGTGACTGCCCTTGAGAGGAATAGCAGCCTGGTTTACTCAAAGGTGATAAATGCCTGTTTTCATTTGGTACCATGCACTCATACCAAACCTTGCAGCACCACCTGCTCTAGCATAGAAACATACATGTCCTATACCTGCCCTTCTCCCCTGTCTCCTAGTGACTTAGTCCTGAGCCCCTTCTCCCCGAGCCCCTTTACGAAATGGAGGCACAGATTGATTTCATGGCTCTGCTCCATAATATTTTGCATATTGTCCCTGGGGTAGGGTCTGGACACAAGTTACTAACAATCGGTTGCTGCCCTGGGGTTAGCCACAGTGGAAGGAGAGCCCATCTCTGCCATTACTGCACTAGCTGACAGATGTGGCTCCCTCATTAGCGTCGATGCACAGGAAAGTTAGGAAAAGTTCTGAAGTAAGAGAGACGATGCAGGCTTTAAAATGGATGCAAACAGCAGGCTCTATTGCTTAGTATAACGAGTATGCTTCGGGCATCAATGGCCTGTTATGTATATTTCTCCTCATAAGGAGTGTCCTAATGCCACTGTTACGGAGAGCATGGTCCCAAGTCTATGCAAAACTTTGTCCTGGATCCAATTTTCCTCCAATCTGATGTTGCCAGAATGATAAAACACTTTGCAATCTACTCCTCTAATTTAACCACAAGTTTCCAGTCCTTACGTACCAGGGTTAGAATGCTGGCAGGCAGGAGTAGTTTGAAGGGTTCCAGCCCCTGAAGCCTCGCTAGGCATCCATGGCCCAGGAAGTATAGCAACTCACATGCAGAGGACAGAACAACCAGGACGTTTAGGGTGAGGTGCCTGTGGTTACCTGGTGCGATGGATATTCTCTTTTCAACCACTCCTGATCATGATCACCACAACTGTCAAAATGATCAAAAAGCATATTTGGCCATATTTTAATTAACCCTGTGGCCACATCAAACTATTGCCTAGATGAGAAATAATCCATGGATAGAAATTCAGGAAGAGAATGATTTGCCCATCCAGCCATTTTATTTCCTGCACATTCTAAAGCTTGCAACCATCTTCTAGTTCTTGAGCATGTCATTGCTCTACAGGATCAATAATCACCTAATTTCCTCTGCTCATTTTTTGAAGTATGCCATCCCCTGGCACTCCTTGCACTAGTGCACAGGAAGTTGATGCGATGCCACTCTGAACTGCCGTTGCCTGAGGAAGGGTCAATATAGCTTAATGGCACACACAAGCCACATTTCCACATTTAGAGCTACACGTGCAGGCAAGTCTATGTGTGCACGTGACTTTGGAAATGACCAATTATAGCTTACTTTTGAGCCCACCTAAGCTTGCGCACCCATTGTTGAAAAGAGCAGAAATGTTATTTAACAGGTTTTCTCCAGACCGGCTTTAGGAGATAGATCCCAGGCTGTGTGTGCTAAAGAGCATGCACCTCTGAGCTCCACTGCATGTGTATGTAATTCTTTGAAATGTGGACTTCCGCAATTCTGTTAAAGGCCGCCCCTTTGGGGATGATACTTGCAGTTCTTCACAGGAGGTGGAAAGATTTAATGAATGTTTTTAAAGCAAGAACAAATGAGTCTAAGCTGGCCATGAATAAATTTAGTTTGAAAACTAGAAGAAGGCTTCTAGCCATCAAAAGGAGAGAAGTTCTGGAGCAGCCTCCAAATAGGAGTAGGAATAGGGTGCAAACAACCCCACTAGTTTTAAGATGGCACTTGATACATTTATGAATCTTGGATCTTGGAGTCGTCGTGGATAGTTCTCTGAAGATGCCAACGCAGTGTGCAGAGGCGGTCAAAAAAGCACACAGGATGTTAGGAATCATTAAAAAGGGGACAGAGAATAAGACGGAGAATATATTATTGCCCTTATATAAATCGATGGTATGCCCACATCTTGAATACTGCGTACAGATGCAGTCACCTCATCTCAAAAAAGATATAGTGGCACTAGAAAAGGTTCAGAGAAGGGCAACTAAAATGATTAGGGGTTTGGAGAGGGTCCCATATGAGGAGAGATTAAAGAGGCTAGGACTTTTCAGCTTGGAAAAGAGGAGACTAAGGGGGGATATGATAGAGGTATATAAAATCATGAGTGATGTGGAGAAAGTAGATAAGGAAAAGTTATTTACTTGTTCCCATAATACAAGAACTAGGGGTCACCAAATGAAATTAATAGGCAGCAGGTTTTAAACAAATAAAAGGACGTTCTTCTTCACACAGCACACAGTCAACTTGTGGAACTCCTTACCTGAGGAGGTTGTGAAGGCTAGGACTATAACAGCGTTTAAAAGAGAACTGGATAAATTCATGGAGGTTAAGCCCATTAATGGCTATTAGCCACAGTGGGTAAGGAATGGTGTCCCTAGACTCTGTTTGTCAGAGGGTGGAGATGGATGGCAGGGGAGAGATCACTTGATCATTACCTGTTAGGTTCACTCCCTCTGGGGCACCTGGCATTGGCCACTGTTGGTAAACAGGATACTGGGCTAGATGGGCCTTTGGTCTGACCCAGTACGGCCATTCTTATGTTCTTATCAAAAGGTTTAGATGGTTGGGTTGTCTGCAATACAGGAAGAGGAATAAACTTAGGACTAGAAGGGGCCTCCTGGGTCATTATGTTCTTCCTTCCTGAAATGCTTTGAGTTTCCTTGAGTCAAGAATACCATGAGCTCAATTCTGTTCCCCTTTCTCGTGATGAGTAATATCTTTAAAATGTCACTAAATCTGACAGAATCTGGTCCTAAATTAGCAGTTTATTATTTGAATTGGGGAAAGGACTCTTTAAGGACCAGATTCTGATACACTTACATTATGGAAAAAAGTCTAACTGGCTTCAAGACTGAACTTGGCAAGTTTATGGAGGGGATGGTATGGTGAGACAGCCTACAATGGCATGTATCTAATCTGCAACTCCTAGCAGTAAATATCTCCAATGACTGATGATGGAACACTACATGGGGAGGGCTCTGAGTTGTTACAGAGAATTCTTTCCTAGGCGTCTGGCTGGTTGGTCTTGCCCAAATGCTCAGAGTCTAACTGATTACCATATTTGAGGTAGAGAAGGAATTTTCCCCCAGGTCAGACTGGCAGAGACCCTGGTGGGAGGGGTTTGCCTTCCTCTGCACAGGTCACAGGTCCTCTGCACAGGTCACTCGCAGGTTTAAACTAGTGTAAATGGTGAATTCTCTGTAACTTGAAGCCTTTAAAAAAATCATGATTTGAGGACTTCAATAACTCAGCCAGAGGCTGGAGTCTATTACAGGAGTGGATGGAAAAGGTTCTGTGGCCTGCAATGTACAGGAGGTCAGATTAGATTATCATGATGGTCCCGTCTGAATTTAAAGTCTATGAGTCTATGATTCCTCAAGTAGCCGCATTGACTATTGCAGAATAAAGTGCTACTTGCCATGGGTAAGAGTCCCGGAATGTAGCCTTAGATGTTTAAAGGCACTTGAACGTAATGACAACTTTCTTTTTACTGTTTCACATACCTCATTCTCCTTTTAGTTCTCTGTTTTCAAAGTGACGTGCATTTAGGGAGTGCTCATATCAACCTCAAAAACTGTTTAAAACATCTTTGCCTGTAGATTTTACATGCTATATGGAAAGTTCCCATAGAATTCCACTTGCATAACTGCATTTGATTGAATTTTATATTTTCTTTGTGCACGGGTCAAGCTTGCTATAAATCATATCTGCAGAGTAATACCTGATTTCTGAGAGTCATTACTCTTTTTAAAAAAATTCTTCTGTCCTTTCATTTCTATCGCACTGCATTAAGTACACCAATTACACTAAACTACATCATTATATTTGAATCAGGATAGCAAAACACCATAACTTAGGCTACCTGGAGGTCACCTAAGACCCCCTGCTTGCTGCTAGTTGAAATTTTGGAGAGTTCAACACATTTCTGTTTCTAGCATTGGGCTGGTGTTATTTTTAATGGTGTTTTCTTTTGTCTGGACACGATTAGAAATATATTCAATATTTTTCCAAGATGCTTTTCAAAAAAGAAAAACCTGTTGACGTCTCACAGTAAACTTTGCAATCATCCATTTATCTGCAAACAATCTATTCATCTGAACATTATCAAGAGTTCTGTTATTAAGGACAGAATTGCTTTGCACATTGGACTGACAGAGAATGGGATCCACCTACCCCGCCCAGTTCCTGATTTTCTTTTCTTCTTTATTGTGTGTGTTTCTAAGGTACAGTTTACCAAATTGTCTTGGCATCATTTAACTAGGAGGAACCAAGATTTGTCAAAATCAGGATCAGTGTTCTCATGTCCTATAAAGCCTCACACAAAACAGTCTTTGCAAAAGGACTATATCCGGCAGCTGACCAGCCAGGAAATTAATTGTCAGAGGGAATCTGATACTCAGGAGACAGCCTATGTAGAGAAATGTCTGGCATCAAAAGGTGATAGGGGCAAAACTCAGGCTTTATTGGGAGCTAATAATCTATAGCTGAGGTCTCTCTTGCAAGATTGCCTTGCTTCTATGAGTTTAAACCTGGCAATCAAAACCCAGACCTATTGATTGCATCTGCCATAGCATTTTTCACTACCAGAGAAGACATTCTGTAAACACAAATGAAGAACAGAAAAATGCAACATTTCTCCAAAATAGAAACATTCTTCCATGTGACCTGAGGCCTGCTATACTGATTCATACTTCTTGTATTATAAATACAGACATAAGGAGCAATGTATCAGAGGGATAGCTATGTTAGTCTGGATCTGTAAAAGCAGCAAAGAATCCTGTGGCACCTTATAGACTAACAGACGTTTTGGAGAATGAGCTTTCGTGGGTGAATACCCACTTCGTCGGATGCATGTAGTGGAAATTTCCAGGGGCAGGTATATATATGCAAGCAAGAAGCAAGCTAGAGATAATGAGGTTAGTTCAATCAGGGAGGATGAGGCTCTGTTCTAGCAGTTGAGGTGTGAAAACCAAGGGAGGAGAAACTGGTTTTGTAGTTGGCAAGCCATTCACAGTCTTTGTTTAATCCTGAGCTGATGGTGTCAAATTTGCAGATGAACTGAAGCTCAGCAGTTTCTCTTTGAAGTCTGGTCCTGAAGTTTTTTTGCTGCAGGATGGCCACCTTAAGGTCTGCTATTGTGTGGCCAGGGAGGTTGAAGTGTTCTCCTACAGGTTTTTGTATATTGCCATTCCTAATATCTGATTTGTGTCCATTTATCCTTTTCCATAGAGACTGTCCAGTTTGGCCAATACATAGCAGAGGGGCATTGCTGGCATATGATTGCGTATATTACATTGGTGGACGTGCAGGTGAACGAACCGGTGATGGTGTGGCTGATCTGGTTAGGTCCTGTGATGGTGTCACTGGTGTAGATATGTGGGCAGAGTTGGCATCGAGGTTTGTTGCATGGACTGGTTCCTGAGCTAGAGTTACTATGGTGCGGTGTGCAGTTACTGGTGAGAATATGCTTCCGGTTGGCAGGTTGTCTGTGAGCAAGGACTTGCCTGCCACCCAAGGCCTGTGAAAGTGTGGGATCATTGTCCAGGATGGGTTATAGATCCCTGATGATGCGTTGGAGGGGTTTTAGCTGGGGACTGTATGTGATGTCCAGTGGAGTCCTGTTGGTTTCTTTTTTGGGTTTGTCTTGCAGTCAGAGGCTTCTGGGTACACATCTGGCTCTGTTGATCTGTTTCCTTATTTCCTCATGTGGGTATTGTAGTTTTGAGAATGCTTGGTGGAGATTTTGTAGGTGTTGGTCTCTGTCTGAGGGGTTAGAGCAGATGCGGTTGTACCTCAGTGCTTGGCTGTAGACAATGGATCGTGTGGTGTGCCCAGGATGGAAACTGGAGGCATGAAGGTAGGCATAGCAGTTGGTAGGTTTTCCGTATAGAGTGGTGTTAATGTGACCATCACTTATTTGCACCGTGGTGTCTAGGAAGTGGACCTCCCGTGTATATTGGTCCAGGCTGAGGTTGATGGTGGGGTGGAAGCTATTGAAATCGTGGTGGAATTTTTCCAGAGTCTTTCCCATGGGTCCAGATGATGAAGATGTCATCAATGTAGCATAGGTAGAGAAGGGGCGTGAGTGGACGAGAGCTGAGGAAGCGTTGTTCCAGATCAGCCATAAAAATATTGGCATATTATGGAGCCATGCGGGTGCCCATAGTGGTGCCACTGATCTGGAGATATGTATTGTCATCAAATTTGAAATAGTTGTGTGTGAGGATAAAGGCACAGAGCTCAGCAACCAGTTGTGCTGTGGCATCATCAGGGATACTGTTCCTGACAGCTTGTATTCCATCTGTGTGTGGGATGTTTGTGTAGAGAGCCTCTACATCCATGGCGGCTAGGATGGTGTTTTCTGGAAAGTCACCAGTGCATTGTAGTTTCCTCAGGAAATCAGTGGTGTCACGGAGATAGCTGGGAGTGCTGGTGGTATAGGGTCTGAGTAGAGAGTCCACATATCCAGACAGTCCTTCAGTGAGAGTGCCAATGCCCGAGATGATGGGGCATCCAGGATTTCCAGGTTTGTGGATCTTGGGGTAGTAGATAGAATAACCCTGGTCGGGGCTCTAAGGGTATGTTGATTTGTTCCGGTGTTAGTGTAGGGAGTGTCCTGAGTAGATGGTGCAGTTTCTTAGTGTATTCCTCAGTGGGATCTGAGAGACGTGGCCTGTAGAATTTGGTATTGGAGAGTTGTCTGGCGGCCTCCTTTTGGTAGTCAAACCTGTTCATGATGACAACAGCACCTCCTTTATCAGACTCTTTGATTATAATGTCAGGGTGGTTTCTGAGGCTGTGGATGGCATTGAGTTCTGCGCGACTTAGGTTATGAGGCAAACGATGTTGTTTTTCCACAATTTCTGCCTGTGCACATCAGCAGAAGCATTTAATATATAGGTCCAGACTGTCACTTCGACCCTCAGGAGGAGTCCATGTGAAGTTCTTCTTCTTGTGCTGTTGGTGGGAGGGTAACTGTGTATCAGTGTGCTGTTCAGTGTTGTCCTGAAAGTATTCTTTGAGTCGGAGACGGCAAAAGTAGGCTTCCAGATCGCCACAGAACTGTGTATAGATATATACGAAAACCTGTAGGAGAACTGTCATAAACAGATAGTTAAGGGCTAATGTCTCTTTTACCTGTAAAGGGTTAAGAAGCTCAGTAAACCTGGCTGACACCTGATCAGAGAACCAATAAGAGGACAAGATACTTTCAAATCTTGGTGGAGGGAAGTTTTTGTTTGTGCTCTTTGTTTTGGGGGTTGTTCGCTCTTGGGACTAAAAGGGACCAGACGTCAATCCAGGCTCTCCAAATCTTTCTGAATCAGTCTCTCATGTTTCAAACTTGTAAGTAATAGCCAGGCAAGGCGTGTTAGTCTTATTTTTGTTTTCTCAACTTGTAAATGTTCCTTTTTTGCTGAGAGGATTTTACCTCTGTTTGCTGTAACTTTGAACCTAAGGCTAGAGGGGGTTCCTCTGGGCTATATGAATCTGATTACTCTGTAAAGTATGTTCCATCCTGATTTTACAGAGATGAAGTTTACTTTTCTTTCTTTAATTAAAAGCTTTCTTTTTAAGAACCTGATTGATTTTTTCTTGTTTTAAGATTCAAGGGGATTGGATCTGGACTCACCAGGGATTGGTGGGGGGAAAGGAGGAGGGATGGTTAATTTCTCCTTGTTTTAAGATCCAAAGGTTTTGGATCTGTGTTCACCAGGGAACTGGTGAAGTCCCTCAAGGCAACCCAGGGAAGGGAAAGTTTTGAGGGGACAGAAAGTGCTCCAGACTCTGGAATTCTGGATGGCGGCAGTGTACCAGATCTAAGCTAGTAATTAAGCTTAGAAGTGTCCATGCAGGTCCCCACATCTGTACCCTAAAGTTCAGAGTGGGGAAGAAACCTTGACAAGAACACTTCAACCTCCCTGGCCACACAACAGCAGATCTTAAGGTGGCCATCCTGCAGCAAAGAAACTTCAGGACCAGACAGCAAAGAGAAACTGCTGAGCTTCAGTTCATCTGCAAATTTGACACCATCAGCTCAGGATTAAACAAAGACTGTGAATGGCTTGCCAACTACAAAACCAGTTTCTCCTCCCTTGGTTTTCACATCTCAACTGCTAGAACAGGGCCTCATCCTCCCTGACTGAACTAACCTCATTATCTCTAGCTTGCTTCTTGCATATATATACCTGCCCCTGGAAATTTCCACTACATGCATCCGACGAAGTGGGTATTCACCTACGAAAGCTCATGCTCCATAAGGAGCACTGGTACAGCTAGAGGTTTGGTAGTAAAGTCACCAACAGATGTGTGACATCCGTTTTAGAATATGGACCAATGGCTTTTAATTTGAGCTGGTTAAAGATTTTTTTCTCAAAATTATTTGATGGATTTCTTTGTAATGAAATGGACACATTCATAGACCATGTTATTTTCATCAAGAAATTCTGAGTTTTTGTTGGAAAAAATGACAATTGGAAAGTTCATCAAAAACCTTGAAAAATATAGAATGAAAATATTTTGGTCAACATTTTTATTTTTGTCAACATTATTTTTAGAGAAAAGCAGAAATCGTTTCCTGGGCTAGCTCTCTTTTTAATACACATTTTGTATATAACATAGGATTTCCTCTTCTCCCTCTAAGATGCTGTTAGCAAAAGGAGCTTATTGGCATGGATCGAAAGAGCTGGCCTGAGTTGTACATCTTCCCTGGTCATGCCCCCGAATCCAAACACTGCAGACAACTATTCTGCAGTGAATAAGTCACCCCTTTCTTACTGTGCTCTGATTACATCTATTGCTGTATTTTTTGAGGGAGGGCATTTCAGTTTTGCAGCAATCCCCAAGGCAGCTGTTAAGCTTGTTGCAACATCTCAGTGTGAACTCTCATGAATTGGAAGCAGTTGAACTCCACCAGGATTCTCATATACCACAGCCCCTTGAGCAGTGTCATAGTTTAGAAAATATCTTACCCTCCTTGCCATGAAATTCTGTTCACTCAAGTAACTCAGAGCCTGTCCAAAAGCCTGAGCCAATGGGTGGGCTCTGCAACATGTCTAACAAATGTTGGCAAATAACTTTCCACTTTTGTTACTACAGAAAGATAAATAAAATAAGTTTCACAAAGCTAACTCATTGTTGATCATCCTAATCAAACCCACATAATTCATTATTCTATCTATACCATAGTACATGAGTATCTTGGGTACAGGGATTGATTGGATTAGACTCATTAAGTTAACTCAGGCCTTGTCTACATTACTGGGGTAAGTCAACCCAAGTTACACTATCCAGCTATGTGAATAACATAGTTGGAGTCGACATCTCTTAGGTCGACTTATTGAGGTGTCTACACCATGCTGCGTGGATGGGAGACATTCTCCCGTCAACTTACCTTACTCTTCTCATTCCAATGGAGTACCGGAGTTGACCGGAGAGCGCTCTGCAGTCGATTTAGTGGGTCTTCACTTCACCTGCTAAATCAACCCCTGCTGCATCGATCACAGCAGCATTGATCCCCTGTAAGTGTAGACATGGCCTCAGTGACCTGACATCTGTCAGGAATATGAATCTATAAGGCCAAAACAACTTCCTCTGGATAAAAGGTAATCTGGTATTTCTTTATGGTCTTTAATAAAATGGGTGTCTCTAAAGAAAACTAGCACATGGGCGTATCCATGTAAATTTTTGTCCTCCTTTTTGTCATGTAAATAAGAGGAGTTCTTCCCCTCCCCCCTCAAGTAAATAATAAAATGTAGTCTCTTAAAAGATACTCATTTTCCATGCATTTTTATACGTCTTGTAAATTCAACATTTTCTGCTTCTTTTTTTTTGATCCTATTTATAAATGTCATACTTCTTTAAAAAGCTGAAATTAAAAGGTTTTCAAGCAGAAAAGTGCAAATCTGATAATGGCTTTTTAAAAATCTGTTTTGCCTTTTCTTCAGTCTTTAATTCCCATGAAACCAGAGTGTTGAATCTATAATTTCCTGTTATGTGTTGACTATCTGAAGTCTTCATCCTTCTTGTGATATCTTAATAGATAAGTGCTTGAAATGGAAATGATTATGGTGTTACGGACAGAAGATTCTCACTCTAATAGAGCAATTCCAAAAGCATGTGGACTCATAGGAAACAGAGATCCTATTTCTGGTCCCATTCTTGCAGAGACTTATGCACTTTTTAGGCACTCATAGTAGTTTCATTGACTTCACTAGGACTACTCGAAAAGTTAAGCCCATGTAATATGCTTCATATGCTGTGTGGCCTTATTGATTAAGTAAACGTTACACAAATATGTCACATGTGGCTGGCCCTATAAGAGTGACTGGGCCCAGTATCACTTGTGGTGGATCAGCTAGCTCACAGGTGAGACTGATCCATTAGGGATCAGGTGATGATAAAAGCCATCAAGTGGCTCACTTGTGGTGAAGAGGTACAGGAAACAGGTTGGTGGCTGTGGCAGGTCCTGAAGCAGGGTGTCTCCCAGGCAGATGGCTTGGAGACAGACCTGCAGATAGGAGGAAAAGACAACTGGCATGTTGAAGAAATGAAATCTGAGGGCCTGAGAAAAAGGGGCCTGATGCAGACTCTGGGTATGGTGTCACACCTTCCTGGGCTGAGGGGACAGGTCAGCAACCTGCAGGCCAGTATCCATCCTGCTTTTTCAGAAAACTCACCAGTTTTTTTACAGACACTGTCAATCAATTAATGCAACAAAATATAACTGCAGCAGGTAACTCAGCCTTCATCGTGTTAAAACACGTCCAGAGCAGCTAATAGGGACAGATCCAAAAGCCACTGGCATCAATGGACTTTGGTCAATGTCATAGTTTAGAAAATATCCTACCCTCCTTGCCATGAAATTCTGTTCACTCAAGTATCTCAGAGCCTGTCCAAAAGCCTGAGCCAGTGGGTGTACTCTGCAGCATGTCTAACAAATGTTGGCAAATATCTTTCCACTTTTGTTACTCCAGAAAGTTAAATAAAATAAGTTTCACAAAGCTAACTTATTGTTGATCATCCTAGTCAAACCCACTTAATTCATTATTCTATCTATACCACAATACATTAGTACCTCTGAATTTTTTAATGTAGCTCACAACCTCACTGCAAGGTAGGGCACTACTATTATCCCCATTTTAGAGGTGGGGAACTAAAGTACAGAGAGGCTAAATGACTTGCCTGAGGTCAGCAGGAAGCCTGTGGCAGAGTAGGGACTTGAATTCAGGTTTTCAGCTAGCTCCAGAAGCACTCAGCCATCCTTCCTCTCTCTCATTGTCAAATCCTCATGCCTAGGTGTTTGGCTGAACTGGGACCTAACACATTTGTTTTCAGCCAGTTTCCCAGAACTGATTTATGTTGTTGACTTTCCAAAAGTTTTGTATATAAAGAAAGGTGTCTTAAATGTCACAGATTGCTCCCTGAGCAATATTCTTCAATGAAAGGTTCAGTCCAATTATAAATGGCCAAAGTTTCTGAGCTCCCACCACTTCCCTGGTGAAGCTATTCTAGATCCCAACAGCTCTCGCATAACATCAAAATTTGCTTTTGTTTAATTTCATCCTATTACTCTCACAGCCACTTGTAGTACCTAAAAATGTCATTTTCACTTGTACTGTGTTGTGATGGTTTATATAAATCATTTAACTTGCTCTTATACATATGCTTGTCTGACCCTTTGGTCAAATGACATATGAATGGAAACATATGGCAGAGGTGATTTTTTTTACATGTTTTACAATCAAGCTTGAGAGTTAATTCCATAAGCCTCACATCTTACTCCCTTTTACTATTTCCTGTTTTAATTGTCTTAACATGGATAGCCAGAGCAAAGTATTAATCCAATCAACTGTGCCTTTTAAATCTAAAAAATCTTTGTCCAGATCAAATCAGCAGTCTTTTTTGTATCCTTCCTCCACAATTCTCTTTCTGGATTGAATCATGTAGTAAAAGCTTTTTATTGTTTAAAGATGAGTTGGAAAGAGACAAAATCCCTAAAAACTATTTTTTTTAAATAATGTATCAGATGTTAGGATTTTCAAACCCATCTAGGAGATTTACCCATCCAGCTTTGATAAACTCCCATAATCTCAGTTTGCAAATGTATATCATAACGATCAGTTTATCCTCTATTTATCTTGGAAGACTTTTCCTTCTCCCTCCCTCCTTTTTTTCACCTTCAAGACATCACAGACACTTAAAATTGAGGATGAGCCTGGATCTGACCTTCCCACCTTCTCCCCGAACCACTCGGAAATTTGGATCAAGATCTGAACTTCGTAAAATAAGATCCTATCCTTATTTAAAGGGCTGGGAAAATTGGCTTAATTTTTTTTTTAAAATCTTGTCTAAAGACAAAATGGTAATCAAACCACCTTCCAGTTTCTACACTGTACAAGGCAATGCATGTTCTCCAAAACTGACTTTGCAGTGGAGAAGTCAGATGGAGTTTTTGTTGAGTCTGGATTCACTGAAGATGAAACCAAAAATGGGAAGCGAAAACTAGAGAGGAAAGCTGGTGTTGTGGTTAGCACACTAAACTGGGACTGACGCACTCTGACCCATGGACTTTCGGTGTGACCTTGTGCATGTGGCTTTATTTCTCAGTGGCTCAGCTTCCCCCATCTTTAAAAAGAGGTTCATAATATTTATTTTCCCTCAACCTGTATCTAATTTGTCTGTTTGATTGTAAGCTCTTTGAGGCCAGGATGAGATCTCTTAACTATATATATGTTCAGTGCCTGGCGCAATGGAGCCCTGATCTCAATGGGGGTCTAGGGTTGCACTAATGAATACTAAAATGCAATCTCAAAATGTAGTTTCAGAAAGTATATACCATCTATTACTGACTTCCTCAGATGCATGTGACATGCATCTGAGGAAGTGGGTATTCGCCCACGAAAGCTCATGCTCCAAAACGTCTGTTAGTCTATAAGGTGCCACAGGATTCTTTGCTGCTTTTACAGATCCAGACTAACACGGCTACCCTCTGATACTTGACATCTATTACTATTAGTATTTGTCTTGGTCGCCCATTGCGTTACATTTGTTGTCCCATTTAGAATGGGACAGGATGACCTAGAGGGTCCAGGTGCCAGGGGTAGAAATGGAGAGAAGAAATGTCAGTAATAGGAAAACAAGACTGAACATATTGTTAGCTAAGCATACAAAGCTTTTTTCACTAGTGGCATCATTTTTCTCTAGTCCTTGCTCTTTCCCCAATCAGCCAATTGTGCAAGACTCGGTGCACCTCCCAGAATACCCTTAACTCCCACTGAAGACAATGGCACTCAGCACCTTGTAAGGTCAGGCAAAACAAAATGTGAATAGACACTGCTATGAAAGTGGTAAATATAGCTACTGAATAGCAGAATTTGCCCAAAGAAGTATATATGTTGCTTTCAGATATAATTTTTACAACTGAATTTAGCTTTCACTCATTTTGGTGGCAATTTTCAATACCAACTCTCTGTACCCTGTAATTATTGTCACCCTGTAATATTTGCTGTTCCCAAAACATATATCAGAGCAAGAGTTTGTTTTCATGCAATGAAACAAATCCAATTGGTATGGAACTGAAATAAAAACGGGTAATGGTAGCATTAGTTGCTGTGCTCATCTGTTCATGACAGTTGTGTAGTAGTTCCTGTGATAAAGTGAAAGAGCATGTCATTGTCACCTGCCTGTCTCTTCATCTGTCATTAGGCTAGAATTGGTTAAAGAGTCACGTCCCCTAATTGATGTAGTGGGATGCCATTCAAAGTAGGTTGCTACGGGTGTAGAGAGCGAAGTCCCACAGTCACTAAATCCCTTTTTAGTTCAGTTCAGACTCCAAGTCTATAAAACTACTACATCCCTTTGCTGGAGACTATGAGTTGACACTGACATCCACTGCCCTGACCCACTTCACTTCTTAAGAGAATTGTTGGAACTTCAGATGTATTTTCTGTAGTACCTAAAAATCCTTCATGATTCTCTCTGCTCAGTGTAGAATGTGTGTGTGTGTAGAACACAACTGTTTTTGTTACAGTCATCACCAGACTTAAAGAATATTTGGGAGATGAACACTTAGGTATGCTGGCATTTGTTCTGTATATGCCTAAGGCTTGATCCAAGGCTCCCTGAAGTCAACAGGAGTCTTTCAGAATGTACCCGTCTTTATTTATTTATTTATTTATTTTTAACAGAGCCACACAGGAGAACCACTTAAATTTTGGGATAGGAACCTGTACAGGCAGTGATGTTGCATAATGTCTCAGAGAAAGGCAGGTTGAAGGGCAGTCCAAATAAGTGGTCAGAGTTTGCGCAAGAAGTCCAATCACCAGGAGACCCAATCTCGGGAAGGTACCATGAGGTGGCTGGTCGGTCGGGTGAGGCAGCCTTGCCAATCAGGGCCAGGTTCATGTGGCCAACTGAATAGTGCATCACAGAACTCTGGAAGTCAGCCCACCCAGGTCTGAAGTGGTATGATAACCAGATCTGCTGCCTGAAAACCTAGCTTTGAGATCAGTGTCCTGATGTGTTGGAATTATGAAACCAGTATAAACCATTAGTCATTCTTCATTTCCTGTAAAAGAATGTAATGTAGTTGTGACTGTTTACATTTTCATTATATCTGAAGTTCAGAGAGGTCTAAATTTCTAGAGCCTAGTATGGAGAGAATAATTTCAATTATTTTACATTATCATTGTTTTAATTTATTTCTCTGTTCTGAAGCGCTCTGATCCCAAGCAGAATCATAAGTCCTCACAATCAATTTGAACCTCTAACACAAAACACAGCGTGTGTGTTGAAAAAAAAGTAAAACCAAGGTGGCATTGTGGGTAATGTTATGCTAATTGCCATAAAGGCAAGCTCAATAATGCTGACTTTTCAGCAATACCAATAGGTGTCCTTCTAGCTATTTGCATGGCATTACGCACAACTAGTGATTTTACTTTTACATTATAATTTGTTCTATGCCGCAATCATATTACAATACTTTTTCTAGAGCAAATTCTGTTAGAGATTCATTTGATTTCATAGAGCAAGGTGAAATCCAAGTGACGAGTATAAACCAATAGCCAGAAAAAGACTATTTACTATTTCTTTTTATACTGAAGCTGCCTCTTATTGATATTTGTAGCTCTTGTGTTTTTATTGAGTTTTCATTATACTACAGATTTTGATGTGGTAACAACTAAAAAAACACATGGAAAATTTCATATCATTGTACATGAAGTATTGTTATAGAGAGGCATAAAATATTAAGGGTCTTAGGGTTTGATTCTGGAAATACTTACAGGAGTCATTTTAATCTTGTAGTCCTATTAAATCCAATTGGCACTAACGATGTGCATGATTAGGCACCGTTTAATGATGCAATAATTCTTTTTCAAATAGATGCTTCTGTCTTTTTTTTAAAAAAATCAATAAATACAGTGGCAAATGTTTTCCATTAGATTGCAATCAATTAGAATCCACTATGAGAAAAGAAATACCTTCAGTTGTAAATATTGTATTTTAAAACCAACTCTCAGTGCTGTCTGACTAAACCAATGTTTAAACAAACAAATATATTCAAAGATATACTTGATGTCATAACACTATTGCTCAGCCTAATTCAAAAATCATCACAGTGCAATAAACAGAACCCCCCCATAGAAAGCCCAGAGAATATGAAAGAAAACAGGATTGAACTGCATATAAATGAATAATAACCAAGATATATTCAATTGTGAATCTCATATCAGTGAAGGAGATCAAGTTCCATGTTAAATATAAGAAGCATAAGATGGATGTTAAGAAAAATAATAATTGTGTGACTAAACAACAGGAAGTCTTTGACTCTACTGCACTATTTCAGTGTTGCCAACCCCAACTGTTCAAAATTCATGAATCAGGCACACAAAGAAGCATGAGATTTTTTTTTAAATAATAAATTTGGATTCTTCTTATTTGCCTTCCAGTTTCTGAGCCTCTAGGGTGCGCTCGAGTCACATTTTCAAGCTCTGCTCCACAACCCTGATGGCTAGCAACTTCTTTTTTGTAAATGAGAGAAGAGATTCTCATATATTCACATGACTCCAGCAGCCTGGAGCTCTAAGAAAAACATCAGTTATCCCGAGACTTTCAGTAAAATCACAAGAGTTGGCAACAGTGCTATCCATATTACAAGGGAAGGCCAGGCTTAATTTTTAAAAAGTTCAGTTAGTTTAGGCCATGGTTCATGAAAGCATTTAAACATGTGCTTGACTTTAAGCACTTGCTTAAGTCTCATTTCCTTGAGCACATGCTTAAGTACATTGTTGAATATGGGCATTAACGTCTTCTTGGTTCTTACATTGTCTGCCAATCCATAAACATTAGGTTCTGGCTCTTTGGATCAATGTTAAATGGTTGAGAGATACTCTCATGACTGAGGATTGCAATGAATGGTCAGTACTGAACATGACAGATGAAATTTGTATGCAGTGCAGCAGCCTGATCAGTAGAGGCAAGGAGAGATTACGTTGCCCACTGCTTGGTTTAATTGGTGTTAAGTAGATCTATTATGTCTGTGTGCCCCATAGACTAGCTGTTTATTTTGATTAATGTATACAATGCTATGAATGAAGGTTTGTTTTGTTCTGTGGTGGTTTTGTGTGTGTGTGTGTGTGTATGTGTTGGGGCATTTAATGAAATAAATGAAAACAGGAAAGTGTTATGGTAAACTACATTTTCCACAGTGACTAGGTCATTTTAGGTGACCCCAGGGTGGGGTACCCAATTTCAGCCTCCTTAAAGGTGTCTGCTTTTCAGAGTAGGTCCTAATCAGCGCGTTCTGAAAATAGGGCACTTTTCAAGGTATCTCCAATTGAGCCCCCAAGAACTGAGGCACCCCCAAATAGCATGACCAGATGTCTGATTTTATAGTGACAGTCCTGATATATGGGGCTTTTTCTTATGTAGGCACTTATTACCCCCCAATCCCATCCCGATTTTTCACACTTTCTGTCTGGTCACCCTACCCCCAAATCACCAGTCACTTTTGAAAATTGAGGTTACTGTATTAATGTTTCTAAAGTTAGTCTCTGCCCACCCCCACCACCTCAGTGACTGGGCTTTGAGAGGATGCCCTGCCCCCCAGTCTCTGTCTGAGAAGGTCAGCCCTTAAAGGCACAGCCCTCAATACCACATGCCTAATTCTAAGCATGTGAGTAGTGCAATTGCTTAAAATTACACATGCTTAAAAACCTTAATGAACAAGGGGCTGTTCGCAGAAACTCCTCATCTGATCTTAGCTCCTGCACTGATACATAGGGAGAGTAGCGTGTAAATCAGAGAGGACCCATACAGAGCCATCTAGAATCAAATCAACCCTTTGAAATGTGCTGTGGGTTTATTGGAGGCTGGGGGCTTTTATTGAAGGTCATGAGAACAGAAGCTGAGTGCTCTTGAAAAATCAGGGAGAGGAAAGGAGAGATTAACTCAAAGTTGCAATAACGCTCATAAGCATTCAAATTTTCGCTTATCTCAACGAAAACTGAACTTCTGAACCTTTCAAGGTTAACATGTCACTGCTTATAACGTAATTAAGAGATAATGTCAATGGAATGGAACATTGTCCCAGGATAGTAGTTTCCCGATACTAAGTAAATGCTGAGCCAAAGCCAAGATATTTATTTTCAGAGTGGGAGATATTTATCCTATAAACATGTTCTGTTCCAGTGACTTTATTTCTATTACACCAAATTACTAATGAGGTGGACACTGTCTGATGCATATGGATAAACTAATAACACTATCTCTATATCCTACTATTAACGATCTGGCTTCTTATTGGATTAGAGAACAGATTAGTTCAGCCTTTCAGCCAATCTGAAAACCAGCGGATTCACTCCATTATGTTTTCTAAAATGTGCCCTACTTCAGTGGCGCACAAACTTTAACAGATGGAGAGCTACATTGTCATTAAATGGAGCTACAGAGCTATCACATAATTGTCTTGCAAGTCTAACACCCGCAACTTGGAACTGCATTGAGATGTGAAAACAACACAGGCTGAGATTTTGAAAACCACTTGGGAGACTGAACAGGCTTCCACTTCAGCTTCTGGAAACCCTGGATGGTAAACCCTCTTTGTGAATTAAGCAGCATGCATAATCTACCAAGGTTCCTCTACCAAGGGTTGTATTACTTATATTCCAGGTACACCACAACATAGCAGCAGTTATATAGAGCACTCCTTCCTGCTCCCTGGCTCAGCCTTTTATACTGCTTTGCTTTCTTCTTAGAACTAATGAGCTAATTACTTCATTACCTCAGGCTCCCTACTGCTGCAAGTGATCCCTTCTACCCTTCCAAACCCAAATGACCTATGTCCCTCCTAGTTTAACTACACTGACTTCCCTGGGTATTCTAAGTGACCAGGGTGCTGGTTTCCAAAGAGCTCAATTTATAACTTCTAACAGCACCTGTCATAGAGACTTAGATGCACAATTCTCATTAATTTCAATGGGAGTTATATATCTAACTCCCCCACCCCGGCAATTTTGAAAATCTCAGCTCCCAGTTCCTGACTGAAGTTTCAGTCTGAAATCCATACACATTCAGTTTTTCATTGCACACATACTTTAAAAAAATCATTTCAAGCATGAAAATAACAAATCATAAAGTTAAGATTAACAAATCTGCCATAAAAAGGCTTTATTCTAGCTCAGTGTTTCTCAAACTGGGGTCGCTGCTTGTGTAGGGAAAGCCCCTGGCGGGCCAAGCCAGTTTGTTTACTTGCCTCATCCACAGGTCCGGCCGATTGTGGCTCCCACTGGCCGCAGTTCGCTGCTCCGGGCCAGTGGGGGCTGCTGGAAGCGGCACAGGCAGAGGGACTTACTGGCCGCCACTTCCAGCAGCCACCATTGGCCTGCAGCAGCGAACCGCAGCCAGTGGGAGCTGCAGTTGGCCAGACCTGTGGACGGGGCAGGTAAACAAACTGGCCCGGCCCACCAGGGGTTTCCCTACACAAGCTGTGACCCCAGTTTGAGAAACATTGTCCTAGCTAGATCTAGGAAAACCCCTCAAAAAATCCCAGATGAAATGAAATAAATTCTTGGACAGTCAGCAAAAGAACTTCATGCCTTAGAGTTACCAAACAAATCAGAGTTCATTCCATGGCGAAACAAGTGCTTATTAATAGTCGTGCAGCCCTCAGTTGGAAGCTGACACAACCAATTTAAAACATAGACTGAGAAGGAATGCTTATATATTGCAAGTTTCCTGGCTACAGATGTTTTTTACTGGTTGATTTGAACTGAACTGAGAGTCGACTTTGTCATTTGCACCAATTTTCTTCCCTAATTTCCTTCATCACTGGGGCTTTCTCTGGCCTTAGCCAAGGAAACGGGATGGAATACCCTAATGAAACCATTAATCCTACTCCTAGATTGACCATAGAGGTCTGTGCAGAGCTGTGCTTTTCTGTGTACATACAGATCACTTTTCCCCTCCACACTCCCGTTAGCCCAGGGAGCAGAATCCACTCCTATGGAATGCTTGATGCTCTTAGTTCAGAGCATTAAGCACAAGTAGGGTTGCCAACCCTTCAGGATTGGCCTGGAGTTTCCGGGAATTAAAGATTAATATTTAATTAAAGATTATGTCATGTGAATAAATCTCCAGGAATACAGCCAACCAAAAGTGGCAATCCTAAGCACAAAGCCACTTTGATGGCCCTAATAACATATTTTGTTCCATTTTCTTGCTTTTGTTATGAACTCCCTCAGTGAGGCACTCAGTTCTGTAAGGGCTAAAAAGGAATGCAATTTCCAGGAACAATAGACAGTCAACAAAGGGTAAATGCCCCTAGTCATGCATCATATGAGGCTTTGTTTTTCAACATTCATCTACATGGAAGAGGCATTCACTCCTGGTATTCCATAATAACCACTGTTCACAAACCCCACAGCCTACTCTACTTTTTAGGTTACATCCACACCCTCTGCTCTTTCAGTTGTAGCTAGGTTCATTTTAAGTTTTTTTTCTGGAGAAGGTGCCATTGGGATCTAATAATCCCACCTTGTTGAGTCGATAGGGAGTGGGTGGGAGGTGGGACCCCAAACATTACTTTGTCTGGGGCACTGCAAAACCTAAACCCAACTGACTTCCATCAGTTTAGCCGTTAATGCAGAAATAAGTATCCTTTCTCCCTCTTTTAATTTTCAGATCATTTCAATATTAGCATGCCTTCCAGGATCAGGAGACATGGATCACTGGACCCTAATGCTAGTTTCTGTTCAGCATCTTCCAAAAGCTTGATTAATTTAACGTTGGCTTCCCTGTTAATCCCCATATACCAGTGGGAAGTGTCGATTTTCTCACATTTGTTGTCCCGCCCGATATATGCTTGGAGACCAGGAGATGTGAAATATTAGAGTATCATCTCCTGATGTTGTTAAAAAAGGTTTATTATGAAGGTGTTTCTGATATTATGAAATGTTTTCAGTAAGTTGGTATGATTTGGGAGGTGTTAGTTCCTTCCAATATTCAGATCAGTAGAGTCTTATTGTTCTCCAAATAGATTCTGGATAGGAGGGGAGATTGTATGTCTGAGGGAATTTGTAATGGGATTGTGCTGGTTTGAATCCAGCCCACATTAGTGGTGAATGAAAGCCACATATGTGAAAATCACTGATGGTTTTGGTCCAATTCCTAGAGGATAATTATTATTCACAGTTGAAAAATAGCCCCATATCTGACATTAATTGGTACCTTTTTGGCAGTCTCAGCAGAGGACAAATTGTCCACCCTTTTACCTGAGTCTTTCAGGTCAGGGTTTGAGTAACATTAATGGAGCAGTGTGGAGAAAGCCTGAACTACCACTGCCTGTGCTTTGTGTTCTGTGGCTTTCTCCAGGGCTGTCAGTTTGTCGCCTTTCACACACTAACCAAATTTTGAACCTGTAGCACTGTTTGCCTCCAGTGCATTGGACTCAGGAATTATAAAAGAGAAAGTTGAAATACTCTACTTTTTTTTAAAAAATAGCATTCCTTTTAACAAAGATTTTGATTGTTAATACCATCCATCGCAGACACAGAATATTTAGTTTTAGTTTTAAAATCACTTTTATCAGAGAACTGTTGATCAGGATCCCAACTGATGAGCACAAAAAGCAATTGTAGATTTAAATCTTGCATATGCTGAGCTTTTTACCTGATTTCATCCATCAGTTTCCTGCCACCACTGTAGATGCACCAGGGAAATTCCCTAAAATAAATTGTAAGCTGCCATTTGCACTGGGACAGTTAACCCCGATTTCAAGCAGGGCTACATATACCAGTGCTACTATCAGCTTTAGAGCTGATTGAAATTTTTCAAACTAAGAATATTTTTGTTGAAAAATGGCCTTTTTCCTAAGCTGGAAATTTTTGTGAAAAACATGCAAACCAACATTTTAATGTACCCACTATTCCAGATAAAAATTCAGTTCACAACATGTAGGGGAAGATTTGAGATGTTAAGTCTGCTGCAGTCTAACAAGAAATCTTAATTTGTGTTTTCTATGTTTATTTATAGGTACTGTTTTATTATGAACAAGATGTTCATCTGATCAGATGCAATGATGTAATTAAATTGCTGCTTGTTGAGACAGGTTGTATACTGCTTATTAAAAGTAAATATAAATAAATGTTTGGAGATTTTTGTATTCTGAAGCAGTTCTTGATATTGGACTGAAATATTCTGGTAGATAAAATGTATTAACCCTAAGAATGCTGTAGAGGAGTATATTAATCCTCGTCATGTTGGATTTATATAGAGACAGTTGACATAATTTCTTTGGATTTTCAAAAATCTTTTGTTAAAGTCCCTCACAAAAGGCTATTGAAGAAACAAGGTAAACACGGGTGAGAGGTAAAGGACTGTTATTGGTTAGAAATTGGGTAAGAGGCAGAATACAAAGAGCAGGAGTAGACTTTTCAATAGAGCAAAATGGTAACAGTGAGGCGCCCAACGAGCTGTGTAGTTTAATATATTTGTTAATGATATGGATAAATAGGTAAACATTTGAAGATTACACAGAATTATTTAGTTTAATTGAAACTAAAGATTTCTATGAGAAATGTTGAAGGAACGTAGCAAAGCTGAATGGGCAGGATGATGGCAGATGGCATTTGATGTTGACACATGCATGGTATAATGCCCGCTGGGAAAAAAAAAGAGTCTGAACTCCTCATTCACATCGCTAGGTTCTAAACTAACTGTAACAACTCAGGAAAAAGACCAGTCATCAGTGTGCACAGCCCAGTGAAAGTATCTGCTTAATGGGCTTAAAAATATATTATATCTGGTTAATATACATGTATATAGCATAGATGGATCTTTGCCATTGTATAGAATTGGCTTGGCTATCAGCAATCTGTAGATTTTCATTCTAAACTCTGGCACCTTGCAATAAGCTGGAGCAGAACTAATATCTCTGCATTGTGTATCTGAGTCCAGAGAGATCTAAAGTTCTGTTTATTGATAGGCAATGAACTCTGTTTGTGACTGAAGAGTGGAGTTTTTTTTTTCCCCCATTGCAGAAAAAATAATGATTGAACTACTTTTATTAGAGGAGAAAAGCAAACAAACCAAATAACTCTGTATTAGGCTCAGATTCACCTTAGGCCCTTTATCTACTTTTTTCATCCAGTTTTCTCCTTGCTTTATTCCCTTCTCTGGCCTGTAAGGATTTATCAGCATCACTGCCCTTCAGCAACGTTTGCTGTACATGGGAGGGCAGCAAAATATTAGCTAGTTTAATGACATACTCCTGCTCCCTACAAAAGCAGCATTCATCATCATTATTTAAGAAAATCCCTCATCTCCGGTAGACAGGCTCAAACAGATTATTACATCCACATCTTATCATGAAAGTGGTTACATCTACCTAGAGGTTACCAAGAGTCAACATATATTTTACTACTATTTCATAGAGAATTAATGTATTGAACCGCTGTGTTAGTTAATTATCTGGATCATTGACCTTGACACCTTAATGGAAAATATTGTTCACCCATTGCATGGCAGTTCATGCAGAATTAGTTTTGCATTCAAGATGCTATAATTAAGGATTATAAGATGCATAAACTGTTAGGAACAAGGAAAGGCCATTCAATCCAATTTGCTAGGTCACTCTTGGTCTACATTACTCCCACCTTCCTGCTCTTTCCTCAAATACATCTTTTCTTTCTTTTGCCAGGCATAACTCTGCGCTTTGAACTCATTTACTGGACACATTTTGTTTTAATTACTTTCCTCAGTAATATATTTCATATATTTATTATGCTTCTCATAACACAGTTCTGAAGTCTCTATTTACTTATAATTTCTAGATGACCATCTATTTTTGAGCCTCTTTTGAATTTTATTATGCTCCTCTTGTAACCTACTTGCACGGGTGAAAGTGAGCCGGTACGGACCAGTAAAGCTGTCATAACATTTTTCCCAGATCTGGACCTTAGCGTCCAAAATATGGGTGTTAGCATGAAAACTTCCAAGCTTAGTTACCAGCTTGGACCTGGTACAGCTGCCACCAGCCAGGAATCTATACAGTGCCTGGCGCACTGCGGTCTCCCCAAAACCTTCCCTGGGGGACCCCCAGACTCAGATTCCTTGAGTCTCACAACAAAGGGGAATATACCATTTCCCTTCCCCCCCTCCGGGTGTTCCCTCCCTGGGTTCCTGGAGAGATATACAGAAGCAAGCTCCATGAATCTAAACAGAGGGACTCCACCCTCCCTGTTTCCAGTCCTGGAAACACAAGTACTTCCCCCCTCACCCAGAGGGTATGCAAAGTCAGGTTAGTAAATCTAACACAAAGAGATTTCCCCCCCTGACTTCTTCCTCCCACCAATTCCCTGGTGAGCTGCAGACTCAATTCCCTGGAGTCCCCACTAAAGAAAAACTCCAACAAGTCTTAAAAAGAAGGCTTTATATAAAAAAGAAAGAAAAGGACATAAAAATGGTCTCTCTGTATTAAGGTGACAAATACAGGGTCAATTGCTTAAACAAAAAAATGAATAAACAGCCTTATTCAAAAAGAATACAATTCAAAACATTCCAGCAACTACACACATGTAAATACAAAAGAAAACTATATAAAACTTATTGTCTTACTATTTTTGTACTTACAACTTGGAAACAGAAGATTAGAAAGCCAGGAGACAAAAAGATCACTCTCAGAGCCGAGAGGGTCAGACACAAGACAAAGAACAAAGAACTCACACCCAAAACTTCCCTCCACCCAGATTTGAAAAAGTCTTGTTTCCTGATTGGTCCTCTGGTCAGGTGTTTCAGGTTACTCCTTTCCAGGTGAAAGAGACATTAACCCTTAGCTATCTGTTTATGACAAAAGCGTACCAGTAAGAAGCTGATACCGGCCCGTATGTAGCCCACATTAAAGTGCTGCCATGGCAGCGTTTTAACATCCCTGCCCCTTTGCCTTCCACCAGTGACCCTGCCAGTAGGGTCCATACTGGCATGGCCGCCGACTGGGGGGGAAGGGGTAGCAATGTTAAAGCGCTGCCACAGCAGAGGACCCTGCTTAAAACACTGCCAGTGGCCCTGCCAGTATGGACCCTCCCAGCAGGGCCGCCGATGGGGGGACACAAAAGGGGCAGTGACGTTAAAGTGCTGCCACGGCAAAGGACCCTGTTTAAAGCGCTGCCGTGTCAGCGCTTTAACGTCGTTGCCTCTTTTCTCCCCCCAGCTGCTGACAGGGAAGGGGGGCAAAGGAAGCAGCTGCTCCGGGGCTGGCGATTTAAAAGGACCCAGAGCTCCGGCCACCGCTGTTGCTACCACGGCAGCAGCTGGAGCCTGGGCCCTTTAAATAGTCGCTGGAGCCCTGGGCGGCACGGGCCAGGCAGCGTGGAAGGACTGGCTGGGGGATGCTCACCCCCAACCCCGACCCTTCTGCATAAGGCCCTGCCCCTTCCGAGGGTTGGATCCAGCCCCTGTACCGGTAAGTCTCCGGAGTTACTTTCACCCCTGCCTACTTGTCAAGTCTATTCTTAACTTTGAAAACTTCTAGTCGGTCTCCTGCAGTCTCTACCTGTTCTGTGAAAAACAGCCAGACTCCCAGACTGTTGCCTCATAGCTTAGTCTTGGAATTAGCTTCATTGTCTTACCTTGTACTGTGTCCAACACACACAATTTTAATATAATTATTCATAGTGAATGAAGAATTTAGGGGAAAAAAAGCACCCAAATATTGTGTATATATCAGAATCTTATGTTCATTGCCACAACTTGCTCAATTTACTACAGTGGGCTAGAAATGTCAAGAATATTAACTGTACACGTTCCAGTCCCTCGTTTCCCACAGGTTGGAAATGTCATTGGAGATGCCTTTGATCAGTATTTCAATTCCTCTGCTTATGCTCCTTGCTGGAAGCAAGAACTGAGCTTAGAAAATAATTGAGAGAGGAGGAAGTTTGTTTGTCAAGACATAAGACTGGGAGATGGGAGATATAGGTATTGTGTGGCTTGGTTCTGATTTGTCCCTGATGCTGCATGGGCATGCATTAAGTGGGGATCGTATTCAAGTATGTATGCATGGTAATTTTAGGTAACTAACTGACAAACTTTTAAAGGTTACCATGGTATTGGAACAGTTGCCGTCTTTAGTAAGAAGCAAGAGATATCATTATGGAACAGGGCTGCCCAGAGAGAGGGGGCAAGTGGGGCAATTTGCCCCAGGGCCCGGGCCCTTCAAGGGCCCCCACGAGAATATAGTATTCTATAGTATTGCAACATTTTTTTATGGAAAGGGCCCCCGAAATTGCTTTGCCCCAGGCCCCCTGAATCCTCTGGGTGGCCCTGTTATGGAACTGAGACACTCGGGGCTTGTCTACACATAAAACACTATAGCGGCACAGCTACATCATTGCAGCCGCTCCACTGTAGCACTTCAGTGTAGACACTCCCTACACCAACAGGAGAGTTACTCCCGTCGCCATAGTTAATCTACCTCTCCGAGATGTGGTAGCTAGATTGACAGAATTCTTCCGGTGACCTAGTACAGCCTAGACAAGGACCTATGTTAGCTTAATTATGTCACTCAAGAGTGTGGATTTTTCACACCCCTCAGTGACGTAGTTATGCTGATCTAATTCTCTAGTGTAGACCAGGCCTCAGTCTCACACAGAACACAGCTGGATGGACAATGCTGATGTCTTTCTTGTTTGGGCCTTATGCATGAGTGACAGCTTTAGTACCAACTTTTTTATACACTCAGGCAAGGTCCATGGAGATAGGTTACAGACAGATTAAACCATTCATTTAGAAAACACTTTTTTTGTATATGTATTTTTAGCTCTTGGGGCTGTTGGTCTGTAACTGTAGCAATTTTTCAAAAACTGTGAGCAAAAAAATGACTAAATATTATAAGATTAAATTACCAACAAGTAAACATCAATGTGTAATATCAAGACTAGAAAATAAAGCAAATATAGTAAATCTATGTACATATTTTAGTGGATTAGATGTATAATACAGGTGAATGACTGTCCTATGATATGTCTTATTTGCTACACTTAATGCATCACGTCTTACAGACCACAATGAATTGTGCTCCTGTATTAATTACATTTTAAGTAATTTCCTAAGCTTTGGACCATTTAAATATCTGACTCTGTTGCAGAGACAGTGAATTAGAATTTCACACAGTGCCTGCTATGTGAAAGAATTTAAATAATAAGCAAAAGCTCTCCATTTTCAGTGTCCTTTCAACCATTTATTTATATTAGTATGAAAGTAGGTGTTTTGCAATATGCAAACATTTCTAGCAAAGGCAAAAGCAAGTTGTATAGTAGGTTAACTTGTATAGAAGAAATATATATGATTACAAAATTTCTCAGGATATGTATGTTAAACTTCCAACATCAGCTTCAAAAGAAATCATCCTTGATATAAAATAAAATCACTACAGCATCCTAAAGCAAGAGCATACAATACCATAGAAACACTTATTAGATGGAAATTGTAGGATGCATTCTGGGTTATTACATTAGATTACTGTACTTTTTAATAAAGGATGATGTTGTAGATCCTAGAGTGCTAAAAGAACATTAAGGATCTGAAGTAAAACCGCAAATGCAAAGGTAATTCTGAATAAAGCGTGATATTTTGGTGTAAAACATTGTCTTTATTTATCTCAACAAGTTAGGCCTAGATATTGTCTCATTGAGGTGATTTATGGACGCAATGTTGCAATCGCTGTGAATTTCTCTGCTGTTTCTGTCTAGGACCCGCACCTGAACTTTACAACATTTTGAGGTTTTCTTGTGCAATAGCTAACATAATAAGTTAAAACAGTTTTATTCATAAGGCTGTAGGAAATCAATAGTGTCCCTGAAGATAGAACGTGCTACAAAAGAGTTAATTATTAGTAACAGTGCTCTTAAAAGTCCTATACTACATGTTGTAAACACCTTCAAGGTAACTTATTTACTTCACAGTCCTTGAATCAAATGAAGCAGCTTTTTCAAATACATCTCATATATTCATGTCAATGTTTTGGGACTATTTTAAATGGATGCTATTGATCCAATAGATTCATTCAATTTTATTTAGCCCTTAAGATTTTCTTTGCTGAGCCCCCGCAAATAAAGCACATTGCATTAAATACTAGGTTCTCAGCACCATCTATTTAAAAAAAAGGAAAAGATGCATTATAATAGAACTGGTTAAAATCTTTCCAACAAAGTTTTTTAGATGAAAAATGGTTATTTTGTGAAAATGGATTTTTTTTTAATGTCAGTTTTCTGTTTGCTTTTTGGGGTTTTCTTAAAAACAAACAAACAAACAAACATTTGGTTTTACTGAAAATGTTTGTCTGGTTGTGCAATCTTTTTCAGCACTCCCTGTGTTAATAATACTTGACCTTTCCTCAATAGAGAGCTTTACAAAGGAAATCACTATCAGTATACCCATTTTACAATTGGGGAATCTGACATGCCCATGATCACTGCGCAGACCACTGTACTGGACCTCATTTTTGCAGAGATGGACTCCAGCCAAAACTCTGGTTCCAAACACCCTGAAATCTGTGCTGTGGATCTGACATTCTTTTCTGGCCAGGTCCAACAAACACTCACACATATGAGCAATGTTACTCACATGTGTAAATATCTGCTGGATAAAGCCCCAAAATCCAGGTTGCAAAATATCCCTCCTACCTTCACTCAAAAGATTTTGAGTTTTAGGATCCAGATATCCACATTTTATGGCTCTAATTTTCATTGTTTTTCTTTAGCTCAGCAGCAAGAGAGTAGAAGGGAGCAGGTGCAGGGAGCAGGGTAGAACAATGGGACTCCTTCAAGACAGGAAAATATATTCTCAAGCATGGGGAGAAAAAGAAACAGGCTGCTATATGGTACTAGGGCCTGCAATGGGGGACTAAAATCCATTCCAAAAAGTGCTTCAGCTGCTTTATCTGCAAACCTCATTTGTTTGCATAATGTGAGAAATGGACATGTTGTGTTGCATTAAGGATAAGAATCTCATTATTAGTCCCTGTGGTTTGCATGGACCTGCTCGCCTACATACTGTAATCGGTCAGGTTACAATGCTGGGCAGTCAGGCTCTAAGCACATCATCAAACTGGTATATGGTTCCTATTGTCCTGAAGCACAGATTCTCTGTCCACTCTTCATTGACACAGATGTTGAACTTACTGCCAGGGCTGCCAAATAAATTCAATGCTGGTTGAGTCAGATCTGGGGGAGCAGGTGTGTTTGACATTTTGGGCAGCACAGACCCTTTCCAACCCCAAAAGGTTCTTATGCTCAAGACACACACACTTCCCCAGTGTCCCTAGGAAAGAAAGGGGCAGTAACCTAAACAGCGAGAAAGAAGGGCCCAAGTGGGAGCTAGGATCCAGGAGAGTTACTGTCTCACTTCAGAGGTTTTGAGAGCAGACAGCTGGATCTCACTGTGTCTTGATTCATTAATGACAGCTATACTTCCTTGCTCACGGAGGGACCTGAACAGAAAGGTCGGTCCTTAAAGAAGAGAACTGCCAGGAGACCTGCTCTGCATTTTCCCCAAGAGCTTGGAAGTTTACCAGTGTTGTCTCTGAAAACCAGCTTCTGAGTCAGAATTTGGACCACTGGGTCCTGTGTTGAGATGATAACAAACCCAATAAATGAGGCTTCTTGAAGGAGGAGGCCTGACTGTTGGCTCAGGGGAGATGCTAGTGACTGTGCAGGAGACTGGAACTAGGATCCGGTGATACACCCGTTACCAAACACAGCAGAATAGCCTAGGGTATAGCCACAGTCTTGGCTTCCAGGAGGCTCAGATAGAGTTCAGGTGTGTTAGAGATGAAGGAGTTTTGAAAGGGATATAAAACCTCAAGTTTCAGGACTTAAACCCAATAGGGGTTTGCTCTGCTTTGGAGTCAGCATCAGAGTCTTTTGTCTCTTAGGACTTCCTGTTTCTGTCTTAGAAGATGGAGATGCTGGAGCAGCAGACTGCAGCATGCTTAAGTTATTATTTATTATTTGTATTATGGTAGTGCCAAGAGGCTCCAACTGAGATTAGTGTCCCGATGTGGTAGTGCAGTAGTCACCAACTGGGAGCTCGCAATGGACTGGTCAATCATGGAGCCTCTGAAAATCGATCTTAGTCTATCAGAAACTCCACGGTCGAACAGTCCGTCATAATCTAGGGTTGCCAACCCTCCTGCCGCCAGCCACTAACAGTCTGGCAGTGCAGAGGGGGTAAGGCAGGCTCCCTGCCTGCCCTGGCCCCGCGCTACTCCCAGAAGCGGCTGACATGACTGGCAGCAGCTCTGGAGGGGAGAGGGGAAGGGCAGGTGGCTCCGTGTGCTGCCTCTGCCCACAGGGACCACCCTGGCAGCTCCCATTGGCCAGGAATGGGGAGCCGCAGCCAATGGGAGCTGTGGGAGCAGTGCCTGTGGATGGGAGAAGCGTGCAGAGCCACCAGCCCTTCCCCTCCTCCCTCCCCCCCCCAGGAGCTGCTGCCAGTCATGCTGGCCGCTTCTGGGAGTGGCGTGGGGCCAGAGCAGTCAGGGAGCCTGCCTTAGCCCCACTGCACTGCTGGACTGTTAGTGGCCGGCTGCAGGAGGGTTGGAAACCCTAGATTATGATGGACTGGTCAATCGTGAAGTCTCTGACAGTCAGTCTCAGTCTCAGTAACTGGGACTGAGATCGACTGTCAAAGGCTCCATGATCAACTAGTCCATCGTGAGCTACCAGTCGGTGACTACTGCACTGGCACATCAGGACACTAATCTCAGTTGGAGCCTCTTGGCACTACCGTAATACAAATAATCAATAATTATTATTATTATTCCTGGCCAATGGGAGCTGCAGAGGTGCTCCCTGCGGACCGAGGCAGCACACAGAGCCACCTGCCTTTCCCTTCCCCAGGAGCCGCTGACGGTCATGCTGGCTGCTCCTGGGAGCCGCGCAGGGCCAGGGCAGGCAGGGAGCTTGATTAGCCCTGCTGCATTGCTGCCCAGAACCTGCCTGAGGTAAGCAGCGCCCAGCCAGAGCCCGCACCCTCACACCCCCTGCTGCATCCCAACCCCCTACTCCAGCCCTGAACCCCCTCCTGCACCCCAATCCATGGCCCCAACCCTGACACCTTCTGCACCCAAACTCTTGCCCATAGCTTGCACCCCAACCCCTACCCCAGCCCTGAACCCCCCTCCTGCACCCAACCTCTGCCCCAGTCTTGACCCCCACAACCCAAACTCCCTCCCAGAGCCGCACCCTCTCCTTTACCGCAACCTGCAGCCTTAACCCCCCCCAGACCCAAACTTCCTCCCAGAGCCCACACCCTGAACCCCCTCCTGCACCCCAACCCTCTGTTCCAGGTTCATCTTGGAGTCCCTTCCACACTCCAAACCCTCAGCCCCAGCCCAGAGTCTGCATCCCCTCCTGCACTCCAACATACTGCCCCAGCCCAGTGAAAGTGAGGAAGGGTGTGGGAGAGCAAGCAACAGAGGGAGGGGAGATGGAGTGAGTGGCTCAGGGCCTCAGAGAAGGGGCAGGGCAGGGGTGTTTGGGTTTGTGTGATTACTGTTATTTCTACATTTTCTTTGTGATAGATCCTGGGTGGCACTTAAATTCAAAAAATGATCTTGTGCTTAAAAGGATTGGAGACCACTGTGCTAAGGTAACCCACACACCTCCTGGGTATGGTGCTCTATCCTATCTAGTGACACCTAGACCACTTAGAGAGAGAGAGATTAATGAGTCTGCTACGGCCTTAGCTAAGGGCCATGTGGCTTTTAGCTCAGGCAATAGAGGCTCATGCACTAAGCTCCCAGAGGCCCCAGGTTCAATTCCACCTGCTGACAACCAGGGTCTGTCAGTGTTACAAATGGGGCCTTGTCTGGGATTTCAACTGGAAAGTCTCTGAAGCTCAGGATGCACTTTGTCAACTAGGGGAATTATGTGACCCACACACCTCCTGGGTGGGGTGTTCTGTCCCGTTTAGTGGCACTGAGACCACTTACGGATTAATGAGTTTGCTCTATAGCCTTAGCTAAAGGCCATGTGGCTTTTAACACGTGCAATAGAGGCTCATGCATTTAGCTTCAGAGGTCCCACATTCTATCCCGCCGTGCGACGACTGGGTTCTGTCCGTGTTATATTAGGTGTTGTGCCAGCACAGGAAGGGTCAGGCCCTGCCCCAAAGAACTTACAATTTAAATAGACAAAGTAAATATTATCATCCTCATTTAGCAATTGGGGAGCTGAGTCGGAGAAAATTTAAGTGACTTAGCCAAGGTCACACACAGAGTCTTTGGCAGAGACCCATATCGCTTAAGATCCAATCTGGTGTCTTAACCACAAAGCCATCCTTCCTCTCTTAAGAGGTGTTGTCTAGGCTGTTTGATCAGTGCACACTGCTTCCAGCATTTATCCTTTATCCTTTCTAATTACCATATCCCTGCTAAGTTTCCTGTAGATCAGTGGTTCTCAAAGTCAGGCCGCCACTTATTCAGGGAAAGCCCCTGGTGGTCCAGGTTGGTTTGTTTACCTGCCACATCCGCAGGTTCGGCTGATCGTGCCTCCCACTGACTGCGGTTTGCTGTTCCTGGCCAATGGGAGCTGTGGGAAGTGGAGCGGGCAGAGTGTTGTGCTGGCCGCTGCTTCCCACAGCCCCCAATGGCCTGGAGCAGCAAACTGCGGCCAGTGGGAGCCGCGATACACTGAACCTGCGGATGTGACAGGTAAACAAATCGTCCTGGTCCACCAGGGGCTTTCCCTGAACAAGCGACGGACCAGCTTTGTGAAGCACTGCTGTAGATGATGTAAAATGTCAGGCTAAAAAACACCTAAATGCGTGTCAAGAAAAATACCACTGCTTTTCTGAAAGCTTACTGTAAAATAAATAAATAAAGCAGTACTAAGAAAAATTACCAGAGGAGTCATAAAAAGTTAGCTTTAGGCCAGAGAAATGTTACTTTTCATTTCTTTACAGTACACGAGAATATTTTGTGGCTTAACGGTGCATGAATAATGTTTTATTAAAATGTATATCTTTAAAGCTTTATTTTATCATGTTCTTCAAGGCTTGGCATAAAGAAGGTTTAACAAGTTTGACACATGCTGATTTAGCATTTATACCACAAACTGAATCGGCTGCTTTGTGTGGGGGAAAATAGGCCAGCTTTCAAAATATATACATTGTGAAGTATTCAAAGTGAAACAAAACAAAAAGGAGAGTAGGAAGAACAAAAAAACCCAAGCCATTGTCATTCCAAAATGTTGTGTGGGTTTCCAGAAAAGGCTTTGGACTAACTTGGAGGATTGATTGCATTAACTTTTTCAGCAGCTATTGTCTTGGGATCCAAGTGCTGTGATAGAAAATGTGCATGCAGGGCCTGATCCAAAGCCCAGACGGAATCAAGAGGATTTTTCCCATGGTTTAGAATGGTGACTGGATCAGGCCGTCACTGGGCAACTTTGCTGCTCACAGCAATACATTTTTGCAGAAAAAGAAAGCAAACCAAATGGCTGAAAAGCAGCAACAGATAAATGAGCCTCAGACTGTGGTCACACACTAGGTCAGTAGCAGAGCCAGCAATAGAATCCTGATGCTCAGTTCAGCCGCATATCCATTAGAGCCAGTGTTTCTCAGCTCCCAGTCCGTGGATTGGTGCCAATCCCCAATAGTTCCCTTACACACTTTACAAAGCAGCAAGGTGGTCCCTGGTATCAAAAGGTTGAAACGCTCTGCACTAGACCACAACTTTAGTTGTCTTAATACCATGTAACAGGCTCTGACACACATACTGCCAAAGGCAAGGAGTTCCATAAGGGGCAGATCTCTTAGTGAAAGAGCTCAGCATTCATCCTGGAATTCGTTCAAACTATAGAAAGAGTACTCTAGCCGATCTGAGTAAAGTCTCACAGATCTGAGGTGATTTGGGCCCTTTAATGATGGTGATCAATACCTTAAATGATGAAAACCTATGTCACAAAGTCATTTGTGATCTAGTGGACAGGGCAGTAGAAGAGGAGTCAGGAGACCTGGCTTGTATTCCCTGCCCTGCAACTGATCTACTGTTTGACTTTGGGCAAGTCACTTAGCCTCTGTTTCATCTCCCACCTTCTTACTTTCATGTTTATTTAGAGCATACAGTCTTGGGGAGGGGCAGTGCCTAGCACAAAGGGGGCCCAATCTTGACTCAGGCCTTGAGGCACTAAATAGTAATACTAATACTTGAGATGGACCTAATCAGACTACAGGGTGCAACCATGTTAGGGCTTTAAAATATTTTTGCACAAGCTTTTCATACAGTTTGAGGGCTCATGGCTCAAAAGAAGAAAGAAAAACCTTCTCAAAGGGGCCCTATGTATATAAAACATTGAGAAAGCACTTTATAATCTCCTTTTTTATTATATTATTATGTATTACTTGTATTACCATAGCACTCTAGGAGCCTCAGTCATGGATAGGGCCAAATTCACGGTCCATTTTGGTCAATTTCATGGTTATAGGATTTTTAAAATTGTAAATTTCATGATTTCAAATATTTAAATCTGAAATTTCACGGTGTTGTAACTATAGAAGTCCAGAGCCAAAAAGGGACTGTGGAGGGATTGCAAGGTTATTGTATGGGGGTCACGGTATTGCCACCCTTACTTCTCTGTTGCTACTGGCAGCAGAGCTGCCTTCAGAGCTAGGCGACCAGAAATCGGTGGCTGCTGGCCAGGTGCCCAGCTCTGAAGGCAATGCCACTGCCAGCAGCAGCGCAGAAGTAAGGATGTCCTGGTACGGTATTGCCACCCTTACTTCTGCGCTGCTGCCTTCAGAGCTGGGCTCTCAGTCAACAGCTGCCACTCTCCGGCTGCCCAGCTCTGAAGCCAGCAGCGCAGAAGTAAGGGTGGCATGATATGGTATTGCCACTCTTACTTCTGTGCTGCTGCTGGTTGGGGTGCTGTCTTCAGAGCTGGGCGCCTGGCCAACAGCTGCTACTCTCTGGCCACCCAGCTCTGAAGGCAGCGCAGAAGTAAGTGTTGTAATACCGCTACCCCTCTACTATAACCTTGTGACTCTCCCATAGTCCCTTTTTGGGTTGGGACCCCCAGTTTGAGAAACTCTGGTGAAATCTGTATAGTATAGGGTACACAAAAGACCAGATTTCACGGAGGGAGGGACCAGATTTCACAGTCCGTGACACATTTTTCATGGCTGTGAATTTGGTAGGGCCCTAATCATGGACCAGAACCACATTGTGCTACATACTGTACTCATAGTAAGTAAACAGTGTTCAGTTGTATAATAAAACAGCAGTGGTATACTTCAAATTCTGCCCTTTTCATGGGGAATGTCTGGGAATTAAAATGTCTCATCATGTCCTTTAGTATCTTAAACAACTTTAAAGAGTTTTAAACACATACAGTAGAACCTCAGAGGTACGAACATCTCAGGAATGGAGGTTGTTCATAACTCTGAAATGTTTGTAACTCTGAAAACAATGTTATGGTTGTTCTCTCTAAAGTTTACAACTGAATATTGACTTAATACAGCTTTGAAACTTTACTATGCAGAAGAAAATGCTGCTTTTAACCATCTTAATTTACATGAAACAAGCACAGAAACCGTTTCCTTTCCGTCATATCTTTTTTTTAAACTTCATTTTTTTTTTTTAGTACTTTACATTTAACACTGTACTGTACTGTGTTTTCTTTTTCTTTTTTTTTTCTTTTTCGGTCTCTGCTGTGGCCTGGTTGCATACTTCCAGTTTCAAATGAGGTGTGTGGTTGAGTTTGTAACTCTGGTGTTCGGAACTCTGAGCTTCTATTGTAAGTGTCTTTTCAGCTTAGATCAGGTAAATAGGCTATGTAAACATCGTAGAGGGCAAGACTTAATTTACCTGTTTAAATAACACATTGTGCTGCTTGTGGGCCACATCCTTCCAGAAAATTCATGTGAGTTTTCCCACTGACTGACTCCAGGGGTAAGGTGTGTGTGTGCGCGCGCAGCTCCATGTTACCATCAGAAAAATATCATTAGTCAAAAAACAATGTGAAGCAAATAGTTATTAGTGGGAGTATTATTATATGGACATATACCCATGCTCTAAGAGTTAATGTGCATCCTTGTCTGCAATAATCCCAAACAATCAATGTGAGTCTGTATGTTCAAACCCTAACTTCCATCACCCTCCATTTTGAGCTTTTAAGCTCCACTTACTGCAAAGCTTCAGTCTTCCTACATCTCTGCTAAGATGTAGACAGGAGGAACTTGCCTCTAATATGACCAATTTTTGGACCTTTACTTCTCTATGCTTTGAACAGCAGTGACCTGATCTCCATCATAATGTCTCAACATCCATGTTGAAGGTGTGGTCACTGATTCGTGACGTCTGTAATTTTGTGTTGTGTCTCTGACAATTTAGACCAGAGAGGGTTTTTGAGGTTTATCTATTTTCCTTACTTTAAGATGCCTCAACTTCATAGTAGTTTGATGCTGAGAGGATTTCAGTCATCCCGTAAGTCATTAAAATATTTTGGATTTAGATTTACTTTCCCTGCCAAAACTCTTTCCAAGCTTGAACAGATGCACAAAGTGCTCGTAGGGATCACTTCACCTTCCAGCTGTTTAAGTGGATGCAACCACTCTGTATAACAATTCAGGAGCAGGAAGCAATGGCAGAAAGCAGGAATATCAAATCCAATTGAAGCTTCCATAGTATAATTTCTTTTAAACGCAAACCTTCACAAGCAGCAAGATAGAGTGGGGTCACATGAAGCATACAGCATGTTTTTGATGAAACCAACACTCCTTAAGTAAAAGATCTACCAGGAACAAAAGACTATGGGAAGTATATGCCAGAAATTCTGTAATGTACTTTTCAGTTTTGTGAAAGCATTCTTTGTTCTGTTGAAAAGTAAGTGCTTTGTAGTTTTAGCCAATGGTTTTTATCTTAACTCTCTCATCTCCTGTAAGTCTTTCCTTAGCAGCCTACATTGGCAAAATAATAAAATAAAAAGCAGGGTGAGAGGGCAGTATTTCTTGCAGTAGCTGGTGTGGCAATGTTTACTGAAATTATAAGCCATTTTGTCTGTTTTCAAATCATCTCTCCAGTGTGGAAGAGCTTCACGGTCTATTGAAGATAGCACAACTCTATAGAGCTACTGCCAAAATGTATCCACCTTTTTTTTTTTAATTGACAGACGATTCAAAAGTGGATTTGAAAAATGCTGAATGTCACCTAGAAACAATTTAGAGAAGAAGCTAAGTTTGGAAAAAGAATCTGAAAGTTGGCTGAATTTTTAGCTTTGCTGTAAGGGAGTAGATAAGGAGATAAGATTCCTGGGGCCCTGTTTTTCAGAAGGACTTTGACAATCTAGCAGGAGTAATCTGGTAAATGAGAAAATTGTCTCCAGATATATAGCACAAATCCTACCAGCCCTGCAGATCTGAAATTCTGGACATTAAGACTGCCAGTTTTTTCACTTACTTCCACAGGAGATTTCAACTTTTACTTTAGTTTAGAACAACTCCATTATTTTGTTCAGGTGGCATGTGCACAGGTAGCTCTTTTTCATCTTCAGAGCACTTCAAAGCTCCATGAACTCTGTGGCACAAAAGGCCCAAATTTCACAGCAACAATCCTTAAATTCCAGAGCAAGGACTCCTAAATTATGCTGCAGTGTTAAGTGATTCTGTTGAGATCCTTCATTTCCCATTTTTCCACCCCACACAAACTATGGCCCATAGCTGAAAATGCTCATTGACATAAAGTTCCTTGATGTATTTTTGACAATTATATTTGAGGATGGGTTTTTTCCTGCTAGGCTTTCCAGGTGTTGCAGCTGACTTCTGCAGGACTCAAATTCCACAGTGTGGCCTGGCTCCTTTTCTCTCTGTGTGTGAGGGAAAGGGGGAGCTTGTACCCAGTGTCTGATTTATCACCCCAGCTCCCTGAGCCTCAGTGGCTGTACTGTTCTTTAGAGATACCAGTTCACATTTCTGCCTCTGTCCTCCCCTCCCGCACTTCCTGACCCTAAACTGGATTCCAACTCTTGCTCCCTGAGCCCTGCTCAGGAGGTCACTGTCATCCAATGAACACCTCCTTGTGCGGAAAACTGGAGAGCAAGAGGCAGCAGATCTTGGCAGGCTATTGAGATGTGGGGGATGGCAGCTATCAGGCTGCATGCCCAAAAGAGAGCTGCCTCATTCTTGAAAATAAGCCCAGTTATTTAGGAGCTGAAATATGGATTAATTCAAGGTTCCTGGTTTTTTTTTTTTAAATCTTGGACTGGGGGCTTTTTTGGCTCTGGTCTCCTCATTGATGCTGATCTTCAACTACACTAGTGAAACAAGCATATAAGAATCACTATTGTACCTCAGTATATCAGAGCTCTCAGAAAGCCAGTCCTCCCTTGTAAAGCGGGGTTTAACCAGTGAGAGTTGGGCCTCGAATTCAGGGTATGTCTTCACAGTAGCATTAGCCTGGGTGATCTACACCCAGATCTGAGCAGCTGGGTTAGCCTTGCCCAGGTGTGGACAGGCAGTCTGTAAAGCCATACCCAAGTTACTGGGTCCTCACTGCTGCTGCATTCCCTCATGTTCACTGCTAGAACATACCGCGTGTTTCTCTGTGCTACAGTAAACTGAGCAGCTCTACGATTCTTTCCAGTGAATTGTGGACCATTTGTCTGTTCTTCTGGGCACATGGGGAGAATTATAGGAAGTATGGGAGGACTATCAGCACTCAGTGGGTTTAGCCTGTATCCTCACTGCAAAGGGAGTGGATTACAAGCCTAAGTGGAACTCAAGTTCCAACCCATACCCCCAGCTGGGCCAACTAGCTTGGGTGTAAAGCACCACTAAACTGGGTGAGTGGTTTTCTGTGTGGACAGGAGTGGGGTAAGGTGCAACACACAGATAAGAGCCCAGGCTAACTCTGCAGTGAAGACAGAACGTTAGCTGTTCAGGCATCTTTATACAACAATTTATGTCTAGTGAACATACAGGTTTAATTCTGAAACCTCCTTAATAGTTTTAATTTTTAATCATTACGTGTGCCTGGAGGGCCATCACTAATGTCTTGGATTTTCTTTTATATATAATGAGTCCCAAATTTTCCACACTGGTAGCAGCCCTCTGTCTAAAGAGATTACAGCATACAGGCCTTATGAATTTTATTACAGCGAGTGGGGAAACAGAAGGTATTTCAGTTTATTTGCACCTAAAAGAACCTTTAGTTTCCATATAAATTTATCACATTTTGTTATTTTGGGAAAGAGAGAGTGCCACAAAATTGTCAACTTTGGTAGCTTTCACTCTGTGAAGGGTGTTTCACGTTATTCTAGGTTTCCACTGTTTTTGTGAATGAGTGTTATCCCTCCTTCCCAAATAGGGAAATGAGTCACCAGAGATACAACATGACTTGCTTAAAGTTATGCAGGAAGATTGTGGCAGGAATTGAACCAAAATGACCTGTCTAGAGCCTTCCTTAACTAGCAGCCATCCTTTCCATTCAATACCTATAATGGATAGAGGTGCGTATTTCAAGGAACTGATTTGAAAGGACAGAGTTGGGTGTCTAAGTGCCTTTGGAAATCTCCCTCTAAAATATTATGCCATTTGGACACCACATAATTTAATTAGTCTTTCCTGAGCTCAGATTTATATTTTAATAGCTCATGCAATGGGAGTCTCCTTCTTAGCATGTGAATGCAGCTGGGTGGTTTGAAAACATGACAGTCACACCAAAGTGATGGTTAAGGTCATTATCTAAGTTTTTATTCCCTGGGTGACATAATGGAGGCTGCCTGAACAATGAGCTTTTCATTGGCTATTCATAAGGCCCTCTGGGCATACACTGTGTGACCTGACACGAAATGGATGAAAATGAAAAGACAGAACAATATGCGGCTTTGGCATCTCTTTCCAATGTGGCAGCGGAGGGGTTAAGAGCTGCTATGTTTCTGAGTGTTCCAAAATTGACCTCGGACTTCCCTGAATGGAATGAAAAGAAACAGATTGTGGGGTGTGACCAGCCCTTTCTGAAAATGTTTGGCAAATACAAGGAGCCTTTATTTTCTCCTTTCTATCTTTCTTTCATTCTTTCTTTCTTTCTTTTGAGTTGGGAAGGGGGAACCCATGTATTGGAAGCCTCAGAAATGCTTTTTCTCTGCCAAAGTCACAAAATTAAATCACTTTCTTCTTGGCCAATAGTATGGGATTCAAATATTTGGTGCGCAGATTGTACATGGTGAGGTGCGAATACTTAGAGGGTGTTAAGGTGACTGTCTTTTCAGAGACACTGCAAAGATTTCTCTGATGACAATGTATGCTGTAAAAGTCACTCTCTGCTAGGTGAATAGGCATAAAACCACATCTTTGTTCATAAGCTTTTTATTGTGGCAGTTGTCATCATGAGCAAAACCTGAAAGTACTTGAAATTCCATTAAAATCACATTCACATATAAAAATGCCATCTCCTTGAAAGTTTGTCTCTGTAGACTTTGTTAAAGTGAAAAGTCAATATGTATGAGACACATTTATGTAATTTAAGATGAATGGTTAACTGTTAAAGTGCAGGTCTTGCACAATTATGCCAGCTGCTGATCTAAGAAATGAAACACTTAACTCCAGAGCTGTTGGCTGAAGTCAGATTCTGAGTTGTTTTGTGTGATCAGATGCACTGAATTTCAGATGATTTGGCTATAGAGTATCTGTGGTTATAAGTGATGGCTAATTGTCTCATTGGTGCTCAACCACAGTAAATAATCCCACCCTAAAAGTGGAAACTGTCTTCAGAATTTACTGAATTCTTGTATTTGGATAACACTGCTTTTTTTCGAAATTCTTCTATATTTGTGCATTTCCCTGTGCATCTCTCAAGCTTAAGGCTTCCCGTGGTAGTGAAAACAAATTGTGTATTTAACTGAGAGAGCCCAGAATTGTTTTTAAGATTCTGAATGCTTTGGATTCACTCATACAACTTTTAATATTGGCGTGTTTTGATTGCAACAGAATGAGAAAAACTGGGCAGGATTTTATCACTCAAGTGGGCCAAAAACAAGTGCCTGGGTTCCCAAGTTTAAGCAATGTCTTGCCAACGATAAAACATTTGTCTGGTCAAGAGGAAAGGAAAATGCATTTTCAATTAGTCATGACATTGCTTAAAAGAAGAGGCATTAGGCACTGGGGGGTGGGGGGGAGATGGGGGTTGGTAACATGAGAGGGGAGAGACAGCAGGAGGCAGACAGAAAAAGAGCCTTTATCAGACCATAACAGACAGCAGCTGAGTTTGAGGCCATTCTTGAATAGAGATAAGCTTTTGTTTAGCAGTTGGCTCCCTTGGGAGAGAGGGGGTTTAATGGTAGAAGGAGACCTGTGTTTCTTCCAAATAACTTAATATTTCCGTGTGCGTGGAGGGGGGCTGTGGGAGGGTGCTAGGAGAGCATATAGTCCTCCCAGCTGCTGCCTTTTAAGCTGATTATTGGTCATCCTGGCTGAAAATGATTCCTCTGGAGGACTTTCCCTGACTCCCTCAAATCTCTTGGACAAGATGCCACCCTTGCAAAAGAATTAAATAGCTGAACTAAATTTGCTCTACTTTCCTCTCTCTCACCTGGTTAAATCCTCAGCTCAACAGGCTTCTGATGTACAAGGATCTGGAAAAAAAAATCACATTGTGACACAAAAACAGCCTTAGATATTCTCAGTGGCTATCATGATTTATTAAACTTTTTTTTTTAAGGCTGTGTCCTGTACTTGACCTGCAAATGCTTGTAGCTAACTGATCTAAGACTTTTTAAACTGCTCACAGCATAGCCAGCTGTCTAAACGAGAGATGGTTATTTTGCTTAGAGTGTGCGTCTCTTGTTTTGAGAGTTTTTTTAAAAAAAAACTTCTAACACTGAGGAAAATCTTGAATGAGGTCCATGTGCATATTAATCATATGAATGGAAAAGTGTGACTCTGTAATTGCTGGTGCATACAGTACACATTACAACAAGACAGACCTGAATTATATAAGTAGGCTGGAATTCTTGAACGGGTAGAGGAAACTTTCAGCTCCATTGCCTCCTGGCTAACTGTAGTAAATTTACTTAGTAATATTTTACAGATGTCTTCGTCCCTTTCTTGGCAAACAAGATAAAGTTCTTCCCATTTTTTTTTTTAAAAGCAGCTTTGAGGGGTAAAGTCAGAAACCACAACAGCAAAACAATTTAGTTAAAAGGGGCAACTGTGAAAGCATGTAAAGCAAGTCATTTTATCAAGTGCTTTTTGGTTTGGTTTGCATTCCCTCCCACAGCTAAATATGTTACCTAAACTACATGAGTCTGTTTTGGAAAATCCATTGCCTGTTGCAAGTTTCTCTATGCTAAACTTAACCTTCTACATTTTATTTTTAGAAAGCTTATAGTTGCTTCATTCAGTGCTGTGGGGAAGTTGGAAAAATATCAGCCAGGTCAGGAGAAAGAAGCAATTGGCTCTATTTCCAGAGGGGTAAAGTTGAAGCAGAAGTAATAATAATACAAAATGTAAATAATTCTAATGGGGAGAGAACTATCTATCTTTAGTGTAAATGTGTTCTTTTAATGTAGAACCATTGGAAAAGAGTAGTGGGATGCTTTCTGAGGGAGAGCCAAAAATTGTGCAAAAATGAATGCATGTAAATCATAAAGTATATTTACTAGAGATAAAATTCTTGACAAGAGCTAGATTTTGAACTCTGCCACAGCTGAAGCTTTGTAGACTAGAGAAATCAGTTGGGTCTGGGTTTGAGTCCTCTGCAGGTTTTAACACTCACCTGCTGTGTGACTTTGGGCAAGTCGTTTAACTATTCTGGGCCTCAGTTTCCCCATCTGTAAAAATGGGGAATAGTGATACTTGCACTCCTTTGTGTATAGCTCTTTGAGGAGGCGTGTTTGATAAGTGCAAAGTGCCTTTAGAGTGTGATGTGGCTCAAGCCCATCTCTATGATGTGCATTTCAAGTAACAAAAAGAGTTATATCCCTAAAACAGAATATAAAAAGAAAACAGCTCTCACTCCTCCCAGCCTAGGCTGTGCAACGCTCGTCATTTTCAACACACAAAGGCTGATGGTATGGTTGCAACAGAATTAAAACAAAGGAAGCTTGATACGATGGGACATTTTATTTTTTTTTCATGTGTTAAAACATAGCTTCAGTTTTGCACTTTTGATCTTAATAATTAACATGAATTAAACAGTGAGAGGTTTGTGTGGGATAAGATGTAAACCTGGCTTTAAAACAAATGACGTACCTGGAAGTGAGTGGAGAGAGAAGGACAAATATTCACTGTCTGTATTTTAATAAGACACTGCCAGTAAACTTTTCTCCTCAGTCACGAGTTCCTGTTCTTGCAGCAAGAAGGAAAGACTGGGGATTCTGTTCATTTGTTTTCCCCATTTAAACATAAAGGTTTTCTCATCACCATAGCCAAGGAAGAAAGCAACAAGTGGCAACTGAACTTAAACTAGGCATCCTTCATTGGAAACCTATCTACATGGCCCCCAGTACTGTGATAGCTGAGCTCTTCACAGTCTTTAATGTAGTTGTTATAACATCCCTGTGAGGTAGAGAAGTGCTATTATCCCCATTGTATGGATGGGGAACTGAGGCGGAAAGAGACAAAGTAACTGACACAAGGGCATACAGGTAGCCTGTAACAGAGCCTAGAATTGAACCAGAATCTTCCAAGTTCCAGGTCAGAGCCCTAACTACTGGACCATCGTTCTCAGCACTGCTGTTCCCTTCAAATCATGATATGATCACATAAGAACATAAGAGCAACTAGACTGGGTCAGACCAGCATTCATCTTCTGACAGTGGGCAGTGCCAAATATTTCAGCGGCAATTACTGAGATCTATCCCTTGTCACCCAATTTAGGGACACCCAGAGCATGGGGTTGCTTCTGTAACCATCCTGGCTAATAGCCATTGATGGACCTGTCCTCCATGAACTTATCTAGTTCTTCTTTGAACCCAGTTATACTTTTGGCCTTCGCAACATCCTGTGGTAATGAGTTTTACAGGTCAACTGTAACTGTACATTGTGTGAAGAAGTACTTTGTTTTGTTTGTTTTAAACTTGCTGCCTATTAATTTCATTGGGTGACCCCTGGTTCTTGTGTTATGTGAAGAAATAAATAACACTTCCTTATTCATTTTCTCCACACAAGTTATGATTTTATAGACCTCTATCATACCTCCCTTTAAGTGCCTCTTTTCAAAGCTGAACTGTTTCCGTCTTTTTAATCTCTCCTCATATGGAAGGTGTTTCCATGCCCCTAATCATTTTTGTTGCTTGTCACTTTCTTTTCCAGTCCTAATATCTCTTTTTCTGAGATGGGGAGACCAGAACTTTATGCAGTGTTCAAGGTGTGGGCATACGATGGATATATATAGTGACATTATGATATTTTCTGTCTTATCTAGCCCTTTCTTAGTGGCTTCTAATATTCTGTTAGCTTTTTTTGACTGCCACTGCACTTTGAGCAAATGTTTTCAGAGAGCTGTCTGCACTGACTACCAGATTTCTTTCTTGACTGGTAGCAGCTAATTTAGACCCCATATTTCTCTATGTATAGCTGATATTATGTTTTCCAATGGGAGTTGCTTTGCATTTATCAACATTGAATTTCATCTCAAATTTTGTTATCCAGCCCCTCAGTTTTGTGAGATCCCTTTGTAACTTTTTGCAGTTAGCTTTGGACTTAACTATCTTGAGTAACTTTATACCAGCTGCAAAATTTCCCCCTTCTTCCAGATCACTTATGAATATGTTGAACAGTGCTGATCCCCATGCAGATCATTGGGGGACCTTGCTACTTAACTCTTTCCACTGTGAAAACTGACCATTTATTTCTACCCTTTGTTTCCCTATTTTTAACCAATTACTGGTCCATGAGAAGGCCTTCCTTCTCATCCCATGACTGCTTAGTTTGCTGAAGAGCTGGGATCTTGTCAAAGCTTTCTGAAAGTCCAAGTTCACTATATCAACTGTATCATCCTTGTCCACAGGCTTGTTGATCCCCTCAAAGAATTCTAATAGATTAGTGAGGCATGATTTCCCTTTACAAAAGCTGGGTTGACTCTTCCCCAACATATTGGGTTCATCTGTGTATCTGATAATTCTATTCTTTACTACAGTTTCAACAAATTCTCGGAAGGAGGGAAGAACAGTTCTGAGGAAGGATGGTATTAGCTTGGGACTTCAGAGATGAGGGTTCAGTTTACTGCTCTGTTACAGACTTCCTGTGTGACCTTGGACAGTCTGATCCCTTCAGAGCAAACTTTTGGAAGATGCTTGCTTGTGGCAGAATTTTAATAAAGAAGTGGGCTCCCAGGAACTTTTCCATCCAGCCAATCAGTGGACATGAAGGGGAGAGGACAATCATTTTTATAATACCTTTCTTTGAATGGGGGACATTAAAAGGAAAAAAAATTAACAGACACATTCAAGTGTAGTGGAACCAGTGCTAAAAGTTTTAATCAAAAGTACAAAGGAAGCAACCCCTGAGGCTTTTTTTTAGTTACTACACATTGGCCCAGAGCACTGTCATTACAATACTATATGCTGTAGTGATCTGAAGAATGCTGTAGTGGTGGTGAGTTTTTCTTTTTTAGAAGCAACAAAAAGAAGAAATGGATTTGAAGGAATTAAACAGACACCTTTTCTTTCCACTTTCAGGCTTTGGAGGGGATACATCTGAGTTTTCTTTTTATTCTACAAGAACAGCAGCCTTGCCAGAAATCAGGCTGCTTTGAATTGTAGCTTAAGTTAACAAATCTGATGGAGATTTAGAAAACAAAACTAAGCCAAATTTGTAAAGGTTCTGAACAGCTTGAAGGGGGAGGGAGAAAGTTACTTTTAAAAAGTCCCTGCTTAAAAGTGTCAGAAAATCTAAACTGCATAAAATAAAGGGGAAAGCAGAGACCCTAAACAATCTTCAGAAGAGAATATGAAACCTCAGAGGCAGAAGAAATACACAGAAGGAGAAGACTGCAGCTTGCAATAATCTGTAAATGATTGCTGGCAAAGTCTAGAGGCTTCAAGCTTGATCTGTGTTTGTTCCAAAAGAAAGCCAAGGAGGACGGTGTTAATAAAGAGAGATTTAACTGAGAGCAGTGCTTGGAATAAAGTGGGCTACAAAAAGGTCAAATCTGATCAGTTGGAGCAGATTACAAGGGCTTTAAAAGGTAGTGGTGGAGAAATGAAACTCGGACCGTGAAGCAATATAGCACAAGATTGATTTTGGGGGTGGAGAGAAGCTGGGACAAGTGCTTATCAGCTTGTGAAGTAGGAAGAGCTGTGCTGGGGCTGTTTTCATTCTCACGCTGAGTAGAGTACTCTGCTGCTTTTTGTGGTTAGCCTTCTCTTCAGTGTTTTTATTATTATTTAAATACAATGGTTTCTATAATCTCTGAACTGGATCCACTGAAAGGCTGGAAAGTTTTAAGGTAGGCCTATGTTTTCTTCCTTTTGGTACAGTGGTTCACCCCCAAATTAACTGGAACTTGAGTTATAACTGAAATGTGAGCTCTGGGCTTAAGTAACAGAGGAGTTTCTAGTAATTAGATCCCTTTAAGATACAGAAACCCTTTCAGCAGATGTTTAGCGAGACCCCAGGGAGCATTTAAAATATACTTCTTGGTGTTACAGTGCAGTGAGGCAGTACTGATCATTTTTTTTAAAATGGAGATTACTCTGTAAATTAAACTTTAATAGTAAGTCTAAAACCAGTTGATATTGCAAGAGAATTAACTCTTTGTTTGCACTGTGTTGCTTCCTACGAAACATTTAGGAAACGTCTGAATAGTTAAAGAGAGGGTAAGAGCTGATCAGTAAAGGATAAATATTCCTGTAGGGAAAAGAAACAGAAATGTGCTGTTGTTACGTATTTTGGGCTGTTGAATCTTTAGGTAGTCTCTAAAGCATAAATTTGACATTTGAAAATCGCTAGAGATTGTTGCTTTATCCTTGAAATGTATTTTAAAATAATAGTGAAACACATAGAAAACTTAAGTGCTGAAAGTGACCAAGATTGTATCTGACCCTTCTCTTTATTACCTGATGCAGATGTTGCAAAAAATTCATTTGAAAGCTCTGAGGTACTAACTGATCAGGCTTACTGATAGGGTGACCAGACAGCAAATGTGTAAAATCAGGACAGGAGGTAGGGGGATAATAAGAGCCTATATAAGAAAAAGACCTCCAAAATCAGGACTGTCCCTATAAAATTAGGACATCTGGTCACCCTACTTACTGACATTTTAACTGCATGTCTTGTCTGTTAAGAGTATTGAATAATAAAACTTGGAAGATAGTTTTACAGCAACTTACCTTTTAAGAAAATAGCTAGTGATATCAGCCTAAATTAAATCTGCCTGACAAGTTTTTTTCCTAACTTTTGTACACTATCCCAATACACAGAGGTGGCACATAACACTACTGGATGTGTGCCCCATTTGTAAAAGGAACATAGCACAGATATGTTTCACAGTCAGGTATTATTTTACCTTCTTGGCATATACATTTTAAAGTGCTTAGATATGTTTGTTCATGTTTTGAATTTCATCTTCTGCAGCATAAAATAGATTAGTGATGTTCTATCTTAAATGTATTGCTTCCATGAATCTTTTCTCTCATATTTGCAACGTGTTGTGCATTATCAAAAATGAAATGTTTCTTTGGTCCTCATCTGGGTCTTGGGCTATAGGGCATAGCCAAATTTACAGCAAGCTTGCTTTTCTGACATCTGGGATTGTCCGTATTTGGAAAGCTTCAGCTTATTTTTCTACTAAGCAAAATGCCACAGTTCCTTTTTAAAAATGTTTTGTTTTAAGTCAGTGTTGCTGTGTGCTTGCTTACAGCAATAGTAATACTGGATATACAGTGTATGCATAAATTAAGAGTATGTTATGATGCAGCATAAAGACTTTGTTGGCATGGATTTTGGATGACCATGACGACATCCCAAATGAGTGCCGGTAAAATATTTTAGCCATAACACCATGCCATCTGTATATGTCACATTCATTACAGGAAAGCTCTTTCAGGAAAGTTTCAGAAAGTAAATTTTACTGGGACTACTTTTCGTATTCCTGTTTTAGTAAAGCTAGATTGAACTGGGCCATAAGATAATGGACTTCAGCACAGAGAGAATGCCATTGACCTAGGCCTGAAGCATGCCTGATGAATGGAAGAAATGTTTCTTTGGCAAATTGTTGTTGTTCTTGTTGTTGTTTGTTTGTTTAAATGATGACTGTTTGAAGCTGCCCAGTGCTTTAGAAAGTTTGACTAAGTCCCAGGGCCAATGGACTGGTGCACAGAGGGCAGGTGAGAAGGTCAAAGGTGCATGATAATTTATATTATGCTTGTGCAATTTCTTGCACGGATATCACCTATAATTTAGATTGTGGTGCATGTGCATGCTAAAATGTTTTCCAAACAGAGAAAACACAACTAAAGATGACCCAGATAGGTAACTTTATATAACTATTAGAGGGATTAAAACAATAAAGCTTATTAGTTACATATTTTATTTCTTGGCTGGTCCTACTTGATTAAGTTAAACATACTATATCCATCTTCCCTTTCTCCTAACATTTCAGCCTCTCATCTTCCTCATACCAATTTCCAACTTAAGCTTCAGTGCCCTTCCCACTCAACATTTGTCTCTCCTTTCATATAGCTGTGAAGCTCACTCATGGTATTTAAAGGAAATAGATAAGTAGATTAGTTAGTCAGCCCATTTCTTTTAGTCATTGTGGTACCAAGAGAAGTGGGTCTTTGGGACAGATTTAAATGTGGTGAAGGGAGTGGCTTGAGACCAGCTCATCATTACCTTCTAGTAGCATGCAGGAAAACACACAGTTATGGAAGAAGCAGACCAACCAGGCAATGAAGCCAGGATTGGTCGAGAGCGGTAGAGACAATATAGTAAGACATAAGGAAGGGAAAGAGTTAGGGCCTTCAAGAATTTTCTGCAAGCCTTCAACTTGAAAAGGTGGAGCCAAAAGAGCTAGTAGAGAGATTCAAAGAGGTACTGGTCTATATACACTTGTAGACACCAGTACCCCTTTGAATGTCTTCCGCTCTGCACGGACCAGTTGAGTTTGGATTCACCTTGTGGGCCTTCCCTTCACTATGAATAAGAGGGGGGGTCCTTAATTTATTAGATTATTTTGAAGTGAAATCCTAGAGAAGACAAGGCAGTTTGTGCTTTTCACACAGGTAAGCAGTCTGAGTTAGTCTATAGGAGAGCTTTGTCTTTAACACATGTGAAAACTACAAACTGCCTTGAATTTTGCAGGATTTTAACAGGAGTTAGTTCAAGTTCAGAATAGACTTGTTTTCGGAGTGAAGACGAGGCTTTGATGTGATTTGTAACTTTTTTTCCAATCTCTCCTGCAGTGCTGAACCCTTTTTCCCCCCCCCCCAAAGCAGCCAATCCCCACCCTTCACAATTTAAACAGTGGTGAAGACCGACTTTGCCAAAAGGCTTTTCCCTCCACATATTGTCCAAATCTCATTGTAAATTGGGTTCAGGGATGAAGTTCTTAAAATTTAGGAAGATTTACATTTGGCTAGTGAGAGACCAGGAGAAAACCAAAATAAAAGACTGGAATCATGCTGTTTGTGAGTGTAACACCAACAATTCTCTACAGTATTCCCCCCCCCACACACACACGTTGATTGCCCATGTATTAAGATAGGTCTGCTTGCTGCATGGTTTTCTGCTTATAGAATGGGAAAAGAGGGTTGGACTGTGGAATGTGTGGTTGCCAGTTTCAGTTGCTACCATGGGCTTTTCCTGGATTTTGTTTTCTTTACCATTTAACTGAAACAGCACAAGTATTACTGTGTTTTATGTGTATTCTACCTAATAATCGGCCAGAATGAAACCACCTACATAAATGAGTAATAAACAGAGATAGCTTTGATTAATGGGGAAATGGATGGTAGTTACTGATTATTTTACTTCTGCCACTGTATCTCACTGGTACTAATGAGCATGGTGGCCAGGGCTGCTGTACCCTATCCAGGATGTAGACAGACCATTTCATTACTATATGGTCACCCAACATGTAACAGCTTTTGGAAAAGAATTTTACTCTGAGGCCTTGGGGAGCTTCCTCCAACTCCCTTAAAAGAGGCCTGACTGTGAAACACAATCCTGGATTCTGTCACTACTCTGAAATACAGATAATGGAATTTGGACGTTAATAGTGAATCCAATTTCCCTTTTAATAGCCACAATATGTTTGTTAGGCGAAAAATAAATATGTGAGGAGAAGGCGTGTACATTTGATGTTGACTGAAAACATACTGAGGAAATTGCTTTCCAGTTAACTCATTCAAAAATACAGATCATATAATACACTAAAGTCAAGGGAGGCCTGTGAAGGTCAGAGCTGGTTACACAAATGATTGATGCTGGGAGGAAGTTGGCATTTATGCACAAGAGTTCTCAGAGGTTTCATTTTAAAAAAGTAGGATTAGCGAAATACAACTGAGTTTCTTCTCTGTAACCATTTTCCAGGTGGAGCTGGCAGCAAGCAACCAGGGCCGGGTTCAAATCTAGGGGCTCCTTTTCAACAATACAACACAGAACCGGCTCAAGCCAATTATAATGGATAGCATATGCATCTAGGGTAAAGACTAAGCTCCTTGCTATGTGTAAATATGTTTCCTTCATTCATTTAGTGGGAAAGGGTGGGGTCTGTAGTCATTTCACAGGCCTGACACATTTCTCCAAATGTGCCCTAAATTCACAGCAGAAAATACTGGCAGGGCAGTTTGTTAGTGTTTCCATGTTTGGGTTCCAGGTAGAAGTAAAGACAGAATAGAGTATTTCAAAGAATATTAAGTGCAAAATGGTGCACTAACAAATAGATCCACGTAGGTGTTAGAGACAGATTAAACCAATTAAGTCAACTTGTCCATTTCTCTGTCAGTGCAGGATTGGTCCATACATTTTTTTTCAACGTACTCAGTCTATCTTTAAATGGGGCTTCCACCATTTCCACAGTCTTATACGAAATCTTCCTTTATTTTTTTATCAAGGCTGCTAACAAACTCACTGTGCGCTGTGTTTACTTGGACACGAGTCACTAAATTCGCTAAGTGATGCGCTGGGGATTTAGCCACGTGACTCCAGTTAATAAAATGAGCTCCCATCGAAGGCAGTTCCACCATGTTTGTCAGCAGTATGTTCCACTGCCCAAATGTTGTTGTAAAATTGTTTTTAAACCTGAAATTAAACTTTACTACTGCAGTTTAAGTGTAGTCTGGTTCTGCACTTACTAATTGACTGGCACCTGGTCCCCCTGAAGTCCTTAGGAGTTTTACTGTAGAAAGGAAGGATCGTCTTGTAGTTTAGGCAGTAGATTGGGACTCAGGAAGAGACGATTTCAATTTGCATCTTGCCACAGACTTTGTGTGTGACTTCAGTTAAGTCACTTAATCTGTGTCTTGGTTCTCCATCGGTTAAAACAGGGATGATAATAACCTGTCTTGTGTATTTAAATCAGTGGTTTTCAACCTGGGGGGGGCCGCAGAGTAGGTGTAAGATTTCCAAAGGGGTCTGCAGCTCCATTTGAAAATTTTTTTATGGGTTCACAAATGAAAAAACAGTTGAAACCCACTGTTTTTAGCTTGTAAGCTCTTCAGCGCAGCTGTCTCCCGGAGTTTGTACACCACCTCGCACAATGGGGACCAAGTCTTGGTTTGCAGCCTCTATGTGCTACCATAATACAAATAATTTAATTTAATTTCAATGGGATCAAAATGTAGCCCTAGTGAGGACAAGTCATCTCTGGCTCATTTATAACATCTTATTCCAATGTCTTGTCTTTAGACTGGACATTCGTGGAGTTTCCTACCATTTTGGTTGGTTGAACTCCTGTAATTTGAGGTCCATAGAACCTTCTGTTCTAAAGTGCCTTGCCTGGAACTAAACACTGCAATTGTGGCTTAACCAATGGTGAATTGCCTTGCTTGTTTTTCCTGTAATCCTCCTGTTTCATACAACTCAGTATAACATTTTTGCAACCTCAGTTACATTCTTGACTCTTACACTTTATCAGCTACTGTGTAACCTAATTTCCTTGTTCATTGCATAGCCATCCTACTCTGCCTAGTTGTTATTCCCTGATTCTATGTGTGTGTTTGAATTATTCCTTCCTATATGTATCTCTCTATGCTTCTACTTCTTGTTCCACATTTTCTAAACTCCAGCCCATTTTTCCTCTGTATTGCATTTTAATCCTATCTTTTGTGAGATCTCTCCTTGCTTTGTCATCCATGAACTTGATATGCATACCCCCTTTTGAACCCTCCCAAATTATTGGTACTATAATCCGCTGGTCAGGAGGGTATTTACCTCTCCCTCTCTTTGCCTGTTCCATAGAGAATGTGAGTCTGTTACCATCTCCAACTATGGAGCAGTAATCCTTCGCTTCAGCTCTACATACGTTGAAAAAGAAACACCATTTAATGGAGCAGAATCAAGCCCAAAAGTTAATGAGAGTTTTGCCATTAATTCCAATGGGAGCAGGCTTAGACCCTTACTGTCTAAGTGCATCTGAATTTATTCACGTTTACATAGAGAATAACCCATTTCTTTTATTTAATGGCCAGTTATCAAGATTGCGCCAACAATTTGAAAGGGAAATTGGATCTTAGCTCCCAGTAGAGTTCATGCTATCATTGCCTCTGGGACACCTAAAAATACCCCAAGTATCGGGTGTTTAAAAAAATATTTCCATGTGCAGTGTAACCCCAAAGCACCCTACAAGTTCTTAACTCCTTCCAACCTTCATTTCAAACTCCCCCAGTTGAACACTCTGCTAGACTATCAGTATGCACTGTATTTTCCAGGAACAAAATGTTTCCTGTGAATTGTACTTAATATAACTATTAAGTGCTGTTTCCTTTGGCTGTGACAAAGCATCTTTTGTTATGAGTGGGAAAACCAAGTGAATGGATTCCACAGTTCTTCTGCCTCTTCTGTACAAGCACATTCATGCCAGCACATTGGGTCACAGAATAAAGGCAGGGGGAGGGTGGGATGGACTGACAAGTCCCCTTTTATAAAACATTGATAGCACATCACTGCCTGGCATGCTTTTTGACCTTCAGTAGAGGACAGCATTCTCATGACTTAATGTTATCATCTCATTCACACTTTGAGATCTGAAAGATCCCCCTCTCCAGGTCACCTGTTTAACTGGTAAGATGGCATACTGGTGTAAATCATTTTGAACAAAAGATTTAGTTTTGATTGAAACTCTAAATTTGATCTTGAATTGTTGTAGTTTTCGTATACATTCTTAGGAAGAAAACGCTTTTAACTTTTAATCAGCCTTTCTGTATATTTTAAGTTAAATTAGGAGAGTTCTCAGTCTTACAGGCTCTAGAGAGGAACTTTTATTTCTAATTGAGGAACGTTTGGGTGGAAGGTCATTCTCTAGTTTGCAGCTAATGCACATGGATTCGTGGTCTGTGTGCACACAACAGGTTTAAACTTGCACAGACAACACAACTTTACATGGCACCCCAGCAATCAACTTCCCATGGCATTTACATTGCAAGAGGAGGATGAATCCTGGATGAAGTCCAATCTGGGTGATCACATTCTACCACCTGTACCTAAATTCCTCTGTAAATTTTAACATCATTTCCTGTTCCAGACTCTTGTGCTTTACTGCTCTAAGCAAGCAAATAGTTGCTACATTTCACCCATAGTTTGTATTTCAGTTGGTAGCACCTTTAGGAGGAGAAGTGCTGCATAAGTTAACTTTATTGTGCATTTTGAGATTTAATTGACTCTGGATTGCACTGTAAGTGGAAGTGTTAGGCATATTTGCTAATGGTCCCTGTTTAGTGCCCTAGAGGATAGGCATAGTTTTGAAACCAGTCCTGCAGGCTTTGAGAGCGTGTGCCAAAAACCTGCACTGTTCGTTACTAGAGGTCCAGCAACCCCTGGGGCTTCAATATAGAAAATTGTCCCTGGCACCAGTTTATAATTTTGGCAATTATGGTCAGAACTTGGCTGAACACTCCAATTGATCTTTAAAATCAAAGGGTTCATATGGACCTGAGGAGTGTCAGAAGCCAGGGAGGAACTTATTTGAGTGGAAAAGGGAAGAAAGGAAGGGGCACAAGGCTTGCACTGTGCAGAGGGGTGGCATTGGGTGCTGATCCCACTGTGTTCATGCACATTGAGATCCCGTTGAAGTCCATGGGAATTTTTCAAGTGAAAGCATTGCTGGGCTTAGAGGCTTAGCTGGTGTAAACTGACAAAGTTCCAATGACATCAGTGAAGCTATGTTGACTTGCTACACCACCTGAGAGAATCTGTTTTTAAAAAGAACTGTGTATCTTTCTTTTAATACAGGAAGTTTCTGTATCTAAGAGTGGAAGAAACTATAGCCAGAGTACTTATTACATAAACTATTTCAAACCTGTTGATGTCCAGCTTTATGCTGCATCTCCTCTGCAATCTGGACTCCAAAACTCTCCTGGAGATAAATCTACATTAAGCTTTAATTCATTAGTTAAATAGTTTTTTCTTATTTAAAAACTGGGGTAAAAATAGATGAACCTGTCTTCTGCTTGTGCTCTCTGGGTCATCTTTCAAATAGACTCACAAAATCAGCATAATCCACGTACCATCCCAGTCTAACAAGCCTGGGATGGTAGCTACACAAACTGCATATAACTTCAAATATTGGAAACTGGAGAAACAGAATTCAAAGTCCTTGACGTGAGATTTTCATAGTGTATGAAATATTTTTTAAGTGTTTTACACCCATTTTAGTGATGATTGTCATGATTTTGCAACCACTATTTTTTTTTCCCCTGCACAAAAAGAGTACGTTTGTTTACCTACAGTAACCGTGTTCCCACACACAGCTCTGGGACTCCAGTAACTCAGAACTCTGATCCCACACCCGTACAGTGAGAATTGAAACTACATGTGTAGGCAGTGAGCTGTTCCACTAGCCTCCTTGATCCATAAAACCTCTTGCTAATGAGAGTTTAGACTCTGTGAGCGGTTAAAACAAATGAGACTCTAGAGGGTTAAGTATCAGAGAGGTAACCGTGTTATGCATCCGACAAATTGGGTATTCACCCATGAAAGCTCATGCTCCAATATGTCTGTTAGTCTATAAGGTGCCACAGGACTCTTTGCTGCTTCTAGAGGGTTGTTGCACAATGCCTTAATGTCAGGTAGACCACTGCTTTACCTGGAGATCTTTGGGACTTTTCTTGATCTATATTTTGATCAGAAGAATTAATTGGATGCAATCTTATACAAGAAAAGCAAGATGCTTACTTTGACTTCTAACAGTTCTACATACCCCCAAAAATATTCTCAGCAACAGTAATCCTGCCTAGTGATAGCAATCAAAATGTTTCTAGGGTAAAAAGGGTTTTGAAAACAATATATTTAATTATTCCATTCCTTTTACTTCAATAGTGGTGGTGGGGGGTGCAATTCTTTCTTTCTCGTGTGTGTATTATATCGCTGAGGAGGAAATTCTGGAAAATGCACAGCAGCACAATTGCTATATTATTTTATAGCACTGAACCTGTGCTAGGCATTTTACAGAACAAACAAAGAAAGGGACACCATGTGGAAGAGTTTACAATATAATTTGTTGACGTGATGTTTATTACCCCCACGAAAGCTTATGCTCCAATACATCTGTTAATCTGTAAGGTGCCACAGGACTCTTTCTTGCTTTTTACATATCCAGACTAACACGGCTACCCCTCTGATACTTAGTTTAGATACATGCCCATCACAGCAGTAATATTAGTTTGGAATTGTGTTATAATTACACATCTTTACTTGCAAGCTTTGTGGAAGAAATGAGTCTCCAAAGGAGGGGCTTGAGTAAACTGACAGTTAACCAGTGATGTGCACATGTACAGTGATAGTGAACAGAAAAAAAAGTATTGTACAGAAAAACCTATACAAAGTACTCAGACAAATCCTGTTTGGACTAATTCACTGCTTTGTTTTCCTATTAAACTCTGCAGGTGACTACATATTACAAGTTTGGGTCTAGTCTATTTGACCTTCAGGTTATTGATTAAGCTAAGCAGATACTATGAGACTAAATAGTATAGCAACAGGAAAGATTAAGCTTTGTTGATTAAAATGAGCCATGTACATAATCAGTCTGATTTGGATGTGAGATAATGTTGGAGTTTGGATTTGAGCATAATTAAAACACATGACAAACTGGAGGAAAGAAAGTACTAGTTCTCCATATTTTGTTTTGTATCTGTTCCTGCCTTCTGCAGCCACAGTCAGGCCCCACAGGATGTTTGCACATATCTACCCTATACAGTGAAAGTGGGAAGAGGAAGTAGAGCTAGTTCAGCAATAGGGTATTGTGGGGGTGGGGTATTTTTAAAGATTCTCCGGAGGCTAGAAGCTTAGGCTGCTAAAGGCACATTGTAGTCAAAATCAAGCAAGGAAGTTCGGTGGTTAAAGTCTGTCTGATGGCTGCTTAATAAATCCTAAAAATGTAAGAGCGGCTGTACTGTAACAAACCAATTTTCCATATATGGGAGTGTGGCATTCTGTCTCTGGCATAGGCCAATTCTGAATGCCTTCAGGAAGATGATAGAGAGAGACTTTTTTAACAGAAAGCTTCCAAAGATGGTTGGTTGGTGATTAGAAGCATGGAAAGACTTCCATATGAGGAGACAGTGAAACATTAGGACAGTTTAGCTTTAAGGGTAAAGGACATAAAATAATGGACACTGTACTGTTCACACTTGGTAATAATACAAGGACAGGGAGACATGCAACAGATTTAAAACTGATAAAGAAAATACTGTTTATACTCGCAAGTCAATTAGTCCATGGAATACAGTGGCAGTAGATACCATTGATACTAAGGATTTTTAAGAAAGGATTTATATGGAAAATGAAAACATCCACAGTTACACTAGACAGGATAAAAAATAATTGGAAGTGAAATAAGCCCTCATTGCTTTAACCAGCCACTATCTTTTTGAGGTTAGGAAGAAACTTCCCATCTTTGATAGGTTGCCCACAACTTGTCCATTATAACACTTTCCTGGTACGTGTTAGATACTGGAATATCAGATTAGATCAATCATTTGGTCTGGTCATATATGGCAATTCCTACATTCCTATGATGGGACTTAAGTTTGTATGGTTTAACGTAATTGTACAATATGAGGGGAAATTTCTTCTTGATGCCAGCCTGTGATCAGTTTATGCTATGAAGACAGAGAGCACTGACAACATTTGCCTTACCTTGTGTTACTGAAGATGACGTTCCTAGTAAATAAATTTCTATTTTTAAAGTAATCTCAACATATCATGTGGCAGTGAGTTCCACAGATTAATTTTAAGTTGCATTAAAGCCTCATTCCCTGTAGCCATTTTAACTTCAATTTTCTTTGAACTATAATTGCTCTCAGGTAGGTAAATAACACTTTTTTATCATTTAGGAATTTGTCCCTTGTTGTGGGGATATTTACGTTTCTTTGTTAATCTACATAGAAGAAAATATTACTGCTGCACTTTATGATGACACTGCATGAATCTCAGTGTTGCAAATTTGCCAACCTAACAAAATCTGGTAGAATAATGTAGCATTTAGTTATATTTCAGCTGCAAGGCTGTTCATTTTTAACCTTGATTGGGTGGCAGCTAGCCATACCAACAGCTTGCACATGGTTGATATATTACAACAAAGTTGTTGTTCATAAACAGAATTTTATTTCATTTCTGGGAGTTTGATGCAGTGCTGGTCATAGATAATTTCACAGCATATCCCTGAGGTTGGGTATTGGAGTTTTCAAGATCACACAACCTTTTCTATGGTTGCAGCATAAACTTTCCCAAACCATAAGACCCAGCTTTTCCCCTTGGGTGTGGGTGTTGAAAATATATGTTAAAAACTGCAATGCATGCACAGATTACCTTGAAATGTCTGTTCTTGGCCCAGGCTTGGTTCCTGTTTGTTCTAGATTGAGGCAGTCCCTGAAAGACCCATATATCCAGGCAGAATTTCTTACAAGGAGCATTTTCTTTTGAAAATACCAAGTTATTTTTCTTTTCATGTGATTCTTTCCCCGCCTCTCCCCACATTAGAAAGGCATAATGCAGCCATACTGACTTTCTCAGGTTTCTAGATAAGCCTAAACACACACCTCTGAACTTCAGTGAGTTTGGACACATTAGGATCAAAGTCTGGATAGCAGCTTTATAACTAGCTCCCATTCCTATGCTAAATGGAATAAAACCCCTACCTCTGAACAGCCCTGAAATTTGAAGAAAGTCTCTTCTAGATCTAGATCTGGAAACCATGCCTCACTTCTACAAACTTGGGAGGTGGACAAACCAGCTCAAATAAAATAGAACAGACTCCAAACCTCCACCAGCCCCCACCTGGAAGTGAGTCCGAACTTTTTTTTATGATGTTTGGAGAATTTCATTTTAAGTTGTGTGGGGTTCTCCCCTCCTCCCCCGGCACTTCCTCTTTCTAGCTGGAAGAGGAAGGTCCAAATATACTACGCAGTGTTGGCAAGTCTCATGATTTTATTCTTTCGAGAGTTGACGTTGTGGTTACAGCCTCAGATGCTGGAGACAAAGTGACTATGTTGGAATTTTTCTTGTTTAGTAACTTTTTAGGCATTGTGGGTGCAGAGAGAAGTTTGAAAATGTGACTCAAGTACACCCTGAAGGCCCCCAATTAGTAGGCAAATACAAAGAACCCAAAATTTTAATGTCATGATTTTTGCTGCCTGACTCATTATTTTTGAACATTAGAAGTTGTCAGTTCTGGACTGTTAATGTGGCATTTCAGGTTGAGGCAGAAATAGGAAATAATATAATCTTGCAAGAGACCCGCTTCGCACAAGATTTCCAGCCCCATTAAGTTTGGAGAGGTAGTTTGGATTGGACAACTATCTGAACTGAGTCTCAGAAACTTCCGATTTACACTACTTTTGTTTGTGGTATTTTTATTTTTCCCTCTACATGATAATCACTTATGATCCAAAGTAACACAATTTTTAAATCTGAACGGAAGCATCTGCCTTGTCATTGACCCTAAGTTTCATAGTAAAGAATTTTGAGGTGCATACAGGAGACACGAACCAAAAATCGCTACCTAACTTCAGCAAAAGATGTCAGAGATGTTTAGGCTGTGCTGATTGATGAGCTGCAAATGTGCTTAGGAAAGAATGAAGGTCATCTTAAAAAAAATGACTTGTGCTGGCAATAAATATAAAAGCACAGTCAGAGAATGAATTCAAAGATTTATTGTTTTTGAATAGCTCTTTTGTGAACAATTAACTATCCACTATTCTTATCCTCATGACTGTACTCTGAGACGCTGTATTTGTGCTTTTGTTTCTTGACTCTAAACCAAGCCAAGGCTTGTGTAATCACAGAATGCTGGGTGGAGTCCTTTCTGTTTGGTTTTGTTTGTCCTGGAGACAGTGCTGTGCAAAAGTAGTGGTTTTTGTTTGTTTGTTTTTTTAAAACACAAGTACAAAAATTATAATTTTCAGGACCAAGTTTTCAAATGAGCTCTACACCTATCAGCTTCCATGAGGCAACTGAATGGAATGGCCATACGTTCAAAAGTGCTACACACCCATTATCTCCTACTATCTGGACTCATGACAATCAGGCCCTTAATCTACATAATGAGCCAAACATGACTCTCATTCTTTGGATGAGAACTGCCCAAAATTGCAGGGTTTATGGAGCTCGTGGATTAAGGCTCAGTCTGGTCCTGAACACATCCTACAACATGCCAGCTCGACTCAAAACTAGTCATGAGTTTGACACAGATGTGTCCAATAGTTTTGACCAAAACCACTTTTTTCTTGCTAGATTCACATGAGTTCGTGGGTACCATTCCTAAAGTGAGGAGGGTGGGGGTGAGGAGGTGAATGGACCTGAACCAAATTTTTGTCTTTATTTTGTTTCCCAGAATTCCCAGCAAAAAGAAAAATCAGTTACTTATTCACCTCTAGTGCTGCCTGTCCTTAACTACCTTTAACTTTTAATTAGAATTAATGATACTGTAACCCATAAGGGATCATACCCTTGACCTCACCTGTAGAGATAGGAGTCTGTCAGAATGTTTGGAACCATAACTGAATTTACCCTAGTTCTGGGATATTTAGATTGTGGGGCTTTTGATTGAGGCTAATCTCTTGTTCTGTTTATATCTTTCTTGTACTTTTAACATGAATGTGGTATTTTAGTTGGCAGATAAGCAAAGCATTCAAACCAAACCTGCTCAAGTTTCCTGGTCTTCTCCAAAATTGTTTGGAAATCTTGCCAACATTTTAAACAGGTGATAGTAAGATTTGTGTTTCCATGTGCAGCTTACAGAAGGTTAAAGCTAATATTTCAGGGTATGATTAAATGTATGGGGTTTTGGGGGAAGGCTGGGTGTGGATATAACTAGCTTTTGAGTTATGTTTCCTGCTCATTGGGATTGTTATGAAATGCAGCATGGACTCAGCAGGTTATCTGGCAGAGGGAACGTTTTAATCCATAATACTGACACACACAAATCAAGAGACTAGTGCCTGTCCTTTATACTTTGAAGAAATATTACAGAGAGCAGCATCGTTTTTTCATTGAGTGTTCATGTATTTTATCAGAATCAATGTACATATTTATACACAAAACAAGACTTTTTTTCTGGACCATTTCAAATCAAGTGACTTTGCAACAAGGCACTTTAGGGAGGGGGAAATAAGGGTGTGTAATTTTTATGGAATCTTTAAACAATCTGATTCATAAACATATTTAGGAAACACTTTTTATTACCCTGTTTTAATCAGTGCAGTCTGTGATAGTTTGGAATGCTTGAAATGCTATTTAGGTTTCAGAATGCTAAAATCTTGTATAACAGAATTACATTTCCTGAAAAAAGTGCCAAAGTATTCCAGGAAGATGCACTGTGGGAGAAGTTCTATTTGTTTCTTTTCGACAATTCTGTTAATATTTCAGAAGGTATTGATTTTCCTTTTTCTTCTCTTTGAAAGCCATTGCATTACATCTAATCTAGGTAGGATGTCATTTCTGTTCAGAAGTACACAGCCTATTTTTCATAAAAGGCCTGCTTTAATGTAACAGATGCTCACCCCTGGATATGTATGGGCACTTGTTTAGGTGATGTGAGGTAGCACTTTTCAAAGCACAATACAAATACTGGCTATTAAATTGAATAGATAAAAGAAAAAAACTGCACACTCTAAGATCATATAGAATTATAGTAAAAAGCTAAACAGTATTTATAGTGGATTGTTGAGCTGTGAGTAGAAGTGTAATCATAGGTATTTTACAGTGGTAGTTGTGGATGTCACTTCAATGCCAGTCTGTCCAAAAGTATAAAACAGAACACGTGACATTAAATTAACTGTTAATCTGTGAAGGGTGACCAAGATTCATCATTTCTCTTTTTTGTCACTTCATTTAGGTCCTTGAAGATGTCATTTTATATCATGCAAACTAATTTACCCCCATTTGTATGTGTAAATCTACAAACATGCATATAATCAGTTTTTAACTTTCTCTCATATACTCCTGTATCTTCACAAAAATTCCCCAACACTAGGATGGGTTCTTGGTAGCAGTGGGAAGACAGCCAGTAGAAGGATAGTATCAGTGGGTGAACTCAGTGAGTTTCTGCTCTATACCTATTTTTTGGCCCACCAGTTGTAAAATGTCTTGATTAAGGCCACACACACAATCAGTGAGAGAGCCAGGAGTAAAACCTAGGTGTCATCCTTTTCATTTCCATACTGCCGCCCATTGCTGTAGTACAGAGGTCGGCGACCTTTGGCACGCAGCTCACCAGGATAAGGACCGTGGCGGGCCAGGCCGGTTTTTTTACCTGCTGCGTCCACAGGTTCAGCCGATTGCAGCTCCCACTGGCCATGGTTCACCGCTCCAGGCCAATGGGAGCTGTGGGAAGTTGCAGCCAGCACATCCCTCAGCCCGTGCCGCTTCCCGCAGCCCCCATTGACCTGGGACTGTAAACCACAGCCAGTGGGAGCTGCAGTCGGCTGAATCTATGGACATGGCATGTAAACAAACCGGCTCACTAGGGTGCTTACCCTGGTGAGCAGCATGCCAAAGGTTGTCGTTCCCTGCTGTAGTATCTGAAGCCCACAGCCACAAAGGGACTAGGCACCTCGGCTCCCTATACAATGAATGAGGAGAGAGAGATGCCTCAAAATACCATCCACAAAAGCCAGCAGTCATTAGGCCAGAGAGAGTGAGAACAAATCTGTAGTCCAATGGGTAGGGCATCCAGTTGGGAGATGGGAGACCCTAGGTCCATTCCACCGCTCCATTCGCTTTAATTAATCCACAGTAAAGGGCTTAGAAAGCATTCCACAAAAGCCAGCATGCTGGGTGATGAGCTGCCTGAGCTGGTCTTGCTCCACAGAAAACTAAGGAGGGAGAGAAAGGAGGTAGTCATGCTCACCTCCGAACTTCTGTCCCAGTGGTTAGAACACTCCAAAGTGATGATGTGAACAGGGGGATTCCCTCCTCCCTTCAGTCAGAGGGGGGTGCTTAAACCCGGGTCTCCTGCAGCCCAGGTGAGTGCTCTATAATTTCTTTATCCCAGGAGACCCAGGTTCAAGACCCCTCCCCCCCAATTGAAGGGAAGAAAGAATTTGAATAGATGTCTTCCATATCTGAGGGAGATGGGAAAACACCCCTGAGCTATGGGATATTCTGATGTGGGGCTCCCTCAGACTCTCCTGTTTTAAAGCTGTTCCACTGTGGAGGGATAAATACTCATTGGAGCAGAAAGAATTGGGGATCCTGGGGATCCCACCTGCCAGGTGGGTACCCTAGACACTGGGCTATCAAGTCATTCTATTTCTGATTCTTCAGTGATTCTTTAATATTGTCAAAGTAGGGGATAAAAAACAAGCTCATTTTGTTTCATAGATTCATAGACTCTAGAACTGGAAGGGACCTCGAGAGGTCATCGAGTCCAGTCCCCTGCCCTCATGGCAGGACCAAATAGGTTCAGTTTCTTTGATCCACTGGGACTTTCAAAGGAGCCTTAAAGGAGTTCGGGGTTGAAATCACATTGAATTTCAATGGGATTTGGGGGGTTAACTCCCATTTGTGCTTTTTGCTGTACAACTGTCCTATAACTTTTTCCTCCCCTCCATCTGACATCATCAGACCTGTACCTCAGTTAGGAATGGTCCAAAATTGGATTTGAGTCAGACTCTGCTAGTTTGCATGTAGAGTAAGTGCATCAACCTTTCAAAAAGGTGTCTTATTAGAAAAGGTCAGATATGGTTACTGTGTACTTGCAAATATTTCCATGTCGTGTTTGTTAGTAACTTCTGTCATATAGTAGCAAACATAGGGGAACCTAGGCACCTGTGTAATTCGGTTGGCCAGATAATGTATGATGAATGGCAGTTTTCCTGACAAATTAAAGCTGTTTGGCCTAATATGCTACACCTTAGTATTTTGTTGATCATTATGGATATGTGTTTTTCTAAAAAGACCTCATACTTAAATAAGATAAAGGCAAGTAATGTGGAGGAAGCCAGACTAGATGATCATTACGGACAGTAGAGCAGATTGCCTATGGAGGTTGTGGAGGTTCCTTCACTGGAGGTTTTCAGAAGAAGGCTGGAGAGCCACCTGTCTTCAATTGTTTAGACACAACAATCCTGCATCTTGGCAGGGAGTTAGACTAGATGACCCTGGTGGTCCCTTTTAACCATGTGATTCTATGACCTTAAAGTCTATAAGTTTATGACTGCATACTTGGTGCCAAATTAGGAAGGATTGAAATACTACTTATATTTCGATCAAAATCCCCACCATTATCACAGAACTAAGAAGTTAATCTTATTTGCCGTCAGTCCAGCATGGCTAATATTGCAGCTCATGTGACATGCTGAAGGGTGATGTGTGACTATCACACTACGTATTTATGATTTTTTTTCATCATCTCATGAATCGTTTTTTGTGTTTCCTGTACTATTGCAGTCATTTTCCTCCATCTCTACTCTGTGGATTACTTTGTAAGGAAAAAGATTCTGTCATGGAGCATCATCCCAATTCTGCAATCCCCAACTGCCTCGGTCTCAAAATATTTCATCCCAGTGCAAAAATTGGTCATTTCACATTGATTGGTGTTAACCCCAATTGATGATGATCAATTAATTGTGGATGCTTTAAGACAGACTATAACTATGTGGCCCCTATGTGTTCCTTATGTCCTAAACCAGCGGTGGGCCGCATGCGGCTCATCAGGGTAATCTGATTGCGGACCGCGAGACATTTTGCTGATGTTGACCCTCCGCAGGCATGGCCTCCCGTAGCTCCCAGTGGCCACAGTTCGCCATTCCCGTTGCCCACCACTGCCTTAAACAATGGTGTCCAGACTCCACTAGAAATTTGTGCACCATCTCGTATAGCTGTAAAAGACCATACAAAACAATAAGTCCTACCACTGTACTTCTGTGTTTGGTTAACGTGATCCAATGCATATTCTTTGTGGCATGATTAGAATACTCATTTAATAATAAAAATCATGGTCAGTCCCTCCTGAACTACTACTACTTTTTCCTGAGCAAGGCCTCCTTTTGGTTTTTATTTCCTTTTTTCTGTACAACTTGACTAGTTTAAGAGCTTCCAAATTGGTGATAACTGCAGGTCATGACAGGCATTGTGCAAGTTCTTGCCAATGGCTATGCAAGTACTTTCCCACTCTTACCTGCAGCAACCCTGGTATTCTAATCATGGGCCCCAAGCAGAAATTATCAATTAGTTTGAGCCTTGTGATTGTCTTTGAGTAAATGTTCCTTAGCAGGTAGATTTTAGTTTCTAGCTTCTGTTTTCCCCCGGTTTCTATGTACACTAAAATGAAGTACCTTCCTGGGGAAAAAAAATCTATCCAAATTTATACCAGATGAAGCAGCTACTCTTGCTGAACTCAAGAAAGAAATAAGAGTGCTTGATGAATGCCTTGAGGCCAAAACAATGATTCTCTTGCTGGCTTCTCTTGGAATAAACTTAAATTTTGCTTCTTACAATTTATTTCAATTTAAACAATACAGAGGATTGTGCTAGAAAAGGCAGAATAGCCTTTTTTATCAGGTCTGCATTTGATCAAGTTCTTTTTGAACAATTTCATCCCAAGTGGAACAGGGAGAATTGGGATCCTTTATGTAGTTAAAGTTGCAAATTATTGGTAAATGGACATAGGACCTCTGTGGAGACTCATGGTTATGTGTTCAATCCTATAATGCCGCGTTTATGCGAATGCCGATTAAGTTAATATGTTTAGTGTGTAGCATTTTAAAGGAATATGGCATGGTATACGTTAGTTTCTCTGTGTCCATATCCTAGAAACCAGAGCCAATTGGCATGCTATGAATGGACAAGCAGAAGAACTGCTAAAGATTCGAAAGGGCCATGGTGATCTTCCAGAGGCAATCAGATGAAATTGGAGTCTGACCATCTTTAGAACACATTGCAAAACCTTCCTCTTTTTTGATTAAACCTTTTCCACCAGAAGTGACACTCACAATATGAACTGCCCCTTCTGTTCCCAAACCTTGGCCCCAGGCAGAGTTTGGAAACTGAAACGGGAGAAATGCTGGAGACTCCATGAAGTTCACTAGGGCTTTTGCTGTTATTGCCATTGAGTTGTTTTGGTTTTTGGTTTTGCTTTTCTAATATGAAAGGCCTTCAGATATGGGTGACTATAAAACCCTCACCAAACCAGGATGGAGGGAACACTTCCATCTCACCCCTAGAGATGGTCTCTCCACATTGTGGTTTAGACAGAGAGGGGAAGCTTTGCCTACCTGCTGCCTGAATTCTGTGGCTGGGCTTCATCTTCCATGGCACCTTTCAGAAACTCTAACGTACTTTATCCCTTTCTAAAAGGCAGAGAGAAGAAGATGCTTATCATAGCTTTCTGATATTAGAAGTGACATTTCTTAGGCCTTTTAAGTGTCTTCACCATCAGGAGCCACATGGAACCAACGATGTATTTAGCTTTGTGTTTGGGCAGAGCTTTGCAAATGTGTACTGTTGCAGGTTAACATGCTGATCGGAAAATTCTGCGGCCATTCAGAAACAAGACTTTTTTGAGAGATGTGAGTTTCCCCCTCCCCTTTTCCGCAATGGCCATTTATTCTGAAATCTAATTATGATCACATGTATTTTGAGACTGTGGGGTGGAGCTTGGCATTGTGTGTACGGCTACCACTTGTTCCTCCATTCCAACCCCTGACCAACGTATTGATGAAAGTGATGCCATATGTGACACTGGTATTCTTAGCCTACTTCCAGGAAATTGTAAGCTAATGATAACTATGGAATATTTGGCTGTCAGCTTTGTAAATCATAGCAAGGACCCTAAATTCAATCAGGAATTTGAGTCTGAATTCTCCTAAGAACTAGTAGTGGTGGTGGGGATTGTGTGTGTGGTTTCTGATGCTTCGTCGTTCCAAGCTTGTGAAGTATTACAGGAAGAACCTGCCTAACAGAAGTTCATCTCTTTTTGTCCTTGCTGCACTGGGGTCTACATAAATTTACAGTATCCACAAAAAAATATTCAATTTTGGAGGAAGTTCAAGATTTACTTGAATATTTGTGTTAATGTTACACCTATACAACATAGCCATCATTGTGCTTGGCACTGTGCATATGCCTATTAAGGTACTGCCCTTTCCTCAACGAGTTTACAGTCTAAATACATAAGATGTCGGGGAAAGGAAATATTTTACAGATGGGGGTACTGAAGCACAGAGGGGCACTTTCCCAAAGTTACACAGGAAATCTATAGCAGTTCTGGGAATTGAACCCAGGTTTTCAGAGTGCAAGCCCCGAAGGCTTCCCTCCCTCTTCAAATTCTAAATTTCTCCAAACCTGTGACCACCTTCCTTGCTGTCTGCCCAGAGATTTAAAGTATGGGGTGGAGAAGAAAGGACCTTTCTGTTTACTCTTTAAAAGTTGTGTTTTAATATTTGAATAGTCCATTTCTTAGCCGTTAATAATAAAGTAGAAGGGCAGAAAGTATCTGCTGACATTGCTCTTCCATATACAGCTGGTGTCACAAAACATGGTCACTCTTAACCAGCATGAAGCTCAAATGCCAGTTTATATAGAAACTTATTTACTCTTTTTTGGTGTATGTGTAAAAGTAAATAAAACTTAAAAGCTGACTGGATAATTTGTAGTAGGAAGGGTTCCTTTTTTTTGCATGATTCTGAGAATGTTGCAGCAAGTAAAATGAAGGTAGCACTTGCTTATGCTTCCCATGAAATTACAAAGCAGCTCCTTGTTTGTATTTCTTTTGTCATTGTGAGACCGTGTCACCCACCTACCTGATACTGAAAGAAAATTGTCTCTGTTCATGCAGATTCTGGCCAGGTAAAGTGAATTTACTAAGTTATTGGGAGTAACATTTTATGTTATCACCATCTTTAGGGCATGCTGAACATCTTAATTCTCTCAGAATAATCTCTGATTTTCCTTTCAGCTCTTCACTAGTTCTTTCACCACAAGGATGTGAATTGAAAACAAAAAACTCACAATCTTAAAAATGTTTGTAATAAAGACATTTTTATCATCCCAATTTGTTGAGTTGTGCTTTTAAAGTTGCACAGCCTTCAGAGAGTCATAAAATGGCCCCATTATTTTTGTGTTATTGCCTTGTACCGTGAGGTTCCATTTAAAGCAAAGCAGAGAGATTTGATAATAGGAAGCATTGAAAGCTGTATATATGGATCCTGATGTCAAGCCATATTTTACTGAAGTGAGATTCCTTTCTAATCTGATGACAAACTCTTCTCTGCTGAAATAAAATTAGGTTCTAGTGCCAAGCTACGTGTTGTTGAAACAAGATTAGACTAATGTCAAGCTCTGCTATCACGGCCGGCTTCAGGCACCAGCGCAGCAAGCAGGTGCTTGGGGCGACCAGTGGAAAGGGGAGTCGCGTCCTGCTCTTCAGTGACGGGTCCCTCTGCCACCGAAGAATGAGGCGGCAGCAGTAGAAGTGCCGATCGCGGCTCTTTTGTTTTTTATTATCTATCACTTGGGGCGGCAAAAACCCTGGAGCCAGCCCTACCTGCTATTGCTTTAGTAGGTTATGGAATTTGAGTATTTTAAAGTAAATATTCTCAGCAGTTTAACTTAAAGATGTAGGAGCATTTTGAACACTTCAGCATGTACTCAGTGCTGTACAGGTTTTTGTTCTGGTTTGGTTTGGGGGGAGTGTTGGAGGAGGAGGTTTGTTTGTTTGTTTTGGGGGCTTGTTTTGTTTTTTTGTTTTTGTACCCTGGAGGTATCAGTCCATCAGATATCTGAGGACTTCAATTTCCTGCTATATACTGTGCATATCTTTTAAGATTAAATCCTTTTTGAGCAAATTTCATTGCCTCTTTCTATATAAAATTGCCCTTTTAAACAAGTACATTTTAGATAAAAACCTTTTTTTATTTAATCTTTTCAACTACCTCTTTACTGCTGGGAAAACAGCGAGGCTATGAAGGTCTGCTTTTCAAGAAGGTGTTTAAAGTAACTCCGCTTGTATGTCAGATGCCTGTAGTTGGCTTTATTTAATGTCTACAGCACAGGCGAGAAAATTAGTACTAGATCATGAGCAGAATTGAGGATTATTTTGGGGTGTAGTATTATTACATTGTGCCTGGGGATGGGAGTCAGAGGAGGAGGAGGACTTGACTAAATTGAAGTTGGCTGTATTTTATTGGCCAAAAAAGTCTTCGGTCATTCTCCAGGGGAAGCAAGGTTGGAATTAAGATTACATTTGGGATCAGGAAAAGGAATCTGAAACTGCTGAAAACCAGTAAAGCCTGTGGTTCATTTTTTTTATGTTTCATATCAGAGAGCAATCCATTTTTAAAAGATGGTCAGGGGAAATATATGAATGCAGTGCTTACAATGAAATACGGCACCAGAACATTTTACTTTACACTCAAACTGTGATTTCAGCGATGCTGGCATTTCATTGTCTCGACGCTGCTATCCCTTGAGGTACTCTGGAAAGTGGCACTGTGAAAATGGCATCATTGTTCTCTTTTCTTGTGTTAGTGACTCCGCCACAAACTGTGAGTAATTTAGGAGGAAAGAACCATTTTGTTTCTTCTAATTGCCAGCTTTGCAAATTCAGCCTAAGATCTAAACGTCAAGATGGGCTCTTTACCAATGATGCATGAGAAGGAATGAAGGGCTTGTCTATGCTGCCCTGTGGTGCAGACTGTGGGGGTGTGCCTAGCAGTGTGCACCACAGTGCTGCTCCGTATGGTCCCCGTGTGGGTGCAAACTAAAAGTTCCTAATTTGCATTAATGTAATCCTCTTTGACAAAGATTGCATTAGTTTGCTCCCACAGTGTCCACCTGGGATAGATATAGCTCAGTCCCTCCTCCCTTCCCGCACCCCATAATCCAAACTGGGGGGCAGTGTTGACATAGCCAAATCTTCTGTATTCTGTTGCAGCGGTTCCATTTCTTCATGGGGAAACACACTGGCAGGGTCATAAAGTGGGGTGGGGCATTTTTTGTTTTTTAATCCAAAATAACAATCCAAGAGGCCAAAATTGTTGCATTAGTATTTCACAGCCACCAGTGGTGGTTTTCTGTCCAAGCGGCATCATGCTGCATGTTGTTTTTCGATATTTTTTTTATTAATTCTGAGCTAGGCATACAGAAAGCGACATATGGGTGGCAGCTCTGTCTGAAATGTATCATTCATATACTTCAGGAGGAAAGGTGGGTTTGCCGTTACATTACTGGATAAGGACGTGGGAAACACGGTTCCTAGTTCTGTATCCAACTCCTTGTGTCACCTGAGGCAAGTCTCTGTGCCTTAGTTCACTTTCTGCAAAGTAGGAGTCTTAACATTTCTTTTGTCTATCCTGTCTCTTTGGGGCATGTACTGTCTCTTACAGTACAAACATGTAGTATCCTGCTAGGCCCCGTGCTAGGTTGGGACCTTTAGGTTCTACCATAACACATATAATAAACGCTAATGGAGTATAGTATGTGAAATATGCTTTGTCCATTTTTCTGGCTGTACCTAAGAATTGGCTGTTCTATGACTCTTGTGTCTCATCCAGTGTAATGAGCATAAAGGGAATGACATCGTACAGGAAAGTCTCCTCCTCCTTTGCCTTGAACCCTCACAAAGAGGGTGTAAAACAGCAAACAGAACCAAACTGAGGCTGGGCACATTTGGTTACTTGGCCACTTCAGAGGGTGAAGTGAATTCCGTAACCTTGACTCTTGGCAGTGACAGAGTTGATCCGCATGTGTCATTGTCAGCCATGCACTCCTACGCAGAACCTGCCTGTGGGTGTATCACATATTTATTTTATCCTTGGGACGTGTCTGGTGTTTTGTTAAAGGTTTCTTGGGCCCCTGCTGCAATACAACATGTCAGTTTGGCAGCCCTGTTTATCTGGGAACTTAGTGGCTTCCTTTCCAGTCCTGTTCAGATGCTTTGTTTTGGCACGTGTCAACAAGTGTGATCAGGTGTAAAGAGGCAGATGGCACCAAAGTGACATAGCTGTCACAGAGAATGGACTTCCAGCAGTCAAGATGGCACCTCCCGCAGCCTTGCACAGGCTGCTCTTATAAAACCCACTGGCACCTATGCCCTAGTGACACTGGCTTACCGGCTAGAAAGGGGTATAACGCCTTTTCATCAGCTAAGCAACACCATGTGTTGATCATGAAACTGCTGTTTTGTCCTGTGCTGCTTTCTATGTCCATGTATGGTCAAGCCAGGGAATGTGTCATTGCAAAACCAGCTCCTGGTTTGATTACTGTTTTTCAAAATGATATAAAGTCACTTTAGGTGAATTTTGCTTGTAGTGAATCAGGATCAAGCTTTGGAGGCTGAAAAAAATAAAGAAGCTCTCCTCCTTTTTTGACATTTAGCAGACTCCTGAAATAGTTCAGTGGGATGGCTGGATTTTAGTTTATATAGACTGAGATTCTATTCCATAGCCTGGTGTGGCCTTTTTCTAGGGATAATATCTGTGCCACCGAAGGTTTTTGATGGAACTATGCCCTCTCTCTCCTACAGTCAAGGATGAGGCACATTGGTAAATATGAAGCTTGCCACGTTGCCTGTGATGTACCAGTGGTCAGTGGCTTCAGACTGTAAAGCTGTTAGTCTAGTATCTTTCACTAGCTTTCAATTAACCTTGAAAATCCAAGGGGAAGCAAAATCAAATTAGGGCTAGTCTTCAGCTACGTTAACTGATGGCATGCTCCAAGGCAAGTGGTCCAAACTAAGCAGGTGCCCGTACTGTTTTTCAGTGGTCTGTATGAAGCTCATGAAGTGGAGCGGGGGAAGGGAAAATAAAATAAAAGGAAAGCAACAGAGTAAAGGAACACAACTTAACAAACAGTTTAATACTCCTGTTAGATTTATCTGCCCACTTTCAGATTGTCTCCAGCTTCTGTTGCACATGAATTTCTCTCTGGAATTCTAAAGTCATTAAGTATCAGAGGGGTAGCTGTGTTAGTCTGGATCTGTAAAAGCAGCAGAGAGTCCTGTGGCACCTTATAGACTAACAGACGTTTTGGAGCATGAGCTTTCGTGGGCATGCATCCGACGAAGTGGGTATTCATCCACGAAAGCTCATGCTCCAAAATGTCTGTTAGTCTATAAGGTGCCACAGGACTCTTTGCTGCTTTTAAAGTCATTAAATATGAGAGATTAAGTGTAAGAATCCAGAAAAGATTCAAAGAACTATAGTTCAGACCACCCGGATCAAACAGATCACTGTTAATAAAAATCGAAGTCAAGGACACGGTGCAAAATTCCAACCATAATTGTAGTTTTGCTGGGTCAGGGTGTTTGTTCAAACAGTGAACAATTGAAAAGCTGTTCACATCACTCCACATATATTACAAATATTTGCACTGTGAAAATGATAAAAGAAATAGAATTTTTCAATTCATCTCATATAAGTACCATAGTGCAATCTCTTTATTGTGAAAATGCAACTTACAAATGTATACATTTTTGTTACATAACTGCACTGAGAAACCAAACAATGCAAATCTTTAGCACCTACAAGTCCACTAAATCCTACTTCTTGTTCAGCCAATTACTAAGAGAAACAAGTTTGTTTACAGGAGATAATGCTGCTCACTTCATATTTACAATGTCACCTGCAAGTGAGAACAGATGTTTGTATGGCACTTTTGTAGCTGGCATTACAAGGCATTTACGTGCCAGATATGCCCCTTCTTGCTTTGGCCACCATTCCAGCTTCCATGCTGATGACTCTCCCTTTTAAAAAATAAAAATAAAAAAATGTTAATTTTAATTTGTGACTGAACTCCTTGGGGAAGAACTGTAGCTCTCCTGCTCTGTTTTAACAGCATTCTGCCATATATTTCATATTGTAGCAGTCTCAGATGATGACCTAGCGTGTTCTTTGTTCTAAGGACATTTTTACTGCAGATTTGACAAAACACAAAGAAGGTACCAACGTAAGATTTCTAAACACAGCTACAGCACTCAATCCAAGATTTAAGAATCTGAAATGCCTTCCAAAATCTGATTTGGACAGGGTGTGGAGCATACTTTCAGAAGTCTTAAAAGAGCTACACTCCGATGCTGAAACTACAAAACCCGAACCACCAAAAAAGAAAATCAACTTTCTGCTGGTACTATCTGATTCAGATGATGAAAATGAACATGCATTGGTCTTCACTGCTTTGGATTGTTATCGAGTAGAATCCATCATCAGCATGGACATATGTCCTCCAGAATGGTGGTTGAAGCATGAAGGGACATACGAATCTTTAGTACATCGGGCACGTAAATATCTTGCAATGCCAGCTACAACAGTTCCATGTGAACACCTGTTCATGCTTTCAGGTAACATTGTAAACAAGAAGTGGGCAGCATTATCTCCTGCAAATGTAAACAAACTTGTTTTTCTGAGCAATTGGCTGAACAAGAAGTAGGACTGAGTGGACTTGTAGGCTCTAAAGTCTTATTTGCTTTATTTTTGAATGCAGTTATTTTTTATACACAATTCTACATTTGTTAAGTTCAACTTTCATGATAGAGATTGCACTACAGTACTTGTATTAAGTTTAATTGAAAAATACTATTTTTATTTTTACAGGGCAAATATTTATAATAAAAATATAAAGTGAGCACTGTACACTTTGTGTTCTGTGTTGTATTTGAAAATGTGGAGAACACCCAAAAATGTTTATTATAAATAGTATTGTTTAACAGCATGATTAATCGCATGATTAATTTTTTTAATTGCTTGACAGCCCTAGTAGTCATGTAATGAAGGGGTAAATGTGCATGAATGCTTATACAGAAAGCCAGCTGTCCTCCCCTTTTGAAGATTAAGACTCTGGAGTGAGACTCAGATCTCCTATTCCCAATTTTGCCACAAATGTCATGTGGGACCTTGGACAAGTCTTTAGGCCTCAGTGCCTCAGTTGTAAAATTGGGATAATACTTCCCTACCTCATAGGAGTCTTATGAGGATGAAATTGATTAATTTTGGGAGGTACTCAGCTCTCTTCACCATAGTATCTGTGATTCTGCTGTTTAGATAAGTCAGCTTCCAGATGGTGGGTATAACTTTTCTGGTTTGTCTATATTCAATCAAATTGCAACCTATTTTGCTGGTCTCAAGCACTCTATGTCCAGACTTCTTTGTGCAAGACCTTGGGGATATCAGTGTTGTAGAATTTTAACATGCTACATTTTCACTAAAATTACATGAAAATCGAAGGGCATGTGGGGGAAACCATACCTGGATTGAAGTACAGGAAATTATGGCAGTTAAATGGCTTCATCAGAATCCCTAACATGGTTATCTTGTATATAAGAAAACAAAAATTCATGGTCACAAAAATCCATTCCTTGAAGACCGTTCAATACACAAAGGCTGTTTTTGTACGTTCTGTTTTATATGTGTTAACTTTTTCCATAATTAAAAAGAAAAATGTATTCTCTGAGTCTCTTTTGCTTCAGGATCTCCAAAGGAGAATGATGATAGAGGAAATATGAATGGAGAGTCCCATTCTTGCACGAGTCCAGCTGTTTTTTGTTAGAAGCCTCTATCAGAGCTAGAATCTATTATGCGAGGCACTGCGAACACAGAATAAAATACAGTAACTCCTCACTTAGTCATCCTGGTTAACGTTGTTTTGTTATGTTGCTGATCAGTTAGGGAACATGGTCATTTAAAGTTGTGCAATGCTCCCTTCTAACCTCATTTGACAGCTTCCTGCTTTGTCCACAGCTAGCAGGAAGAGCAGCCCATTGCAGCCAGCTGGTGGGGGCTTGGAACCAGGGTGGACCAGCAGCCTCCCTGTCACCTTCCCGCCCCCTAAGATCCCTGTGCAGCAGCTGCCCAGCAGGCTACCAATTGCTGGCAGTTCAGCTGTCCCTCCCCCCACTGCCATGTGCTGCTCCTGCCCTCTGCCTTGGAGCTGCTCCCAGGAGCCTCCTGCTTGCTGTGCAGGGGAGTGGGGAAGAGGGGAGGACTAATGTCAGGGTGTTCCCCTAGTCCTGCCCCCCACTTGCCCCTTCTCCATATAGAGCAGGATGGGGACGGGACAGGACAGGGCTCAGGACTGAGAGAGCTTGCTGGCCACAGCTGCTGACTCAGTTTGAAGAACAGCTAGCCAAAAACTCAAAAGATAATAACAAAATGTCATCAGAAGCAGGAAGACTGTCTCTGTATGATCGAGATACAAAAGGAGGGCTTAAAGACGATAAAGTTATTGCGGAGAAACTAAATGGATTCTTTGCTTCAGTCTTCATGGCTGAAGATGTTAGGGAGATTTCCAAACCTGAGCTGTTTTTTGTAGGTGACAAATCTGAGGAATTGTCACAGATTGAGGTGTCACTAGAGGAGGTTTTGGAATTAATTGATAAACTCAACGTTAACAAGTCACTGGGACCGGATGGCATTCACCCAAGAGTTCTGAAAGAACTCAAATGTGACGTTGCAGAACTATTAACTAGAGTTTGTAACTGGTCGTTTAAATCAGCTTCTGTACCCAGTGATTGGAAGATAGCTAATGTAACGCCAATATTTAAGAAGGGCTTTAGAGGTGATCCCGGCAATTACAGACCGGTAAGTCTAACGTCAGCACCGGGCAAATTAGTTGAAACAACAGTAAAGAATAAAATTGTCAGACACATAGAAGAACATAAATTGGTGGGCAAAAGTCAACATGGTTTCTGTAAAGGGAAATTGTGTCTTACTAATCTATTAGAGTTCTTTGAAGGGGTCAACAAACATGTGGACAAGGGGGCTCCAGTGGACATAGTATACTTAGATTTCCAGAAAGCCTCTGCAACGTCACATTTGAGTTCTTTCAAGGTCCCTCACCAAAGGCTCTTACATAAATTAAGTTGTCATGGGATAAAAGGGAAGGTCCTTTCATGGATTGAAAACTGGTTAAAAGACAAGGAACAAAGGGTAGGAATAGATGGCAAATTCTCAGAATGGAGAGGGGTTGTTAATGTAGCCTCACACTCCACAAGGCAGCAGGACTGGAGGGAGGGGAAACAGCATGGTAGACAGAGTCCCACTCCCTGTGAGTTGGGGGTGGGGGAGAGAGAGAGAGGTGCATTGCCCCTTTAAGTACGCTGGAAAATATTTCACCCTCTAACTTCACCACCTCAACAAGCTTCACAATCATCATTGCTGTGTACAGTATTAAATTGTTTAAAACATATATTGTGTATGTGTAGATAGTTTTTTGTCTGGTGAAAAAAATGTCCCTGAACCCTAACCCCCTGCCTCCATTTACATTAATTCTTATGGGGAAATTGGATTGGCTTAACACCATTTCGCTTAAAGTTGCATTTTTCAGGAACATAACTACAAAGTTAAGCAAGGAGTTACTGTACAGTCAATGTCCCAAAGAGCTTGCAGGGTAATTGACAAGATGCAACAAATGAGGATTTGAGAATCAATAATAATCACATGCATTCCCACCAGTGCTGAATGCTATTCTATGTGCATTTTTGAGTCTTTCTAAAATAAACTGTAAGAAATAAATAAATAAGGTTAATATCAGAGATTCATAGTGACCCTCTACCTGGACATTATCTATTGGTGGTTTCCCATTGGCATCACAGTAGGAATGGATGTTGAGTGATTTTTTGTAGTAGAACAGATTAGTGGCTTCATTGACTAGTTTGGGGGACGGTATTCCATTAATAGGTGGGAAGGAGCCATGCAGCAAAGAACAGCCGTGCTTGCTTTCTCGTTGACAGAGAGGAGAGCATGCAGTGCAGTGATGCTAATGTGGATAAGAAGGGACGGGCTAAGTGACTGCAAAATGAATTAGGAGAAAGAGATTTTACCAATAAGGCAAAGTTCGGGGAAAGTTTTAAAATTCAGCCATAAAATCCCTGCTATTTAAAATGTTGTGATAGGAGAAACCTTTTTTTTTTTTGCGCTCTATTTTAAAAAATCATGATTATTTTTATAAGAAGATTTACAAATGATTGTACATCTACACAGTATTCATATTAATAGCTGCTTTTAAAAACAAACTCCTATTTCACAAATTTTATTTCATAATAGAGATTAGTGTCTGTGAATATTTTGAGGGAGAGATTCCTAAATCCAGACAACAGGCATAGACCCTAAGTGAACTGGAACACATGTGGAGTCTTGTCCTTTCCCTCTGAGGTTCCTATCTCTTCTGGGTTCAAGACAGACTGCTAATGTTACTTTCATGTATATGTGAGTTGTGAAGAGAGACAGTAGAGACTCATACCAAGTTAGAAAAAGAACACTATCATTACTATCTATATGGGAATAAAGCTGATGTGGAATCTGAATTACCCATATAATATCAAGCCTGAAACCGAATTATTTGTGTGTGCTGCATAGATCTAATCACTCCGATATATAAATAAAATCACTCTCACTCAGAGATCCATTTTAATAGGAGCCTGACACTATGGAGCAATGTATAGTGAAAATATAAGGGAAACTTGTTTTCTTAATCATCATCTTTCCATGTGTTCACTCAAGATTCAAAATACACAGTTAAATAAAGCCAATTTGCATGAGATTTTTCATGCATACAACTCTTGCTGTGAACTAGCGAATGTTTCTTTTTTATATTCAGAGAAAAATATGTGAGCCTGCCAGTGGCTAGTTTAACACCTGTAAGCCCATCTGGCTGTTAACCAAATACCATGTAGCCTAGTAGATAAAATAGTTTTATTATTTCAAAGATACCGAGTTCAAATCGGGTGGCTGTGCATTTTCTTTTCTCTTCTGTGTCCAATCCATTACTGTGTTTTCAACACTCCAGTTCTCTTCAAATCCCAAAATATTTTAAACTGAGAGTGAAATTCACCTCTGTACAGAGGGCCTTGCCTGGATAGTATGATTAAAATGAATATGTTTTGGTAAATAGGATACTTGTATGAAAAATGAATATATTTAGTCATTCTTTACATTGGAGATGCAGTTTAGTTTTCATGAACTGTTTCATAAATATATAGTTCTTTGTATAAAGCACTTTAAACTTTAGAGCCTTATTACACTATCTTTTCTTAGTTTAGTCATATTCCATAATTCATTTGGTTTTAGTGCAGTCTTTTACTGGCCCAAGCATTCCCTCAAAACTGCTGTTCAGCCTGTTTGGATAAAGCTTCTCCTTCCTATTTCAAAGATATAGAGATCAAATTATAATTGTTATGGACCTTTCCAAAAATATTCTGCTGGATACAAAGACCAGTGGTGGAAAACTGCAGGTTGAGTGGTTTAAAGTTTGGCAAAGTACAAAGCAATTAGAAACAGGGACCTGTAATGGGGAGTGTTAGGGAATCTTCATAACAGGGAATGATATAATTACTTGTCTTGTGGAGTGCCCGTGGGCATCCTTCAGGAACAGTGCCCAATTGTACTAGACACAGGTAAGAGGAAACGTTCTACATTTTGGGGTGGGGGTGGATGTGGGGGTGTGTGTGTAAATCTGAGGGTTTTTTTTTTTGTTTGGGACCATCTTTTATTTTTTTTAAAAAACTCTAACAGGGACGGAGGGCCAGCCAGCCCTGATAAGTTATCTGCCCCTGCTAGGAAAGGGTCAGGTGATCCCTATAAAGGGCTCAGAGCACTCAGCAAAAGGAGCTGCTGGAGGGAGACTGGCTCCTGCAGTGAAGTCCTGAAGCCAGAAGAAGTGGGAGAGGCAAAGCGGGGAAATTTTCTAGGAGCTATAGCCGGGGCTGGGCCAAGAAACTGTCCTTGTGTAGATGTTTTGCCTAAGTTGTACATTTTGGAGAATAAAACTATTCCTAGAAAAAGATTAAGTGTGGCCATAAGTGCTTCATGGGCTGGGGAGACAGGTCAGCAGCCTACCCGTGGTAAAGAATGCAAGCAGGCTATCAGCCCCTGAAACTGACGGGAAACTGAGGCAGTGGCTAGCCTGAAACCAGATTGGGTAAGGCAGCCCTGCTACACTCTTATTAATTTGTTTAATCCATGGGATGCTAGATCAATTCTCACTCCTTTTCTAAAACCAATAGGGGAAGAAAGCTATAGTAATTGAACCTTAATATAGCACATCAAAATTAAATATAAAAAAGCAGAATTACACCAGCATACATGTAATATCTATAAAAGCACCAAATGCTTTGCTCTGTAAGGGCTCAGGTACTGATAACTACTCTGAGGATTTGAGCCCTGTCAACGCTCACTGAAGTCTGTGGGGACTGAGGGCTCACAGCACCTTTCAGGATGAAGCTCTAACCGCTCAAGTTAAATGGGACATAGTTGGCTCCTTGTTCATTCTATTTCAGAGCTCCCCCTTATTAACGGGCAACCAAGTTAAGGCAAACTTTTTCTTTCATCTGCCCATATTCTAGCTAAAATCTCCCTGCCTTGTTGAAGCACAAACTGAATCTTTAGCATTGCTGGGGTTAGTGGGACTACAGCAGGGGCCTAAAATTAAGCATGTGCTTAAGTGGTTTCTGCATTCGGGCTTATGGAGCTGATCTCTTCTTTTTCTAGGTAAGCCTTTTTAATATGTTGAAGTTTTTTGCGTATTGTTTTTTGCAACTTTTCTTTTTATTTTCCATGCAACGCAAGGGAGTGTAAGGTCTTTTTTTTTTCCCTCGAGCAATAAATTATCAATTCCTTGCCAATGATAATTTTCTGTGAAGAGCAACTAAACCCACAAGGAAACCTGATGCTGAAAAATGTAAGCCCCTTTGCATGCTCTCTTCCAGCAACAAGAAAACATTATTCCCTTGAAGCTAAGAAAATGAACATTGAGAACTTTGTCTAACGGCCATTTCTCTTCTTGACTGAAATAAATGAGCCCCAAGATTTAGCCCCATGTCCATGTTCACCCTTCAGAGAAAGGGCTTCTACATTGATTTCTCTCAATGAGCACAATTTTTTTTATTTTGATGTGCAATTAGGGCAAATTTAACTTTCATCTCTGTACAATGTCCCTTAATCAAGAATGCTATGAAGGGGTGGCAGTTAACTTGATGTGCAAGGCTGAGACTGCTGTGATCAGAATCAGAGCCACAGTTCGCACCAATTGTCTGCACTTGCTGGATTATATGGTGCGGAAGCTAAAAAACATGCTAGTTCAGAACTGAGCTAGTCTATGACAACCAAGTACAGGTCAGCCTTCATTGCGTGCAAGGCAGAGGGATGTAATAAGCACAGCATTGTGATTGCCAGCTGGTGATCACATACTGTGAGGGGCACGTCTAATTAGTGGAGTCCAAATCCAGCAGCAGGACTCATTGTATCCTTCCTGCATGTTAATTCTGCTGCAACCATTAGCAGCAGACCCAGCCCTAGATGAATGGAAAGAAATTTTTACCACTTGTCAAGTCAGCAAGCGCTGTGCTAATCATGTTAGTGGGGCAGTCTCCCTTCTGAGCACAGGGCTGGGAACCAGAAATAGACATTAACTCCCTCTGTGGCTTTGCTTAACCTCAGTTTCATGAACTGTAAAATGGTACTAATATTTATCTGTTATTTTCATCTTCAAAACACTTGGCAAATCCTAGGTATTATTCTGTGTCAGCTGGATATAGCCACTGTCCAGGGGCACTAGAAAAGTTTTTATAGTGGGGGATGCTGAGAGTCATCGAACCAAACCGTAAACCCTGGCTATAATGGAAACCACTTCAAACCAAGGGATGTGGCAGCACCCCTAGTTCCAGCACCTATGATACCGTCTCTACCTTCCATGCAAAATCACCTATGGAGGTGCCTTGGTTTGTCTGGTGGGGAAAATGGAGGGGGGGGGAGAGCGCATGTGTATGTAAAGAATGATCCAATAAAGTTTTATGTAGAAAAAATGTCTTTCATACAAGCCATATTCCAAAATGTTTTACAGGGTTAACTAGTAAAGCGGGGGGGGAGGTGAAAGGCAATCATGAGATATAGGGAGAAAAGATGTTTTCAGCTATATTCTGAAGCCAGATGGAGAACTGAGGAAGCAGAGAGGTAGAGGAAGGCCCTTTCATGTGGCTGAAGTATCAATATAGAGGAGAAGCCTCAATAGGTGCCAGCCTGTGTTCAGGGACAAAGAGGAGGTCAGTGCTGGTTGAATGGGCACAGTGAGGTAATCTGGGGCAATGACCGAGAGCTTTTAAAATGAGGGAAGGGCAATTCTTAAGTCAATCCTAAAACTAGTAGGAGAGAAAGTAGCATTTACTGTAGACTGTGATGCACTTCTCTGAATGGGTGAGGAGGCAAGTCACCACATACAGTATATGTTGGGATGTGGGGGAAGGCCTTGGAGGGGAGACCAGTCATTGAGAATGTGATTTATCTTTTTTTAATATAACCTGGTTGCCTCAGTCCATATTTTCTCTGTTAGAAGCTATACTGTAGCTGCTCCCAAATTGCTGTAAAGTGCAGCCACCTGTTATTGCCCTGTAAATAATTGAATAACCTCTTCCAGGCAACATGGTCAAGATGCAGATTTAATTTACTGACAGGCCAGGAGTAAAGATGGCTGCATCGATTCGGTTCACTATCTGTGGTTGGAGATATAGCATATTGGTACATAAATAGTTTACTGAATCTGTCAGATTCCCTGCAGAGAATAAGCATATCCTCTAGTCTGTTACATGTGCTTATATGAAACAGTTCCCCTTCAGTTCTTAAGCAGTAGGGAGTAATATATTTTTCCAATACTTTTGTGGAAAGACCTGATGAATCATATTTATTGTAGCAGAAATGTATAAGGATTTTTTTGTTGGCGCTGTAGCGGGAGGAAACCCCACTTGGCTGGCTTTGGTTTCTTGTTTTCCTGTGAAATGGTATAGCCTAATTTAAAGGTGATCTGGAAAGCCTTATATATGCCAAAATCTGACGTTAGGGCTTAGAGTTGTTCCTACTACAGGTACTACATCACTAATACGTACATTAACTTTTGTTTTAGTGATTTGTTATTAAATGTTGTTAAGATTGTGAAACTGAGCACGGGGAATGTAAAATTTAAATATACAACATTAACACAGTGACCTCACTCATTTTGTGTAGATCATGGGGCACAATAAATATGACAGCCAAAATTTTTAAAGGTGATTTGTGATTTTAGGTGCCCAGCTTGATACTTCTTATCAGGGCCTGACTTTCAAAAGTACTGAGCACTTGCCTACTGAAAACCAGGCTCTGTTAAAGTGTCCCACGTTGGGCAACTAAAAGTCGAAGGACCCAAAATCAGTAGTGTTGTCCCATAAATGGTGGTGTATTAGATTACTCTTAAAGCAAACATCAATAGAGAGCATGTGGCCACTTAAATGTTGTGCTTGGAAACCTGGGATGAAATCCTGATTCAAGTGAAGTCAATAGTCAAACTCCCAAATGACTCCAAAAAGCCTAAGATTTTTACCCCCCACCCTTAATTTTTGGAATATTCTGACATCTGTGGTTTCTGGCTTTATATTGCATTCACTTTATTTATTTTTTTTACTGTCTGATTCTGTAGCCTTTAGTTCAAACAGTTGCACACTTTCACTTGAGTAAGGATTACTGGACTGTCTTTTGATTCTCCTGGGGGCAGGGGAGGGGGGGTAGGAAAAAGTAGGTGGAGAAAGAAAGAGCCTTTTACTGAGGGAGTCCTTAGTGGAGGCATCCTCATGTGAAGAAACCCCACATCCTAAACTGCTTTTTCAGAACAATTCACAAAACCTGGGTTCATTTTTGTTGTGTCCATTAACCAATTGGCGCCCTAGCCCCTAAAACATGTTGACAGCTCAACTTGTCAGCTGCTGCCATTAATAAAAGGCAATGATATAATAGAACCATAGAAGTTCCATTTCACGATCTGTCTTTGTAAAACCGGTAAAAGGCCCTAATCACCTGTAATCATTAGAGAGATTCCTTTGCTCTTTTTAAATCCCCAGATTCCTGGCCATATTCCAGCATGGGCAATTATTTTCCCTATCTAAATTCCCACTGCACTTTTGATTGAATACAGTACTTTTCTACACTTGCTGCTGTAAACTGTTTTATGTAGTGTCACTGTGCACTGTTAAACAGCTGTTAAAGTCCTCTCCAGAGAAAGATGCACTTCAGTGCTGCTGTATGAATAAATAGGTATGCAGTGGTTTTTGTTGTCTGTTTTTTTTGTTTTTGTTTTAACTTTCAGATCAGGAGTCACTATATAAATTCATGATTTGCTTTGATTTTCTGGCCTTTGAAGGTTTTTAGATATCCTTTTAATAGACAATCCCATGGCTCAAATTTGGCTGGGTTGCTGACTCTGTGCTGTGATTTGAGGGGGGGAGGGATAGCTCAGGGGTTTGAGCATTTGCCTACTAAACCCAGGGTTGTGAGTTCAATCCCTGAGGGGGCCATTAAGGGAACTGGGGTAAAAATCTGGGGATTGGTCCTGCTTGGAGCAGGGGGTTGGACTAGATGACCTCCTGAGGTCCCTTCCAACCCTAATAGTCTATGATTCTATGAGGTGGTAAATTTGTTCTACAGAATCTCAGCTTTCAGGGTTTTTTTCCCTTTTAAAAAAAGGTTTCTAGTCCTCATGGTTTTCCTCAGAAAACTTTCAAAACTAAAGAGAGAAGTAACCGATGCAAAGATGTCTGCAGACAGCCTGAATCAGTAATTCTGAGAGTTATGACCTGCCTCCTTCATCTCCCTGGGATGGAATGTTAACTCTGGCCTTGGAGATTTTTTCAAATGTTTTGGCATTTCGTGTTTTGGAACAGAGTTCTGACAGAACAGATTCCTGTCCCCATACAGAGATCAGATTCAGTGTCTCCCGTACGGTCCATGCTGGAGCTCTTTTAGGATTCTGAGACTGCATGGTCACCTGTGCTGATCAGCTCTCCACGCTGGGCAAGCAGGAAATAAAATTCAAAAGTTTGTGGGGCTTTTCCTGTCTACCTGGCCAGTGCATCCGAGTTCAGTCACAATGGTGCACTGCGGGATAGCTCTCGGAGGTCAATGCCTTCGAATTGCAGCCACACTAACCCTAATTTGAAATGGCAGTGTTGATTTCAGCGCTACTCCCCTCGTCAGGGAGGAGTACAGAAATCGATTTTAAGAGCCTTTTATGTTGAAGTAAAGGGCTTCGTTGTGTGGACGGGTGCAAAGGGCTTCGTTGTGTGGACGGGTGCAAGGTTAATTCGATTTAACACTGCTAAATTCGAGATAAACTTGTAGTGTAGACCAGGCCCCAGTGATGGATCGTTTAAATGATGTTAACTATTTCATTGCTGATCACTACATTTAGAAAAGAGAGGGAGAATCCCAGATCTGCTCAGTCTACTGAGAGTGGTTTCTCATGTCAGTGTAGTAAGAGGATGGAATGTGAGAGAGTATCACCTCTTTATATTCTTCCCAGTTTGACCTGTGTGCCCCATCAAGGAGGCTCTAATCTCGATGAGTTTAGGGGAGTACTACTGCTTCTATTTTCCCATATGAACCCTGGACAGTACATGTTGCTTTTTGTGTGTGTGTGTGTGTGTGTGTGTGTGGTTTGTTATACAAATACAAAGTGAGGATGGTATTTTTATGGGTTCTGAGGTTAGGCTTTACTCAACTTTTTAAATGCTTTGTTGGCACTTGGGATTTTTCTTGGCTGCTTTACTAAGGTTTACTGCTTTACAAGTATTTGCTTTCAAAGATATTTTCTCCCTCATGTAGATATGTATGTGCATCTGTCTATGTATATCATTAAGTGCATGTATGCATAGTCAGTATTGATGGAAGAGCTCTGTGCTGCTTAATAGTTTGTCACTTAGGTTGCAAGTTTATATAAAATCTATGGCTGCTGTAGGGCAAAGGTATAAAACTTTCATGAGTAATATAAAATATACAAAATGTTGTTAATATTTAATAAAAATTTTCAGCAGTCAATGAGCAAAATCAATGTTTATTAATTAAGGTGCTCTGTTGTAATAGCAGCCTTCATTTTTTCGGGGGAAGAAGAATGCATGTTTTGCAATAGAATTTTGCTAGATCTTTTTAAAACAATTATGGCACATACAGCAAATGTATTAGTCATGCCTCTACTAATTGGTTGCCTTTTGCTTCAGCAAGTAAACAGGGCTCTTACAGTGACATCTTTTATTTAAACATCTTACATGACAAGAAAGCTGGGTTTTGTCCAAGGTGTTTAAGTGAGATAAATTGCAGTTCGCACCAGTTACAGTAGGCACATTAGTGCTCCCAATATCTGGTCTATTATTTCCAGAGGGATTGAAGACAAGAATGTTTAATATGAGTTTGTCAAGATTTGTAATAAGTAGCAATTCAAAGAAATAATGGGTAACTTCATAACTTGGCTGACGTATCTTTTTCCCTCCCTCCCTCATATAGGCCTAATTCATCAAGGTACGTAAGCCTGAGTGCCGAACCTTAACAAGATTATTCCTGTTCCTTGTTGAATCGGGGCCTATGAGCCCAATCACAAATTCACGTGTGAGATAGGGTGACCAGGTATCCGGTTTTTGACCGGAATGCCCAGTCAAAAAGGGACCCTGGCAGCTCTGGTCAGCACGGCCAAATAGGCTGTTAAAAGTTAGGGCTGCGGGGGCTAAGGCGGGCTAATCCCTACCTGTCCTGGCTCCATGCCGCACCCCAGAAGCGGCCAGCAGGTCTGGCCCCTAGGTGGGGGGACCACAGGGCTCTGCATGCTGCCCCCACCCTGAGCACTTGCTCCACGCTCCCACTGACTGGGAACCATGGCTAATGGAAGCTGTGGGGGCAGTGCCTGTGGGTGAGAGCAGTGCACAGAGCTGCCTGCCGCGCCTCTGCCTAGGAGATGGACCTGCTGGCCATTTCCACTGTGGAGTCAGGATAGGCAGGCAGCCTGTCTTTGCCGCCCCCACGCCCCACTGCACTGCTGACCAGGAGCTGCTGGAGGTAAGCCCCTGCCCCAGCCCTGAGGCCCGCCCCCAATGAGATCCCCCTCCGGCACCCAAAATCCCTCATCCCCAGCCCCACCCCAGAGTCTGCACCCTGAGATGGAGCCCTTAGCCCCCCCTGCACTCCTGCCACAGCCCAGAGCCCCCTCCCACACCCTGAACCCCTCTGCCTCACCCCCCCAGCTTGGAGCCCCCTCCTGCACTCCAAACCTCTCATCCCCAGCTCACTCCAGAGCCTGCATCCCCAGCTGGAACTCTCACCCTCTGCTATACTCCAACCCCCTGTCCCAGCTTGGAGCACCTTCCTGCACCCGGAAGCCCTCATTCCTGGCCCCACCCTGGAGCCCGCATCCCCAATTAGAGCCTTCACCCTCTCCCACACCCCAACCCCCAGCCCAGTGAAAGTGAGTGAGGGTGGGGGAGAGTGAGCCACTGAGGGAAGGGGGAAATATAGTGAGTAGGGGGACAGGGCCTCGGGGAAGGGGCAGGGCTAGACATTCAGTTTTGTGCGATAGACAACCCAAGTGTGAGGAGTCCCATTGATGTCAAGGGAACCGCTCATGATTAAAGTTATTCATGGCATAACTGTTTGCAGGATCATGTCACTTCCAGCAATAATTTAAGTGCGCTGTTGCAACTCAAGTCAGGTCTGTTTATGGCCAGTTTGATCAAGATAGCATGAAAAATGTTAGCCTTGAGGTCTGTATGATATGAATCTCTGACCGATTTTGTGATTAAAAGCAGACAGCTGCAGATAGTGTTATGGCCATAACAGACCATCTTTTGATTAAATTGGATGTCCAACATTTATTTCTGTCACTAAAGGAGCTCATTAACTAATCTTCCATTTTCCTATGCCATGTGCCTCTTAAATAAAAGCAGATAGTGTCATGTTTAAAATATATGTTTAAAGAAAAGGCTATTTTGGTATAATGTAAATTTACTGTAAGGCATTAAAACCTTGCTGAGCAGTCTTCTGAATCTAACAAAATATTAATGGGTTAAGAACATAGGCGTGGGAACCAGGGGTGTGGGAGGGTGCTGCAGCACCCTCTGGTTTTGTGTGGCTGCTGGCCCCACACCCGGGGCTGCCAGCCACAGCCGTGGCCCCCTTATCCCTGTTTGCGTCCTGCCCCCCTCTCAGAGAGACAGCCCTGCTCCCCACCCCAGCTTTGGGTGAGAGTGGGGAGGCCAAGGGCCAGGGTGCAGAATGGGGTTGGGCACGAGGTAAAAAGCTTGGGGACCACTGTTTTACAGTTTCGCTGACTTTGAACACTGACACTATAAAAAATGTTCCTGTGCCTCTGGCTAAGAATTTATATGCTAGCTGATGTTTTTGCATATAAAATGTGTGGGTATATCATTTCATCTTTACCTGTTGACTGAGGCAGAGTGTATCAGGTGATAGAGCTGGGCAGAGAAACTTGACCAAAATATTATTTTAGAATATGAAGTTCTATCAAAACACTTGGGAAATTGGGTATATTTCTTTGGAATTTTTTGTTTTGGAATAAAACTGGATAAAAAAGTTCTGACCATGTTGAAATGTCCCATTTTTTTTTTTGACATTTTCTGAATGAAGTATTTTGATTTTTCATTTAGAAATGGCTGTGTGGTTTTTTGAAAACCGTTTTTATTCTGTGTTGATTATGCATGATGACACACAATTATGGAAGTTGACATCAAAACGAAATGTTTGAATCACCCCCAAACAAATTTTGTTCGTAATTTTCCTGTGCAGAGAATTTGAGAAGTTCAGGTTTTGTTTTTTAATTCAGAACAAAGCCACTTTTTTTTTTAAATCTGTTATGAAATGCAACGTCCATCCTCCTCAAAGCTCTCCCAGTAATTCTTCTGAAGGCACTAGGAATGTAACCAGATGTCTAGATAGAGACAAAGGATTTACACAGCGGCCTCGGTATTCCACCTCCCAAAGGGGCATAGGCGCCTACTCTGTGGGTGCTCTGGGGCTGGAGTACCCACGGGGAAAAAATGGTGGGTACCAAGCACGTACTGGAAGCCCCCTATCAGCACCTACCTGTCCCCTCCCCCAGTGCCTCCCACCACCTCCCGCCTGTGCCACAATTAGCTGTTTCACGGCGTGTAGGAGGCTGAGAGTGGGGGAGAGGGAAGGAGCGAGGATGCGGTGAGCTCTGGCGAGGGGGAAGAACGGGGTGGTAAGATGCGGGGTGATCGTGGAGCAGAGGTGGGAAGAGGTGGGGCGGGGGTATGGCTTTGAGGGAAAGGGAGGTACTCCCCTGCACAATGAAAAGTTGGCACTGGTGCAAAGAGGTGATCGCTATGTCAACAGGAGAAGCTCTCCTGTGGATATAGTGCTGTCTGCACTGGAAGTTTAGTCGGTATAGCTGTGTCAGTTAGGGGTGTGGATTGTCCACACCCCTGAGTGATGTAGTTATACCAACATAAGTTTGTAATATAGAGCAGAGCAAAGTATAGCTGCACATTGAGTGCTAAAGCAGCATGAAATGGTTGTCATTAATTTATTTTGTCTAAAATCTCTAAACTAGACCTAAAAGAAAATTTTTATTTAATATGTACTTTGGGCCAAAAATGCCTTGAGATTACCAAGGATTTTAGTGGTAGTAACTTTTCTATAACTGTGCCATATTTTCTACAGCACTTTATTGAAATCTATCAACCTTATTGCTAATATTTCACAGACAGTTCTTCATTTCAGCAATATAGAATTCAATTTACCAGAAATGTGATATTCCTTCTGAAATTTTAAATTCCCAGCAGATGTATAATTCAATTAAATCCAGAAGATTAAAAAAAAACTGAAATCATTCTTTCTGCATATACTCTTTCTGAGCCGTTCCAAAATAATGGAAAAAGTACAGCTGTTCAGTTGTGGTTCATCTATCACTTTGTACAATTTTTATGGGTTTTATGTGTAATCACATTTGCAGAGAGAATTTTTATAGTCTGCTCCATTTTTTCACAGTTATTATCTTTCACATTAAAAACAGATTGTAAAAATTGATACGCACATACAATCGTTGGTTCCACTCTTTAAGAAAAGTAAAATGTAGTCATTAATCATTAGCTTTTCTTTTACGCGCTATAATTATTTGATTTCACTGTGGGACAGTCCTTTTCTCGTCCCTCTCCCTCCATGTCATTTTGTATATATTGGTTCAAACTTGCAGTTGTTGTCTATGCAAACCTGACTTTAGCAGAAATTAAAGACATATAGAGACTGTTAGCTTAAGCCCACTATCTACAGTAATATCTTCTGTTGCTGATGGTTAAACTTCCAAAGATGAGGAGGTTCAGTTCAAATAAATGCTCACATGGTCAGAGACATACCCAAGGCCTTCAGGGCTAGAAATGAGACTAAAAATCTTTAGAAAAATGATATACCCTGCAAGTCAGAGTCACAAATACTGAGAACAGCCTTTCTTAAGGGGAAGGGTAATGTGTTTAGTGCAGTGGCTCCCAAACTTGTTCCACTGCTTGTGCAGAGAAAGGCCCTAGTGGGCCAGGCTGGTTTGTGTACCTGCCACACAGGGGTGGCTCCAGGCCCCAGCACGCCAAGCGCATGCTTGGGGCGGCATGCCGTGGGGGGCACTCTGCCGGTTTCCTGGGAGGACGGCAGGCGGCTCTGGTGGACCTCCCACCAGGACTGGTGCTAGGGGTTTGAGCGCCCTAGGCGGACGGCAATTTCGCCGCCCCGCGCACTGGTCCCGCGGCTCCGCTGGAGCTGCCGCAGTGGTGCCTGCGGAGAGTCCGGGGCTCCGTGTCTCCGGTGGCGCTGCCACAGTCGTGCCTGCGGGCGGTCCACCGGAGCCGCGTGAGCAGCCAACCGTCTGCAGGCACGACTGCGGCAGCTCCACCGGAGCCGCAGACCAGCGGACCCTCCGCAGGCACCACTGCGGCAGCTCCACCGGAGCTGCCTGCCGCCCCCTCCGGCAAAATGGCGCCCACCATTTATTCTGGCGCCCTAGGCGATTGCCTAGGCTGCCTAAATGGTAGCGCCGGCCCTGCCTCCCGCAGGCGTGCCTGCGGAGGGTCCGCTGGTCGCGCGGCTCTGGTGGACCACGAAAGCCGTGGGACCGACGGACCCTCCGCAGGCATGCCTGCAGAAGGTCCACCGGAGCTGCCTACCGCCCTCCTGGCAACTGGCAGAATGCCCCCCCACGGCATGCCACCCTGCTTGGGGCGGCAAAATGTCTAGTGCCGCCCCTGCTGCCGCATCTGCAGGTTCGGCTGATTGCAGCTCCCGGTGGCTGTGGTTCACTGCTCTGGGCCAATGGGAGCTGCTGGAAGCGGCACAGGCCCAGGGGAGAAGAATTGCACATGCTGCCAATCTGCAGTTATCTCATTTATACAAGACTGAATTAAGGTTTAAACTGTACTTTATTCAGTGACATCCATTCTCCTCCTCCAGTCTTGGCTCTGCCACTGATCTGCAGTGGTGTGCAAATAAACCAACTCCTCTATACCAGTGGTCCCCAATATGGTGCCTGTGGGTGCAATGGCACCCACCGGGGCATCTATGTGCTCCCGCATACTGGCTGGCAGACAAGCATCTGCCAAAATGCCACCAAAAAGCAACATCGAGGCATCACTGCTGAAATGCCTCTTGATGTTGCTGCTTCTCAACAACATTTTGGTGGATGCGTGTCCGCCAGCCGTAGTCCTCGGTGGCTCGCCCTCCGGCGCCCATCACCCAGAAAAGGTTGGGAACCACTGCTCTATGCCATAGTTTCCTCATTGGAACAATGGAGGTAATACTTCTTACAAATCACTTGGAGATCCTGCATTGATAAGCACAAGGTTATTCTCTTTCTTTTTGCCCATCCCTGATTTGTAATCCAAAGGGCAAGAAACTTCTCTTGTTAATGAAGTTGTGAGGTGAATTGTGATTGACAACTATCCCTTGGCAGAATGTCCTCATTGTAGCCACCTGTGCACCCCGTGTCTGGCAGACTGCAGTGAGAAAGCTCTCTCCACTAGCACAGCAACCTTTCTTTACATTTCCAGGCTAGCCTGCATCCTTCATTTATATTCTGCAGAAACCTGAACACAGCAAGAGGAAAAACCTACAAATGGGGATCTTAAATATCACCTTGCCTGCAGTGTTATAGTTACCTGGACAGTCCAGAGGGTTAGCATTAAATGTGATTGCATTTCACAGCTGTCTGCTGGTGCTGGATGAAATCTCGCAATTACTTTGACCCCCAACTTCTTATGTTGTGTAAATGTAATGCTGACAGACCCCGGTCATCAGCAGGCAGGATTGAACCGAGGACCATGGAGACTCAGTGCATGATCCTCTACAACGTGAAGCCAACCAGCTTTTAGCTACAGCTGTAGAGCAGACTCATTTCTCACTCTCTTTAAGTGGTTTTGGTGCCTCTAGACAGGACAGAACACCACACCCAAGAGGTGTGTGGTTACATAAAAAACTATTTGAACCTTTATGAAAGCCAGGGTGACGAGACACTCTGTGATGCCAAACTGTTGCCGTGGGGTGGGTAGAGAGCTGGCCTGCTGCGTTTGACAGCTGGGGTGGAAAGATCTGCTGCTCTTCTGCATTCCAAACTACTCTTCCAGTCCTCCCTTGTATGTAGCCTCACACTACTTGCATGTCCCTCCACCATTTTTACCCTGTCTTAAGTACACGGGGCACCCAGCTGCCTTTGCTAAACCCTGGAGCTGTTTCATTGACGCATGCTGTTGGGCCAAAACTGTAAATGGTACTAGGTCCAGATGAATAGTATTGCTTTATCATTGAATTTACCATGCTACAATGCAACAAAGCATTCTGGATCACACACCAATAAGCTGACTCCCTGGGTGCTCTGGGGGGAAAAAAATAGTGAGTGTTCTTGCACCCACCAGCCACAGCTGTTTGGTGGCATCATCACCAATCAGCTGTTCGGTGGCTCAGGGAAGGGTTTAAGGGAGGGTGGAGAGCTGTGAGCGGAGTTGGGGCAGGAAGAGGTGGCGCGAAGGTGGGGCTTTGGGGGAAGGGGCAGTATGGGGGCTGAGCCTTGGGGCAGGGGCAGAGTGCCCCTGGGGAAATCTAGTAGTCTGTGCATATGGTAGCAGACCCATTTCATAGAGGGAACAACCAAAGGGGGCGTATTCAGGCTAGGTTTACCACCTGGCCAGTATTTCACCAGCCTCACTGGCTTTTTTTTTTTTTAAATTGATTTGCCAGTTGCCAGAAAAAATAATTTAATTTGTGTGTGTGTGTGTTTTTTTTTTTTTTACATGTCTAAAGATTTTCATTATTATCGCAGTGCACTGGGAATCTAATGTTAAAAGTTTGAGTGTCCACCTAAAGATACTATGTTGTTGCCTTTTAAAAATAAGAAATTGCTGGAAATGTCAAAATCAAATGGTAAATATAAAGTCAAGAAATAGACTCAATGGATTTTCTTTCTGTATCATCTTCAAAAACATTCACATTCAAGTATATAGTTAAAATATTGAACCAGTGCAGTCTGGGGAAAAACAATCTCAATGAAGACAGACAGACACAAAGCAGCTCAGAGAAACATGACCAAAGTAAGAAAATGATGTTATCAATCTTATTTATATGTGTTATCTCTGTAGGTACTATAAATGGCTGTTGGGGTTGGGAAGGGTTCTGGAGTTGCCTTGTGGTTGGGAGTTGGGGTTGCGGCAGGCTTGCCTTAGGAGGGGTAGGGGGGAATGCTAGTTTTTTTTTTTTCCATTTCAAAGGCGGTAACTCTAATTGAGACCCAGATTAGATAAGGCACTGCTAGGTTGTCAGAAAACCATCTGGTTGGTTCTTATGAAACCAGGATGTCTATATATGAGGCAATACAAGAAGCAAACCCTGTCTTTAAATGTTTGCACATTGTTACCCAATCTGTGTTCGAAGATTTGGGGTTTCTTCTCCCCATGCAAGTACTGTGTCTGAATTTTTGCATGGCTGTCCCATTGAACAGAACTTCAAAAATTCTGCCAGGTCCTTTGTTGACCAATGAATGGGCAGTTACTCAGTGGTCCAATCAGTGTATGATCAGGAATATTTGTATGTGACCTAATTTTACTTGGACTTTTTAAAAATAAAATTTCTATCCAACACTGAATTGCCTCTAAGTTCTGTGTAAAATCTTCAGAAGTAGGGTATTTAAACAGCCTTTCAAACCTGCCATTAATTTGTCTGCATGACATGTCAGGTGGCTGGAGCCAATACATGAAGCTGAATTTCTTACCTGCACTCCACTATGCATCTCTGCCTTATTGCAGTGTGTGTTTCATGGTCAGCATATACAATGTTTTAGAGCTATTGCTCCCAGAGGAAGCAGTGTGTTGTTTATGGTAGTTAGGGCCCTAAAGTAATTTCTCTCTAAAAGTTTGACAAGTCCACAAGTTTATCACGCTCTGCTCTGCCTTGTATAATACACAGTCACCATCTCTTTTATAAGGCTTCCAATAGCTGTTTAAAAGAGAGGTTGAATCAGGCTTGGAGGTGCTTTTAACAACCTGCTCTTGGTTGAACTTGTGTGCTGTTTCTCTGGGAATACACAAGCAATGACAGCCATCTTTCCTGCAATTTTCTTATGTTTCTATCATGCGTTGGTAGGGTTGCCAGGTGTCTGGTTTTTGACCAGAACACCCAGTCGAAAAGAGACCGTGGTGGCTCCAGTCAGCACTGCAGACCGGGTCATTGTTGGCTATGCTGCTGGCACAGCAGGGCTGGCAGGCTCCCTGCCTGACTCCGTGTGCAGACATACCACACCTGTGCAAAAAACGCAGAAATTGAGCTTGCTTTTTACTTCATTGGCTTGTGCGTTGATTATTAGGAAGTTTTGGCTTGCAGATTGTTGTGCCTTTTTTTTTTTTTTTTTTAAATCAACTTCCGGCAAGGGGAGGCATGGCTGGGGGGAGAGAGTCAAGGGTGCACAGTGGGCTCATCACAGTCCCAGACTACACACCGAGGGGATCTAGTCACATAGAGTGTTGGAGTTCTTAGGGATTGGCTTATTTTGGCCTTGTTTCGAAATGGGATTTGCTTGATTTTTGGCATATTGTGAAAGTCGGAGTGCTTATTTACCATGTGAAGGTTGGCAACTGTGTCTGCGCGGCTCCTGGAAGTGGCCAACATGTCTATCCCCTAAGTACAAGGATGGCCATGGGGCCACATGCGCTGGCTCCATCCCAAATGATGGCTCCCAGCCAATAGGAGCTATGGAGGCGGTGCCTGTAGGTGACGGAAGCATGCAGCAGAAGCCTGTGGCATCCCTTTTTCCTATGAGCTGGCGAGACATGCTGGTCACTTTTGGGAGCTGCCTGACATAAGCACCACCTGGCCAGAGCCTGCACCCCAAGCCCCCTCCCGTACCACACCCCCCAGCTCTGAGCCGCCTCCCCAGGGCCGGTGCTTCCATTTAGGCGACCTAGGCGGTCACCTAGGGCACCAAGATTTGGGAGGGCGCCCTCGGCGGAAATTCGGCGGCAGGGGATCCTTCCGCACTCTGGGTCGTCGTCGGCAATTCTGCGGCGGATCCTTCGCTCGCTCTGGGACCCGCCGCCGAAGTGCCCCGAAGACCGGGAGCACGGAAGGACCTCCCGCCGCAGAATTGCCGCCAATGACCAGGAGCGCGGAAGGACCCCCGCCTAGGGCGCCAAAAACCCTGGTGCCGCTCCTGCTCCTCCCACACCCCAACTGAAGCCTTCCCCTCCCCCCAACCCCCTGTCCCAGCCTGGAGCCTCTTCCCGCACCCTGAACCCCTCATTTCTGGCCCCATCCCAGAGCCTTCACTCCCCTAGCCCGGAGTCCCCCTTGCACCCCAAATCCCTCAGCCACAGGCACACTACAGATCCCACACTAGTGACCAGAGCCCTCACCCCCTCCAGCACCCCAATCCCTTGCCCTAGCCCAGTGAAAATGAACAAGTGAGTGAGGGTGGAGGAGAGCAAGCAACAGAGGGAGGGGGGATAGACTGAGCAGGAGCAGGGCCTCGGGGGAAGGGGTGCGGCAAGGGTGTTTGTGGTGTTTTTAGTTGTGCTTGTAATTATTAGAACTGGGAGCACTGACTGTTGGGAGTCTGAAAGGACAGGAAACAGGAAGGATGTGGGAAGAGTGAAGGATGCTGAGGGTGCAGCAGCAGCTTGGTAAAGGGGTTTCCACTGTAAAAATAAAGTCCTGTTGAAGTTTGTTAGTACCTTGCCTGCTTGATACAACAGTGTTCAGTTTTCTGCTATTAGAAAGCTGGCAACTCTATGCTCTGGACATGCTGCAGGTGATGGAGAAATAGTAACTGAGCCTCCCTCCCCACCAGTTTGCAATGGCTTTGTCTTTTGTTCTAGAAGTTTAAAATTTGTATCCTAGGTGTCTAGAGAAAATGACACAGAGTGGAGTTGTGATGGTGTTATAGGTATTGTCCTCTTCCTTTGTTTTATATCTGGAGGCACATTAGGCCTTCAATTACTTTCTTGTTTACATTGAGAGAGAAAAACAATGCTGATGTGGTCAGCCATTGAGGTAATCAAATTAAAGCAATTAATTCCTTGCGTGCACAGCTATGCACTTGCTCCTAATGGAAAATACTGCTCTCCATAACTCAGCTGAACGCTAGATGAAAGACCCAGTGAACCTGGATCTCATCTGCCACATTTACTGTAATGCTGTTCCTTTATTTTATTTTGAGGCACTCTTGTTGGCCATTTCCATTGCAGAACCATCATCTCAGAGAAAGGAAATTGCAGAACTGTTGAGACTGGCGGTGTATGAATATTGAAGCATTTTACCTCTGGTACAGATCTCCTTTTCGAGAGCTAGGTGTTTTTAAGGAGCAGCTGGTAGTTTTCTCCCTGAAACACCCCTAAAGTATCAACAACTAGCTGCTGGAAGCAGTTGGGCCCCTGTGCTGCATCACTTCAATCTTAGCAGCACTCTTAAACCTCCCTAGAATTTGCAGTTTACAGCATGGTGCTTGATGTGAGACATGTGATTTCAGAAGCAAATGTGGTCAAGTCCGAGGGAAACCCCGGAGTTCTGCTAAGCTGAAAGACAGCTGCGGTAGCACAGCAGAGAAAATACTATCTCCTATCCAGCTGCTGCCACAGTTGATATTGGGGGAGGAAAACGGGGAATGTTGGCACCTACTGGATGAATAGAGTGGGCTGTCCATCCCAGCATTGCCAACCCCAAGTGTTCAAAAATTAAAAAACAGGCCCAGAAAATCATTTTAAAAATAAAAGTAAACAAATGTAGGGTCTATTTATATCACTTTTGGTGTGGGACCTTTAGGGTTCATGTTTCCCAGTCTTTTTTGTATTCATAAGGGCTAGAAACTTATTATTTTTCATTGAAAGCTGAGGTTCTCCTCACATGACTCCAGGAGCTGAGGCCTCAAGAAAAATACTGAGACTCTCAGTAAAATTAGGAAGTGTTGGCAAACTGCAGTTCTGCCTACCCAAAAGAGGGTAAATCTGAGAGAGAGAGAGGGGTTCTATCAACAGGTGTGAGAATGAGACCTTACTGAACTTGGAACTCCGGTTCTGCAAGGGATGAGATAAGGTTCAAGACGATTCTTAGCTTACACAAATATTTTTTTCCAAACTAGTCCTGTATTTTGTGTCCTTACCATTGCCGATGATTTCCAAAGTATCTGCACAGAAACAGAAGCAAGAAACCTCCCTCTTCTCTAATTCATTCATGACTTGCCCATTGATATGCATATGTGCATAGATTGAGTGAGATGATAATAAAGCCCCACCTGAACTATCCTCCACACCTCAAACCAAACACTTAATGAGCATCTCAAAAAAAGCTTCATTTTATATATATTCTATAAACAAAGTTTTCTCTTTTTCACTATTGCTGCACTTCCTGATTTTAGCAAGGGCCAGATGCAGAAGTAAAGTTTTGCAAGGGAGGCTGCTCTCATGCTATTTCCAGTCTGGCTACAAACAGGAACTTAAAGCAAGTTTATTCTTGTTTATGATTGGATAAATTACTGAGTAAAAACTGCTTAGAATGCAGGGGAAAGGTAATGGGCAGCAGGAATATTTCCTTAGGTCGTAGCCTGCCACCAAATCAGAAATGGAAATGATGACAAATCAGTAGCGGTGATAAAATCCCAAGGACTACTGGGAAACCCCTTCTATGAGACAACTAGTTTACTCCTGACAAATATCCATGGTGCCTGTCCTTTTACAATGCAGCAATATAGCTTGACATGTGTAGCTTGTATGGCCTATCATGCCAGAAAAGTACTTTGAATACATTGGGTTTTTCAAGTGTGTGTGTACACACAAAATCAGTTATACTCTGTTCATTAGCACCAGTTATGAAAATACTAGCGGAGAAGGTTTTGCAAACCTCAATTCTTGAATTATAATGGTTTGTCAAGCATGGCCACTAGCTGTAGTAGGCTTTCCAAGGGTTGGCATTAATGCTCTTAAAAATTCCAAGCCCAACATATTCAATTCAAAACACCATATAATATGAGGAACCTAGCCTTCTCTCTCTACTTTCTACCCCTGACAGTGCATACTGAGACCAATTATGGTAAGAGTCTCTGCCTCTTTCACTGAGGAGCTGATAAATACTTTGAAGGCATTAGTAATACATAAGGCCTAATCCAAATCCCACTGAGTTCAAAGGAAAGACTTCCATTGACCTCCCTGGGCTTGGGATCAGGCTTTAAAAGTATCTGTGTTTCTACTATTTTAAAGTCTGTCGGTTTTTCCATTATAAACCTGGATTTACTTGGGATTTAGAGTAGTGAGGTTGAGGCATACAAGTGACAACTACTTTGACGTTTTCAAACCAAATTGCACTGAAACTTTGTCTCTGGTAGGAAATACTGAGCATAGGTGATTCACCTCAAGTCAGCTTGAAAATCTTCCCCATCACCGATTGAGGTTTTCTGTCTCTTGAGCACCCCAGATTTTGATGCTTTCTCTTGGGACTAGGGGAAGGAACTGCAGTAGGATGCTTCTTTCCTAGTTTTTTCCCATTAATTCCTAAGGTTATCGGAAAGATAAGATAAGAAGAGGGAGCCAGTTCCCCGGTGGCCACACTCAGGCCCTGGCTGTTGCCACTCAAAGCATGTGAAGTTGTGAGAAAAACTGACTAGGAAATTTGTCAAAGTGGCCAATAGGGTCATCCCTTGGACTCCTGTGTGACATTACCAGCTCCTTCTGTCCTCCTCTAAGAAATTTTTGCAGCCAGAAAGTTCTTCAAGCAGCACGTTCAATGAACTCTGTTCCTCTGATATCTGTTGACTGATTTCTATCTATAGGATGGGAGAAGGGGCATACAATAGTCAGAAAATTACTGACTGGTAATTTTTTTTTTCACCCTGTTCTCCTCCTATATTACATTCCTTCTTTCTCCTGTTCTGGGGATGGTTTTTCTTATCTCACTCTTTCTTTATTGCTTTGCCAGTTGTATCTGATTGATAGAAAGTAAGTAGGCTGGTACTTACATACAATACCATCCTTGACTGATAACTCTTTTGCCTACTCCTCTTCTCTTCTAAATGGAGGTGGAATCACTACTGTCTGTTGTTACTGATTTCTCTTTCGCCTTTGTGTGATTAGGAGACTGACAAAAATAATTACCTGAAGGCAATTTTATCCTACCCAAAGGCCTAACCTCCACTGCAGCTCTGATCCAACAAAGATTTTAAGTACAGACTTTTAAATATGTGAATAATCCTAGTCACTTTGGAAGTTAAGCACACATTCAAGTGCCTTGCTGGATCAGGGCCTAGGTTCAGTTCAGCTAATGACCCCAAAAGGTTTAATTTGAGGTCCTTGGGTATTTTTACTTTTTGTTCCAAATCTGCTTGTTCAGTCCTAGCATTTAATTTCTGATTTTAATACATTTCTGTGTCCAAGTGAGATTAGGGACTTGGCAGGTGAGGAAGTCTCTAAGTACCTAGAAAGAAATTAGACTGCTCGCATATTTTCAGTGATGCTTTGTGTTGACAGCATGATATTGTATTGTGAGTAAATATCTACAGAACAGCTCACAGGTTGAATGGAACTTAAACTCTTACGTTCCGTAGGTGCTTTCCAAAGTTAACCAACAACTGGCACTTTTGTTGGACATCTCAGTCCTTTGCCTTACATCCTCTCTCGCATCATGTTATGTCATCTATTATAAGGTGATTTGTACACCCCTTGGGACAATATCTTTGTTCTTTCTTTAAATCACCATGCAAATATATGACCAATGTTTATATACAATAAGCCAGGATTAGAAAGGGTGTGGAGGAGAAATACTCCTCACACCTAAACAAGTCCCTGCTGGGCAGGGTTGCAGCACCTGTACTGCTTCTATCTAAATACTGCTGTTTGTAGCTTGAGAGAAGACTTTAGACTCTAGAGATGAAGTTCCTGCTACTTTTTCAACAGCATGAAACCCAAAGTCCAAAAATCCCAACATTTTTTTTCTTCCAACTTTTGATGAAAACAAAGTTTGGTTGTTACCAAGGTAAGAAGTGTACCAATTAAAGTTGCTAAGGCACCTGATATGACAAGAACATCAGCCTGTAAATACTTTTGACAGTTGTCACTGTGCATTCTTTTATCTTCATCCTCTTTACTATGTATCATTGCTAGCACACAAAGTTCAGCTGTGTTTAATAGAACAATTTCACCATTAACTTTACCAGGACTTTGCATAGTAAGAAAAATGCAGTAGCTGATGCATCTTATGTGATGATGTTGTTGTGTAAGCAATTTAGAAACCATCAACGCATACGATTATTACAGTACAGTAGCTTGCAAAGTCCATTTGAATTTCATAAGGGAATCAAACTATTGATTTTGCCAGCACTTTGTGCACTGAGAATAGTAAACAGTGATAGCATGTGGACAATTAGTGTATGTTGTTAGAAATATTTTGATTGCTGGTATGTGTAATATTACAACACTTATGTCAGTTGAACGGTCTGCAAGTCTAAAGAAGAAAGCAAAGCAATAAAAGAAATGAACAGTCTTGTCTAACTCAAAACTGCACAATCAGAAGTACCAAGAATTCAGCCCCGACATTCATTATGCTTTTGGTAAAGCATCTCACAGTGTAAATTATATTTATACAATACAGAAATATTTAATTTTAAATATTAAAATACATTTTATAAATTGATCAGACCTGAGAATAGCATCTGTATTTACATTGGCCAGATAAAAATTAAATGGTCTGGATTAATCTTTCTGAAATTTATTTGGAAATAGAGAAGTTTAAAGCATGGTCTCCCAGTTTAGGATTTGTGTTAATTAAATGTTAATGGATTGTTTATTTGCGCTATTTACCTTTTGGCTGACCTTGAAGGCAGGATGGTGGCATATATAAAGGTGTTGCATTATTGTTAAACCATTTATTAAAAGGTAAAAAGACCAATTAAAATACACCCTTTAAAAAAAAAAAGTTAAACAGAATTTCTTCTCTCCTGTACTTCATGAGGGAGCAAAAAGAATTTCCACACTCTCTTGGTACAGAATTGAACACCTTTACACCTTTAGAAGCAATCAACATTGATTATTCTCAGAGATAGAATCTGTATTGGTGCCGCAGTTCTTATGTTCTTTTAACTGCTTATTAGTCATAGCAATACATCATTAACTGTGGATCTCAGATCTGTAAGGACAAATGATTTGGCACAAACAGTATAAATTGTTGAAACAAGCTTAGCTCTGTGAGTGCACATCTTACTTTTTTTCTATTCAATAGTATACCTGAATCATTGTTCTCCATTCATGAGAAGAGTGGAGGATAGTGCCCAGTAAGACCCACGGAAAGGATGCTGATACAAAACGATAGCTGTATGCGTGGATTGGTCGAAGCTACTGCAGAATAACCAAACTCTTGATGACACAATAATGCATTCAAAGTTCTTCTGTGTTGGATTCAGCCACTTGGTTGTCTTTATCCTTTTTACATCAAATGATTAGCTGAAACCATGTTCATTAAAAATGTAGGCACTGTTTGGTTGATTTTTTTTTAAGAGGACTTCAGGCCATATTATGCTGTCACTTTTTAAGCAGAACTCCCATTGAGTTCTGTTTAAAAGCAGATGGCACACTTTGGCTTGTACGAGTCTACAAGAAATAAAATTGGGGCTTGAACATTCTGCTCAGCAAATCCTTTTGAAATTGGGGTAAATTCTTCTGGCTTTCTCTGGTCTGGGTCACATCTCAAAGAGTTGGAATGTTTTGCGCTTCTTTGTGGAATAATTTCTTACTCTATAATGGAAGCAAAGCTTTTTCACATTCCTGCTCATGGTGAAACATCATGGTGCCCCTGTCTTGTTCCTAAGAATTCTTCCAATTAGGAGGGGTCTTATGGCATTTACATAGAGAGATTAAACCTGTCTTGGGGTTTAAATGCATGGTATACAAATTTGGTACACCCAAGAGTCTTAGGGCTGCACCTATTTTGCATATACATTAACATTAATGTTGAGGTGATTTCTACATCCATCCCAGCCTTGTGGTGGAATTTACAACACATTTTGCATTTATGAATAAATGCTGTTTAATCTATGAATTTTTGTTTGTTTCTTTTTTTCTTTTTTTTTCCTCTGTTTCCGTACAAGAGCCTGAATACAGCTAGGTGATTAAGCCCCAGGTTAGCTTTAAACACATGAGTAATTTCTTTGACTTCAGTTCGACTAGTCATGTGCTTAAGAGCTTTGCTGGATCGGAGCCTAAATGCAGCAAGTTTGACCATGATTTCCCAACAAAAGTGAACTTAAGACATCTCTTCCAGGTGCTCTTCTTTCTCAGCCACACTGAATCTAGTGTTCTGTTTCCATTTTCCATTCATAGGAGCTGTGTTCCTTTACAGTTGGTTTCCATTAAGGTTTTATACCCTCTTGCCCCATAATGTCATTATTTATCTTACATATGTTATTACCATAGTATCTGGAGCATCTCACAATCTTTAATGTATTTATCTTACAACACCCCTGTGAGGCAATGAAATGTTGCTATCCCCATTTTTCATAGACGAGGAACTGAAGCACAGAGAAACAAAATGACCTACCCAAGATCACACAGGAAGTCTATGGTAGAGGAGATACATGGGACTCCTGAGTCCCAGGCTAGTGGCCGAATCCACTGAACCATCCTTCCTCTTAAAGTTGTCTACCTGCTACTCAAGAATCTTTACAGTAGCATTTTAGATCTGGCTTTGGTACTCTGCATCTGGAATCTTTTGGCATTTCTTTAATATTTCCACTCATTGTAAAACTGAATACTTGGCATGCTCTTTTGAGTATTACAGAGAAGATTTTACATGATCGTGACAGTGAAATCTAGTCTGCATTTTTCATTGTACATACTAGTAACTGCATCATTTAGGAACGTGGACAAGTTTTTGCTTAATTTTGCACCCACCGGCATATAGTGGGTTGAAATATTGAAAATTTTTGGGTTTACATTCCACTGGAGAGACTTAGGGAAGAGGCTACAGTGGATATAGCTTACATGGGGCATAGATATGTTCCAGCCTAGCTGGGTTTTGGGGAAGGAGAGAGAGGGCAGATGTTCTCTTCTCCCCAGTACATAGCATGGGCTTGTCTTTACCTGGAACATGGGTTCTCAACCTTGGGACTGAGACCTCAGTCTTTTCCTCACATGGGAAAACCTGGGGTTTAAGTTTACCTTAACTATTTAAAAGTGTTCTAGGTTGGTGATTTGCTACGCTTTCCATACCATGACCCTGTGCTACAACAGAAAATTGTTTGAGGAACTCAGCTATGAGCTATAAAGAAAAAGGGAGGTCTGCGTATCTATGTATCTTCCTATATGACTTTCTTTGCCACAGTAGCTGAACACCTCACATGAACGTATCCTCATCAGCCTTGCGAGGCAAGGAGGTGCTCCCATTCCACTGTACAGATAAGGAGTGGAGGCACAGAGAGACTAAGCCCTGGTCTACACTGAGGGGCAGAGAGGGGGGAAATCAATCTAAGTTACGCAACTTCAGCTACGTGAATAATACAGCTGAAGTCAACATACTTGGATGGATTTACCGTAGCGTCTTCACCGTGGTGAGTCGACTGCTGCCACTCCTCCGTCGACTCTGCCTGCGCCTCTCGCAGCGCTGGAGTACAGGAGTCAACGGGAGAGTGCTCGGGGGGGGGGTCGATTTATCACATCTAGACTAGCTGCGATAAATGGATCCCAGCTGGATCGATCACTGCCCGCCAATCCGGCGGGTAGTGAAGACATACTCTAAGTGACTAGTCCAATGTCACAAGGAAGAGAGAAGCTGGGAACTGAACCCAAGGCTCAGTCACAGTCTAGTGCTCTATCCATTAGACCATCCTTCCCACATCTTTCTCTGGTCTCAGTCCCAAGGTTGAGAACCCATGTTCCAGGTAAAGACAAGCCCATGCTATGTACTGGGGAGAAGAGAACGTCTGCCCTCTCTCTCCTTCCCCAAAACCCAGCTAGGCTGGAACATATCTATGCCCCATGTAAGCTATATCCACTGTAGCCTCTTCCCTAAGTCTCTCCAGTGGAATGTAAACCCAAAAATTTTCAATATTTCAACCCACTATATGCCGGTGGGTGCAAAATTAAGCAAAAACTTGTCCACGTTCCTAAATGATGCAGTTACTAGTATGTACAATGAAAAATGCAGACTAGATTTCACTGTCACGATCATGTAAAATCTTCTCTGTAATACTCAAAAGAGCATGCCAAGTATTCAGTTTTACAATAAGTGGAAATACTAAAGAAATGCCAAAAGATTCCAGATGCAGAGTACCAAAGCCAGATCTAAAATGCTACTGTAAAGATTCTTGAGTAGCAGGTAGACAACTTTAAGAGGAAGGATGGTTCAGTGGATTCGGCCACTAGCCTGGGACTCAGGAGTCCCATGTATCTCCTCTACCATAGACTTCCTGTGTGATCTTGGGTAGGTCATTTTGTTTCTCTGTGCTTCAGTTCCTCATCTATGAAAAATGGGGATAGCAACATCTCATTGCCTCACAGGGGTGTTGTAAGATAAATACATTAAAGATTGTGAGATGCTCCAGAAACTATGGTAATAACTTATGTAAGATAAATAATGACATTATGGGGCAAGAGGGTATAAAACCTTAATGGAAACCAACTGTAAAGGAACACAGCTCCTATGAATGGAAAATGGAAACAGAACACTAGATTCAGTGTGGCTGAGAAAGAAGAGCACCTGGAAGAGATGTCTTAAGTTCACTTTTGTTGGGAAATCATGGTCAAACTTGCTGCATTTAGAAAGCTAAAAAAAAATATCTGGAGAAAATCGCAAAACGAAAAACTCCTTTAAGTTTTGTCCATTCTTTGTATTGTCAAACACACATTCTAGCTCTTCACTTGTCCATAGATACTATAGTATAGAGCAGTGATATTCAGGGCTCAGTGGTTCAGGGGCCAAATTAATGATCAGCATTACCCAAAAGAACCACAGAAGTGTGATTTTATCGTTTCATTTACTATGGTACTATACATTAATATTTAAACAATATGACAGGAACAATATTTAGTTATATTCTCACAGCAAAAGATGAAGTATTAGTATTTTATCAACTACAATTGGTTAATAACATAGTAAAAACATCCTGATTGGTTAATAACTTAGACTGGTTAATAATTAATTAAATCTCACAATGCTGTGCTGTAAAGAGCCGCAGGAGACACATTAAAGGGCCACTTGCAGCTCGCAATCAGCAGTCTGAGTAGCACTGGAATAGAGCAACATTTGTAGCATTATTTGGTATGCAAGTAAGTCTGCTTAGTTGTTACATATTTACTGGGCTGGTTCCCCCATTTAATCTAATGGGGACAGGAAATGACCACACACATGCTACATGCCTAAGGTAGCTATGCATTTGGGTAAATAGTTATGTGGAGTAGACTGGACTTGCCTTGATGCTAGTCGTCATATGTGTACACGTACTATTGATTGGATTTTCTTTGTGACTTGGTGGGGGAGAGTAGTGGAAATCAAGCGTTACTCAGCACAGTGCTTTGGGTGTACATGTAGTTTCTAGTGCTTACGGTGATTGCTAGTAGTGGCTGTTCAATAATGTATTCAGTGGATGATGAAATTGGACAGTAGAGCACAACTGGAGGTACTGTGTAGATTCTTTACTCTTATATTACGGTTTGTGAACCCAGTAAAAGCACGGCAGATGGTAAAGGCATGATTTATTTGTGTATATATTGTCAGTTTCTAATCACAGTGTATAAAATCTCCATGTACTAGCTGTAAGATAGCAGGGGAAAGGATGACACAGGATGTAAAATTTAAAATCAAACCCTATGAAATGTTCATGTGTGTGGATTCAACAGAGAGAAGAAACTAAGCCAAAGGGATTTTGAGTCTGAAATCCCTGGATTTGCTTTCTTATTGTTCACTACTCTTGGCTGTAATTCCATGAGATGCAGACTGTTTGTAGGTATTAATCTATACAGAATGAAGTTTCAGAGAAATCCTATACTGTATTTAGGGTGCTCTAACTGTACTTGGAGTTCAGTGTGTGTGTGTGTGTGTGTGTGTGTGTGTGTGTGTGTGTGTGTATATATATATTACACAATAACCAGAGAAACTAGGATAAGGTGTACAATACACTGTGTGTGTCATGCTTCTTCTATGGTGATAGCAAATAACTAGAGTTTATAATGTATATTAAGTAGATCTGGTTGGGAATTTTTGGACAAAACAGGTTTTTGTCAAAACCATAACTTTTTGCGGAAATGTATAATTCTCAACAAAACTTTTGGGAAAGGTCTCTCTGGCCCAACATGGAATTTCTGGTCAGAGAGAGCAAGAGACACCCCAGAATAGCTGCTAATAGCCCAATGGTTATGGCATTCACCTGGGAAGTGGGAGGCCAAGATTCAAGCTCTTGTACTGCTTGATTCAGAGGGACTTGATTCTCAGTCTATCACATCTAGGGTTACCACCTTTTGAAATGCGCGCAAAAAAAAAAAAAAAAGCATGCCCCCCCCATAAGGCAAGCCCACCACCACCACCTAACCACAAGGTAACTCCAAGTCCCCCACCCCTTCAACAACCACTTATAGCATCTAGAGAGATCAGATTGGTTACCAATGTTTGTTTTATCAATGATATCAGCACATTTTTCCAGCCAGTCTTTTGTAGTCTGTTTAGTTTAGCAAGTTGTCATTGAATGTGCAGTTTCTGGGGCAAATTTCTCCCCCTACCCCAGGGTGTAGAATGATCACTCTCACCATTGCATTGATCTTCCATTTATTTAGTATGCCTTGCATGTCTCCTCACGTGAACCAAACTGTCTCACTCACAGGCACAGTGCACTTGTGTGTTGGTGGCAGACAGCTGCTGTATTTTCAACATTTTAAATTTGTTGTTGCTTAAATCGCAGAAGTGGGAACACTGCATCATCTTTCACTGGACACAGAAACTTTTAACATCAGCTATCCCAATGTATTGTGATAATACTGCAAATCTTAAGACCCACATAAAAAACTGCCAAATTAAATTATTTTTCTGGGAAATGGCAAATCCATTTAAAAAAAAAAAAGGCCAGTCAAATACCAACCACATGGTAACTCACATACCAGGGGAGTGTTATGGACTGGCATGCAGGTGGTCTGGCCTAGAAGTCAGCCCAGGAGTCAGGTCTAGTGGGTGGAGCAAGTGTCCAGGTTGGGAGATGAAGCCAAGGGTCAGCACCAGAGTCAACTGCCAGTTACTAGAGCCAGGGATCAAGCCAGAGTCAGAACAAGGAATTGAAGCTGATGGTCAGAGTCGAGATCAGATACCAAATGCCAGAGCCAAGGGTCAAGCCAGAGTCGAGTTCAGAAGTCCGAGTCTTGAGTCGGAGCCAGGACTGTCAACTGCTGGTTGGAAGTGAGGTTGTAAGGGCAGGAAGTGGAGGAGAAGCAAGGATCAAGCATAGAGCAAAAGCAATGTGAGAACAGAAGCGAAGACAGGTGAGCCAAGCGTGGACCAGGAACAAGGTTGGGTGCAGGAGGTAGGCACAAGCAGGGTCTGATGCAGCCCCAACAGGAACTAACCTTGTTTCTCAGACAAACTTTTTGTGCCTCCTTCTGACTTTAAATAGCCTGGTTGGAGCAACTGGTGGAGCCAAGCGATTCTCCGGTCAGGGCTCTTGTGGGTGGTGCCTTGTCTGAAGCTCTAGTTCTACGATCTTCTTGGCCCACAAGATTTCAGCAGACCTTGAGTGGATTCCAGGATGCAGCAGCTGTTTGGATTCAAGACATGGAACATCACCAGGAGTGCCCTAACCACTAGGATAGTGGCTATTCTGGTGTGAGTATCACTCTGTGAAAATTTTTGAAAGATTTCAGTTTTGTTTCAAAGCACAATGGAAAACAATTTTGAAATTTCAAAGTTTCATAGGATGGGAAAACCATTTCCCATCTTGCTGTAAAGTTCAGTTTCTTATACAGTTTGATAATAAAAAGCTGTATCATCATTTTTATTCCATTCATTAAGGAGGGAATATTTCAAAACCACATAGAGGACTTTATAAGTCATATGCAGTACTCTGAAAACTAACCCTTAGCTATTCAGGTCTAGTCTTCCAAATGATAGCTATTCAAAAGAGGATGTGCTACTACTAAAGAATAAATCCAACTTTATCTTGGTTTCCTTTGTAAATGGGAACCTAGCAACAGAGAGTTCATAACTTGGGAAAATTAAAACCAGAAATATAAGGCATCAAATGTAATAGTAAACATATGACAAAGAAAACAGGGAAAATGTGGGGGCTGTATCCTAGCCCAAAGGAGGTTTGAAGAGTATATAAAGCAAATTGTGAAAGTTCAGTAAAATGAAGTGATAAAAGAATAGAGCTTGTCAAAAACAGGACTTTCCATCCTGAGATAGATTTTGTTTTCATCCCAAATCAAGATGTGTAACAGGGATATACTGGCCTTTTAAAAGTCTCTGGGTGAAGATAAAAGGGAAAAACACAAGGAATGTCATTATAGGGGTCTACTATATACCACCAAATTGGGAGGAGGAGGCAGATGAGGCATGTCTAGAACACATAACAGAAATATCCAAAACACAAGACCTGGTAGTAAAGTGGGATTTTAACTATCCAGACATGTTGGAAAAGTAATATGGCAAAACACAAAATGTTCAGGAAATTCTTCTAATGAATTGAAACTTTTTGTTTCAGAAAGTGAAGGAAGTAACCAAGAGGCCAGTTATATTAGACTTTGTTCAGATTAACGGGGAGGAAGCGGGTGCAAATCTGATGGTTGAAGGCAAATTTGGTGAAAGTGATCATGAAATGATCATGATCCTAAGGAAAGGAAGGAATGACAGAAGCAGAATAAGAACTGATTTTTTTGTTTGTTTAAAAAAGGCAGACATTGACAAACTCAGAGAATAGAATAATAGAAGATTAGAGCTGGAAGGGACCTCAGGAGGTATCTAGTCCAACCCCCTGCTCAAAGCAGGAACAATCCCCAGACAGATTTTTACCCCAGTTCCCTAAATGGCCCCCTCAAGGATTGAACTCACAACTGTGGGTTTAGCAGGCCAATGCTCAAACCACTAGAGAAGGTCCCATTCCCATTGGAAGAAAATCTAAGGAAAAAACAGATTCAGGAGAACTGGAAGTTTCTCAGACAGACAATATTAAAGTTGCAACAGAAAACTATACTGATGTAAAGGAATGATAGGAAGAATGAGAGGCCAATATGACTCCATCAGGAGCTCTTTATTATGATGATAAAACCTACAAACAGTGGAAACATGTTGCTAAAGAGGAGTACAAAAGAATAACACAAGCAGATAGGAATAAAACCAGAAAGGATAAGGGGCCGGCCATGCCTGCAGACGGTTGATGTAACCGCCAGCAGATTACCCTGATGGGCCGCATGCGGCCCGCGGGCTGCAGGTTGCCCAGTGCTGGTCTAGATGGTAGCACTGCTGAAAAGGCTGTGGGGGTTTTAGTAGATCAGATTGAATGAGCCAACAATATGATGCAGTTGTAAAAAAGGCCAGTATCATTGTGGAGTGTATTAACAGGAGTGTCCTATGTAAAACACATGAGGTAATGGTCCTGCTCTACACGGTACTGGTGAGGCCACACCCGGAGTTCTGTGACCAGTTCTGGACACCACACTTTAGGAAAGATGTGGACAAATTGGAGAGAGTCCAGAGTAGAGCAACAAAAATAATTCAGCGATTTAGAAAACGTGATCTATGAGCAAAAATTACAAAAAAAAAAAGTGGGTATATTCAGTCTTGAGAAAAGAAGATTGAGGGGGGGCTGATAAATCTTCAAATATGTTATAACAAGGAGTGTGATCATTAGTTCTCCACATTCACTAAAGGCAGGAAAAAGAAGTAATGGGTTGAATCTCCAGCAAGGGAGATCTAGGTAAGATTTTAGAAAAACAGCTTTCTAAATATAAGGGTAATTAGGCACTGGGATTGTGGAATCCCTCTCATTAGAGGTTTTTAAGAACAGGTTAGACAAACACCTATCAGGGATGGTTTCGGGTATACTTGGTCCTGCCTTAGTGTGTAGTAGGATGTGGACTAGGTGATCTCCTTGAGGTCACGTCCAGCCTTACAGGTCTATGATTCTATGAAAGGAACCTGGGTCTATGGTTGTAAAAGAACTTTTGGTGAAGGTAGAGAACTGAGGGAGAATGGGAAGAGTTGGAGACAAGGGTAGACTTTTTGAGGACAAGGATGGTCAAGGCATGATTGTATTTATAGGAGAAAGAGTAACACCAATATGGGGGTGCAGGTAGTGGAGGAAAGGAACTGGGGGCCACTTGGGCTTGCCGGGGGATTAGTGGTGAAGAATAGGTGAGAAACCTTGATATCCACCACAGAGGAGAGAGAGCAGAACATGCCAGAGTGGGATAAAGGAGATCATGGCAGATCCGTTGGTCTCCTTTTCTGAAAGGGTGTTAAGCTCTTGTGCAGACAGCATGCAGGACGATAAATCCACTCCTATAGAACTCCTCCCTTCAGTTCCTTTAGATGAAGTCAGAAGCTGGAATTTGAATTTGAAGCATCCTGTGATCTTTAATAGATGGTCAGGATCTTTCTGATTTATCTCTCATCTGAAATATGGCACTTCCAGGAGCAAAACTCCCCCTACCATCGTTCCAAGGCATTGATTCAATACTGACTCAAAGGAAATAATGCTGCTTATTTGAGTCACCGACTACTACTTCCTGGGGCATCTTGGGTTTCCTTGGTGGTTTCTCTCCAAGTACTGACCAACCCTGACCCTGTTTAACTTATGAGATCTGACGAGATCTTAGCCTTAGGAAGTATGGTTGCTTTGAAGAGCTCCATAGATGCAAGCAAAAGGACAGAATGGGGTCAAACTGATGAGATTTAAGTTGACATGTATTTCCTGAAATTAAAAGGTCAGGTTTTAATGAACCACATGCATTTTTATTTTTGTATATTCTCCTGAATTTTACAGTTCCTAATCTGATCCACACAGTTAGAGGAATGTGGCTACCTCTGAACATAAGGGCATCAAAAGGATAGCAGGCAGAGTGGACATTTTGTCCAGCTTGTTTTTCTCCAGATTTTGATTTTTCCGTTTCCTCCGCATCTCCCCACACCACAGTATTTTTGAGACTATCACCCATGGCTGTTCAAATTAGTAACACCAATGGCATTGCAGCAATGTATGACTTCTCTGATATCACTCCCATTCCAGAGGTATGAACTGTAGCGCTGAAATCTGGTGTCTCCAACTAGTTGCGAAGGCTCCTCATCCTTGCAGTACAAAGCCCTAGAGGTGGGGATACTAACTTACATAGGAGTAAACCTCCAGGATAGATGTGCTGCACTGGTCTTTATTTGTGGCATAGTAGTGCTCAGATGCCATAGCCATGGAGCATGACCCCATTGTGCTAGGTGCTGTACAAACAGAACCCAGTCCCTTCCCCAAAGAGTTGCCAATGTAAGCAGGGCTTTTACTAGTGAGATTCTGCCAGTTTGAAACAAACTCTCATAAATGTCCACTATAGACCAGCCAAATTCCTTTAGCTGAGTTTTCATTTGTCTGAAGTTGTCTGGAGCAGCAGCTGCCCTCACATTTTTTTTTCCCTCCTCACTGCCCAATTACTTGTGCACACGTAGCTTCACCTACTTTCCAACCATTTTGGAATTGTGCAGATCAGGTGAAGTCTTGGTGCATGAGAAATATTGGTACCCGGCATTAAAACATTAGCCTGCTCTTGGTGCTTGTGTTGTGCTTTTGAGATCCTTGACTGCATGTTCATATATGTCATTGTACAGTGACTATTCAACAATCATTCTTCATTGACTAAAATGACTATTCAATAATTACCATTGTTTGAAATCTCAAAACATTATTCTCTGATTCCCAGCATGGCTGTCCACCTATGCAGTCTCACAATTCCTAGTTTTTCACATGTACAGTTTTTCACGTGTACATTATGAAAAATCAGCACTTACGATGTGAATTTTCAGCTTGCTTAAATGTACACACTGGAATCTTGTTGGAAGGCTTGATTTGAACAACACCTATTTTGATTATCACTGTAACTGAAAAAGATTACGGGTAACGCAGGGGCCTATTCCTATACTTGCATCACAGTGTGATAGCCTTCTGCAGTCGTGCTTTCTTTAATCTAAACAATCAGCACACCTGGAGCCTTAAAACAATGACTTCCCCATTTGGACAAGTACAAGGAAGCAAATTGCCATCTCGCAAAGAGAGAGAAGAGAGAATTCTGCCAAGTATTTTAATGAGAAGGCAGGTCAGCAAGATCATAATTGTCTTTAATTTGCACTTCCAGAAGTTGTAACATTCACCTGCAGCTGAGTGGCACTCAGAAAAAGTGTGAAATGCTTCCCTACCTTTTGAAAACATTAAAGAAATGACTTCAGATCTGATGTTTACAAAGAATGTCCTGCTGGTGGACCAGACACATCCAGCATCAATGGGATATGCTTCTTTTTATCCATGGAGCTGAATGAGCGCTGCGAGTGGTGAACACTTAAAATCAGATTCTATAGAATGCAGTTTTGCTCTTACTTTTTTATCCTTCAAGAACATTTCAGAATGTTCAGTCCTTTTGTACATCAGTCCCATATTGAATTCTTACTATTCTCTCTGAAGTCTCTAGAGACCAAGGAGAATTTGGTAACTCAGCTTACCTAGGTGGTTGTCTAGTTGGCTTATTTTTTAATAATGGAAAGAAGAGGTGGTCTTTCGTAGCGCCCTCCCCATTCCCTTCCCCCATCCCATCCCCGCAGTGTTTCATCTCATCTCTTTTTAAAACTTCTTCTTTGCCTAATAAGGGATAAGTGAACGACACAACCTTTGGTGAAAGTTTAATGTATCTGCTTCAGCATCATTGGTTTCCAGGATTCTTACAAGCAGTTCATTTTGTTCTGTGGTATTTTGTAAAATTCCCGTCCCTTTTTGGATAATTTTTGACAAGAAATACCCTGAGGTTTTAATTTCCTTCAACTATTTCACGTGCTGTTAGATTTTAGTTCTTTCTTTTATGTCCCCCTTCTTAACTTGCTCTTTTGTGGAGAACTGTTTCCCTTCAGTATTTTTATACTGTAGGAGGCAGCTGTGGGTGGTTACAGTTGACATGTGTGCTTCAGAATTTTGTAGCTTTTGTTCGAAAAATTTACCATTCCATCTGCCTTTTTTTTTTTTTTTCTTCTTAAACTAGCTGAGTGGCATGTCTCTGTAGTGGGAGATCTTACAGCTCTTGGGCATGAGTGTGACCTAGGTCTCATAATTCCAGAGGGGTCCCAGAGGAGTAATTACTACTTCCACAGACAGAACTCTTGGGGTCCAAAGGTTGATCTCTATCTCTGAGTACCTTGTCAGAGAGATGCTGATGAGGGCTACTAAAGTGTAGTGTATCATAGAATATCAGGGTTGGAAGGGACCTCAGGAGGTCATCTAGTCTAATCCCCTGCTCAAAGCAGGACTAAAGCCAGACAGTTTTTTACCCCAGTTCCCTAAATGGCCCCCTCACATGAACTCACAACCCTGGGTTTAGCCAATGCTCAAACCACTGAGCTATCTCTTCCCCCGGAAAGGTTGCAGACATTAATCCCTGCTGGAAGCTCCCTATGTTGATGGGAGCTGTGGAAAATGGCTGGCTATTCCTTTAAATCCAATACATCTACTGCTGCAGCACCTGATGGAACGCAGCTATCCCAGGAGAGCAATAAGTAACCTCTTTAGCTAGCCATCAGCATTAGCAGGCAGACATGATAGTGGGTGAGGGATGGTGAGAGGGAAAACACTGAGGACGGGAAGAATAAGGAAAAGGGCTTCCAAGGACGGAATTGAAGGCATAAGTAGCAGATAGTTTGGATTAGAATGGATATTTAGAGAAGTAAACGGGGAGGGGACACCTATAGTTCCCTAGGTTTATCTCTCACTTCAAAGTTTTGGTTGCGGCCCATCTGAACATTGATGTTCCCCACCGCTTGCACACCTAAGCCAGAGCTCTACACAACCTCACTTAAGGGGACATTGTGTTGTAATACTATGACATTTGCAAAGCAAGTATCCTTAACATCATTGTTATAGAGACCTTTTCCCCCCTTCCTTGTGCCAAGTATCCATGTCCGTCATATGTAATAGAATCTGAGCTTATACTTCTCCTGGCATTGGAAAGGACATTTCTCTTTTTGTAAAGTTTGAAATATTCTGCAGCTCATGGTTTTAGTTTTAAATATAGCAAAAACATTTTGCTCAATATAGAAGATTGATTTAGTTCCAGCATCTGGCATGTGTTAATTTTAAAATGGTAACATAAAAAACACTGAAATAGAGTTTACTAAAATTAGAATTTCAACTGCAATTTAGTCTCCATTTTGTTACTTTTCAAACTGAACAAGGACGCTTGTCATGAAACTACAAACAAATGCCCACTCTCTTTTAATAAGCTGAACAGGCCTAGCTGCTCTTTTCCCCAAATTGCTTACAAATTACATTGGCAATGGGCTCAAGGCTAAACGTTTTCAATCTAGATTTTAAACACACCTAACGTTTGTGCATGTTTGGGTCTGGAGCTTTGGTTCAGGGCAACATCCAAATATCCATGATTCTAGTTACTTCTTGTTTACTGTTATGAATGTTCGTTTGTTTGTTTGCAGTCATTCTGAGTACAAGCTAAAGTCACATGAAATTTGTGGCTCAGCTTCATGTCGGTTGAGTGAATCGTATTTCTGTTTTATGTGGGTTTTTTTTTTCCTTCACCCTGCCCACTTTCCATGAGATATGCCATGTGATGTATTTTACGTTGCTATGATTTTCTTTGTAGCTATAATCCTGACTTCTGTGCATTGCATGAACAATGTCTGTCTGTCTGACATGGAGGGATTAAACATGGAGAATCTAAGAATTAGAGATCCTCTGCTTTTCTTTCTCGTGGGTATTTTATGTGTCTTTCTTTTTCTTTAAGGTGGGAGCATGATTTGCACTTTGAGAGGAGGATTCAAATGTTTCTCACTGAGATTTACTTTGTGTTGCACTGGCCCCCAGTTTCATCAGAATTGCAGCCCTGAAAACTTCTAACTTTATGAAGTCTTTTGGCATACCTAACCAAAAAAATTTTGGCTTTGTTGGCCTCGTCTCAAGTTTAATTACAAAACTTTTGTTCAACCTTAATGGAAAATTCAGATCCCAGTTTTGGGATAAGAGCATAGAAGATTGGTGGTGGGAAGGAGATCCTTAGTGTTTTTGTTTTCTTTTGTTAAAGAGAACCTTTGCAAACCCACTACCTAGAAGACTATTGTGCATGAATCTCACTACCAAAACAAACAAACAAAAAGTAACACATTCTCTTTGCCCAGAGCACATTATCTCATTCTTGCAGGGGGTATTCACGTCCATAATTCCAACTAATTTAAAAAGACAGTTAATCAGTTAAATCCATCTGACTCTATGGGAGAACGAGCTCTATACAGAAAGTCAAGTCTGCTTCATCTGCACATAGAAATAAATATAGGCAATGGTTACTTAAGCTACCATGTAATGCTTCATCAGCTAAATGCATATACATGATTGCAAGAGATCATGTTTTTTTTCCACTGGCCTCTGTTATGATTGTTAAGTCTGTGGAAAGGAGTTAAATGATTAATGTTGCCAAGCCTAGGATAAAGTGGATTTTTGGTTGATTGTGGTTTTATTTAAGATTTCAAGAATACCAGAAAGAGGGGGTGTTCCTGGTTTGGGACTTTAAAGGCATTCCTTTAATTTCACTAAGTAATAAGTGGATGGGTTACTTTCATAATATCTTCCAGTATTTGTATTACAGCATTGCTTACAGGGCCCCGACAAAGGTTGGCCCTCCTTTGGCTCCATGTTCTACAAGCACGGCAAATGTTGGGTGGGAAAACAGAGGTGCACAGAGATAAAGTGGCTTTTCCAAGTTCCCACAGTGGGTCAGTGGCAAGGCCAAGAATAAAACCCTAGATTTCCTGATTCCCAATCCACTAGTCCATGCTATCTAAGTACCCAAAGGCTTCATCCTGTGGAAGATATATGGGACTGGAAGGGCTCACCAGTATCACCCAGCACATGTAATTTGGTATCTATGTTTATCATTAGGAAATGATGATGCATTACTCACCTGGAGAATTTCACGTGACATATCTTCATGTAGAAGATGCTGTGGCATACATAACATTTAATTGCTTCTCCTCTGTGCCTTAAAATTGAGGGCAGCTTCAAAAATGAGGGTGGCTTCTATTAAATTTAATTACTTTCCCTTGAAGCTTGCATGGTTACTAATCGGGGTAGCTTCTAAACAAAGATTTAGTTGCTATCCTTTAATGAATGGGAAGTGATGGGAAAGTAGTCTATAAAATAGAGACATGTAACATGCCTTTTGTACCAACCGTAATTTAATAATGATAATAAAAAAGCTGACTGTAACATCCAAACGCAGTGTTTCAAATGTTACTTTAAAAAAAAAAAAAAGCATTTTCCAAGCTGAATTTGGCCTTGAAGCATTTAAGCAATGAAGCCTTCAATTTGTTCAAGTTCCTTTTCAGATTTATGGGGTGAAACAGATTAATGATGATTTTTTTTTATAGAGTGTTCTATTGACTATAGCTGGCAGATCTGACAGTTAAAATGAAAATTGTTCCAGAAGCAACTTGAGTCAAACTAATTATTGGAGATGTTATAGGGATGTATAATTATATTCACCTTTTAAAAAAGAAAGGGGGAAAAATTATTACAAATGTGCTTTTTAAAGAACAAGTGGAGAAATAAAAGCTGTAATTGTTCTTAATTATAGTTAACTGTAATTGCACACAATTGCAATATGCAGCACATCAGCCGTAGATTAAGAAATCCTGGCACACACACATATATATATATATATATATATATATATATATATATATATATATATATATATATATATATATATATATAGTGCACACAAGCAACTTCAAGAGAAGAGAGAGAGAGAGTTTTATGAATGCTGTTATGTATAATTTAGCTCTTTTACTTTTGATTCCATCCTTGTTGATTTGATTTTGGTTTTCATGGTTATTGTAGGGAGATAACTGCCAATGGGAAGGTTCTGCCGCCGTGAGTTATCCTCTGCAGTTGAGTCAAAATGGCCATGTTCCAAAGGAAGCTGTCACAGTTTTTAGATTAAAAACCGGTGCTTGGACCTGCATGGACCAGATTTTCAAAGGTATTTAGGCACCTATAGATGTGGAAAAGAGCCTAACTCCCATAGATTTCAACCTGCTTAGGTGCTTTTGAAAAGCATACTTGGTACCCATCTGCATCTTCAGGTGCCTGAATACCTATGAATTAATGGTTCGAGTCATTAACTTTCAGGAAAAGTGTTCTTGGGCAAAAATCCATGAACTTGGGTACCTAAAGTTAGGTGATGGTTTCCGTATTATTCACCTAAATAAGAGTGCCCTAGTTTTTCAAAAGGGTACATGCAGCTACTGTTAACTTCAGTGAAACTCAGATCTTCTAAAACATCACACAGCTCTTAGTCCAGGCTACTAAATCTATATTGAGGCACCCAGTAAGACACCAGGTTTTGAAAATATTGACATTGATATTTTACTTATGAAATTAGTCATTTCTAATATGAGATTAGAGGGGCATTTGCTTATGTTAACTACTATTCACCAGTGTACACATGTCTTTGATGTCCATTCTTGTACATCTTTGAGCACGTCAAATGGATTCTGCCAGCTCATCTGCCTGTGCCAGGATTGTTTCTAATATTTCAAACCTCTCAACCTCTTCATATTGTTTCCGGTTTCAGATCTAATAGGTCACTGATCTTAAGACCAGAAATAGGTGCTGTATAATTTTGGAACCATCAGGTTTCATTTATTTTTGCATGCCATCATCTTGCTTAATGCATGTACAAAGGGAAATTATAGTCCCAGATCCAAGGAGCTGTCCATCTAAATCACACTGCATTGTAGTTTGGGAACACAGGACAAATGTCAGTTCTTGAAGAGACAGAGATATGTTTGGGAGATAATCAATCATTCAAAGGTTTTGCAGAAATATTGCATGTTCTTAAGAGAATAATTCAATCAAGATGAGTAGTAGGTTGGAGCACAAGGAGTTGGAAAAGGGTTCTGGGTCTAAGGCATGATGCACAAGATACCTAAAGACTGGAAAGGGCAAAGGGGGTAAATAGGGGTGGTTAGTGAATAGTCAGGTAAGGAATGAATGAGCATAAAGCTGAAGGTATGGGTGAAGCTATTTTTGGAGTTAAGCATACACATTTTGAACTTGTTGCAGAAGAATTAGTAAAGGGAGAATCGAGGGAGAGCAGTCATGACAACTGGCAGACTCTGAATGAAATAGCTCATTTCAAATGGCCACACTATAGCGTTAGCATAACTGTTACAGGGCTCCTAATGAGCCAATTTGAGTAATATTTCTTGACAGCAGGTTGTTTTTTTTTGTTTTTTTTGTTTTTTTTTTGCCTCTTCATTAAACAGAAAATATATAAAGGCTGAAATCCAAATAGCATCCAATTTGGATACAGTTTTATCATTCTGACATTAAGTATAGATGGATGGATTGACCCTGATCTGAACATCTTGGAGGATAATGCTAGTTAGTGGAAGCTTCTTAATGTGGAATTAACTGTGTATACATTTGTATATGTGTCCCTGGAAAAGCTAATAATATGATTCTGAATGCAAAACATGTTCACCAGTCCCCTTTGTTAATACATAGCATTGCCTGTGCTCTCCAATAAAATATTATTTCTGTGCTACTTCTGTAATTACATTTAATAATCAGCTCTCACAGTCCAATAGTATTAAACATAGGAGTCTTTTCAACAAACTATGATAAATAACTGTTTGCAGAACTGTTGTACTTGAGCAAGCTTTATAGCTTTCTGAAAGATTTGTCATTTTCCTAATGCAGCTTCGAAAAGCTCCTAAGCTTTGCTGTGTGGCTTCACTCTTCTTTCCCCCACCTCCCCCCCCCCCCCACCCTTTTATCTGTGAATGTAGCTGGGTAAATGAAGCTTAATGTGCCATTTCCAAGCACTATGACACTCCTCCAGGGCTGGTTACATTTACCATTGCTAAAGTCTCTAAATAAGTGAGTTTTAATGAGTAGGAATGCTTGCTAATAGCTGATTCAGGTACTTAATAGTCCATGGTGTTTAACTGTGGTGGAATTACAGACCATAAATGATCTGATGATTAATAGATGTACCTACTATGTATTGCAGCCTAATAGTTCCTTAATGGCACAAACTATCTTAAGAACATACTATTGTTTGGAGGTTCATGTGGGAGAAAAGGCCCAGCTTAGTTGTATGTCCTGATGACATTCAAAAAAAAATCCATAAAACCATTAATAAACTAGTGAGAGAAAAGTAGTACTTGTGCACTTTGGCTTCCCCAAGAGGCTTGGTCAGCAGATTTGCTCTTTCTTTAGAGCTGAAGAAGAGTTCCATGTAGCTCGAAAGCTTGTCTCAACAGAAGAAATTACTCCAATAAAAGATATTACCTCAGCCACCTTATCTCTCTATTATTCTGGGACTTACACAGCTACAGCAACACTCCAGAAACTCTAATGGTTTTTTGTTTTTTGTTTTTTTTTTTCCGTGCAGGCAGAATGACCCGATAGGCCAGACTGTATCCACATTCTCATCCATTCGTACTCCATTTCCGTGCAGTGGCAGAATTTAGTTAGTGAGGGCAGAATTTGACCGTATTGTGTTAAATGGTTCTGGGGAGAGGAGACCAAAAAAACCTAAAGCAGTTGTAGATGGAATAAAGAAAACACAACAGCCAAAAAATAGTGACTAAAAGAATTGTGGTATGTGGCGAGTCATGGGAGAATCGGGTAACTCAATCCAAAGGGATAGACTTCAGCATATATATGAACATCATGCAAGTGCTGGAGCTCTCCTCCCCCACTCAGCCCCATTTTTGTTAGTTATCTTTAGTGAAAGTCAGGGACAGGTCATGGGCTTCGGTGAATTTTTGTTTATTATCATGACCTACCCCTGACTTTCACTAAAAATAACCCTAGCAAAATCTTAACCTTACTCACTATCTCCATCACCTCATAGACTTTAACATCAGAAGGGACCATAATGATCATCTAGTCTGATAGCCTGCACGTTGTAGGCCACAGAACATCTAGCTTACTTCCCCCACCCCCTCTCCCTCCTGGAGTAAGAGTGTAGGGGAATAATATCAGGAATAAAATAATTAATTGGTGATTTGTTTATAAAGGCTTTGTTCTTGATTTAATCAATAAGGGATACACACAATAACTATCACAACAGATGGACAAATGTTTAAATATGTTAATGATTGGAATACAAGATATTATTTACACAGTCATATTATTTTAGTGTCCTGTTATCTTCGTTGAGTTTGTGCTGTTTCTCCCAAAGTGTTTCATCATCTTTGCTCCAGAGACAATGGAATGAGGCCATGAGAACAGATTTTTCTCATGAGATTTCAGGTACTTTCTCGTTTCTGTGCAGTGAAAGTAGCTGCTCTCCGAATTAGAAGCAGGAAGTAGCAAGAATATTGAGCCTATTGTCTTGTGTTTGGCAACCCAGTTTTGCAGAACCAAGAAGTGTGCATATTAAATCAGAGAGAGACCCCCAAAGTGTCCCCTCAGATCTACTAACTAATCTAGTTTAGGTACTCCTAACGTACTTCTCCCATTGGTACCTAATCTAGATCCAAACTCCCCTGAATGTAAAGGGTGTGTTCAAATATTCAGAGTTCATGAATGTGCCCACGTTTGCTTCGAATAAGGTTCCAATCAGCATTTGAACTTACAGGCACTTTACGGTTTGCCCATCAGTCATTTTAATGTAATTGTTTCAGTCCAATTATATTTCTCTAGATCAGAGGCAAAAATAAATTTCTTTAAACTTGGCACTGGAGGAAAATCAAGGGTTACTTTTCCAAAATTACAGCACTTGACTAAGCTCAAAGCTCCCTCAGTGGTGCCAAGTCAGTGTGGGTTAGTGAAAATGTCCAATCCCATGAAATCCCACAGGTTTTAGGCTATTACAATACGTAAAATCCTGCGAAGTCCATTGATTTAACCCAAATCTAAATTAAAAGAAAAAAGGAAACAAGTTCATGATTAAACTGAAATGTGCACAACATTCTGCATATCTTATCCAATAAAGTGTAAAACTTTTTAAAAAAAAAAAACAACTGTATAGATTACACATTCGAGAACAAGTATTTACAATGTAATAAAAGCCTGTCTTCAGTATCAGAAGATACACGTCCAGATTTTATACAGCAATCAGAGGTGGAAAAGACCATAATAGGTCATACTCCAGCCTCCTGCCTAGGTATGCCCACTCCTTGCAGTATTACTTAGGTTTTAGTGTTTGGTCTATTTTATATATCACAATGATTAGATGTCATGTTAGGTGTTAATATTCCTCTATTGAGAGCCAAATTCTGCCTTCAGTTATATATCTGTGCATCTGAGGCACAGTCTGACCCCAAACTATTATTAAGATCTAGGGCTTAAGTCTCAACTGTCTTGTCACTTACACCTGTGCAATCTGATTTACTAGGATTTTACCTCCAAGTGTCAACACAGCATGCAGGGCTATTGTCGTCATTTCTTAATTCTATCTCGGTCTGACATCTGGTGTGGGTCACCCCCTCAAACTTTCTACAAAGATGTGTAGCTAGCACTAGCGGGAATTCTCCCTATCAACAACAGTAGGGAAATAATAAACTGCTCTGCTCCATGTGGGGATAGAGAAGAGGAATGTCACCACTACCATCACCACTATCCATGGAGCAATTACAGACCCCTGAGGCTGCTGGAGAATCTCAGCCCCAGTTTTCTCTCTACATAGGTAGAAGGAGGATAGGGGAGATCCCCCAACAGAGCAAATCCTCCTGCATGCTCCTCCCTACCATCCCTTCTGTGTCACCAGGGAGCTGAATACTGCACTTTGCCTCTGGTGATCTCTGGGCCCCCCAGCTTTTTCCTTTGAGTCTTGTTGTCAGTCTTGTTGTCAGCCTTGCTTACAGAAACCACACCAGCAGAGCCTGCACATACACAAAGAGGGAAGGTCTTACTGAAAAGGCACTGGATTGGGTGCTCCGGGTTCAATTTCCACCTCTGCTACAGATTTCTTATATCTTCTTGAGTAATTTACATAATCTCTGTGCCTCCATAACCTATCTACAAAATGAGGGTAATACTGCCTTTCTCCGACCTTTTTTGTCTGGCTCTTCTCTATGTAGATCATAAGCTCTTTGGCGTGAGAGTTGTCTCGAAATATGTGTTTGGTCAGTACCTAGTACAAGGTACTAGTTGGGCCTCTCCTAAGGTGACCAGATAGTAAGTGTGAAAAATCAGCACTGAGATGGAGGCTAATAGGCGTCTAAGACCAGGCTCTGAATATCGCGACTGCCCCTATAAAATCGGGATATCTGATCAACCTAGCTTCTCCATTCTACAGTAATACAAATCATAAGGCATCAGAGGTTTTCCCTATACTTTATAAAAAGCCTTCTAACCTAGAGCACATAGTTGTTTCTTTAATGCAGCCAGACTTTTAGAAAATAAATAAATATTCATGTTTAGAAGGATATGGAAAATATGGTATAAGTCTATCAGAATGTATATTGCATTGAGAGCAAATACATCGTTGCGTGGTGCAAGCATTTTAAAATTTAGTAATATATGCAAGTCAGAAATCCTGGGGTAGCAAAGTTATAATAACAGAAACAACCGCCTTTAAAAATCATCCTGGGGCAAATGAGAAGCACGTCTGCACACGTCCTCTGTCTTATCACAGTCAGCTAGTTTTGCAAAGTGTTAGCCTGTACAGAAATAGACTGTCCATGTGAACTTGCTGCCTCACTTCCTAAAAAGTGTGTTCATATTGTGCTTTAACATCAAGCTCAGCAACAGTGTGTGCATATAATGCTATTGCAAACATTATCAGTAGCCTTAGGGGAATTCTATTTTTTTTTTTAAATATATAATTTTCACTGACATCAGTCTATTTTTAAGCAAACTTTTAGATTTTTATTGATTTTGGTTTTTTTTAATTTGAAGGTGCATAAAATGATGGGATTTATGCTTTTTTTTTCTTCAATTTTTATCTATTTAAATTTTCACGGTTGCAGGAAATTATGGGGCAGTCAGATAATTATTTAATAACAGTAGAGGTGGAGACCCAGAAAGTTAAACCTTTACGACCCATTAAAATTGTCAACATCACATTTCAAAATATACGAAGTCATTTAAATCAACAAGTCACATCTATTTTTAATATTCATTAGTTAGTCCATTGGTAACTAGCCTAATTCAAAAGTCGAAATCACAGGATTTTGACTTATAAATTCTCAAGCAATATTTTTCTTTCCATTGATAATAAAAATTTAAAGAAATATATTTTTTCATCTGTGTGTGTATGGTGAAATCAATGTTAACCAACATTTACCAATTAAAAATCTAATTCTTCCATGCCTAATTATGATACTCATTTGATAGCTGACGCTATCATAATTAAATGCATGTGTGTGTTCAATAGTCAGGACAGATATTAGTACTTTTTAACCTTTACACCATGGAAATCCTTGATTTTGGAGAATAGGTCCATCAGCGACTATTAGCCAAGATGGTTATGAATGTAACCCCTAGACCTCTGACTGCCAGAAGCCAGCAGGGGGAGATGGGTGAATCTCTCCAAAATTGCCCTGTTCTGTACACTCCCCCTGAGGCTCTGGTACCAGCCACTGTCGGAAAACAAGATACTGGGCTAGAGGGACCATTGGTCTGACCCAATATGGCCATATTTTGTGTTTGTGATCAATAAGAAGAAAACCTCTTTAAGAACTTTTGATTAACTTTTTAAATATAAAATAATTTGTAACCATTTTGATTTGTTGCCAATATCAGTTTGCTTATTTTATAGGGCTTAATTCTGAGGAGGGGGCATTGTAGAAGTAAACAAAATAATGGGTGAATGAATCCATAGAAGAGAGAATAGCCCTCCTGTAGAGGTCTGAGCCAGGATGATACAAAAGGTTGTTTGTTTTTTTTCCAAAGTTTTAACACAAACGCAAACTACATACTTGTTTGTTTATGGTGATGAAATCCCCCTCAAACCAAAGAAGTGTCCATATTAAGGTCAGTAAGATCTCTCATCTCAAAATGGAGTTTCAGTAGGTGCCATTCATTCCTTTAAATCACTATTGAACCAATCCCCACTGCAGTGCTGAAATGAGGAGACACAAGACAGTGCCTTTGAGGGTGCCATTTTTCAGCTGAGATGTCAAATCAATGGCCTGACCATCTGTGGTCATGAAATATCCCTTGGCACATTTCTGCAAGAGTAGAAGCATTAACTCCAATGTCCTGGTTAAATTCCAGTTTAGGTAGTCACATTCTTCCTGCTTTAAATATCCCCTTTGGTTTTAATCAGATGATTCTTCATTTCCTGATGTAAATTATGGTGTAGTTTTGCTTTGCACTGTTGAATAGTCACTGTCTTTTCATCTCTTAGGTCATGCATTTCAGTTGTGGGTGAACTAGTTCATGTATATCCGTGGAGTCTGGAAAGATGTTTGTCACAGGTCTGGTTCAAACCCAGTTGAGGTCAATGAGATCAGCCCCTAGGTTATGGAATACTTTTTACAGGAATTGGAAGTTACAAATCTAAATTATTATGATTATCATTATCCACAATATTACAGGATGCTTTCTTTTGTGTGTTACATCATGCCTATGGCAGATATTCCTGGAGAAATACATAAAGACTCAAATGGTCAAATAGGATTCTTTTCTTTTTTTAAATTCTACTTCTATTTTATTCCTTTATTTCCATTTGTAAAAAGGCTACTTTCTGGGGCTATAGGTGCTTGTACAATCTTTAGAAAGCTACAGGACCTGACAATGAAACAGTGTGAATTGTCCCCAAAATGAAAACCCTTTCCGATTCTTGCTCCTCTACAAATTGCTCCATGCCTGTAATATGACCTGAGGATTAACAAATTTCAGCTTTGGTCAACCAGCAAGTCAAGTGAATTCTGTAGTCACGAAGTGGGAACTGAAAACACCCTCTTCAACCAGGGCCTGTTGTTCAGGTACCCTCAGCTGATCTCATCTGCGCTATCACACAGTTGTCTTTGGTTGTGCAAAGATTGATCCTTGGAAGATGGAAAAGCTCTTGTGTTTCAGCCTCTAAATGAGCTTCTTAATTATATGATTAAACCAAAGAGCCAGATCCACAGCTGCAGTGACTCGACAGAGCTCCATTGACTTAAATAGTGCTACACTGATTTATGCCAGTTGAGGAATTGGCCCTGAAGAGTTTAATATGGTAGCGGAAGAATTTATCATTTTTTTCTTTTTAATATAGAAGAGAACACAGATGGAGATCATGAGGGAATTAGAGTAACAGTCCAACCATGTGTGTTTGTGTGTTTTCCCCCTTTTTATAGCTCTATATCGTGTTCAAATCAGTATATTTACATAACCACAGGTCTTACTGGAAAGGCTGTAATAATTTCCTAAATCCCAGTGGCCCGGTCATAATGTGGTTCCAAAAGCCATGTTATAACCTGATCATGTGCTGTCTTCTACTGGTTTTACAATCATGTTAAAGCACCATTTTAGAGAAACGAGAACCATTTCTAAGCATGGTTCTGACTAACATGGTTTGAAATCTACTCTTGATAAATCTCCTAATGTGGATATAGAGGGCTCCTGAGGCAATATGAATAACTCAACGCTCCTCTCTTTCCTGCCCCTCACTTTACTTCTTGGCAGAAGCACAGGGCAGAATTCTGTCCTTTCAGGACTTTCAGGAAAAAAAGCAGCATGCAGAGTTAAAACCTTTGAACCGTGAAATACAACCCCCTGAATGTAGGTGGTAGTAACAGCTGCCAGTCAGCCTCAATCAACGATACAATTTCTTAGTAAACCAAACAAATACAAACACAGCACTTGGCAAACAGTACTGGGAATAGTTTTGAATAACTTTCTTTAAGCAAAACTACTAGGCAACAAGAATTTTAGTGCTTTTTATACAGATTTCCCTGCTTTTCTAATTGCACATATCGTTGAGTGAGATTTGACCACACACACACACACACACACCAAGAATACAAGTGTATGCATGCACATGTGCACACACCCTTCTGATTTCACAGGGATGATTTCTCAGTTGCTCTAGTGAGGCCTCAAAACCCATGTATGTGTGTCACCTGGATTCTCCAGAGCCAAAAGAGAATGGTAACTTCTCAGTTCCCTTCAAACACTCCAGAATTTTCACAGTCTGAAGATCCTCACTGCTAGCAGCAGTTTCAGTCCACCGTGCCAACACCTGCCTATTTTCTCTTTTCCAGTGGGATTTGGGAATCTGCAGCCTGTTTCCAAAGTGATGCAGGTATTGGGATGCAGCTTCCGCAGTAGACATATCTCTTGATCCTGGTTTGATCAGCTGCTGAATCCACAGGGCTGGATCCAACTCCCTTATTTATAACTTTCCTCCTTCTGAGCTGTGATTGGCTCAGCTGAGTCAACTTTCAAATGGTGGATGTGCGGAACCTGCAAGACTGCTTCCCCTTAATAGAAGTGGGTTACACAGAGAAGTCTTGACTTATTATACATGCCATGTCAAAGAAGGAAAAATGCTCAGTTCAATTTAGGTTGCACCTTCCCAGATGGAGCAGTATGCTCATTAACTCTCTGATCTGATAGCTGACAATTTAAGAGGCTATAATCTAATTTTATAGCATTGGTAAAATCATGTTCTGGTTTAAACCCTTTTCACCCACCTTGACTTTAGTGAGGTGGTATGCAGTGTTAATCAGCCCTGTATCTTTTACATTGGATTTTCAAAGTCCTCCCAAACTTTTGGCAGGATCTTACAACATGCTGTTATGTAGCTTTTTTTTCTCTTGAGTGTATTTTCTTGCTCTTCTTGATATATCCAAGACTGACTTATTTTTTTAATAAACTTTTATTTTTGCTACAGATTCAATAAACACAAATGATGATTTACTGTGGTTGTCACTTGGGGTTAGTAGCAATATGAAAATGAGTTGTATAAATCTATGCTCTGTTTCTTGAAACACTGCAGCATGAGTTTCCATTTGTTTTTGAAATAACCTTTTTTTGGGTATTGCTAGATAAGTGATCTGCACCAGAAAGAGTTGTTCTTTACTGCACCAGGAATTTACTTTTGGACTGGTATTGGTGCTATTCCCAATACTCACAGCAGGATATTTACTGTGGTAAAGGTAAGAACTGCAGACAGTAAATATTCAGTTTTTATTGGCACTCATTGCAAGGATTTATTTTTAACAGAGGAAACGCAGGTTTATTTTGTAGGAATGTCATGTGTTGCTTTTACTAGGTCTTAATTTTTTTTAATAGGGCTAAATATTTGCTTACCCAAATTCGCACTGCATGACAAAAATCTTCAGATAGAGAGAGAAACACGATTTCCCAGCTCCTCCTTTTTTTTTTAAATAAAGCTTTTGTTAGAGAGTTATGTTTTGAAATCATGATCAAATCCAAAATATATCTTCTTGTGAACATAAAAAATTGATCTACCAAAATGTGAAATTGACAATACAGTTAATCCCATAAAAAGTTTATGCTGCAGAGATATGCAAATCGATTGATTTAAATTAATAATTTGAAATTAATTTAAAATTAAAAGGCTGCTTTTATAGCTCTAACATCTTTACTCTTTGCTTTGTTCAGGAGTCCACATTCCAGCATTCCACTTCTTTTTAATTATCATTCCTTCACCTTGTCATTTCTCAGGGCATAAACTTTGCTCTTTAAATTACAAGCATGTGGTCAGAGTACTGGGCCACATGTTATGTTGGAGTTATAGAATTCTGGTTTTGATCATATCACCTCTTGTGATTAAAAGCTAGGCAGTCCCTTTGGGAAAAAGAATTGTTATGTCCTCTCCCACCTCAGGAGGCTTCTTACAAGTTCTTCTGTAGAAGAGGAAAGGGTAGAAATTACAGAATATTAGAAAATGGTTAGTTCTGAAACCTTAAATGACCCTGTTAATGTTACAGAAATCTTAATGCATTAGTGACTTTGAATTGTATAAATTGTGGGTTAAACTTGGGAAATCTAATCTCTTGAAACCAATGCTCAGTAGAGCCTAATGGAAATAAAATGTCTAAGAATTATAGCTACTCAAAAACTTCTACACAGAATCAAACCCAAATATGTGCTGCCCCAGTTTAGTTCCCTTTATTTCTTCTCCTCACTCTATTCCCCTTCCACCCACCCACCCACCCTTTTACATCCTCCCAGGTCACTAGTACTATTGCACTTTTAATAATAGGTGTCTGAGATAGAGAATAGCTAAATACCTGATTGATACCACTGGGGTTGAATTTGATGGCAATATACCCCTAACTAGGACATTCAGTAGGGCCAGATGGTGCCTGGCTGGCCTGCAGGTGTCGTGGTAGGGTGGAGAGCATAAGTTGCCCCCCTGCCCCTGCACAGCGGTTGAATGCAGTCTCTGTATTTCCTGGAGCAAAGCACTCCAAAGAGGACAATGAGGTCTGGGCAGGTGCCAAGGTTCTACTCCTGTGCACCAGCTAACAGAACTGGATGTGCACACCTTGAGGAGGAAAAGGGTGTAGCAACCCACATGGTGCATCTCTAAGCATAGGTGAGCTTCTTTCTGAGCCAGAACTCCACCTGAACCTCCCAGGAGTCTTTCTGGCTCCACACTGGACCCAGGCTGCTGGATGTGCCTGTACGACTCAGTGAAGACCACAGCTGGGCAATACAAAAAAAATGAAATTCAGTGTCCAGAAGAGCAAGGCAATGCATGTTAAAAGGAACAATTTTAACTCTTATAGATCTATGCTGCTTGCCAATTAACTGTAACCACAGAGGAAAAATATATTGGTATCAATGCGGGCTGCTCTAGGGAAAACAACTGCTCAATGTGCTGCAATATCCAAAGATGTCAAATTGTATTATGGAATGGATGAAGAAAAATCCTTACAATATTGTAATGCAATTAGCATGTTGTGTTTTTTGTTTTTGTTTTTAATATCCCGTACACATCTGGTCATCCCGTCTCAGAAAGTATATCACAAGAAACAGGCCTCAGAGGAGCGCAATGAAAATTATTAGAGGCAACAAAAATCTTCTATATGAAAAGAGATTTAAAAGATTGACTATTTAAAGTAGGGCAGAAAAAAAAGAGGTGACTTGGTAAAGGGGTATGTGTGTGTGTGCGTGTGCGTGTGTTTGTATATGATAACGAATAGCATAGAGAAGGTAGATCAGATTTAACCATTCCCATAATACAAGAGCCAAAGTTACACCCACAAAGGCAACAAATTTAAAACTGATCAAGCTTTTTGTACAAAGCATAATCAGTGTGACCCTTGCTACCACAAGGTGTTATTGAGGCCAAGAGTTTAGCCGGATTCAAAAAGGATTATTGATAGAAATTTATGTTAAGAATATAGCAGCTGTAGCAGACAGGGTAGAAATCTATGAGATCTTCCACCATGCTTTATGATGGGACATTTCCTAGGTTTTTCACTGTGTGGACTGCCTCTTAAGGCCAAGGATTGCTTGTGAGCCAGATGCCCTTTCATTTGTGATTTCACAGTGTACCTATGACAGTTGCATCAATTGCTGACATGGAAAACTGCTGTTAGGAAAGCATGTAATGTCTTTCAATGTAATGTTAGGAAAGCATAGGCTGTCTTGCAATGTTTGGAAATGAGGAGACAGCATCATGTAACCAGTGGCCTCTCTGCAGACAAGTGTTCATAGGCCGTAGTTTGGGAACCTTGGCTTTGGAATATCAACAGAAGTTAGGAAAAAAAAGTATTACTGTTTTTCTCCATTGTGTAGGTTTATGTGGCTGTTTGAAAATCTGGTAGTGGATGCCTTAGAAGGCAAGGTGCTAAGCAAGGTGGACCATTGGTGTGGTTCAGTATAACAGTCCCTATGTTCTTTGGTTTTAGAGTTTTACACAGAAGGTGGGAGGGGAAAAAAACTAGTTTAAACATTCCAAAATTGAGTGAATGGTTTGAAGCTATTTTATGGGGTTGCATGCTGGAATAAATCCAGGCCAGATGGATTTAGTAGGTGGAGAGCAGGTGTAGTAGTATAGTGATACATTTATATATACACCACTTGTGTGGAGGTGATAGTCATGGGATGAATTGTGATAAATCATCCACCTTAGCCTACCCTCCCTCCTTACCTTCTGCTCACCAATCCATTTCCCCTGAAATGTATTACCAACCCAAGAACAGCTTCTAGCTGACCCCCTCCCTTTTTTTTTTACTCATATATTTCTGCCAGTAAAATGCTGCTTCATCTCCCAAATATGGTACTTCCCACTTAAAAATTACCACTGCCCAAGGCCTAGAGTGGGAAAATTCAGTCCTGAAACAGGGTGCTTCTGTAACATCACAGATTTATCTGGTGTCCAGTAGCTGGTGCAGAGATAGAAAATGGGAGCTTTTTGCCATTGTGAAATGGGCCCACCGCTTGGTTCTAGCCCTGGAGGAAGCTGCAGAGTTGGAGTTTAAAATAGCAATATGATTTTATGGATAGAAAAACTACACCTGGATAATGTAACAGTCAGAACACACACTAATAAAAATCTTGTGTATTGCTTTCCACCATGATGTGTTTCCTGTTTATTACATGCTTGTGCATATTGTCGCATGGACATATGGGGTGTGCGTGATCTTTGTCTTTAAAATGTTATAACCTCTGCAAACAGTAACCAATTTTCCCTTCTGTATATCTTACAGAGAGACTGCCACAGAGTTAGCTGGAACATTACCAAGGTAAGCAAGCTGTTCTAAACTAATCTGTATATCTGCTTCTGATAGCTGAAAGAAGCCTGTCAGGGTGTGGGGGAAGCAACATGGACATATGGAGAAAACATCATTTTGATTTCTTTGCCGTACCCAGTATAATGGCTGTAAAGTGCTATGGCCCCCAAGAACAGATCGTTTTAAATAAACATGTTTAAACTGCTTTGAGGTTCCTCTCAGTTGGCTACCACCTGAAGAAAAACATCCCAGATTTGGTTTCCTGCCACGTTCAAACTAGGTACATTTTAGGTGGTTTTGATGTTGCCTTAGATTTTAACAGTGAGGGAAAAGTCAGTTGTGAAAATCCAAATCCAAAATGTTCTTTCATTGGGAAAGCCGAAGAACCAAATAGATCTGATCTTCCGACCTTTCAGAGAGGACCTTCTTGTGGTCAGAGGAGATAATTACAAGGCTGTAATCCTGGAGATGAAAATTATTCAAACAGCTGAAAAAATATGGAGTGGCATCCTGAATTCTGTTAAGTGACAGGTTACATTCTGAATATCCAGGAACAATGCATGTGTTCCCTTTGCATCTTATTTCACCCCAGCTTCTTTATTATTGAATTGTGTGGGTTTTTTAATGAGCGTAGTTATTTTTCAGTGAATATTATATTGTAGTTTGACATATATTCATAAAGAAAATGTGTAAAATGCAAACCATGAAATCCTCATTGCAGTTATAAAATTATTTTTTTAACAACATGGTGGTAAAGATATTTGACACATCAGCTATTTCTCATTCCAAGGCACCTAAAAAAATCTGCTTAACTTTTTTGGAGGGTCATGTGAGATCCAAATGTTCGTTCATTGGAAAAGCAGGTGAACCACGTTTGTTTATGGTGAGAATCATGGCCAGACTTATTTCTAACATACAGTAGCAAGGTGTATTGTTCCTTCATTTGATGGATATTTTTCTTTGGTTGTTTTCAAGGAATGTTTGCAGATACAGTCTAGTTGAATACAGCTAGGTCTTTCTGCTGTCATTCTCTTTTTAGGTTTCCTGTCCTTTATTATCTTCAAATGTGTAATGAAATATGTTGGTGCAGTTTAACAAGGCATCTGAAATTCTGTTTATTCTCTGGCTAATGATCTGTGTGGTACATGATACATGGGATTTTTATTCTTTGTAGTCATAAAGAAATGCTTACAATTCTGCATCTGGGAAAAATGAAAATAGAGATTCAACAGCAGCTGACTAGTTAATCCTTGCTTGAAGACATTGGTATTTACTATGTTTCATCATAATTTAGTTGCCGTTTTCACTAGTTTTTAAGGATAGAGTATTTCCAATCTGATTGCACTGCATGTCATTAACTTCACTTTGACTTGGCATTAGTTGACAATATATAGTGAAAATATGAAACCTTTGTGCAGCAGAAGTGAATTCTTCCCTGGTAGTTTTAAATGCTTTGAAGTTAAAATGATAAAAAAAACTACATTAGGAGCTTGAGTAAGCATCCAGTTTCTATCTCGCTGCTAATGGAAACCTTACTGTGTGTTTCAATTCTTGCCACAGCTGAAATTAAAGTCTGGTGGTAATATGTCACAAGTAGAAATTAGATTATATGAGCAACGTGCATGAGGCATTGTAATTGTATTATAAATATTAAAGCCAATGATTTTGTCTAGATTAAAACAAATGTTTACAGCTATGTGAGTGTTGGCATTCTACTAGTCTTCAAGCTTTTCTCTGGTGTGACCTGTTGTTGCTTTTGTTTCAGCAGTAGACTTTTTTGATTTACTCTTTGTTGATTCGTGTAATATATTCTTTTGTTCAAACTGCAAATGACTACTTTTGATATTAACAGTTCATAAATTTAGACCCTAATCCAAGAATTTTTTTTTTCTTCTATCGATGCTGATTTTCTTCCCAAAATGGTTCATTTCAATAGACACAGTTTAGATATTGGGATTTTCAAAATATAAAAGAAATAAGTTTTCTTTTGTAGATGCTGTGCTATCCATGCCTAATGAGACAAAGACAAACAAACAAAAAAGGGCACTCTGCTGTAGTTCCGAATATTAAATCTTATCTATGTAATTAAACATAATGACTTTTCTCTGTTTACAAATAGTCATAAGCATATACATGGTATAAATTGCTCAAATCCTTTCTTTCATTAGTAAACTTGCCCAAAAGAATCTCTTCTTTAACGCTTCAGAGTGTACACCGTGTATTTGTCTGCTCATCTGAAGGATGTCAGCATTTTCAGGGTTAATGGTGCCTCCAGGGGGTTTCTGGCTTTGTCAACATAATAAAAATATTTCTTTCCAAATTTTGTACACAGATTAATTGGATTATATATATATATATATATATATATATATATATATATATATATAGGAAAAAAAGTGAGTGCTCCAATTACCCAGAAAAGAGTTTATAAATTAGGAAACATGTTTTCTTCCTTTCCTGTCCTAATTAAGAGACTCATAAGTGTGTGTTCAGAAAGTAAAGGTAAGAAAATAATCCCTGTTAAAACACAGGAGGGTTATTTTGGGATTTGTTTTTTTTTTTTCATATTGGCATTAGCTATCAAATGCTGTTGAGCATTTTCTAAATAATCATTTTAAATAGGAAGACATGTTTTTTTCTGATTTACTTAGCCAAAAGATTCACCAACAGATTTCATCAGTGCATAGGGTCAAGATGGAAAAAATTGAAAAACTGAGTTTTGTAAACTTCTGTTAGAAGGAAATTTAATGGGTAATTTTGCATTTTGTAGAAATATAAATTAGAAACAAATACATGACAGGTTTAACTGCAAGAACTTGATAGCTCGGTTTTATACTATGTCTATTTTTCTTTACTGGCTTATTTCTGTTTGAATGTTTAGATAATACAGAATAAAATCAATTTTCTCTCTAAACTTAAAATGCAATAGATTCAACTTCATTATTATATATGTATGAGCCCATAGATTTTTGTTTTTCGAAGAAAGGTTTTCTATGTATAACAGCACATCAAAGAAAAGATCTTCATAAGGAAAACTTCATAATATTGTTAGGTTGTTCATTGCATGACCTATTTAGAGTACTCAGATTCTTCTTGTTGTAGACTACATAATTAAATTTTAAATGGAACATGATAAAGAAATTATACTGGTGATCTCCGGAGACTTGAATACCCTATTTGGCTCTTTACAAGAGTGTAGCAAAGGCATATTTTAAAATTTAATAAAGGTCTGGCCTCATTTTTTCCTTTTAGATTTTCTAGAGCTGCTGTGCCAATCCTGTTCCAAAGCTACTTTTGCAGATCTATATTATCTACGTGTTACCTAAATAACAGATCAAAATATAGTTCTTAAAAGCACGTTTATCTTTACTTGAGAAATCCGTTATTTGATCAGTTATACTGTATCATGCTTAATCAAACTCGTTTCATAAAATCTGCAGTTCCTGAATTTGTAGCTGTAGAAAATAGGGCTTCATCTTGTTTTGGTAACACTTGCGTTGTCCTTAGAATGTATCAAGCGAAAGAGGCAGAGTATTATTTTGGAGCAAGAGGCATTTTGTAATGTAGACTGCCTATTCTCGGAGCATAAATTGCACTCCATGCAGGGGTCAAAGAACAAGACAGCACAGACGAGGAATAAAGAGGAATACTTGGCTTCCACATCTAAGGAGCCATTCCAGTTTCTAGAGTAAATAAAACGTGTTCTAACCTTCCATGATTTTTTTTTATATTTAAGGAGAAATATTCTGTATAAAATCCTATATTTAAAATACGTATCTCTTTACTATTATACTAATAACATCTTAGGTTATTATCGCTAAAAGAAAATTAAGAAAATCCTTATTTACTTGCTATGTTTTGTGCTGCTGGCTTAATTTTGCATTTCATTCATCAGTATGTCGGAGAATGAAGTGAACCGGTCACTTCCTGTACTAACCCAGGGCTGTGGTTTGCATTTCCAGAACTCCAGGGAAATGAGTAATATGCCTGTGTAAATAAAAGTAACAACAGAGCCAAGAGTCTTTATTGAAATTTGATCAAAATTCGGTTAAGGTTTTTTAACTACACTGTGCTATTAATTGGCCTCTTCAAAAAAGGAAAAGAAGGTGGGGGAAAAAAGAGCAAAACTAACATCTGCATTAAAAATACAATAGATGTTAAAATACAAAGCACCAAAAGAAGACAGGGACATATTAAAATACAGGCTAATAGTCTTTATTTGAGTTCTGTGACTGTATGTGTGTTTAAACAATATATGTTATCAGCGAAGGTCAGAGTTTACAGTACATTATGACTTCGAATTTCTTGGCATTCATATGGGATTTGTCTGTAAAATTTCCAAAGGCGCACAAGTCCCCTTTTCATAACAGACTTGCTCGTTTAGGCACAAAGTCTCACTGAGAACCAATGGGATATAGGCAACTAAGTGCCTAAGTCACTTTGACAATGGAATGTAGACTCTGAAGTATGCTTCAGCTGAAGTAGGCTTTGGAAAATTTTACACACAACTTCACTCTTATTGAAATATAATACAGTTAAGCTTTTATCTAAAGGGAAAAATAAAATTGACAGCCCACCATATGACAGGAAAAGTGAAATCTCTTTGATTGCTAACTGACAGCCATTTTTATGATACCATTGTGTTATGGAATGATCTGACTTCCAAGGAGCAAAGTATACCAGATTTTGAAACATTACTACCTTGACAGACATAATCCAAGTAACTGCTTGTAAATTCTGGGTGAATTATAAAATCTATGTGGCTATTTCCAATTAGTTAATAAAATATCCATGAAGATTTTAATGAAAATATATAATCATAAAAAGGAACATTTGTAATAGTAGTAGCAGAGAGTTGATTAAAGGCCTTCTTGGGATTCATCTTGCCTCGCTTCCATTAATCCATACAAAACCCAGCTTATAGGATCATCTTCAGTGCGTGTCACTCCAGTTGTGCCACCATCCCCCCCCCTTTAAATTTTTCCACTGATTGTTAAACAGCATCAAGTTCAACCTTCTTTTCTTTAAATTCAAGAACGTCCACAACTCTGAACTTCTTTGCCATTCATGTCTCTTATCGATACACCCTGTGCTCTGCCAATGGTACCAGTCTTGAACACCCATTGTCTGCTGCTTCCATATATATCTCTCTGCTTTCTTCTACTCTGCCTTTACTCATGAAACCCTGTACAGAAGTTGTCCCACCAGTTATTGGGCTCAATAAAGTAATTACTGTACTGGTAAAATTCTGTAGCCTTCAGGAGCTGGGACTAGATGCACATGATGCCTTTAAAATCCATTAACTAGTCACAGTTTCCTTTTCCTCCTGCAAATCCCTTCTCAAGATGCACTTCCACTCCTAATACCTAGAAGGAATAGGTCAACTAATGATCTCTAGCTTGGGTGACAATTGGGAATAGCTAATATTAATTATTTTTATTTCAAATTATGTGGATCCTTTCAGCTGTGCCCCTACTAGTCTCTGCGAAAATATAATCTTATTGTTTACATTGTCCTCCTTCCTCATTACCTACCTACTGTTTGTTTATACTCACTTTTTTGTGTCTTGTTTCAAACCACCTTTTCAATTTTAGGATTCTCAATCTGTGACACATTATAAAGGCAGGGTTTTCAGAGGGAGGATGCTCTGCACTTTCTGAAAATCAGATCCTTTTAAGATCTCTCAAATTGGGCATCCAAAAATGGAGGCTTCCAAAATCACTAATCACTTTTGGAAATCTTGGCCCTAATCTTTCCATGCCTAAGTTCCCCGTTTGTGAATGGATACCTCCTTTGTCTTGTTTAGTTAGATTTAGGGAAGGGACCGTCTGTTACTGTGGATCTAAATGGTACAACAAAGCTCTGATTTGTTTGGGGTCTCCAAGCACTACTATAATACAAATAATAAATAGTAAGTCTTCGCTACGGCAGAACACTTAGGTTGATTTATTGGAACTGTACTGTGCTTTTGAACAAATTACACCAAAGTTATCAGTTACTTTTCTGAATTTTTTTCAAGTAAACCTCCAACAACCTTAACGAGTGAGTTGCATATTTGTTTCTTCAGGTACGTACTGAAACAATTTTATCTCCACTCAAAACTATTTTTTTCAGATGACGTTAGTCATGAAACACATTGATGTATGTGGTCTATGAAATTCACCATTTTTGTGTAATGAAAACAGTTTTTTCCATGGAGGAAAAAATTGTATTGTTCATAATTCGTAATGTTGGGTAGGATCTGATTAATTTCTGAAGAGGTATTTTTAAAATCTATGAACTGTTTGTAGATTAAAATAAAAAGGCTGGAGGGTGATTTACTATCCAGATAAATTTTCTAGTGAACATTCCAGATAACATTTTCAAAAATGCCAAAGTCACTTAGAACCAGATTTAGATGCCTAAAGATGCAAATAGGCCCTTTGGGTGATCTTGAAAATTTCACTGGCGCCTAACTCCTCTATATACATTTTAAAATCTGGCACTTAGCCTCCCAACCTACTTGAAAATTTTACCTTCCATCTTCAAAAGTCTTTTGACCAACAGCCTCTAACTTTAGTAAGAGAGAGAGTTACTCTATCAAATTACCCATCATTTGAATCAACAACTACTTTCACCACCTGCCAATGACCGTCAGAACACTTGAATGAATTTGGTTTTGCATCATCTCCAAGAGTCTAGTAGGCTTTATCCACGTTTTACACCTAGGAAGCCAGAGTTACATTCATTTTTATTCATCTATCCCAGACTCCTAGGTACCTTTTTAAACTTTATGTTTAAAACTATAGCAATCCAAAGATGTCCGGTGCTTTCTGTGGCAGAAATGAAAAGAATTCGGCTGATTCACATTCCTGAGGGTGAATCTCAAGATAATGGATTTTATTTGCACAATGCCTAAAGAATGTGAAGTGCTTTATAGAACACATTAAATACTTTGTCCTTTTTTTCCAAAAGGCCTTGTAGCCTAATTTTAAGGTAAGACACTATGAATGTGAACGCTAAAAACCAGGAAGAGAAGGAAAGAGAATATTTGAGAGGGTTAAAATAATAAGACTGAGTGGTTACTCTTCTACACTTCTTAATGGTACCTTGACTTTACTTTGTTAACTTATGTACACTGGGCAAGGAGAACTTTTAATGGACATGGGATTAATATTTCATGGCTTCACACAAGGGAGCTTTTTCGAAAAGACTCAATGAGGAGAGGGAAGGAGGCCTGGCAGAGTGGGATTTGGAAAGTCATTCCATGCATAGGGAACAGCATAGAAGAAGATGTGGAAAGTGAAGGGTCAATCCCTGCTCTCTCCAACTAGGCCCCTGTTCAACAGGGTCAATGAGATCAATAGAAATACTTGTGCTTAAAGTTAGATACACGCTTAAGCACTTTGTTGAATCAGGGCCCTAGTGCTCAAGCTCACCCAGAATAGTATTCTTTAGAAACTCGGTGCTGCTGATGGGCCTTGTGTGAGTAATTTTGGGAATAATTTCAGATCTAGATACAGATTTGGAAACTAAATAATAAGATGAATATCTGAGGTTGGGGCAGGAAAGAAGGCTAGCAATTTAGGTCAAGGACAGGGTTCATTAGTATGACACAATGTAGAGAACCTTTCATTTCTAGGTCACTATTTCTAATCTATCCCTGCTAAGAGTTGATGCCAACTGATGGCTGTTTTGACAACCTATTTGAAATGAGTTGGTGACATCAGTCTGTTTATTTACACTCACATCACCTAACAATTGTTGATGGACAAAGTGAAGAAGTTTGCATTGCCGCTCCTTGTGTAGTAGATAAACATGAGACTTCAATCTAATCTTTTCTCAGCAGTGCTTTTGCTCATTTTAATGTACACAAATCAATTTTATTTATAAAGTTTAATAATTAGAGGAGTGATGTAACAATTATTTTAATTCCAAAAGATCCTGCTATGAATTATGTAAAAGTCTTTAAGAATTCTAAATAAAATATTTAAAAGATCAAAAAATGTAATACTTCTCTCCAGCGTTTAAGGTTAACAGTTTATATTTCATCTCCATTATATTAAAAACATTTTTATTGGAGTCTATACATGTTAAATGTGTTTAGGAGACAATGATCATAATGGAACTGAATACAAAACCAGGGACAAAGTTTCAAAGCAAAAATTAGTGATTTTTGCATGTTTCAGTTTTTGGATGCCAATTTGAGATACCTCTTGGGGTCAATGAGAATACTTACATGAGTAAGGGTTACCAGGATTGGGTCCTTGGGTATTTCCTCAAGAGCAAATTAAGAAAGCAAATAAGACAAGGTTTTAATGGGGCTAAAACGCACACATGTGAGGCCAGATCCCCAGCTGGTGGTGTAGCGTTGGTGACTGTAGTGGCACCAGGCCACTTTAAACCAGTTGAAGATCTGGTCCATTTTTCCTAAAGTTTCCTGCGACTCCCAATAGGCTTTTCGAGATGTGGTGTGCACAGTGTTTCTACCACACCAAAATGAAACTTTGCAATTAGATTAGTTGGGCTATCATGGAAGATATTTTTCATCCAGACGTTGGAATCTTTACAAAATTAGTGTAGCTTCCTGATGGGAATATTTATTTGTCAGCACATGAGTTAAGCTGTTTGATCAGGTCCGAGTTACATTTGTTTTAGTTGTTCTGAAGTTCATGGGAGTATGCTGAGGAAGAGGCATGAGACATGGAGGGGAAGGGCTCATATCTCATATGAGAACAGACTTTTTACCATCCAGCATTACTCTGGCCTCCGCTCAACATTCACTTCTTGAGATTGAGAGAGAGAGAAATAACATACTATCTGGACTTTTGGATCCCAAACCCGCAAACACTTACATGCTTAATTGACGTCTGTTACTACTCGTGTCAGTAAAATTAAGCATGTGCATGAATGCTTGCAGCATTGTGACTTAATTAGTAGTCGGCTCTTTCTTTCAACGGACACCTCTTTCTAGTCAGTAGTATAGTAAAGCAATATACTAAATATTAGGCCACATTTGATTTGACAGTGTCCTTTGAAAGATACTGGCTGGGATTTTTAAAAAAATGTCTGACTAAAATTAGGCTCCCAAGTCTGTATTTAAAAACCCACAAAAGGGATTTGATTTTTCTGAGCACCAGCAGCTTCAACTAAAGTCAGTGGCTGTTGCAAACGCTCAGTGCTGCTGAAAACCAGGCCATTAATTTAGGAGACTGCTGGGCACAAATGTGTTAAATGCCCAACCGCCAGTTGCACTTTTGAGAATCCCCCAGCAGGTTTGGATCCAGGAACCTGACTTTAGGCACCCATTTTGTAAAAATCTCGGTTGATGAAATTTGCTGCTATCATAGGCAGGTGCTTACCCCATCAGTGACTTTTTGTCTCACTCAATGCTGAGTTTCATTTCAGAATCACATGATATGAGGGAACAGAAGTTTTGCTACTAGGAAGTTTTATTTAACAGAAATAAAATATTATTCATCTCATAAAATAATTGAGTCCCTGGATGTTCTCATTCTGTATCAATGACTGTGGACAATGACACTATATCGACTTTGACAGCATGAATTGGTTTTTTTAACTTGTAAAGTGACTGTGACTTTTTAGCTGGTTACTAGGAACTGACATTACAGGCTGTGCAGCTGTAAGAAGGGCCTTTTCATTTTCATGCAGAATAAATAAAATAAAAATTATAGAAATAGCATTTCTTCTACCCGCTCCCACCCAAGCTGAAATAAACAGGGATATCCTTGATGTAACAATAGAATTTGGAAAGGCGCTCAAGAGAAAAAGATATTGCTGTTTTATCACTGAATAACCAGAATGTAATAATAAAAAATAATTGCTTTAGCCAAAGGCCACCAGTTGACTTTCTTGGGTTTTATGTCCAAAATATTGATTTTAAAGAATAGCAGAGAAGGGAAGGTTCTGACCCTAAAAAGTATATGATTAAACGCAGGGAAATAAATTTTTATTAGATTTAATAATAAGTGACACAATACACACTAACGTGTCTAAAACTGCTAATCATGGCCCTTACTGCTAGGAGTGAAATAGTTAAAGAATTACTTCTATGGCACCTAATGTACTGTGAATGCAGCATATATGCCTGGATTGCTAAATTGTTAAATCACACAGAATAATTTCTCTAATAATAGAATAGCGATCACACCTTTCATTGCAAAGAACCCACAGCTCTGTACAAAACGCAGCCAGCCCAGGGGGAATGGCACCTCCATGCAATTGGAGCACAGCATGCCACCTAAACTGCAGAAATGGAGGGGAAATGTGGATTTGTGCTCCCGTCAAAGAAAGTTTATGTACAATTGTCATCCTACTGGCTGAATAAAGATAAAATCAATAAATAAGTCTCTTTTATCATTAACCTCTCCTATTCAGATCTATTTTCTGAGACGTTTTTGAGTTCTCACTTTTGGCGTTCTCCTTTAAAGCTCTGTCTTGTGAATCTGGTGAACATTGCCAAAGTTTGTGTGAAATCAGTGTGAATGGACAGTTGCTGAGACTTTTAATCAGCATTTTAAGGCTCAGGTCATCTTAGTTAAAGAAGTCAAGGCCTGATGAAGCTCTTATTTAAATGTTTCAGTGTTGATATTTTTCCTTTATTATAATATGGAAATTGTCTATGGAAGCTCAACAGTCCTTTTATTAGAGGAAAAAGCAAATATGCCCCCAAAGGGGTAGCAGACATGCAGAAGTCAGGGAGGAAATTCTGTAATAAAGAGGCCTTCAGTCAAACAACAAGTTATGCATCTGTTTTCTCAAAAATTGAGAGGCGGGGACGATTGCCGTGGTTTAAAACTGACATTGATTATCTCTAAGTTCTGCATAAACTTGGATTACGATTTAGTATCTCAACTTTACAGAGCCATCATAAGCGTGTGATGATGTGTCTGAAAAGGGAGTGAGGGTCACAGATGGAAAGTTTCAATGGGAGGCAGGGGGAAGCATATTTTGGGGACTGCATAAGGTTAACTCGTGTACATTGAAACTGCTTCCGGTGGTCCTAAACTGCTTTCGGAAGTGAATGAGAGAATTGGCTTCTACTGTATGTCATTGCTGTGCCTTGGGAATTATTGACTTCCTTCTGTGCTCTATCCGTTAATGTAACATAAACGGAGAGTAATTTCACATCTTGACCCTGTTGCATGATGCCAGGAACATAACTACCATCCTTGACATCTGTCTAGTTGAAAAATCAGAACTCAGGCAGATGTTGAGAATATGGCAGTCAAATCTGGATGGCTACCTGGATACATGTGTTTATAATTTGGGTATTATGTAAATTACATTTTATTATAGCATACTGGCAAATTTGCAGGGTGTTAGTAACAGATGTTTCGCTGTATGAAATATGTGGCAGGAGCTGTAGGTGTACATGAGAACATACAGTATAAGAACAGTTGCCAAACAGTATAACAGTGGTCCATGTAATGCAGCATTCTATCTTCTGTGCTATCCAGTCCCAGCTATCTCAGAAGATGGTGCATGAAACCCTGCAGTAGGCAGTTATGGAATAACCTGTCCACAGGGCAAGCTTCTTCCCATTAGTTGGAAGATGATATCTCTTCTGCAACAGAAGGGTTTATATACCTTCCAAACCCCCTGGCGGTCTATTAATCCTTACAGTTGTAACTTTGGATGTTCTTCTTTTATTTGCTTTTTAATCTAGTTTTCAATGGTATCCTTAGTAATGAGCTCTACAGGATAATTATGTGCAACATTTTTTTTATAGGATTCAAGTCTGCTGCTTTTTCCATTTCCTTGAATGTCCCCTCATTCTTGTATTACGAGAGAGAGTGTAGCAGAGGGACCTTTTAAAGAGTTTTTGGCTGGAGGTCAGAGTATGGCCTCCAACAAAATGAGAACAAGCTCAAAACTCAATCCTCACCTAAGCACTAAATGAGGCTGGAGAAATTCCCTTTAATTCTTTGTTTTACTTCCTGGCTTCCCCCAGGATCAGATCTGGAAGTGTCAAAATACAGTGAGAAGCTAATTTCAAGGGGCTGGTTCATATGGTTTAATCTCTTTGTTGTGGGGTTAATAAACGAATCTTCAAAATTTCAATGTAAATCGAGTAACTTGTTCAGGGAATGGCCTATACTATAGACTTCTGCTGACGTAGGTATGTCAGTCAGGAATGGGAAGAGATGTGATCTCTGGCTGATGTTGCTGGGCCAACAGAAGTCCCTAGTGTAGACACAGTTATAGCTAGAAAGCTGTGGTTTTGCTGGTATAGCTTGTTTCAGTTGTGGAATGTCACTTTACTATACTAGTACAAAACACAGCTATGCTGGTATAGCAGCCTCCAAACAAGGAGCCCGTTGCCAATATAGCATATCGATATTCCTACTGGTAAAGCGCTCCTGCTGTAGACGTGACCTGAATCGTGCCCTCTGCTTTTGCTTTTGCCCAGGGACCTAGTCTTGAAGCAGTGGAGGTGGTTTAAACTCTGTGTGTGTGTGTGTGTGTGTGTGTGTGTGTGTGTGTGTGTGTGTGTGTGTAAATGATGACATAGGGAAACACAGTATTGTGACATCCAAACCTAGAGTAAAAATCCTGACAAAGTAACGCACATTCAGGCCATACTAACTTCAGCTCTAGAGTTTGTGTGTGGCATCAAGTGAGGCTAGCAATATCCTGCACAGGCTGTCACTGCCCTTGATGTTGTCCAGGGGTATTCCCAAGTGGTGGGACATGCCTCTTCCATTACACCAAGGGGTCTACTGTACATACCTCTGGTAAGGTTTTTAGTTAAGCAAATAGAATTGTTCTGCTGAACTATATGTATAATGGGCTAAGGCATGCTGAAAGGTGTTCTTTAGAGTCAGAAGATGGTTGGGAGTCTGATCACCAGCAGCTAATGTACTTTGGACCATTTTAATTAGTACACTTTAATAAACCAGTATTTTGCCCATCCTCCTTTCTCCTAGCATTGGCAGTGTGACCTGCTTCTTTCATGGCATTAACCACACCTGAAGAGTCTGCTGAAAATCTCATGAGAAAACAAAAAAAATGTTGTATTTATTGAGGGGGTTCTGATTCTGCTGTCACGGAGAACCTGGACTGGTACAAATAGAAAATAAAATAATGATTTAAAAAAACCCACAAAAACACCTCTGAACTTTGCAGTTCTGATGAGGTTCTGAACTTCACTGCTAGATTTACTTCTGAAATGAGCTGATGAAAAAATCAGATCAAAATCTCCCAGAGTTTCCACTGAGTATAGATTTGGATTTGAAGTGTGTGCTTGGGTCCAATTCTTCATATTAAAAATCAAATAACTTAATATCTACAGCCTTCAAGAAGTTAATTTTTTTAACCATTTCTTGAAATTGGCAATGATTCTTTGTGCTTCTGAATGCATTTGCCTGTCCCTGTCTGTTACTAGGGTCACATACGTGGTGAACTTTACATATTTGTATTTAAACATGTATTGTCCAGAAATGCAGACAGCCCATGCTGAAACAAAAATTTAAATAAAAAGAAAATTCAAAATAAATGCTGATATCTATCTTTTTGATCATGCAAAGAAGAAAAAAGAAACATTGAACTTCTTAAGGACGACAACCTTTATCCTGTTTTTCTGCTAGACTTTTTATACTAGTGGGGGTTTTTTGTTGTGGTTTGTTTTTAACTCTCAAAACCATTTGGCACTTTTAAAGTGTTTTTATTTCTAAAATATAGAACTATAGTAATGTCCTGTCAGAGAATATTCATGCACCACCTCTCAATATACTTACTGGGACATCAATATGGAATCATTTTGCAGTATACAATACATAGAGAAAGACATTTGCCCCACTTCAAGGGGCTTACAGTCTATATAGCCACAATGGATGGTGCAGCACTATGATATCATCAATCATGCCTCCCAAACAGGAGCCAAAGATTGATGATGCGCAGCTGCTGCTCATCCCCAAGAACTCTCCCATCCAGACTTCCACAGGATCAGTGCTGGTGGCTCCCTTCCCACCTACACACACAAAACCCCATGGAAAGGTTGGGAGATGCTGTCAAAGCTAACTCTGAATAAATGAAAAAACACCACCTAAACAAGCCATGGTCTTGTTCCCAGGATGTAAAATGTGCTGAGACTGGGAGAGATGAAGAGTAGAGTCTATCTAATTCACTATGGACATCCCCATGCAAATCTTGCTGCATCTGGCAGTCAGACACCACAGTGGTGAACACTGCACAGTACATTTCAGGCACATAATACACAGATTTTTCCATAGGGGATTAGCACTGTTCTCAGATGTGTGTGGTCGCGTCAAAGGTGCTTTGATCACTTTCCGCATAATTCTCTTCTCAGATCCATGCAGTGGATTTGAGTGTCTCATCTTCCTACATGGGCAGAGCTCCCACTTCTGTCAGAAAGAAAGCTATGCTATCAAAGATGGGAGGGTCCATATAGTTATGGGAGTAGAATTTTCCTTAGTCCTTTTGCGTTCATAAATTCTCCTCAACATGCTCTCCCAAAACACAGCAGCAACAACAAATCTTCTCCTTTACTGGCATTTCCTTGTGAGACGACATTCCCTTGTTTATCAGCTATTCAGTACACATTTTGGGATACTGAAACTTGATAACTGAAATATGATTCTTATAATGAAAAACCCCTGAGGGAAGCATGCAAATATACTGTAGAAAGCCATTGATGTAATGTGCTCTATTCCTAGTGAGTGTATTAACATTATTTTATTTTTAATATTGTTTTCTGTTAAAAAATGTGTGTGTGTGTGAATTCATGGGTCCTGAAGATAACTTTGAAGTTATAATTGAAAACTACACACCTACATTAACATGGTCCCCAATGATATATTAAGTTGAGGCCTGGCCATATTATAAAAAGCTACTGCTATTGTCTGATCTGAGATATTGTTTGACTGCTCCCCTGCTCTCAATAAAGTTTGTAACCATTTGAACTACCTACATGGGGAAAGGGGTATTCCACAGCTACAGATTGCACTTGGCTTCTGGTAAAAGGAGCTGTTTGATGGAGAGATCCATGCTTGAAGGTTATGTTGTCACCCATGTAGGAGGAATGCAGGTGTGATTGTGATGTGTAAATTATTTTAGACTCCATCCAGAGGATTTAAATCCATCTAAAGGATTTAAATGAAGTATAACTGAAAGTATATGGAATAGCGCTAACCTGTTCACACAGAGAATGCATCAATTAAAGGCATGTAACAAGAGAACAAGCACTCTGATCTATTCAAATAGAACCTTCCCTGGTAAAACCTGTAATTGCTTTAAACTTCTTCGAAAATCTACATCTCTGCTCTCATCTCATCCCACACACTCTGATGCGCCTTATGTTCTTCTCAGAATGACTCTTTCCAAATCCTTCTCCCACTCCCAGCCTTGCTCCTTCTTTCACCTTCAACACTTGGAACAGCCTTCCACTGCCCAAACATCAACCTACACCCCTTTCTCTCCCCCTTCCCCCTGCACAGGCTTCTTGAGTCCCACTTCTTTCTTGAAACTCCTCTCTGCTTATGTCCCCACCTAAGTCTTCATGTTTCATAGGCCTAAACCAAGACTCTAGAGATGAACATCCCTGAACCTTGGCTTCAGATTCAGAAAAAACGTCATAGTTAAAACGCAATGATGCTATGCCCGATATCTATTGAAATCCATCTTAAGCTAATATAAATACCTGATATGAGAATACATGCAGGAGGTTTGAAGGCTTCTGCATCAACAACCTCCTTTCTATGCCCTCTTTATTCCTTTCAAATAATTTTTTTAATGTAAGAGCTTAATTGACACACTTCTTTCAAATCATATGCCAACTCAGCTTTGTGTTCGTCAAAAAATGTTTCATTTTAGATCATGACAGATTATTATATTAATCTTTTGTAACCCGTGAAAGGAAAATGCTGAAGTAAGATGTTCAAATCCACCTCAAGAAGTAGGAGTGCGTGGCTAAGGGAGGGTGACTCTCTGGACTGTAGCTTCTGCATTTAATCTCCACTCCTTACTTATCCATTAAGTAACTTGAGTCTAGAAATTCTACTTAACCTACCCTCCTAGCTGCAGATGGTCTGTCACAGTGATAGCAGCTATTACAAAAAAGACGATGAAGGAAGGTATCAGAAATTGAAGGCTGCTATCAATGAAGGCTCACTCTTCTCTTCTGCAGATTAAATTAATATTATGTTTATCCATCTGTATAGGTACCGTGATTGCTATTAACACTACTTACAGAATTTTTTTTTCCTCTTGTGAAATTTAAATAAAAATGAAAACAAAATTGTTTTGATCAGAGTTTTATAAACAGGAATTTTCAACTTCGCTGATTAAAAATCAGAAATGTTTACCAGAAAACTTCAGCCTGAATACAAATAAATTCAGTTTCCTCATGAGAATTGTAGTTTGCGTGCCTTAGGTCCCATTCTCTTCATTCCACCTGGCTAGAATACATCTCCCCTCTTGCTGAGCCACTGTAAAGCATTATGGGAGTTGTAATCAGCCTGGAGACCCCAAAGGAGAATGAAGGCATGAGGCACATTAACTACAACTCCTATAAGGCATTTGCAGTTGGAAAATGTTCAGTATTAAACCCACACCCAAAGAAGTTTTTTTGTTTTCAGGAGTTTTGTGGTTCATTTGTTGTTTTTTTTTTTTTTTTACAAGAAGTCAAAATTTTCTGTGGAAAGCAAACACTACTTATGAAAAGTGTTGTTCGGTCAAAAAAAGCAACTTCTTGCTGAAAAACAGTTGACAGAATTTTTCAACTCTTCTTGCTGTTAAAAACCAACAGTTGCTATCACACAATTAGGACTTGATCCAAAATCAGAGAAATCAGTTGCCATACAGTGGGCTTGCAATGGGGCTCTTATTTCCTACATTTATCATGGGGGAAACTGTAGGATCTTGGGTGTCACTATGTAGTGACTATTGATAAATGCTGTATATGTTGAAAAAAGAGACATTATGCTTGCCAATCAGAACAGTCAGAATGAAGAATGTGCTCTGTTAAGAATAAAATGTGTTGTATCCTTCAGCGCTTAATACCTAGTTGTTATATAACTGTTTACATCAATAGATCCCAAACCACTTACAATGGAAGTCAGTTTCATTATCCCCATTTGACAGATGGAGAAACTGAGGCACAGATTGTTGAAGTGACTTGCCCAAAATCACTCAGCAGGCCAGTAGCTGAGCAGAGAGTAGAACTCTGGTTTCCTGAGTCCCAGTCCAGTGTTCTATCCATTAGGCACTAGACTATGAATGGCTGTATGTTTGCTTACCTCTGCTACCTCAGGCAAACCCAGTTTTGTTGTTCTGAAAATGGACATTTTGAATGTTAATACAAATGATTAGTTTCTTGATAAGCAGCTGTGATTCCTTTATATTGCTTGTGGTGTGCGGAAGGACAGTTGGAAAACGCATTTAAAAAATTGCACCTCTCAGAATTTGCTCAATTAAAGGTCCATAAAATATATGTAGGAATAAAATTAGCTTGGTGCAGCTGTTGGAAGGCGAGGGTTGTTTTGTTTTTGGTTTAAAGTTGACATGTTAACCTTTGCAGAAAGCCATAAAAAACACAGCATTGGTTATTACCATGTGTATACAGTTGACGAAGCTAAAGTATCTATTTGAGGCGAGTGGGGAGTCTCTCTCAATCAATCCACTCATGAAGATGAGTAGAAAGCATTGGAGATCTGCTTCTGCATCTGCTTCAGCCAGTTTCCTGTCTTCTCTTCGGTGTTGGATGGGCCTGGGTCAAGCTTTGGAGTGGAGAGTTGATGTAAGTGACTTTATATCCCTGACCAGCTCACTGCCTCATTTAACAAGGTTTTACAGGACTGCAGAGAAATTATAAAGCAATAATAGTCATCCAGCTCAAAAATGGATGAACTGGACAGAAAGCCTGGATGGTCAGCTGAATTGATCTTACCAACTACTGGCTAGAGAACTACTACTCCTTTGTTTAGTCTGTGTTTTGTGTTTTTTTGTTTTTTTTTTTTTTGTTAGAGATGAACTCCTTTCACATGACTGGGGATGGGGAAATTGCTGGCTCAAGAGCAGCTCCCATCAGTGAGTCCGATTGACCCCAGTTGAGTGGGGGACAATGTTTGATAGAGAGCCGCACGCTCATTGCGGTCCAGGGAACAGTGTTTTGTTTGTTCTATCTAGCCTGAGAGTGCCAACCACCTAGCATATCAGTGGAGTTGCCCTGGGTGACAGTCACTCCAGTGCATAGAGCTCGGACCTAGTCCTAAGCTTAAGGCCCACTAAAGTGGTGCATAGGGCTTTGTGTGGGCTCTCGGCTCTGTGGTGAACTTCACCATCAGTGTGTTCTGTTGTGCATATTACTGTGAGCCAATTTAATCTATGCTACCATGGGACAGTCCAACTTGGACTTCATGTGGAGGGATGTTGTGGAAAGTCAGAGATCTACTTTGATCACTGCCATGAAACTCGATATAACTGATTCTAATCCTGCTTACATTGGTGTAGGTTAGGAATCAGTGCCGTTGCACATGTGCAGAACTGATGAAAGTGAGCTCCAAATCCAAGTGAAACTGGATCCAAAATTACCCCTCAAGGCTAGATGGACACTCACTGCCCGAAGTGAAAGAGGTCATTACTTTTAAAGAATAAAGCCATATGCTCTCTGAAGTGGTTTTCCAAAATGGAGAAGGTAGCTTGTTTGCAAGTTCTTTTTTTCCCTTAAAAGGGGAGGGAAAAAAAATCTTCCAGCTGTTAAATTTCCACTAATATAAATCGCTTACCAAAATAAGAAATCAAAATGCTATGGATAAGACAGAGAACACAACTAATGTTAACTGAATTTGTATTGTCTAAGAGGGCCAAACACCTTAGGTATCTGATTTATTGCTTATGGGTGTAGCTTGGATAAAGTGGGGATGGTTGCAAAAACTACATTAACATTTCTGGATTTAAATTTGGGGTGTAACAGCTCTATTTTATTTTTTTCCATTGAAAGGACCTTGCACTTAGTGAAGGACCTTTTCACAAGGGTATTAAATAAATTAATTTGACTCACCAAGGTGACATTAACTAGCCCCTGGGGCAATGCACATAAGAGCCAGCCAAGAAACCAGACAGTAGGGTCAGACTGACTCATATGCAACAACTGGAAGTAATAGATTCCAAGGCTTGACATCAGGGTCTTACAACTGTCTCACACATTCAGAGTCTTGCTACAGGTGTAACCTTTAGTGCCTGAGCACATTTAAAAAAAAAAAAAAAGAAAAGCAAAGGCTTTTGGCTTTACATGTTAAAGAATGCAGAAAACAGTAGGAGGATTTAAATTGTTCAACTCGTATGGCTCGTTTTTGGTTTTGAAATTACAGCACCATTTAGGCACATCGATGTTGTGTCCGCAGAAGCATGATGGAGTAGCCATGGACTCTCTGAAATGTCACAGCATAATAATATGGAATTGCTGTGTGCTGAGGAAGGGGAGAGAGTTCTGTCTTCACAGGGAGTCAGAATAAAGAACCAAGTCTTAAAAGAAGCACTTGATTCGTACTTTGAAGCTCTGCCACTCTCACACCATTAGCATGTTCCAGTAAAAATGAAAGTTTAAAAAAAATCTAAATCCGACTCTTGTGACCTTGGAAAGTCACGTCATCGCTTTGAGCATCTCTTCTCCATTCCACCCCTTGTCTTGTCTGTTAAGATTGTAAGCTCTCCTCAGGGTGAGTGTTGTCTTATTATGTGTATACAGAGTGCCTAACACAATAGGGCACTATCTGAGTTAGGGCCTGTAGGGGCTGATGTAAGACAAATAATAAATAAAACAATATCTTCTGGAACACAAACCCTTGTCTTAAATTGGAGTCATGCTCTTAAAAATTTCTCTAAACCTGGCCTAATTGGTTTATGTGCTTATTGTATCTGAATTACTTCTAGAAAAAAATGCTTTTAGTTTACAAGTAAAAAGACATTGTTTTGAAAATCATAACCAATCTTCCTTTAAAATGGAAGATGGCTAAATCCTCTACACGGCTGTGATAATCGCAACCATTGTTTCACCCGTCCATCCCTGCTAATGGAATGTAATCTAAAAGAGTGTGTTTTTCTTTTGTCACCCAGCAAGAAAGATTCTGCAACTGAAACTTGGTTAACGATTCTGCTGGGGATGCACCAGCAGAATAGAATTCTGTGCTAGCAGGAAGAAACAGTTACTCATAAAAAAGTCCCATTTTGTGGTTTGAGGACACTGAATACCCATAAGGAGCTAGAAAGTGCATATTTTATTATCAATACTTACTTTAATATTTATATTGCTGTAGTGTCTAAAGTTCCCAAATGGAATCAGGGTCTCATTGTGGTAACTGGACATGGTTGTTGCCCTGAAGAGCTTATAGTGTACATACTGGTATATAACCACATCAGCACCTTAGGGAAATCCCCAGAAGACTTCTGGCAGAACTTTCTTCCACTGCTGCCCAGCAATCATTTCTTGATGGCCCTACTGGGGAAGACCATTTTAAATGGGTTTCACTGTATACTGTAATGACAGGGAAAAAAATAATCAAAATATTTCTGCACAGTACCAATGTACAATTTTCCCCCAATTATCTGACATTTCTGATATCCGGTTCTGTATGCCAAACAATTAATCATTATAGCTAAATATCAATTTGTGCTAATTGCCCTGAAACAAGGAGAACTCCAAATGAATTCCATATGTAAGGTACCCATTTTCATAGTATGTTTTAGACTTTGAAATTTCCCTCATTTTATCACGTGTTGACATTTTTCTTCATTAATTTCCTTGTAATTATGTATTTCACAAAGCTCAGACTTTGGAGTCACCTTCATATTTTTCTCAAGTAGGCCTTTATGGGAATGTTTGTCACTTGGGCATTGAGAAGGATCTGTATTGATTCTGGCACCTGTTAAGGCTATAAAGTTTGTTGGTTTATGTTTCCCTGGAAGCACTAGTTGAGATGTTATTACACATTGGTTCTTTACTAGAATAAAGGGTGTCTTATAGTTTGCCATTTTGTTGTGTCAGAAATCAGTTTCTGGTAAGGTGCAGGTGCTAAAAGTGTGTTAAATGGTTATTTTTGGATGAGATCTCAGGGCAGTTGTTTTAATGGCAGAGAGAAAATTATCTGCTTAAATTTTCAAAAGGGACTAATTATTTGGGTGTGTTTGAATTTTGCCCATCTTAACACCTTAAAGGGGACTGTTTTTTCCAGAGAGCAGGTGCTCAGCTCTTCTAAAAATCTAAGCTCTTTTATGATGCCTAAAATTGGAGGCATCTAAAATTGGAGGCACCTAAAATGACTAATCATTTTTTAAAGGGTAGGATATTGTGTGTCTAGAGAATGCTAGCTATGCACCTGTAGTTGTAACCTCTTATGATAATAAAGATCAGTTTGAGGTTGAAGGTGCAGATGTTAAAAATATTTTTGTGTGTTTTGGTTTTTTGAGAACAGAAAAGAGAAATTATCATTGCACCCTAGTATGACCTCTGATTTCAACAGAGATGTTGTAGAGGACTATGAATGAGACATGACTCCAAATGAACTCAATTTGAGTATACTGGATTTCCAATTATATTGTTTGTGAAAGCTTTTGTTCCTTCGTTTGTGGGATAAATAATGTCCTAGGACCAATGCTCTATCAGCTGGCTCAATTGTAAAAATATTAAACACTGGGTGCAAAGTGGTGTTTCAAAGCTGCCTCAATTAAATAAAAACATTTTTCCTAATTTGCAACCTAACCCTAACCTAATTTCCTCACCCAGACAAACCACAAGAGGACAGTCATACATTCACCAACAGAGGTATGAACACTAAATTCAGTAAATCAGGAAGAAAACAAACATAAAACCCCACAGACATTTAAAAAAAAAAAAGCATGCTTAAATTCATCATTCAATTACTACTCCACGCTGATTAGGCCTCAACTGAAGAATTTTGTCCAGTTCTGGCCATCACATTTCAGGAAAGATGTGGACAAATTGGAGAAAGTCCAGAGAAGAGCAACAAAAATGATTAAAGGTCTAGAAAACATTGCCTACGAGGGAAGATTGAAAAAATTGGGTTTGTTTAGTCTGGAAAAGAGAAGACTGAGAAGGGACATAAGTTTTCAAGTACATCAAAGGTTGTTACAAGGAGGAGGGAGAAGAATTGTTGCTCTTAACCTGTGGAATAAATTGCCTAGGGAGGTTGTGGAATCTCCATCTCTGGAGATATTTAAGATTAGGTTAGATAAATGTCTATCAGGGATGGTCTAGACAGTATTTGGTCCTGCCATGAGGGCAGGGGACTGGACTTGACGACCTCTCTAGGTCCCTTCCAGAACTAGAGTCTATGAATCTATGATAGGGCAAGAAGCAATGGGCTTAAATTGCAGCAAGGATGGGTTAGGTTGGACATTGAGGAAAAACTTCCTGTCAGAGTGGTTAAGCACTGGAATAAATTACTTAGGGAAAAAAATAATAATAATAATTTTAATAATTGGAGATATACCAATCTCCTAGAACTGGAAGAGACCTTCTGTCTATACAGGTGTGTTTATGAATGAAGGCCAGGGCAGTGTTTGTACTCCTATTACAGGATCATTTGGGTGCCTGGGTTAAAGAGGGACCATAATATTCTATAGGAAGTGTGGTGAGAAACTTTGCATCACTGGGTGCTTCTTTCTTCAGGAGAACTGGATAGGGAGTCAGGTTGTTGTTATCTGCTTAAAGTGCCCTTGAGATATGCAACATTAGTTTGAATTGGGATACTCCTCTTCTTGTGTTCTTCCTTTCTCAAGTGTTGTGAAAGATGAGGCAACTTGGTCTACAAACCACAGAAACCAAGTTTTTCAGATTGCCAAGTCCCCATTGTATTAGAGAGTAATGGAAGATATAAATGTACTTAGTCTAGGACAGACTTTGTTTTCTGCCTTGTCTTCAATGTATTTAGCAGGTCATTTTATAACTGTCTGGGATATGGATAATAGGAATAAGTCAAAGTCCCAGTTTATGCTCCTGTTATGAGGTTATATGTCATTAATGTTAATTGGGAGAACACAATCCTCATTTACATTTCCAGGCATCTGAAATTGACTGTTACTTCTCAAAAGACTTAAGTAGGGTGTTATTGCAAGCAGATGTTAGGAAATCCAGAAAATGGATAGCTGGTACTGATTACTCGAACCATATAAACATGTCATAAAAATGTCATTACCTTTGCCTTGTTACATAGCATATAAAGGATGAAATGCTATACTCGTTATGGAAGGAATGGTTAGTGTGTGTCTGCATCCTCAAGCTATAATCAATTGCACTTCATTAACATAGAAAATCTTTTTACTAATTAGCTTTTTATGATCAAACAGTTATCACAAGGCTAATTTCAAAGAAACTAAAATTAAACTCCATATGGCTCAGCAGGACAGAATTATTGAAATATAAATGCCTGGGTCATCTTTACAAGTTAGGGTAAAATGGTCTATAATGGTTCATTAGGAAATTGTAACTACTTGAAAGAAAAAATAGTTACTCAATGATAACACACGTGGCAATATCCTTGAGTATTGGTAACTGATAAAATTAAGATGTTATTATTAAATGAATGTCAGCTGTAAAAGAGAGAAGGCAATGATGTGTTTCTATCCACTGAGGCAGTGAATGAAATTTAGTAGTTCAAAGAGCCACACATCTAGATTCTGCTAATCTCTCGAAACATTGTAAAGCAGTTTGCAACCTCCTAAACATTTTGCATTAAAATGAGACGTTAATTTTATATTTTAATTTACAAAAATTCAGCACACTGAAATGTTATCAGTCTTTGACACACCATCATTTCCCAGCATTGTATTTGTTGTGTATTCTTAGAACTGCTTACATTTGATTTTGGTTTGCAGGTATTCGTGTGAACCTTTGTTACAGGTTTGCATTTGAGCTTAATTTTTTTTCTTTTAGGTTCAGATGAACTGAAAAAGAGCAGAGTCTTGCTTTGAGTTTCTAACTGCTTTTTTTTGCCATACTCTTCCATATCTTTGCTGTATATGCTGAATAATGTGTATGTAGCATATTTTATTAATATACACTATGGCCAAAATTTTCAAAGGTGTTTAACATTTTCACTGATTCCTAGATGTGCAGCCATTGAAATCAAGGGAGTCTTACTCAGCACTGTTCAAAACCAAGCCATTGTGTTGAACTGCCTGTTTTCTCAGAATGGCTTTAATAAGCAGTTGAGACATTGGGAAAGAGATCCCACAGGATGTAGAGGGAGCCTCTTCACTCAGGACTTTTGAGTTAAACTAGGAGGAGACATTTTCAAATGGGATATAAGCATTTGGAAGCCTGAATGACTGAGGCTTAGGTTTCTATGTACCTAGGACACTTTTGAAAACAGGACTTGAAAGCTTTTTGAAAAGTTGACCATAGACCTTTTGATCTCAACTGGGGCATCACAAACACCCTCCATTTCTTTATGGCTAATTGGAAAGGGAGGTGGCCATTTCCCAAAACTACTTTCAGGCTGTATCATAGCGTCTGAGTATGGAAAAGGTTGAGACTCACTACACTGGACTGTATACCAGTGGGATCAATCCTGAACTACCCAAGAACAAGAATCAGACTGGATGACCAAGTAGTCCTTTTCAGACTCTATCTTCTGTGATGAAATTGTCCTATTTATTTTACATTGACTTCTTCTGGAGATGATTTTGTAGCAGAATAGATAGGCCTGTATAGCTTGTTATTAGATGCAGAAGTGTTTTATTTTGCATGCACCTCTGAAATATGTTGACTTTTTCAGTATTGTTTTATGGTAGGACTCTATGCTTTTAGTTCTACTAAATCTGTGATGGAAATATTTTTGCAGTTCTAAAGTGTGTTTTACATATGTGTGAGACTCCCTGCACACACTCTTCTTTACTCTGTTGATAGCATTTGCCTAATCAAATAAGTAAAGTTGGCGGGGCGGGGGGAGGAGGGGAAGCATACTGTAAACAATTCTACTCCAAACTATTCTGTATCCTAGAATCAATGAAAATCCAACACTTACTGAGTAGCAAAGGATGAATAGGAAAAATTTTATTTGCATTTAGGATTCTTGAGCCAAATGCTTTCCTCATATATACATGTATAAATCCCATTAACCTCATTGGGAAGTGAGCATGTATATCATGGTAGAATTTGGCTCCTTCAAAGGTGCTGGATTTACAGCCTTGAAGATAGTAAGTCACAGGCAGGACAATATTCTCCACACTGCCCTGCCAACTCTATTCCAAACTTGTGGGACCACCTTCAGTGGTGAGAAGGTAGCTTAGCCTTGATGGCCCATTAAGACCTTGGCTTCTTTTTTGATACTGCCAGCCTGGGTGCCAAACAACGCTAAACACGTGTATTTTTAGGGTGCATACGTGTCATGTAGGAATGGGATATCTTAAATTAACTGATCACTCTTCCTGTCTCTTCAGAGCCACACAAGTTAGCCCAGTATAGTGGACATAAAAAGAATTGCATGCATTATAAAGACGTTTTGAGGGTTAAATTATACGATGACCTCCAGTTACTCTCCATTGAGGGGAAAAAAAAAATCTGAATTTTACCAGTTCTGGAAAGTCTCTGTAAAATAGCTCCCTGTGCTCAGGAGACTTTACACTAAAAGAAATCTGCCCTCATGATATTAGTGAGTGAATTCAATGTGTATTTATAAATTATGATATTGGATTCTGCTTTAGCAAATTTAAAATGTACACTATAACCCCCTGTTGTGTTGAGGTGGTGAGCGTGTGATGTTTTGTTACAGGTTAATTTCTTTCCTTGAATAATTAGAAAATTGCATGACTTGCAAAACTGGCCGGCGGAGGGAAAGGGAGGTATATGCCTGCACCTGTGCTTAGATTTTTTCCTTTTTGGTTTCTCTTTTTTCATTTTCTAGACGGCTGCACTTCTTCTTCTTTCACTGATTTGGATGCTGGATGCCCATTTAAATTTCCAGTGCATTTAGTATCTTACAAGACTGCAGGACTGAACAGAGAATTAAGACTGTATGTGGCATAGAAAAATATTTTTCTACAGTACTTTAACTCACTATGATCACAGCGATAATAGAATCCGGTAAACTATAGCTGCAAAACCTAACAGAATATTTGTTTATTTTGTAAAGGTATGGTGTTTTTTTTTTCAGTAGGAACTAGACTGGCTGCACTCTCATTGCTTACAATCTGTAGAGAAGTCTTTCACAGATCAACAGACTATAAGATTGTTTTTCTGGATATGAGCCACTGATGGACCCATATAGGCTAGTGTGCTAGCTCTCATTTAAGAGTCTTTTATACTGTCTCAGCAGGGACCTATTCCCTATAGGTTTTGTGAAAGAGAATGTTTTCCTAGCAGCTGATTTAATAGTAGAGGGAGGGGGATGGAAGGAAGATTAATGATCCTGCCAGCCCCCCCAGCAAGATCACAAAAACAATTGGCTAGAACAAGGGTGGGCCAACACTGTCGGGTTGCAGACCTTTTGGTGTATGTACAATGGCATGTTTTTAATCAAATGTGAAATACAGCCTTGGCAGGTCGAATGGATTAGCTCTCCTTGCAAGTAATTCTGTCTACTGGAGTCAACAGTGTAACCATTTTTTTCCTAACATTTCATACTTAAGGTTGTCGTTTTTAACTGCATCAGTTTAATGGACCTCGGGAGTTTTGATCATCAAAAGTGGGGGCTGCTTAATCCCTTGAAGTGTTTAAAACACAAACTGTACAGATGCCAGGGTCTGAAGGTTCTCGTGGATTGGCACTGGGTGAATCCAAAACCTGACTGACAGAGGAATTCACTGCAGTACTGAGGTGTGATCAATTTGTGTGGCTTCTGACTTATCTTCTTTAGTGATGTTTCAAAGCTGGATATCCTGGTTTTAAACTCCCTAGATTTGGATTTCTGAATCTGCCTAGATTTTAAAAGGTTTCTGGCTTGGATGTGTTCAAATGTAGCTAGTTGCAAAACATGTTCTCAGAACTATATTGAGGAGTGTTGTCCCTCCTCTAACTTAGGTACTATTTATCAAAATCCCATGATTTTTATGCTGTCTTAAAAGATCCTATCAATGACTTTAGAGATATCAAGTAGCTCATTTCCAGTTCACATTAGCAAAGCTACTGATTAATTTACGCTACTGTAATATTATGGTTCCCTGTTAGCCAGATGTACTTGTAGCCATTACAGCTGGTTGAAGCCAAATAAATTATTTTATGTGAAGGATGCCAGATTATAAATTTGCAAAATCTGACACTGTTCTGTTAAAATGAACACAGTTATACAGATTTACACTTGCTAAGCATCTGACACATGCATTTAAAATATTTTATTTTTAAAAACTACCCTTCTGCATTCAGATAAAAGATGCCGTGATATTCAGTGAAGTAATACTATATACTGTGTGAAATTTCTTCATGTTGTTTCCTGTAACCCAACCTTTTAAAGTTCAGAAATGTGAAGATTGAGCCTGCCTAATTAAGAGTGGTGCTGAAAAAATAAATTAGGCTGTGCTATGGAGTGTTGGTTAGGCAATCTTAATTAACTCTCAGACTTTTCCAAGGACTCACTCATTTCACAGAGAATAAGAATTTAATGAAGGTTTATAGAAATATTTTTGTTTTAAAAGGAGTGCATTTAGTGAAAGCCCTGGGATAGAGAGAGGAAGGAAGGAATGTGGGAGGATGGGGAAAAGGTGATTCTGTCTGTTTTATTAATCTAGACTGAATTTTCAGAAGCACTCTGAATTCTCCTAACTGCTCCCATTGAAGTCAGTGGGAATTTTATTATTGAGTTCAATGGAAACAGAATGAGGCCAGCTTTTCTGAATGCTTTTGAAAATCCCACCATAGATATTTATCTCACTCGCATCCCCACAGTATGTGGAAAAAATGACTCCTGGTTCAGCTGCAGTAATCAGCAATTTAACTCTAGCTAGCACAGAATCTAGCAATCCAACTGTGCTATGAGATTAGAAACAACATAGTACAGAGCAGTAGTGAGGTTAGGCCATGTACTGAGGTTTAATTTGATTAAAAAGTGGTCTTAGTCCTTTGATTCCCACAAGAATCCTCTTCCAAACAATGGAAAGGGACAAAAATAATTTTGGTATAAAATATATAATAGTTATTTTGACAGAATTATTTAATCTTAATCTGTACAGCCAAACTTTATAAAGGAGTCTGTTTAACCTGTTAAGGCAGAAGATTGAAGAGTTAGGACTCCTGGGTTCTTACTCTTGACCCACTGAGTGACCTTGGGCAAATCTTTTAACTCTTCTGTGCATCATCTTATCTATCCATAAAGTGGGCACAATAATTACGTATCTCAAAGGGTGTTGAATCTTAATGTTTTTAAAACTAGAGCACTGGCTTCCAATAGTTAAGGCCGTGGTTCAGGGAAGCCCTTGAGTACGTGCTTGTGTCCCATTGACTGTGAGACTTAAAGTGCTTGGCTAAGCTGAGGCCTGAGTTCGTATGTGGAAGCAATTATGTTACTTGGTTTTATTTAATCAGTAATTGGATGGCATTTTGTTGCTTTTTATAACAAGTTGCTTCTTGTTACTTGGGTGCAGATTCTGTTTGTCCTAGCTGTTCAATTGCACAAATGACAAGGTATTGAATTAACAGCACATCCGTCAACTTGCAAAAATATTTGACTTGTATAGCGACAATGCCCTTTTAAAATATCACTATGTGACCAAAGTGAGGATTTGGGTTTTATTAGGAATGCCATCCAAACATATGTCAAATGAAGAAAACATTGAAGCCTTCAGATTTTCTATGGTGCATTTTAAAGAAGCACATTTCTATATGTAACATGATGTGATGCTTATTTGAACTGAGTGAACGTTTTGCCTTCAGCTTGTTTCTCTTGCATTCCTGCTGCTCTACAGATATTAATATAGATGCATATGCTCAAATAAACACATCTGCAGCATAAATACTGAATTTTTTTTGAAGGTGAGATGAGAAAAAACAATTGCAATTGCAATATTAAGACTAAGGAGTAATTGTATTATGAGTAGCAGTTTCCTAGTATTGACATCAGGGCAGCATTCAAATACACACATAAGAAAAGTAAGGTTAGGCCATTATAAGTTGTTGGGTTTTTTTTTTAATCCAAATGATCAGTTTAGGAATTGAATATTAAAAATTACATTGTATAGATGATCTTCTTACCTTGCATTCTCCTAAACTAAGATTGCCAAGTATATTACTAGATAAAGACTGTTTTCAAAATTGTGTGGAAGACTTGATATTAATACTGAGCATTTATGTAATTTTTTACCTTAAAAGTGCTTGCAAACATTATTTTTTCAGTGCCATACATTTGCATGGTGCTTTACAAGATTTTAAGTAAACGTGGTCCTTCCCTAACGAGATTACAGTCTAAAGATCCAACCTTGTAAGCACTTAAAAATGTGTTTAACAACACTTTAAAGTTACACATGTGTAAATGTTTGCAGGATTGGTGAAGTCCTAGTCTTAGAAAGTTGATCTGTCTTGGTACTGGGGGATCCCTCCAGGTTTGAAGCCTAAGTAAGGCACATCACAGTGAATGATGATGACATACAGTCGGAGCTGGCCACGAAAAGGTTTTCCTGTACTGGAAAACTTTTTGAACTTCCACACATTTTCCCATTCCACACTGGGACAAAACTGAGTCCTTTTCAAGTTTTTCATAGAAAAATGAAAGAGAGAGAAACCCATCCTAGAATAACCAATAGCCTGTGGTTAGGGCAGTCCCCTGGGATGTGGGAGACTCAGGTTCTGGTCTCTACTCTGCATCTTTCAATACAGCGACTTAAACCTTGATCTTCCAAATCCCAGGTGTCCGCCCTACTCACTGGGCTATGACCACTGTCTCTTTCTAGCTTTCTCTTCTTGGACCTGTTCCAGAAATTAAATACTCACTGTGCCAGAGAGAGCAAGAGACTGACTCGGTAGGCCAGGGGTTAGGATATTCACCTGAGATGTGGAAGAGCCAGCATCAGTTTTGTGCTCTAATATTTATTTTCTACAAAACGGAGCAGCTCTAACAGGAGATTGAGAGTGATCCTCCCTAGAATAACCAGTAGTCTACTGATTAGAGTGCTCACCTGGAATTTGGGGGGAAAAAAAAAAGTGGCAAAGCAGGGACTTGAACTCAGATTAGTACCCATGCTATTCTGGAATGGGTTTCTCTCTCTTTCTTTCCTTCCCCATCCCCCAAAATTCCATTGTGGGTTTCAGAAACCTTTCCAAACTAAAGTTTTGCTAAAATTGGAACATTCCCACAAAAAGTTGCATCTTTGACAAATTGACATTTTCCAATGAAAATCTGTTTCATCAAAAATTTCCCATCCTGCTCCATGCAGTGGTGGCTGGAGGAAAAAGGAAGGTGAAGGAAACAATAAATAAAACTCCCCGTTTTTTTAAACATCTTTTTAATCCATTAGTGGTGGTTGTGGTGGGGCCTGGTTGTTTTGGTTTTTGTACTGATTGGTTTTTACAAAATCCAACATTTAACAGGAATTTAATTGTAAAGTGTTGTTATTGGGCTGGATAGAAAACTTCCCATTAAGTTTCTGGAAAAACTAGAATTATTTATTATAGTACAATTGCATTATGTAAGCACCATCCGAGTGCTGGTTTTGGTCCTAAAATAATCCCTAGTAATCTATTTTCTGGTACTGTTTAATAAGGGCTCAGTTTCCAGATACCTATAAGACACATGCAATGAATATCCCACCTGTCTATAAAGAAGGGTTCCTGTATAGACCAAAGGCCAAAATGTTATTGCCAGCGAAGGTGATAATATTAGTCATGGGTAGCGATGCAGTCTCCTGATGCCTGGAGCTTTGGATAAAAATGAGCTATTGATGACTTTTGGACTAAAAAAAAAAAAAAAAAACCTTTCAACTTGTCCAGAATGCAATTATGTGAGCCTGTGGTAAGCGATGCCTGAATGAGATTAACAAGGGCCTCCTTGCTTCACATCACTAAAAAGGGGGAGAGGAAGGGGACGGCCAGGGTAACAACCATTGACAGTGTGATGGGAGATTCAGTTACTAACTAAAGGGAATTTCCAACAGGATAGTTTGTTTTTGTTTTTATTTTATTACATTAAAATCAAAGGTAATTGATTGATTCATGACATAAACCAGCTGGCACCAGGCATGACAATGTATTATTTGTATTCTGTTTATTCCACCTTGCAATTGCTATTTTAAAAAAAAATTGAAAATCTATGCTTCCCATGGTTTTAAGAGAAGTCAGAATATTTAGGAATAGAAATGGCCATCTACTACCTAAATGTTTAGAGCCAGTTAAATTAGTAAAAATAAAAAGAGAGTCCATATAACTGGAAAGCAAGTTAGTTTACCAAAACAATATTAATATACAGAGCATGGATCACCTTGAGTTAGCAGGAAAGCATTTTATACTGGCTGAACTTGACAGAAGCTGCTTTGTACCACTATAAATCCAGAGTAAATCCAGTGGACCTAGTGGAGTTATCCCAAATAACAGAGATCTGAATTTGAGGTAAAGAGCATCTCACTGTCAAATTGTAATAACTATGAAGTCCAAATGCTTTATAATTTCCTAATGGTATTATTGTCAATAAAATCTTTTGATACTTGAATGAATATTAAAGAATGTACTAGGCAGATGAGGTACGCATCTTAGGACAGAACATTGAGTTGTTTTGTGTTTGTTCTCATTCATTTGGTTGGTGTTTTTAACAAAGATGAATGAAAAATCTACTGCTGTAACTGATGTGTGGCAATCCATTCATTACATAATAAGATGCATGCATAAGGAGAAAAGACTTGAAACTATAGTATTAAAATCTGTAAAACTCAAAAAATAGTATTGCAATTTGATAAACTAGTTAGAAAAATTACCAGTATTGACACTGGCTATGTGCAGTAAACAGCAAAGGCAGGACCAGATTCTGATTTCATTTACACCAGTGTAAATAAGGATATCTCTTTTGAAATCAGTGGTTGTGATGTAACTCTTTGGGGTTTAGAGAGCATGGCCCCTTTTAAATCTTGGCCCTCACAAAGGAAGCAGCAGAGAACCTGCCTGAAGCCTGGGAAAGCCAGGGCGGCCGATCGGTGCCACCACAGAACAGAAGCCAGAAGGAGCGCTGTGCCAGGGAGGAATCGCCCAAGAAGGACAGGCCGGAGGTGGACTCAGTATCATGGCTGCCCAGAGCTGCACGGGGCTGTGAGTACTGGGGCTTGTGACTCTGCACTGGGAATAAGGAGGGAGGTTGCTAGATAGTTAAGTGGGGAGGTGGTCGTTCTGTGTGGCTTTGCAGAGAGCGGCAGAAGAGGGCACCAGAGGGGTTTATTGGGAAAAGTTCACTGGCGCCAAAGACGACCAGGAGCATCCAAGACTCACCACTGGACTGGAACTTTGCTCCCGAACTCTCTATGCAGACACATTGTGCGGTGTCTGCCCTTCCAGACCGCGCTACCGCTGGGCCTGTAGGGCCTTGGTTTGGATGCAACCCTGTTATACTGCTCCCCCTATATTTCCCCTTGTTTTTCTTCTCTCATCCCTCTGTAAATAAATATTTCCCTTTCTTATATCCACTGTACTTTTCCTGTGGGGGTGTGTGTGTTCACTCTGGGGGGTTTGGGACAGGTGCCCCTGGGGTGTAAGGGATTTCTCCTGCTGCATTCCTGCATGTCCCTTCTCTTGGCCAAAGCTGCCTGCAGAGCAGACTTCATCTTGGCCACGAGGGTGCTGAAGTTATAGTGAAAATTGCTGTGAGATAAAAGAGAGGCCAATAAACAGTAGGATATGAACTCTTTACCCGTTTTTCCACTGTTACTGGTTTGGAACGGGGTGTATGTTCTGTATGCATGTGCCTGTATGACTCTGATTCTCTTTGGCACAAAGGACCTTTTGCACCATTTACATAGGTAAAGCAGCCTTAAACTAGGGTTAAATCACACTTACACCCACTTTAAAATTGCTTTAAAGGGACGTTGGTGTAAATGAGAATTTGGTTCCTATGCGTGATTTTAAGTCTGATTGCCCTGAAGCATCTACATGTGAATTGTGTCCTGGAATGTGCCTACATGGCTCTAAAACCATGTATTACTAGAATGTTTTACATCCAGGTAGTGAATGTTTACTCTAGGCAAAAATCCATAAAAAAGCATAAAATACAGGAGCTAAGCACAAAGTCATAGCTGAAATATGCACAATATTTGAATCGCAAGGAGTGGTCAGTTTGATGGTTTTTTTCCTGCAACTGTGACTGTCTTTTTGCTCCAAGGCCCCCAGAACATTGATGCAAATAAATAATAAATAATTTGCAGGTGCAAATCTGAATGCTTGTGCCTGTAACTACCAGGCTGCAGGTGCACATCAGGTAGCTAGAGGGGTGTGGACTCAGATTTGTACCCATTGTTCAACCCTTTTGTAAATATATCCATCTAGAGCAGGCAAATATTCCTTTTATTAATGTTGTCTAATAGGATAGGGTTTTTTAATGTGGCCAGTCCCTTTCAGTTTTTGTGTGTCATGGGGCTGCTTGGAAAATCAATAACAATTGTCACATTACATAAAAAAAAGACATGCAAGTATCACACATCTCGTATGAATGGTACTGTGAGCTTGTAGAGTAGTCCCTAGATTTCCAGTGGGGGCAATGTTTTCCCCTTCTTACAGGTGAGGTAACTGAGCCACAGAGATGAGATTTAAGCACCCAACATCTCTTTGAGTATCCCAGCCTTTCATAAGTGTCCACTAATCATGGGTGTTTCATTTTGAGGTCAAACCGGTCCTGATTTTTAGACCTCCTATGTGCATGTAGCTTCCATCAACTTCAACTGGCGTGCACGCTCAGAAGTTCTGAAAATCTCTCAGGCAGGTGGGGATGTAATAAATGATAACCAATCAGGTGACACTGGGGAAAGGAAATCCTGAATTATTCCCAGATATTCTTTGTTGCTTTCTTTGAAGATGTAGAAGGTGGTGGGTTTTTGGGTTGTTTTTTTTTTGCGGGGGGAGGGGTAATTGAATGACATTTTGGTGAGAGGAGAGGGAAGTGGAAAGGGATTAATTATGATCCACTGAAACGCACTTCCAGACTTTTTGGGGTGGAAATTCTTGGTTAGCTGGATTCACAGAAAAGTCCCTTTTTCTATGATGTCATCTTGTTATGCACAACAGTCTTCTGAATCAAATCTCTTTAAAGGCTTAATTATTTCTGGGGACAATAACTTAAAAAAAATTGTTTATGCATTTTAGTTTTCCCAAATTTGTTTTCCAGGAACATATGCTGAACGTGACCTTTTGGAAATTTGAGAATAATGTGAGAGAGAGAAAAGGGTCTGCTATAGGACTGTAGCCTTGAGTCATGGGAAACAGAATTGGTCTTTGAAGAAGTTTTTTAGTGTGTTATCAGGAAACGTTGATTTTGATGCCTTTTAAGTTTGAATAATAACCAGTCTTCTTAGTCTCCTTTTTTCCAACAAAGTCACTGTTCTGAGTAGGTGGCAGATATAGCCTCAATCAGGAAGTTATTGCATTATTATCGTTTTTATTTATTATAGTTTTGACTCTTTTTTGAAATTAGACAACACTTTGTGTAGCATTGAGGGGTCTTCTTTCTAAGTTCTGATCAGGCCTAGCCCTGCTTAGTTATGACATCTAGCACGGTCACAAGCTGAGGCACCTTTACATCCATGAGCCTAGGGCAAAATTTTCAAAGACACCTAAGGGTATGAGTGCGCTGCATTGTAAATCTAGGTCCAGGGCTTGTAGATTCACTGTTTCCAGGCCCACACTTGAGCGTCCGTGTTGGATTGTAAACCTGGATTTGTGTACATGGTGCAAATAAACAAATTACCCTAGAAAATACCTTATGCCTGTCGCACTAATTTCTCTTCCAATGATGTGAAGCCCTAGAATCTACCACTGGTTGGCAAAGAATCAAGTGTTTTAAGATTGGTGACTGGAAGAAGCTGAGTCAGACTCAGGACTCCAGGCTCACGGTCTCGAGTTGATTGTACTATAGACTAACATCTTTTCTTTGGAAATGTATACATCTATTTTGTATCCTTTTCTTTTTGGTTTGATGTTTAAAGAGTCTCAAACCTGGCAAATTTTGTCATAACTGACAAGTACTGCTTTGTTGTTGGGAGTTTTGTGCAGTGCCTAGCACAATTGGGCTATGCCCAAGGACCTGAAGCTACTGGGCTCTCCTGCAATTCAAATAATAAAAAACTAATGTTCATCATTAATATTTCATCCAAACACAGAATTGCCTCCAGGGTGTGCTGTTATGCATGAGTCTAGTGAGAGGATCTGAGTGTGGGAAATCCTAACTGGGCATTTTGTGGCATGCCAATTGTACCACAAAATCTTATTTTTGTTTAGAGGGAGCAGGAGAACTAAACATCTTTTATTTCAGATACATGCACACACAGACATTTTGCTAATGAAGCACATCTGATGCTGTATGAAGGTTACTTCCAGCTACTTCAAAAGCAAGAAAGATTTTTAGCATTAAATATCCATAAGTAAGAAGACCTTGTTGACATTTGGCAGATTCATAGTCAGCTAGTGATATCTTTCAAAACAAATTAGTCACAAAGGATGTTTAAAATTGCAGTGTCTCTGGAATTAAAAATCTCCCTTTCCTGAGTGGCTTTGCTAGAGTAAAATGTATAGTTTTAAGACTTAGGAGTGACTCAATTTGGGCATTATTGAAACCCGATGATTGAACAAAGCAGTCTTTCCTAATAAGCACATTGTTCCCCAGGTACAGAAGAGGATTTGCAATTTTTTTTCTTAATGAAAATGGAATAGCAAGGAAGTACATTTCATAGACCCATTTCAGAAGTGCTAATGCAAAAGGTACAGTGATAATAAAAGCATAGTTTCTCCTGCAGATAAAGGAGAGTTGCTAAACATGTAATGTCTGACAATGGTCACTTTTTTCCCCTCACATTGTAACAAACTTTCTAGAATCTTTATTTTGAAATTATTTGACATTTAAACATGGAAATTTTATTAATGTATTTAAAGGTCAGTGGGGAAAGCATAGGAGATATAGTACTGTCATCTTATGATGAAGCTGGTACACAGAAGGCACATCTATCATCCACAAAGAAGAAACCATACACCATATTTTGTTCCCTTCTAGAAAAGCCGGCAGGACAGCTGAAGATATCTGGGAAATTATTTGTCCAAACCCACGAAGTTTCCTAGGTAGAATGCCATCTAGGATGTGGGATTCTACTCTCCCCTAGGTTGTGCTTCAGAAAGTCTTTGAACTCTTACAGGCTTGGAGTCTTGTGGACCTAGCAAAGACCACTCCTCTCTGGAGGAAATAGGACATTGTGTTGAGTCATGTGGAAGAGCAGTTATGTGGGCACTGGGATACATGGAAGTGGACTCAGGAGGTGTCTGAACACCTTTGTTGAAACAATCTTACCCAAAGATGAGAGACATACCCCAGGACTTGACTGTAGAGGTGTAGAATGATAAATGAGTGGCACTTTGGCTGTGGCTCTCCTAAACTCTGTGTGCAGTCAACTCCACAAGTTCCACAGTCCTTGAAGAACTGTCCTTGAAGTAATGAAGTAGTCGTTGAAGTCTTTAGTTTGGTTCCCCAGACTTCCCATACCACTGAGCCTTCCTCTGCTGTTCATTCATTATCCTTGGGAAATATTTCTTACCATCTGAAAAATTTTCCACAAAGACTAAGTTTAAAAGTAGAGTCTAATGCTTCCCTAGATCAGGGGTGGGCAAACTTTTTGGCCCAAGGGCCACATCTGGATATGGAAACTGAAGTGTGGGAGGGTGCGTGGGCCCTGGGGTGGGGCCAGAAATTAGGAGTTTAGGAAGGGGCAGGGGGTTGGGGTGCAAGGGGGTGTGTGCTCTGGGGTGGGGCTGGGAATGAGGGGTTGGGGGTGCAGGATGGTACTCTGGGCTGGGACCAGTGGGCTCGGAGAACAGGAGGGAGATTAGCGCAGGGGATTGGGGCACAGGAGGGGGTCGAGGTGCAGGTTCCTGGCAGCACTTACCTCAAGCAGCTCCCCGAAGCAGTGGCATGTCCCTCCTACGGCTCCTATGCATAGGGGCAGCCAGGGAGGTCTGCACGCTGCCCTGTCTGCAGGGGCTGTCCCTGCAGTTACCATCAGCTGCAGTTCCTGGCCAATGGAAGCTGTGTGGGGGCGGTGCTTGGGACAGGGGCAGCATGTGGAGCCCCTGGCTACCCCTACCCATAAGAACTGGAGGAGGGACGTGCCGCTGCTTCTGTGAGCTATGCGGAGCCACAACATGGATCAGGGCAATCCCTGGACCCCGCTCAAGGGCCGGATTAAAACGTCTGAAGGGCCAGATGTGACCCCTGGGCCAGAGTTTGCCCACCCCTGCCGTAGATCATGTATTATATACCATATGACATTACAAAAGTGTTCCCTGAAAGATAGTCTGAAGCTACAATAAAATATTAACGTGTGGGTTCCCATTATCTGCAAAACCTAAAGATTGTGTTATATTTAGAATTTTGTACATTTATTCATAATAGAGCTCCACTTTAACTTGGGGAAAATTGGTTTCATTTTCTCTCCCTTACATTAATAGCTATTAGTGTTGAAAATAAGGCTTTATACATATCATTAAAGTACACTTAAGTAACTTGCAATTGACAATTAACTCAGCATGGTAATACATTATCATAACATTTTCTCCTGATAGGTTTGTCTTTTAAAAGACACAAGAAAAGACAAAGGACATCTTTGTAAGACCTGCATTAAAGCTATTCTTGTTTTAATTGTTCATATCATATACGTTATCTTAGTAAAAAATATATACATGTAATGGAAAACCATGCAAAACATTTTTTTGAGTATTTGACAATATATGATTCTGATAAGACATTGTGCATGTGTGTTATAGATCATTTATATGTACGTGCAGTGGGGAAGAGTGAGAGATATCAACTAAAAAGATCAAATCTGGATTTCAAGAACCCTCAAAGTTCAGGGTTATGTAGCGCTGAGATTTTTGAGTTAGTCTATTTTATTATAAGGCATTCTGAATAGTGGTAAACAGTGCCATCTTTTAACTGGATTTCAGAGTAATATAATGTACACTTTCTCTGGAAAGACCAGGGTAAAATGTAGTAGTCTGAAATTTAAACCACTATTTGGCAAGCCTTATATTAAAAGGTAAGAAAAAGAGTTAAAATTCAGAGTGCTTGCTCTCTCTGCATAGTGACCAATGAATGCCTGCTTGCAAAGCTTAGTTTAAACGTTACTATGACAATAGCCACACTGATGGAATTCTTATGTAGCCAATGGGCATTGACCTTATCCCATCAAAAAAGGTAAGAAGCGATGTGGGCAACACTGGCTTTGTAAAATTGGACACTTTTTTTCCTTTATCTAGGACATTTCACCTGTTACCATATACTGAGTCATAGAATACAGTAGCTATGTTTTTTCAGGGCAGCTAGATGTACCACAGACAACTGTAGTCTGCATGAATGTTGTTCTAATGCTTCAGAAGCAAAAAAAATACCAGTGCCAAACAACATAAAATCCCATCAGCTCTATGCCCCGTATTTTTTATTTTAACCTTGTTCTCAAAAGTATTAGTTTGATAATCTAGAGATTAGAGGTCAATAGTCTGGCGATTGAGGTATATGCGTCTATTTAGAGCACTTTTACCATATTTAAGTCTGCAGAACCTAAAGAATTTGCAGAAATTTTTGCAGAAATCCACAATAGCATGGTATTTTACAAAGTTCAGTGCTTCCCAGCCCATTTCTTCCCCTCTCTCAATCACAGCTTGAAAATTCCTTAATAATAACCTTATCCAAACCATGAATATGAAAGTCAAATAAATCCAAAGGAGATTTATCATCCTCTGATTCTGCTTTACTCTTCTGATTAATGATATTGATTCCTCTAGAAACAAATCAAAAATTCATGTAAAGGTTCTGATGGGTTTTTGTATTCAGTAAACTTAGCATATTGAATGAGCATAAAACAATTATGAGTCTTATTATCAAAATTAGCTGTGGCAAATTTACCAGAAAGAAACTGTTGCTATTTAACTGCCTAATTATGTCTCGCTATTCTTTGCGACCAAAAGATGTAATGAAAATAATTTGATCTACTCATGCTGCATAGAGAATTTTCTGGGAGCAGCGGAATATTATAACCGAAGTCAAAAATAGGTTTTCCTGACCTTATGTTTCAGAATAGCAGAGGTCAAGGGCTTCAAAGAACTTTTACATGGAGTGAAGTTGAACTGTGATGGGAAGAATATGAAACAATGCTCTGTTCTAATCAATGCTTTATGAAACCCTGTCTGTAGGCAAAAGCTCATTGAACAGGGCTTTGCCAAATGGTTCATACTATATAAATAAAACTGTAAAGCCCTGGGAAGGTCTGTGGAGTGTTTTTGGCCTGTTTGACAAAGAGGCAGATGACTGAGTTTTCATTAATCATGCCTATTGTTTAACTATTTCCCAGGACTCTGACTCAGTCAAAGTGACTTAAAGGTATGTTTATGCTGCAGCTGGAGGTATGACTGCAGGTTGGGTACACGGATGCTTCAATATGGGCTAGCAACGTCCGTATGTAACCAAAGGCCTTTACATTTCATACTGAATCCTATGCCACTGTATCTTGGCTGCTATTTTTAGTGGCCCTTAATCACTAGTCTCCAATGGAGTGCAGTTGTATTTTAACGTTGGTAAGCTTTTCGTTTTAGTTCTGACAGTTAATCCAACCCAGAGCTTCATTAAATGATGAGCACATATGCCCCAGGGGTAGTCTACTGGTCTCTCTTGTGTTAGAATCCAAACTTCAGTATTTAAAGGTGCTCAGTTTTGATTCTTGGATGCCAATATCCATCTACTGTGGCTGAGTATCATGCTATCATAAGTGAGTGGGGCCCTAACCTCCAGGAAAAGGTACAGTATTTAGCAGTGAACAATTTAGATGATAATCATATGTAGCCTTGTGAATCTCGTCTCTTTTAAGAAACTTGTTTTTGATATTACTAAAGCACCAGCAGCATCATTTAGGTCCTGACCCAAAGCCCACAGGTCAGTGCAAGGATGGCCATTGACTTCAGTGGGCTTTGGACCAGCCTTCTTCTGTTTCAAGAATAAACCTAAAAGGTAGAAGAAAAGCAGATGCAAACATCATGAGTTTCCAGCTACCAACAAGGCAGGTTGTAAAGTTGTAGCAGGTTATTTAGATCAGAGGTTCTCTGACTTTTTTCATAGTGTAAATTCTATTTGACTACAAAGGCTGTCTCATGAACTATCTCCCCACTCGTTCACAAGAGCTCTTCCTGTTCTGATTCTAAAATCCCTGTAGCAACTGCAGTAATTAATCTCTTCACTTGATTGTTTTAGTGCAATTTAGAAACTGGAAATAAGGAGGAGCCAGTTCCCATGAACCAGCGGCAAGTTCTCTGCAGACCGCTAGTGGTCCATAGACCACCATTCAAAAACCTTTGCCTTAGATTATACCAATGAATGTCCAGCTAGGTATGATATAGTACAGTATTAAAATATGTGAAGTATACAAATCAGAGAGCCCCTGTGAAATAGAAGCACCATGGTAAACGGTGTCAGATAGCTGCTTGCAGACTCTTACTAAGATCCTCCTAACTGTGGAAACAGATCTCTTGCCCACTACCCTTGCTCCTGTCCACTTCCTTATTGCTTGTGTTCTCTGGAAAATGTTTTCACTGTTGTTTCATTATTTAATGCATCCTAATTTTAACTACAATACTATTGTGCATTAAACATAAGTAGTCCAGTCCCAAGCCATGGCAGCACATATCACCTGATGAGGCTTGCTTTATAATTTATATCCTAAAAGAGATCAGGAAAGTGTGTTCTTTCTCCAACCTGTAATAAGGGATAAATCACATCTACCTCAGTGTGCAACATTATGGGACTATTTGCTGTTGGGACAACAAAGTGTGTGTAGCAAATAGTACTTCTGAATGAATGACTGGATGAGCAGTCCCCTCTGTAGAGATGATGGTCAAACGTCGAAAGGTTAGGAGGTTTGCATCAGATGATTATTTATTTGTTTACTTACTCTGGCAATACCCAAAAGAACCCAAAAGTTCAGGTGCTTTATATGTTCAGGTTTTTATACTGTGTCCATGGCTGTGGTGTCTGAGCACCTTATCCAAATCCTTTGCGTCTGCAAAATTGCAGAGAATATCTCATGAGACGAGGGGTTTTGTAGGAGCTTTCTAGGTTCTAGTGGGCACTTCTGTTCTGACTGGAGCAGACAGGGGTGTAAATGCAAAATAAATGCACGTGTGTAAATTAAACATTGGGTTGTGTGAGATTCAGGATGCTACTAAATTTCACAGGCTTCTCCCTGGTGCCCCCCTGGTGTTTATCTCTCTCGCTATAGGTGTGACATGCTCTGCCATGTGATGCAGTAGTCTTCCAAATTAATGTGATGTGTTGTAGCATTTCTTTGAATGAAGGGACTTCGTTTTCCTTTCATACCTTGTGGAAACTCTTAACAGTCACCTAGCATCACATTCAGTACGCAGCAATGATTTGCAAATTATCAAGAGGAACCATGTCCTTTATTAAAGTCTATTATGTTACATGAGAAATGTAAAACTCTTGTCCTACTGAAAGATTACAATAGGTGTTGGAATAAAAGACTAAATAACACAATGGTAATTCAAGCAATCTGTCAAAGACAGGTTATGGCTTGTGGTATTTGCACATAACTGACTTACAGAGGAAAACACGACTCACTGCCCAGACACTAACTTTTCCTTTCCAAACTGCTGCCATGATGCCACTCATTCCATCATGTACTGAGCTATGCTACAACGCCTTTCCTTCTTTCCTTATTCCTATGGTCCCTGGTATGTGAAGATCTTGGGGGGCTGGTATTTTATTCATACAGGGTCAGCCATCCATTGAGAACTCCTGGTCAAAACTTCAGGCAACACAGAGTAAGCCTTGCTTAGCTTACTGTGCACTCATTAATTGAGAGCACTCTGTTGTTTTCTGAGCTGTTGACTGCAGTGTCCATCTTCCACGAAGTCCTCTTGCTACAGCTTTGGAGCCCCCTTCTGGAATTTGCACCACACACAATGGGAACTTAATCCTGTACTCCCTGAAGCTCCCCCATAGGAGCTGGGAGGCTGTAGGGAATGCAGGATTGTGTCTGCTGCAGTGTTAGTGTAAGTGCCTCCGCACAAAGCCTCAACCAGGAAAATGAAGGCTGTTTACATAAGCAGCTGTGAATGTCGCATTCAGTTGGGAAGAAGCTGCATTTATTTTTCCTTTTTGATTCTGAATGGGGCAATGCCTGCAATGCTCCAATTCATGAACAGGCATTTACTGGATACATATAGCCACTCTGCGTAACCAGCACTTACAAGGCAAAACAGTAACTAAGAAAATACTGTCCCAGCATATGTTCCCTCTGTGATGGTGGTGTCTTCTGTTGTAGGAGTAAAATGCACTCACGTGCCAAGAACTTTTCTTTTCTGAGGCTGATTGTTGACGTTGGTTTTTGCTGTATGCCTTTTTGAAGTATACTGTGAGCCCTGAGAGTCTGGTGTTGGGGGTGTGCATGTGTGTAACGTGGGTATATATGAAACAGCATCATTAATCTCAGATTGTGATTGACATCAAACAAAAGGGCCAAAACTCCCTTTGTTCTCGAGCACAAAGGGTATTTGTTTGCTCAGGGTACGTGAAAGGCCCCATGAAGTCCAACTGAAGATCTTTAATGAATTTGGCAGTCTCCAAGCTGTCTGTCCTACAGAGTAATCCTAACGACAGAATCATCACACAGCATTTAACAGAATGTGACAGAAGAATCTCTGTTTGAGACAGGCTGTGGGGAGCGAAGGGAGGGAGAAGGTATTCAGCTATTATACCACAGAGCAGGCCCTTAAGGTCATTCCTTTCTCACATGGTCACCGGGTGCACTTATGTGTCTAACCTGGAAAATCTGTGCTTTCAGGCACAGATTCTTAACCCTTCTACACACTAGTGTAGAATCCCTATTTAAGGTAGGAGGGATTGATGCCCTGTGATTTGGTTGGATTGGGAGTTTAGACTCTTGCAGCTTTCTTGTTTATGGTTTGTAGCAATGTTATTTGTATGCTTGATTCTGTAGAAGTCAAAATTAAGATGAGGTCTCTTCCCTGTGGGTATTTAGAATCTCATTGAAACAGACATTACAGAGATGTAACGGGCTTAGACACCAACTCATAATGGAAGAATGGTGGGGAGAGGGCTACAACTCAAGGAAAGAGTCTTCTTTAGGCGGCAGCTCATTTAACGTAACCAATATTTGAGCTGTGGTGTTACACTGACTTAGGGGTTTTTTTAAATTTACTTACTAACATTTTGTATAAGTTGAGCAGAATTCTTGGCAGTACAGACGTTAAAAGCAAGTGTGTCCGATATACAAGGGAATACCATGGAGATGGGGCATTGGGTGGTGACAAGTGACAGCAGTAAGTAAACCATATACATTATATCAATGGTGTTTGTATCAGTATGTCTGTTATTTTGGAATGATTAAGATGGATGTGACAATGGGGAGTCACCAAGTACAGATTAGTGGCAGAATGTTATCTGAATGAGATGCACATTTCGGAGAGGTTATTCTCAGTCCTGATTAGAGAGAGAGAGAGAGAGAGAGACTGAACAACTCATATAACTTTTCCGTGCCACAGCTTCTCCTTCAGTGAAATGGAGAGAATCATATTTACCAGCCCAGAGGGGCATGTTGCAAGGCTTAATTACTTAATTTTTGTAAAGCATTTCGAGATCTTCAGATGAAATGTGCTACTTGATTGCAGAGAGAAGAAGAAGAAAGTGTTCCTTGGGCATTGTAATGATTTTAGCTTCATGATACGAGTCAAATCTTCTCCCTGATGCTGAACGTGAATGCATTCATACTTCAAATGTCAGACACTGCAGATGCTCCCGTAAGGCTGAGCAATACCTGCTGGTCCATTTGATACTAAGCCAATTGCCAGACAAAACCACAGTGAGCCATTATAGTGTCAGGACTCATATTTGGGATTTGGACCTACTGACACTTATAATGCCACAGTAACATTTCTGGAAATTGATACTCAGCCCCTTGTCAGAGTCCTCTGCCTGGCATCACTAGATGAAATAATTGCTCATTTTATCTTCTGGTTGTAAAGAGCATTCTAGGATCTAAAATATCCAGCCCTGTTTACCATACCCTCCTTATCAAGTCAGATGTCAGAAATCAGGTGACTCTATGCTTCTCTGACAAGAGCTAGGATGTTAAGGAGTGAAGGCTATAACAAAACTGGCTCAAGGTTTTATAAAATGCATCTGGGAACTTTAGGCTCTAAACGAGCCATAAAATTCATCCCTTGAGGTGGAAGTGGGGTTTCTGCAATGTTGGATCAGAAGTGAAAAATGCCATTTTGGAATGCTTATCTTTCCTAATTGTTTCTATAAGACATTCTGTGCAGATTTGCCTTTCTGAGGATGCTATAAAACTAATAATGATTTCCCTAAAACTATTGAACAAATCGCAGGAGTATATTTCAACACCACCAGCAAAAAGAAGCATTTCTGGTCTTCATGTGAGCCACTTCAGCCAATTAGCAAGAAATTTAATTTGCATTAATCAGCACAAGGTCAGCAAGAAATTCACTTAGTGTGGATTTTCACATATAACAATTTATGGGGGGCTGTCCCTGCAGAGTGCTGAAGTGGAATTGAAGATGCTGAGCAGCTTTCAGGATTGGGCTCTTAAAGGAGACAAGAAAAGTGGCGAGGCAGGATTAGGAAATGTTTAAGGCACAAATCAGTATGGTATAGTTACAAATCACTTAAGGCATTTATATATTAAATTAAGAGATTTTTAACAGAACCCTTGCCTTTTCCGTGTTAAGACCTTGCAGGTGGTGGTTTCTCTGCAGCAGATGGTAACATTGCTAACACCTAAGGGCTCTGTCCAGCTGAACATATATGCTGTTTTCTGCAATGTAGAGGCCCCAGAAGGTTGCAGATAGTGACTACGCAGTGGATTAACTGATTCAAGAGCTTAACTATGCAGCTGGCAAGTACATCCCTTCCTCCAGATCCACAGCAGTGTCTTGCACATCTTTGGGGTGGAAGGAGCTTGTGTAAATGACTAGTTTCCTCCTGTATACTCTGTGTTTAGATTTGATTTTTTTTCTTTTTCTGACATCATGGATTTTTACTCCAGAGCAACACCCCTTCTATAGGTCTAGGTCTTTTTCTGGAGCTTCTCACAATTGTACCTGCCCACAAGGACTGTATGTGCCCTATGGAAAATGGGAGAGATAAAGGAATATTCTATGGTCCTTGGGTGAGCTGGCAGAATTCCTGGGGAGGGTGTATGACATTTCTTCATGTCCCTGACTGAACTGCATTTCAGAGGCGTTGGCCCTGGAGATGTGCAGCCTGAAGCATGTGTTCTCCTTACCAGAGAACTAACAACCTCTTCCTCTCCTCAAGACCTTTGCAGACGTGCTAAGTTATTTCCTTATATCATACTAATGAGCCTGGTAGCCTTGGAAGGGGGCGAAACTTTGAGCAAAACTACATGGCCAGTTTCTAGAAGGAGTGGCCATACAGTCTGCAAGGCCCTCCAAAGTCTCCACAGCTATAGCACCACAAGGAGACAAATCCCTGGGGCAGGATAAAGTCTCTAAGTGCTGGACAGTGCTGAAGGCCCTTGGCATCAGATAACACCAGTTAGAGATGAGAACACGCAGCACCTCGTAGAATCAAGATCAGTTTGTTTATGATTTGAGGCCAAATCTTCAGCTGGTGTATTTGGGCTTAACTCCATTGTTGTCAATGGAACAACACCAATTTACACATGCTCAAGGGCTTGGCCCCTTCGTGTCTTGAAAATATTTTCCCTTGTTTGTTATATATAAAAATTAAACGACACACGTTCATCTTTGAATGATATGTCAGAGCTTATAGTAGCATGTTTGACATTGGGATCTTTGTGGTTTAAAAACCTGTGCTCTGATAGATCAGAGAACATTAGCACAACAAAATCTAAATTTGGCCAAGAATTTCAACAGTGATTAGTGATTTTAAATGTCTCCATTTTTGGGTGCCCAACTTTAGACACCTTAAAAGGGGATGATATTTTCAAAACATGCTGAGCATCTAATACCTGAAAATCCAGTCTCTTTAATATGACTCAGGTTGAGCACCAAAAAATATGGAGGCATTCAAAATCATTAGCCACTTTTGAAAATGCTAGCCAAATTTTGGTTTGGGCAAAAATATTAACTATATGATATCAGGAGAGAGGAACTTGAAATCAAACTGAAGATTTATATACCAGGCAATTTTTTTATTTAATCACTCCTAATGCTTTAAAAAAATATGTACAGCATTTAAAGAATTGCAAAAGTGAATGATTATTATTTTATAGCATGTAGTGGAATTAATTAGTCAAAGATGAAAGCTACTGAAACAAGTGTTTATAGTTGCTTGATTATGAAATACTTAGTTTTTTTGTAGTTTTTGTTTTATGGTAATTGTGTATAGAAATTGATAATTTTCCTTTTCTTTTAGTCTTTCAGTGCATGTATAGTATGTAATATACTGTGTGTCTAAATACTTTCATCTTTTTCCTTCAAAGTCTTATATCCTAGAATTATAGCAGTCATTTATTCCAGAGTCCTCAGCTACCCATCAGCTTCCCCAAGTCAGTAGGAATTTGCCTTCAGTCTTTTTAGTTTGTATGTAGATCTCTGGAGCTAACATGTCATTTGCTTCCATCACGTTGTTCACTTTGCTTGTGCTTTATATCCCTTCCCCCACCCTTACCTATTCATATTGTAAGCTCTTCAGGGCATGGACTGTCTACTACTCTGCGCAGTGCCTAATGCCCTGGGGCTTCATTCTAGGCACTACCATAGTAAGAGAGAGAGAGAGAGAGAGAGAGTGATCATTCCAGATTACAGGAACAACAGAAGAGTAGAATGTATTATTGTTTTATTTCTAATTTCAATCTAAATTGATGAGAAATCATAAAACTCTCATACATATTATTGCCTGCAGGCATGCCATCCATTCCACCAAGTATACAGTATTTACATTAATCTGAGTAAATGTATACCTGAATGTGAATAGAGACATATGTAAGTACACTGATCACGCAATGTCATATGGTTTACAGTATTGTACATGGCGGAGCCAAAAGTGCCGACATAAGAGCTGCAGCCAGCTAAAAATAAAGACACCCTAGTTTAGGCTATGCAGTGTTCTATTTATATCAAAGATAGTTTGGTTTATTTTCTATTTTAAGTCACAGACTGTAACTGGAAATTGTCATCTCTCAGATGCATCTGTTTGTCCCAGCTATTTCTCTCTGTGCCTTTGATCTGCTTTTTTCTACCTTTTTTTTTTTTTTTAATCTGCTGGTTGGATGCTGTTATGATATGTAGACCCTTCCAAATAAATTATTTACTTTGCAGAGGGGGGCATGTCTGAAATCACAACATAGCCGGTCATTATCTGTTTCAAGTCAAGAATTTTCTTTAAAATGTGTTGATTTATCATGTTCAAAATGGTGATTTGCCACGACTTCACCTTATTTTTTTAAACTGATGCAAAAGGAGTACTGAAGCACATGATTTAAGAAACCTTTTTTTAGTTCCTTCTGGCGCCTCTGTCCTCCAGCTGCTGAGATGCACTGCATCAGCTCTGTCGAATGGGAGAATGCTGCTTCTCACAAACAGAGAGGAAGAGCTGCAGCAGGACCACTGGCACCAGCTGTGGTAGGAAACTTAAAACAAATCATCTTCTCCTTTTGCCTTAATTATTCTTATCATTTGCACGGCACTTTACATCTCCCAAGTGCTTTACGTACATTATTTAATCTTCACCACACCCCATGTGAAGCTCATACACATACAGTAAGGCTAGCAAAAATTTCTTATATCACCCAGTCTGACCTGCATTTTGCAGGTCATTAAATATTGTCACTTCCATTTTTTAGAAAAAAAAAAAGTAGACAGAGAAGCTAAAACTCTTGCCCAAGGCCCTAAAAAGTTAATGCCAAATCTGAGACTGGGAAGTTCCATTCCTCCATCCTGTGTTTTTACACTAGAGGACTATGGTCGTCTTTCCCTTTGCTTCATTTTTACCACAGGAGTTTGAAAATATGCCTCCTTCAACTGGAGTGTTTCATCTTAGCATAAAGATGGCAACGCTAGCAACTGCAGGCATGTATAGTTTGCAAATGAACCAGAATCTTTTCTATCTCTTGTGCATGCTCCGTTACTTTTAGGGTGGAGTTCCATGGACTTATGAGATGAGCTTATGTCCTACAAGTTCTGTAAAAGGAATATGGTTTAGATGTTTTCATCATGAAGTTGTATCCAGAAACGCCTTGGTCAGGAAGTATGTCTTTGTATTGCAATGTTCTGATTGTGTCCTGTAGGATTGAAGAAAGGTATCAACTTGTGGGCATGTGCATAATAGAATAGTGATTGCCTTGGATTACAATATCGGAAAATATTGCCCTAGGATAAAAGTAACTTCTGAGGTTGGGATATTAGGTTTTAATTGGAAAGCAATTTTTTCTGTTGTCCCCAAGAAAAAAAATTGGATTATTAATATTTATTATCTGTATGCAGCAGTACAAAGAGACCTCAGCTGAAATCAGGGCCCCATTCTGCTGAGAAACATACAGGAAGAGACAATCCATGTGCCATAGAGCTTCCAACCGAAATGGACTGTATAAACAAAATGTAGGAGGGGAAACTGAGGCATTGAGAGGCAAATTGATTTGCCCAAGGCTGCGCACAGGTCAGTTGCAGAGCCAGGAATAGAAGGCAGGTCTCATGACTTCCAGCTCGATGTTGCCTCCCATCGTTCATGATTTGGAATTTTTTTTAAAAATATTGACACATAAAGACTTCCCAAAGAAAACATTGTGGTTCCTCTCCCAGTGAGGACATCCAGAAAAATCCCACTGAGTTCAGTGCTAGCAGAATCAGTCCCTCTGCTCCGAAGTACAGTGGTGCAAAGAGCAGGTTTTCAGTTTTCTGGCAGTCCCAATAAATTAGGGCAAAAAATAGCTTAAAGTGAACTCAAAACAAAAAAAATTCCAAAGACATTTTGGCAAACCAAAAAGCTGGAGAGAGGAAAAAAAAATTTTTTTTGCATCAAATGAAACCTTTCATTTCGATTTTGAATTGAAAAAAAAAAATTCCCCTCCAAACTGAAATGCTTTTTTTTTAACCAAAACAACTTGGCAAAATTTCTGCAATGTTTTACTCACCCCAAATCTTCATTTTGTTTTTATGCCAAAAATGTTCAGCCAGCTCTACTCTGAAGTTCTTATTGGCACAAAGACTTCAGGCCGTTGGCGTGGCTCCCATCAGTGGGAGACTTCAGAGGAAGCAGCTGGCTGCTCTTGATGGTGGTAGAACCCGGGTGAACAATCCAACTGCTCTCCCCAGAGAGATGCCAGAAAGGACAGCCATGTTACTCTTTTTTGAGTGGGATGTTGATTACCTGCTGCCTGAAACCTTGCGTCATCACTTCAACTAGTGCAAAATGGGTGTAAAATGTTGTCACATCAGAATTGTAGCTCTTTACAGTATCATTGTGTTCATTTTGCACACAAGTAAATGACAACACAAGACAGGGCACAATCTGCCTTGGTTGGAGTTGAAGGTTCCTCTTATGGGATGGTGTTAGATAGTGTTCTGTCTATCTTAGGCACTGATATGGCTTATTCTATTATTATAGTAGCTGAGGACTTCACAACCGTTAATGCCCTACCTTATAACACCTTGTTGAGGTAGGGCAGTGCTCTTATTATCCTCAATGTTGCATATGGGAAACTGAGGCACAGAGAAGCTAAGTGACTTGCTCAGGACCACAGGGAAAATTGTGGTGGAACAGGGACTTGAATCCTGGTGTCCTAAATCCTAGGCTGATGTTCTAGCCACTAGACCATTTTTCCTCTATATGCAATCAGATATAGACTAGTGACTTCCACATGCTATTTTGCCACTTTGTAGGGAAGTAGCACAGTTTGTTTTGGACATATGATAATTCTGTTGTTTTCTTAAGCAATCTGAATGATTAAAAATAATCCAAGGGGAAGTTACAGAATATAGGTCAGTCCCTCAGCTGGTATGAATCGTCCTTGCTCCATTGACTTTATGCTGGTTGCCATGAAGCCTTTGCAAGTAATTAACATTGCCACAGTATTCAGTTTATGCAGCACAGTATAATTAGTATGGGAAATGCTTACATAATTTCTAGGATTCCTGTAGTTGCATTAAATAAAGGAGTTGCAAAGCTTTTAATGGCTACCACTGCATATATTTTGTGTATAAGAATCTACAGTATATATGTAGAAGTTGCATATGTGTGATTTGATGTGTCCATTAATGGCTATTAGCCAGGATGGGTAACGAATGGTGTCCCTAGCCTCTGTTTGTCAGAGGGTGGAGATGGATGGCAGGAGAGAGATCATTACCTGTTAGGTTCCCTCCCTCTGGGACACCTCGCATTGGTCACTGTTGGTAGACAGGATGCTGGGCTGGATGGACCTTTGGTCTGACCCAGTATGGCCATTCTTATGTTCTTATAATGTTAGTGTTAAGTGTTGTATTTACCTTAAATTCTATACTTGGGATTTCATCCTGACAGAAACCAAATAGCCCAGTGCATCTGGTTTATCTTCCCTTAAGCCATATTATTTTAAAGGCACTCCTGTTTAATATGTCCTGCAATGGAAAGGTAACAGGCATCACAATTCCACTCATCCTCAGCAGCTGTGATCCCACTGCAGATGTTGCTGTGTCAGTCATTTCATTTTGTATGATAGAAAAGTGGGTTGTTTTTGTCTTTTAGTGTTACCACTTAGTGGTTTTTGCTTTGCTTTCTTTACACTGTGGATGAGTCCTTTCAAAATCCTTAGACTTCATTTTCCATAACTGCTACTTCTCCTTCCATGTAGGAGCAGAACTGATCAAGGATTTCCCAGCACCATGTTCAGTCAGCTACCCAATGCAAGCTGTGTTGATTCCATAACTAGGCCCAAAGGACTCTGCAGAAGCCATTTTACTCAGTCCTGAAAAGAAACCATTGTACTTTCAGCTGGTAGTGTCTTAAGATGGTGATTCCTCCCATGTTTTTGGACAATTGTAGCAGTTTATCAGCCAGTGCCTGACGTTCACCATTCAGCTGTGCATTCTCTCACATACCCCAGAGCTTGTAGCACTCCAAACATCAGTCTTCTGAGTCTGAGGCTGATCTGGACCAACCCCAATCATCATGACAGGTTACAGTAGGCAAAAGTGATTTGGAGATAGAAAGCATTGGTGCACCAGTACAGAGCCCAGAACTTCACCTTCAGTGTGGGAGAGAATCTTAGGTGCCAGTGAATCTAAAGCACTAGTCACCACAGCCTGAAATGGCAGTACTGGAGCTAGTGTTTTAGGATTTAGTATTTGGGGTTTGAGCTGCAGGACTTGTCATGGTGGCATAACATTGTCCCAGCCAATTCTCATGACTGCTGCATGGATTTTCAGTAAAAGCTAAATGCCATGCCTTTTAGTGCACTTTGGAGTATGTACTTTTAACAATGAAAATGCACTATTTGTTTTGAAGTAGTGCCTAGAAGACTCGGTCATAAACAAGACCCAATTGTGCAAACACAGAACAAAAACGATGATCGCTGCCACGATGAGTTTACAATGTGTAAGGACTTTTCTACACAGCAAGCTACTGCCTGGCAAGCCAGAGTATGAATCTCTAGCACCCCAGCTTGTTGTGCAGTAACTTGTCCAGTAGACTAGCCCTACGTACAAATCTAAGGACAAATCTTTGCCCATCATAGTATCATGTTCTCCTTTCACTGAAGGTGAAAACCCACCATCATATTTCCTGGGTTGGTGATTGCTTCCCCAGGGCCCCCAATCTCCTCTTCCATCCACCAGTGAGACCAAACCTAACCAGTAACACCAAACTCAGTAAGGGAATCCTCCAACTGTGAAATTCTGTTCAGCTGCAAACGGGGATACACTAGTGAGTAGTTCATATAAGATACCGATGTGTGGTATAAAAAGGGGGACTCCCAGGAAAAATCATAAACCAAAACACACATGAATTTTGGGAAAGTTTGAGACTCAAATCTGTTTTTAGCTTAGTGTGCAAGGCATACATCGGGCCCTTCAAATAATTCTATATTTGAGGTCTGATTCTTATTTACCCCGATAGCTCTTCGTACCACTCTGGTAGCATAAAAGGGACTTCATGGATTTGGTGCCCACTTTAAGATCTATTTACACTGCCAGAGTGGTAAAAAGAGGCCATAGAGTGAATGAGCATCAGTCTCTTGGTGTTTTAGCAGGCTGCGGAGGGGAAAAACACTTATCTACATATCTGGTGAAGACCTTAAATACATGAGAGAGAGATGAGGTATAGTGGTTTCTCCAGCGATGCCATGAATGAGTCCAGACGTGAAAGTACACTTCATTTTGACCTCATTGGAGACTAGTGATTAAGAGCCACTGTTTCTATTGAAGTCAATAGCGAGGGACCCATTGACTGCAATGGGAATAGCTTTTGGCCCTAATTGCTTTACAGATGTGGCTCTGTGGTCTCTTTCACGGATTTCATCAACTTAGGAGTTTTCAGGGCTGTAAGCAATGAAATAGTTTGTAATGCAACCTCTAATGGCTGTGCAGAGATGTCTGTAAAAGCCGCACATCCACATAGTCACCGGTGCGGCTGAGCTAGGTCATGTGCTAAGTCTGCAGAGGAGTTGTGTCCAGCAGGAAATGGCAAAAGCAAACTGAAAACTCTCAAAAGGTCCCTAAACTCTCAAATCAACAATCCTCAGTTTCTCTGATCAGGGCTAGTAGGTCCTGTAAAGCCACTCAGCCTCGAACAGGGCGGGGAATGAGGGGGAGAGAGAGAAATCCTACTGTGAATCCAAAGCCCCAGAACGAGAGCCTTAGCAAAATCCCTTAAAGCACACAAGCCTATCCAGCCACAACCTCCGTGTGCTGCAATATTGATAATTCACAAGGCAAACAAAAGATGCATTTCATATTTTCATTTCACCAAACAGAGTAGAAAACTCATTAATTTTTTTTGAAGGGTGGGGAGGTTACTCTTTTTTTTTTATGGTAATTAGGAGAGCCAGCAATAGTGAACGCAAACAAGACCCCTATAGGCAGCAGAGTGCATTAATGTAAAATATGCCCAGACAACATAACTTGTCAGAGAGGATTATTTCTGCTTAGTGAATCTGCAGGGGCCCCTTTGCTCCACCACTCAGCGTCTGACTAGAGAGAGAAAGAGTAGCCATTAGTGAGTAGCAACTGTGGCATTGATGTTTGAGCGCACTTCTGAACTGGCTTTTGTTGAGAATATCAGTGCAGAAAGCATGCGCTGTCCCAAATCTGCTGTTACTATGAGAAATGAGGAGCTGCTTTTAAGGTATGTTGTCTCCTTCTGTTTAATGTGTGCTTTCTAGTTGTCTGGGCCCGCTGTGACTATAATCATGCTCTGTATTAAGTAGTTTCCCTATTTAAATTAAAAAAAAAAAAGACAGGGCCATCGCTGTGTGCAAGCAGCATTTCCACTACCTACAATTGCATTTAATGTGTCTGATGACCGATGTATTAAGAAAAGCAGGCAGCAAATATAAAAACAGCTGAAAGCTGGTTCTTCTTTTATCATCTCCTTTGCAATATTTCTGCCTGATTTATTATTATGCATTGGGTATGGAATAAACATGGAAAGAGACTCCATATTAGAGCTAGTGCCCTAAGTACCACTTTTAATTTTCAGTTAGTCTACATAAATAATCATGAATGCTCTACCTCATCCGGATCACTTGAAGCTGTTCAAAAAATGTCTGTATATACATGTACTTATGTGTGTGTATTCTTAACGTACCATAGTGTAGCGGAGAGCAAGAGGCGGCTACCTTTTTTTAGAGGGAGAGAGACAGAATTATGCTAGAATTGGCAGCCTGCTTTGAAAAATGTAGTCTTTTGTTTATTTGCTAGCAGACATTGTAGCACTGAATGCATCTTTTGGTCTGACAATGGGACAGCTGAACAATGGAGCTGTCAAACTAGCTTAATGCATGTCTGGAGCTGGTTTTTTTTTTTTTCTCAGCCCATTTTTTTATTTTTTTATTTGTATAGACTGTATAGTACGAAGCGTTGTAGTATGACTTGTTTGTGGGGTTTTAAAATTTGATATCCACTGTTAATGAGGGGAGTTGCATCATGTAATTATGTCTGTTGCATTAAGTTGGAGATTTATTGCTATCTTCTCCTTTAACTGTAGAGAGAAAACTTACTGATTCTGAATGCTTACAAAACTGATGTCCATCTGGCAAATACAAGGTTACTGGACATGTGTTTACAATATTTTATGTCTGATCATTTTAACTTTGACTGTTATGTTGATGCCCACTATTTTTAAATTTTGTTTTGGTAATGAAAACTAGCTACAAAAAATGATAAAGCAGACAGATGTATATCATTTTCCATTTTTGGAATCCAACTGTTAGTATTACATTAACATTTTTAAGGTCAAGCGGAATAATTTACATGGATGATTCCTGTCCTAAAATCTAACAAATGAATACGTATGACGTTTCTTGAATTATCCATCTATTTATTTAGAAAGACCTTGTTTAGGATTAGTGTGTTGAAGAAATTTTTGTTTCTGGGTTTGGACGTACTCTTATAGTCTCGTAAAATACAGTGTTATAAAAAGAAACTCATATACCAAGCTTTCCAAAATCTTTAAATCATTTTTCAGGACAACTGCATAGACTTTAAATGGGATATTGTGTCGTCAATAGCCTGGAGTTTCCACAACTCTTGAAGTCTTTAAATTGTTTATAGATTAATTAACGATATCACTGGCCTTGTTAATATAATAAAAATGTAATCACTGAGTGGATTTACTAATAGAAAAGATTGATATACAGCTGTGTTGTTTGGCTTTTGTTTAGAACAGTTTCTTTAAAGGGCTTGTTTTCATTTACTGCATTCCCTTGTGTTTAGTTTTATGAAATCATACAGATGTTTAGAGGAGACTAAATGATTCCTTAACAAATAAGGATGTATTGCTGAGAGAGAGCTCTTAGCAGCATACGTTTAAACAAAATTATTTTACTGGAGCCATTCAGAGTCCCTTGTGCTTACGGTGTTTTTTCCCATTGAGAGATAAAACAAGGTGAACAGATAACTCTCTTTTTTGGTGAATAAAAAGATAAAATGACAAGTCATGAAAAGTGCATGTGTTTAACTTAAAATAGAGGTTGTAACATAGAAAACTTTTGCTTGCAGGACATATACTGCACTCAATCACCATAAAAGTTAGACATGGTGTTTAACATAACGAGATCATGCTCAAAGCCTGCTATAGTCACTCTTTTCCCCCTGTACCTTAGAAGAACTTTTTCCTTCCAGAGAAGTGTTAACTAGTCCCCACAGAGCCAGTTCATTTCTGCCCAGGACCATGCAGCTGGGGTGAGGTATCTTTTGTCGAGTTACCCTCACTTAGGCAATGCATTCTAGCAGCTGCTCTTATCATGGTCCCTTGAGATTATCAGGCAAGAAAGTATGTGATAGCCTGCTCCAGATTTAATGTAAATACCCCTTTAATAATCGCCAGAGCTGGGTGCTAATGACAGAATGGCAATTCTCCAAATTTATCAGTCACTAACATGTCACCTGTACAACATATCCAGCTTCATTTGTTGAAGGATCTCAATTACCAAACCTGTTTCTAAACTCATACTTCATAATAAGTTCATAACATACTGCCACTAGCACATTGCTTTGCATATTTTGAGATTAGTGCAATTGATAAAATGCAGAGGAAAACAGACTATGTAATCAGTGTTCATCTTGTCCAGTATACTCCAATGGCATCAGATAACACTTCATTTGCATTAAATTGAAATTTGCAATACAAACAAAACTCCCAAAATAATAATCTTATTCCTGTGTAGATATTTACTGGGTCATTGCTCTTTTAGCCTTTTATTTAATTATTTTAACAGCTAAGATTATGAAGCAGGTTCCTAGTTTCAGAAGAATTTGCAGGTTAGAGGTCTCCGGCAATAATACTTCAGTTGTCTTTAGCTTTAACCGGTTGTGAATGGGTGAGATTCAAAGAGCAACGTGGCATCCAGAAGTTGGTAAACTTGTCAACATCTCTTCCCAGAACAGTTACAAGATAGCTAATTCAGACACTTCACTAAGTACTTGTTTGTTCCTGCAACGACCAAGTGTAATGCCAGAAGGAATTACATTTCTTAGACCAACCTAGCAGAGCAAGACTAGCTTGTGTGTGAACCTGGGAAATGGCTTATCAGAGTGCCATAAGAAGACAGTAGCTGTAATGTGTTTATTTATTAGTCTGTCGTCTTTGTCTATATTTTCCTCAGATTCATGAACTACCATCTCTAACATCAAATGTGTTAATATTCTCTTTGTTAAATTAAAATAAAACTGAAGTGTTTGTTATCAAATGTAAGTATGTAAGATTGCAAACTATACCTTTGTGGCTTAAAAACAAAGGACAACATTCAGTTAATATTCATATCTAGAACTTTTACTGCAAGTGTTGATTGTGCTTGAATACTTAAGAAGTCACTCAGGAGTGAATCAATACTAATTATTGTAATCAGGAGGGTTAATTAGCTGAAGATGCTGCTGATGGAAAGTTCATTGCTTACAGCCCTGAAAACTCGTAAGTTGATGAAATCTGAAAGCAAGATGCCTAAGAGGACTTTGTATCAAGAGCAGTTTGGCTTTCATTTGGCATTTGAGGGGCTGGTTCTTTCAAATAAGAAAACATTTGCATTTTATATCTATAGAGGAAATGAGAAGAAGCAACTGAGTCTCTTTTTGAAGAGCTTTCTGTAATAGTTTCTAACTGAACGCCTTTTGAGTAACCAGAAAGTCTCAGTGTAACATTCATTTATAGATTACCTAGACATTAATATAGATAACCCTATACATCTGAAATCTTGTTTCAGCAACTTTATTGGGTATCACTTTACCAGTTTATTATTTGGGTCTTTTTACTGTATGGTTACGCAACTTAAAAAAAATCATTGCTTTTTGACTGCTCTGCCCTCTAAGATACCAGTCACATTTGTTCTGTAGAAAGGTATTCAGCTTCTCTTAATTTACAAGGATAGTTATTAAATTACCTATTTGTGAATTTAAGTTATGTGATGTGGAATAAAGGCTGAAAGGGAAAAAGAAAATTTTCTTCATGACTGTTTTGGGATTCACACACTTCACAGAACAGTTGTGTTTCTTAAAGTGAACATCATTGAATTCAAGATATATAAAAGCTTTTCTCACAAGTGGACGGTGAGAAGTTTGGGGTCCCTCCCCCCACGGTCATATCTGTTAAGATTACAGTCCAAATGAATCCCTGTGTTTGAACACACTGTCAAAAAAAAAAAAAAACCCTCACTAGTAAGGTGTTGTTTTGAAAGGCAGAAATTATTTCTCAAAACTTCATTCTCCGCTCTCTAATGTCATTAGCGATTACCTAGTACAGGTGCTATTTATCTTTACTTTCCTATGACTGTTTTACTGCTTCCAACACATTTACTTGTATGTCAGCCGTATAAAAGGTAACTGAAAATGGCAGCTGTTGAGAGAGCATGTCGCCATGCCTGGAATGACATGCATTATCAGGGCAGCATGAGCTGCTGGCACTGCAGCCCATTTCTACTTGACCTGTCGAATGATTGGCTGCCTGGGATAGTGATGAATCACTAGAGTTTATGAAACAGGACTGCTGGCATTCCCACAGAGGAAATCAAAACTGGAATTTTCCTCTAACACTATTGTCATGGCAAAATCACCCCTAGCTTTTTGTTTTGCTTTTGCTTATTTTATGCTGCAGCTAAAGCAAATGTCTCAGTTAAGCGCATTTTAATGCTGTCCTTGGCAAGCTACACATTGTGCCAAGGTTACCTATCTCTATTAGATAGAGCAGGAATGATTTGAAACCCCACATCTGAGCACTCCCTCATGTTGGAAAAGTGGGGATCTGGATTTGGGAAGATCAGCCACATATTTATTTATTTTTTTTTTTGTTGGTATTCACTGAGAATGACTATCCAGGAACTGGCCTAGTATAGATAAGTAACATCTAGTAAATGGCTTTGTTTGTCTGGTGTGAGAGTCAGGTGACCATTTAAAGGTTTGATATCCAATGTTCCACTAGTGATGGTATACACTTTGGAAAAGCTGGGGCTCACAGTTTCTTGCTTGTCCATGATGTATACAGTTTCCACCTAGCTCATAAAATATGAAGCCTAAAAACATTATTTGGATTACACGGTTTGTCCTCTGAGCCTTGTGCTTGTGGAAGAGCATCTTGGTCTGTGAACCTTGCAGTACGCTGATTGGGAGATGGTGGGTCACTAGCTGCTCTGCAAGGATGTAGCCATGTGAATATGCTGCTTGCGTTTTAGTTTAACCAAGTTCTAGTTTTGTTTATTTCTACATGCAAAATACCTGGGCAGTCAGCTAAACACATCACTATCTGGCTCTGGCAATAAATTTCAGTTTTCGTCCCCATTCAACTTTGTGATCCAAGGGCATGCGCACCTTTTCTATTTAAATATATATATACCTGTAGTCGCTATTATACTTTTCAACTTCTTCTGAGTAATTCAGAAATTACCTCTCTTAGGGACAGGCTACCTGAGTGCATGCATAGCTTATTATTTCAGCCCTAGCCCTCTGCTTGCCCTCCAAAATTTCAGAAGCGATCTAGGGACAACTTCCATTCAGCCACTAGTTGGTGATTGCACCCAGGACCGGCACTAGGGGTTTGAGCGCCCTAGGCGGCCGGCAATTTCGGCACCCCGCGCACTGGTCCCACAACTCCGGTGGAGCTGCCACAGTGGTGCCTGCGGAGGGTCCGGTGCTTCGCAGCTCCAGTGGAGCTGCCACAGTGGTGCCTGCGGAGGGTCCGGTGCTCCGCAGCTCCAGTGGAGCTGCCGCAGTCGTGCCTGCGGAGGGTCCGGTGCTCCGCAGCTCCAGTGGAGCTGCCGCAGTCGTGCCTGCGGGAGGGCCACTGGAGCTGCATGAGGAGCCGACCATCCACAGGCAGGACTGTGGCGGCTCCACCGGAGCCGTGGACCAGCAGACCCTCTGCAGGCACCACTGCAGCAGCTCCACCAGAGCCACCTGCTGCCCCTTCCGGCAAAATGACGCCACCAATTATTCTGGCGCCCTAGACGATTGCCTAGGCTGCCTAAATGGTAGCGCCGGCCCTGGTTGCACCTCTGAACTGTCTTGTCTGACCTCTAGATGGGTGAGGAGTAAATACTGCACTCATTCTGGAACATTCCCATGATAGCAAATCAGCAGGTCATCTTCAAGAGAAGTCTTTCAGCGTATTGCTAGACAAAAGCCTGCCATTGGTGATTAGAAATGGGGATTACTGGAGGAAGAAATAAAGGGGATGGAAACTTCTTATCCCACCTAACTAATTGAGAAGAGAGGATAAAGCTGCAGCAACCTGATGGAGACCATTAAAACAATGATGCTGCTTGCACATGTGGATAGCTGCACACATTATAAAGAGATGTGGATGTTATGTTACTGAATTTAAGGCCTGAACCGGCAGCCATGCTCAGTCTGCATCTGCAGAATCAGGCTCCTGTAGGAAGGAAATTCTGTGAGTGATCAGAAAATCTTAAGACTTTATGTATGTATTCTTACCGACCTTGTTTCATCTATAAAAGACTTTTGGTTTTATTTTAGCCTTTTTCATAACTAAACTTGACCAACGTATTTTCAACCAAAATATGAGGAAAAGCTCACTCTAGAGCTTGGAAACTTGTCTGCAGCATTTCAGCCCACATTTAATTTTAATGAGAGAGTTATATAACTCCTTTAAAAATCACAGATACGAGCAGTCCCTGAACTGCAGCAGCAATGTCAGGTTTTCCCCTGCAGTGCTGTTCAAGTGAATCATACAGAGAGATTTCTCTGTGCAAAGTTGATATATGCACATTTTATTATTTAGTGAGATTCTAAAATGCACGACTCAGAGCTGACCAAAAATTTCCTGATGGAAAATGCTGATTTGTCGAAATTGAAACATTTTGTGGGATTTTGTCAAAATGTTTAATGGGAAATTATCAAAATATTTCATTTCTATCTCAGTTCCACTGTGTTGTTTCCAATTTTATATTATGAATTATAATATAAATGACATAATGATAAATTAAAACAAAATGTTTCGCCCTCATCAAAGCTAAAGCTTTTGACAGCCAGTAAAACTAAACTTTATAAAAAAGTTGAAATGAAATACTGCATGAAAAATTCCAGTATTTAGACTTTTTTTTTCCTGATAAGGGATGAAACAAAATTTCAAAATCTCAAAATTTGCCATGAGATGGGAATCCCAAATGTTGACCATCTCCAGTACCAGGAGTCGCATCACCAACAGGTTTTTATTTGGAAATGGAAGTTCAGGAAAAATTAATCAGGGGAAAAAGGTGTAGCTTTCACTTAGAATGTCTTGCAGGTTTTGCACTGCCCTTCCTTTTCACTGCAGTTGCCTTGTTCTAGCAGACTTTGTCTGTTGGAAATAGCAGTGTCAAATGAAGATAGATTTTATATATACATATCAGTATAGTGTAACTTATTTCTGGGCACTCAAGTACGTGAAACATATTTCACAAACCAAAAACACCCATGGAATGCCCTGTCCTAAAGAGCTCACAATTTAAGAATAAGGTAAGATACAGCCAATAACAGCAACAAATGATGAAAAGAGAATGAGGTGAAGGAAGGGTGGAAGTTACATTAGTCATGTCTGTCTAGCCAATCAGATGGGCTACACAGACATCTTGGTAGTTTAACAATAGAGGTAAACACTTGAACTAAAATCCCCAACCCTTTTTGTATCTTGTACCTCGCACACCCCTCCTCAAAAAAAGTCTGATTGAATCCATGTTCTTTTCTAATGTCTCTCTCCCCCCATCTTCCCCTTTTGATTCCATCCCATATTTTCCCTCCTACCTTTTCCCGTTCTTTCATTGATGAGTTCAACCCCTCACCCTACACGCCTACTGGTTTAATTCAGACCCTGTTCACTAGCTACTCACTCACTCTCGCCTCCCCCACATCCACCCCCAAACAGTCAATCTCCCAACTGCACAAAACAGCCCACAGAATCCCAAGCAGCCAACATATCCTAGGTGACCCTGGAGCTCCACTTCTCTCCTCTGAAGGGAGGCAGGGACTTCTGCACGTGTTGAGGAGGGATGGCCCAGTTTACAAAGCCACATATGCAGCTCCTCCCAACAGTGCTTGTAATGAAAGAGGTACCAGGGCTCAAGCAATTAAGTGCTTGTGTTCAAGCAGTTTTTTTTACTTTGACTGATGCAGCAAACCCAGAGGTGCTGGGGCTATGAACTGCCAAGCCTAGAGGTGCCAGGGCTCAGCCCTGGCAAACCCTGGCACAGGTTAAGCACTGTCTCTCACCTCAGCCACCATAATATTATTCCATTTCACTTGGGAATGGACTAATACCCAAATCCAGCAATAATGAAGTCCCATCCTATGTTTCTTCATCACTGTCTGGAAAAGAGGCTTTTTTTGCTCAGTGAATAGAGCAGCTGTTATTTAGTAGGAAATTGGAACTGCCCAGTGCAAGCAGAATCCTAGATTTCACTCCCGGATAAGCAACGGCTGTTCCATTCAGTCTGTTGCTAGGATCATTCAGTGCTACTTGTGCTGTGGGGAATATGCCAGTTATAAAAGGACTTGATGAATAACTGGGTTATGGAAGGACTGGGGGTAAAAGAGAACGAGGTCTTAAAAATTCATATTCTCACTCACTCTCTCTCACACACACACACACACACACACACACACACACACACACACACACACACACACTACATACAGAAGTACACACAAATAGCACCTACACTTCAGCAGTACTGCTTTTTCCTAGCACTATAAATTAATAATGAGATTTTAGAGCTCAATCCTACATGGCATGGTCCCATGAAGCCACTGGAACTATTGTAGTTGTGGTACTAAGCTCTACATTCGGTCATAAATGTTTGCAGGATTGGGACCGTACTTTGTACAGATGACTGTTGACAATATTTGCAGAACATAAGCCTGAGTAGGAACCATTTTAGAGCCAAATACCTTTAAAAACACTCCTTAAAATGCAAAATGGGATGTTAATAATGTTTGCCTTTTGTCATAAAATCTTGCCTAATTGCTTTAGAAAAGATAATGTTATTACTCTACAAATGGAACAAAGGCCTTATACCCCCAGTCTGATGAAATCACCTTTGCATCAGTATAAAACAGGAAAACAAGAGTGAGTGGGAAGTTTTACTATAGCAACGAAGTTTTACTATAGCAACCAAGTTTACATAATATCATTGTTTTTCAAGCGAAGGCTCTAGAAATGCTTAAATCAAGGTTCTGTACTAATTTTAAATGACATTCATTTCTGCGAATAACTAATTATGGGGGAACAAACCGTAGAATCAGACAAAATCTCTCAAGTACCTAATGTTTATTGATATTTAAATTGCATTGACTAGACCTGACCAAAAATTGGTTATTTTTTTTAGATCAAATTGTCTCTAAGCACTTTTTAAAAAACAAAACAAGAAACATTTAGACAACTTAAATTTAAGAATGTGATGCGGTAAAGTTGTGTTTGATGCTGGTTTAAAATAAAGAGCAAGCCTTGGAGGCATAGGAAAAACTCATACATGAAGTTTAGGGCCCGATGTTGGACCTCACTCCCAAAAGTAGTTCTGAATCTCTTCAGGAATCTGCTTAAAATTAATGAATTACTCTCCAGAATAACCGTTTATAGTCCCTTTGATTATGCCACACAGAGAAATAAGTTAGTAGTTTTTGTGAAGCATTTAGGGAGAATAGAGTAAAAGCTATATTAATTTTACAGAAATAAAAAGATCACTTATCTTAATGCTTGTTTCCCTCCCTTCCTGCCCCTCCAGAGATCTGCTACAAAATTAACCCCTTACTCACTGGGAACCATGAAATGTTACCTGCTCCTGTGTACACTACTACTTTCTAGCCTGTGGTCTGTGTGGCACAGGTGTGTCTTTGTGAAAGGTGGTGAACATTTTATGTGCATAGTATAGAGCTGCTTGGGCAGATTCTTATCTTACATACATGGGTGTAAATCTGGAATCACTCCAATAAAGTCAAGGGGGTTTGCTCCAGATTTACACTACTGTAAGGGAGATTAGATTTCTGTTAGAAGCGTGCTCTGATGCCCAAGATCAGCTCAAGTTAGAGCAGTGCTCGCTGGCCTAGAGGGGAATAAAGTAGTATATTTCTACACTGCCTTGCGGGCTCATTATGTAATGAAGTCATTCAGAAACTTTCCCTTGAAGTGCTTCCAATAGTAGCAATTCCTATGTTCAAAAAATGGATGGGAAATTGACGAAAAGAATGACAAGTTAAGATGGGGGGGTGGGGGTGGCGAAGCATAAGCACCATGCCAGACTTGACTGAAGGGCTACAAGGGGGCTCTGCTTGATTATTCACAGCCTGAATTAGAATCAAAGGCAATGATGTCAGAATGAGCTCATACCCTTGAAAGTGATGCAACACTTAGCTATCCCCTTTCTTCCAATTCGCTCTCTTGTGTGGATCTTTCCTATAAAGACAGATTTTTTTTTTATAAGGCTGAGCTGCTGTAGAATACTTGTCATGGACATAGTACATAGTTAAAAGAACTATACAACCAGTGACTAATCCACAACATTGTGGGGTAAATTAGTATTATTCTCTCCATTTTACAGATGGAGAAACAGAGGCAGAAAGATTAAATGATTTTACTAAGGCAGCAGGAGCCAGATCCTGTTCCTCTGAAGTCAATGGGCATTGGGTTGGGGCCTACCACAGTGGCGTAGATGGGATTAGAACCCAAGAGTTTCTGACTCCCAATCCTGGGTGCCTTCCTCTAGACTAACATAAACTCTACCGATTGAAAATAACAGTGACTAAATCAGCCAATAACTGATGCTCCAAAAGACTGTTATATCTATTGTTTAATTTATGTTGTGAAAATTAAAGGGACCATTCCATTTTTTTCAATATTTTTCAGTATTTGATAGCGGTAAGTTCTGCCAAAGCATTCTTTCTTTAACTCAACAGTATTTCTTAATATTTTTAACTCAGTATTGTGTGAGCATGTGCTTTGATCACAGAAATGGAGTCAGTATTAAAAGTAACAGAGAACTGTGGTTGTAATATTTCTGTGTGAAACACTAGGATTTTTTTTTTCACTTACCCTCTGGGTACTATATTAAGTGCATATGCAGCCACTACATTATTTATATTTGGAAATTAAATTCTTCAGATACAGCTTCTCTGTCTCTCCCTCCCTCCCTCCTCCAAGAAGCTTTTCTTGATTAAAATCTCCGTATTCTTTACAGAGTGGGTTTCCTTTTGTATTTGACCCTGTTCCTGCCTCTAACTTTTAAATAGCAAAAGCAAATGTGCTTTGAAAAGTGTGTTACACTGTAGTTGTTAAATAAAGCAATAACCTATGCACTTGTAATGCTTTTGCTATGACCTACTTACATACTACTTCACCCTCCTTATAGTATGATTAAAAGCTGCTTTGAATCCACTATTCCCTCAAGGGATTTGAGGCTAGAATTTAACAAACTGCTGAGAAGGCTTAAGTCAGTAAGAGGGCTTCCCTACAGCTTCTTCCAGCTAATTCACATGTAATTAAAAGGAAAATAAATATTTCAAAAGAACATACGTTTTAATGAAGCATTTTTAAGCATTCATACCTTAAGAAAGGGACAAATGTATACAGATCTCCTTATTTCATATGCAGATTTTGAGCGAATTTGTGATTTTTTTTTTCCCCTTAGATGCAAAGAACTGATTTACTTAAGGTGAAATTATTTCTTCATTAAGACTGTCTTCTTTCTAAATGACCCATGTAAAGTTTGAGGGCCAGGAATCTCTGTATTCCTGTGAAATTAGAAGGTACCACAAAACTTTGTGATGGGAAGCGCATGGGTGTGGCCCCAAAGGGTCAAATGATGATGGAGACGACTTCTTATTTTAAAGAATATCTTCATCCTCATTGAGCTCTCTGCCTGCTTAGTCAGGGCTAAAACCTGCCTCTTCTCCAGTTGCAAGATTTTTGAAATTGAAGTTAATCCAGCTCTACTCTAGGCTGGATTAACCACCAGGAAGGCCTCAGATCAAAAGACAGGTGGCTGCAGCCAGCTGGAGAAAGTTGCGCTGACTTTCCTTCATTTCTATTTCACACTGATTCTTCTGCCACTCTGTGGGTTTGCTCCCAGGATGCTGATGTGGGTGGCATAAGGACCTATATAGAACTGCTAAAGAATACTGTGAAGTTATTTCTTCAGGTTTACGGCTCTCCCAGGCAGATCAGAGCAACAGTTTAGGTAAACCCTTTTCTTTAGAGCTGTAAAATAGGCAAAAATTCTAGCAGCCTGAGGGTTTTTCTTTTTCTTCTATTTGGAATGATAAATTGTCTTACGCATTGAAATAAACTTTAAAAATTAGCCCGTGTTGTCGGATACTAACAGTAAATGACAGTTGGCCCGAGTTAAAGCATGTTTCTTATTGATCAGCGGGAGAACATTTCAGTGTAAAATTTGAAATGCTAAAGATTAAATGTTCCCAATGTAGTCCTCTTTTGTTTCTTCATTTTGTTTGATTTTTTTCATCAGTTATATCCAAAATTACAATATGTAAAAAAGAGACTCAGAAGGAGAAGAAAATACAGTAGAAATAACAGATTGTCTAGCTAGAGTCCTCAGATCACTCAGTAATCTTTGTAAACATCAATTATTTTGCCAAGAGCTGCATTGCATTGGAGCAAACAAATATAAGGACATAAAGGAAAATGTGGACAGCTTTTCACTTGTTTGGTTTTAGTAATTGAGTGAGTGTGTATAGATTTCTGTGTGTCCTGATTAATTGTTTTCTATATCAGCTGTGCTGAACTCCCAAGTATATCAGTGGGGGGGGGCAAGGATTTTGGCAGACTCATATATAAAATGATTGCCATGGTTATTAGAATGACTACTTTTTATCATGGTTAGCAGAGAAGGTATTTTCATCCTTCATTTTCCTATGGGCTGCTACCATAAACCTGAAATGGCTGTTTAAGCTTAATGGAAGCCAAGCCTTAGATGTGGGAATTTTGAATATATAAAGCCATTACTGAGGAACTAATTGTCTTTCTATTGTTTCAATGTTCCTAATGTTTTCAGGTTTATATAGTAATTGTTTTTCCACCAGTAAATGGCAATTTAATGTTCTTACTGTGAGAGCTGTTTGTGTTTCAACTTGCATGTTTTATACATTTCAGAAGTAGAATTATTTTTAATAAGAGGCTCATTAACAATATCGAGATTCGTATTTACATGGAACCATGCATTATCCTGATGTAATATAATTGTGTGTGTGTCCAAAACATTAAATTGTATATGATTGCTAAGAGTTCATTTGCCAGTGTAATGAGTATTAATTTGAATATTTTAATTGCTTTTACAGAGTTAATGCATTTTACTTTTTAAAGTTTAGTTAGATGAAACTATATGCTGCATTAAATGGAAGTGGACCTAAGATTTTAACAACAAGAAGTCAAGTTCCTGAACTATATTATGTCATAATTGCTCTTAATGTTTGAAAATGTAAAAGGTTAAAGGCAGTCCGTGCAATTCATCTACATACAGATTTTTCTCAGTTTCCAGTTGTTTTATAAGGTTTTATCTCGCCTACATTCTTAACATGCATTTTCCAACCCATTGTGAACACCTACGGAGGTGCATGGGTTAAACTCTAGCTGCAGTGGGAAAGAAGCTCCGCCTCCCATTTCAGCACCTGGTGTTCTATAGACAGTTGCCTCAGCAGTAGATTTCAGAGGGGATTGGAGGAAAACAAGAGGGGGAGAGAATGTGACAACTGCTGACTCTGGCTGCTGCCTTGGGGAGGCCTCTCGCACCTGTCCCTGCCTGTCTCTTGGCCAGCACAGTTGTTGACTCAGACAAGCATAGAAACATTCTTATTTGCCAGACCAGAACGGTGTGCACAGAAAAGAACATGACTTCTTCATTCAAGCTGGATTTTCTTCCGGAGATGATGGTTGATAGCCGTTTGCTAGTTTCTGACAGAATGTAAGTAGAGATTCAGTTGCCTGACAGCGTACAGATATAAAATTGAGCTCCTCTGCCTCTGGTAACAGAGCTTTTTGACATTCATATTTCTTAGAGGGTTGGGCATATAAACAAAGCACTGGGTTTGCCTCTGACTTGCTGCTGGAAGTCTCTGTGAGGAGTGTTTAAGGGAGAGTAAGGATTTTTTCCCCGGTCACTTAAAATTGCTTTGTGATTTGTAGTTTGCTGGCCCCCAAAAAAGGCAGCAGATGCACGTTTGATATTTAGTATTCTGAGGAGGCAGACTGATAACGATGGCTCAGGGAGGAGGAAGAGAAAGATAAGTATGATTTTTATATTCTGCTGATGCAATATGGAAAAATGCACACAAAGCTTGCATAAATAAATGCACTCTTATGCCCAGAGGGAATTCCAGTACAGATTTGTGTCTTCTGCATGTATCATTTACATTTGGTGTTGGTATGCCGTGTTGCTTATTCCCTTCAGTAGTATAGATAAAGATTCACTTATAAAAATTAACCACTAATCCAGCTTCAGATTTGCAACGGCAATTCCCTTTCCGATTCAAATGAAATTCTAATGATCAAGTGTAAAAATAGCTAGGTGTAGCATAGTGCAGAAATTAGAGGCAGTTTTGACTTGGTCCCAATGGTTTTATGGTAAATATAGTGTTAATTAATGTGAGGATGGTTGTTTCATATGTAGTGGAACCACTGATAAGATTTATTGGAATATGTCAAGTGCTGGAATTTCAGAGAGAAAAGTATCCATCTAATTTATGTCTGTCCTATTAATCTTGATCTAAAAGTTTCTATTATCATCCGGTTAGGGATTGTCAAGTGGTGAGTATTTTCATGTACTCCGGGCATGTAAAATAAAAAGAGAAAGAAAGATGTAACCAATTGATGAAGTGTATGAAAACTGAATACCATGTTGTATTAAACATTCCTAAAATGCCTTTTATTTTGATGCTTTTCTTGTATTCAGAATGATAAATGTGTTGAGTTCTTTTAGAATCAAGTAAGAGGCTTTGCCATTGGCTATATACCATATCTGTTCCGATGGAAGCAATGCTTAAGTTTAAAGTGTAAATAAAGCTATGTATGTGAAGTAATGACTGCCATCTACAACTTGCTTTTCCCAAATCATCTTGTATATTGCACCCTGTTGTAAGACCATTCTGAGTTTTATTACTTACTTTGCTGGCAACAAACTTTGTCGTAAGGTGTTATGTTCTTTCCCTAGTGTAAGAAGCTTTTTGAGTAGAAGTATTCAATAGTAGCCAATTGTTCAAGCCTCTGAGATTTAATAAAAGGAGGAGGGAGGAAACATATTTCATGTGGATGACCGACACCATTCCAGTCATTTCATTCACTGTGAAGAATGGCTAAGTGTTTGCATAAATGACCAAGTCCAGTGTCTCGATTCAGATCTTCTTAAATTCAAATAATGAATTTCTTGCTTGAAATTTTTCTTTAAGAATGTGTCTTTATTAACACCATTCCCTTGCTGTTTAATTTGAAGGGGTCCATATTTTTTATATAAATTACCTTGTAAACATACGTTAATGTGCAAAGTTGCAGCCTAAACATTCAGATAGCTTCTCTAACAGTCTTTTGAGAAGACCTGTCAAAGCCAATAATTACCTTAGTTTCATCATCTCAGCTTGATTATATTTCTACCTGCTCTCCTTCCAGTCAGTCAGAAAAGATATTGCTAATAAACATATTTGAACTCCACAGGTCTGTTAACTGAATTTTATGATGCCCCAGTTGTCACTTAGGCTTATGTAAATCTGTCTTCTGCTTGCCCCTTGCAGGGTTATACCATGTCGAACTGTTCCTTCTGCAGCCACCTTTATACATTTCTCTAGGAAACTCCTATCCTGTATTCTAGAACATCTTGAACAGAATAATCATTCTGCAGACACAGGACCTATTGCGTCTCCAAAACAATACAACTTATTTTAGACATACTTCAGCCTTTTCCAAGTATATCTCCAAAAATTCATGTCTAAATGATGGAGAATTTTTCAAGGTTTTTTATGCTATTTGATCTGTTCTTTTATTTGGAAACTTTAGTCCTCTAAGCTGCAAGTATTGTTGTGTATTTCCTGCGGGAGGTGAACTTACTTATTACCTAGATTTTATTTGCTCCATCATAAGAAGAAACCTTTGCTGCTGATCTAATAGCTGTGAAGTTTTATGATTTCAAGAGATCATTTGCCACGTATATATATTAATATTCAGACTAAGTTGGTATCTAAGGGAGAGAAATTCCTGAAGAATTTTAAAATAAATGAATATGGAGGCTTTGCTTCACATAGTTTTAGAGACTTATTGCACATGATGGGCCATTTGTCATGTAAGCATATTACCCTTAAAATGGCCTGTTCCAGACATCCAGAGTGACACCCTCAGAATATAAAACAGTTTCAACTTTTGGCACAGTGTATTGGAGAGCATACACAAAGTTATCATTTTAAACAAAACTAGCCTTGCCAGATTACCTTCCTGTAGAACGTATCTTAATTTTGGTTTTAGCAAGAAGGAATTTCCTATTTTAAAGAAAAATAGCTACCAATGAGCCAATAAAATTGGCATTTTTATTCACTTGACCCCTTTTAAAAAGTGGAAAAATTCATTACTTTTGTTTTTTGTTTAAGTAAACCAGTACAGTACCAATTACATTTCCAGAACATTTATATACTGAAGAGGTATCTATAAAAGAAATTATTTCTTCCTTCTATCACTCAATCTCATCTTTCAGTTCAACAAGTAACAGAGAGAACCACATTGTTTTAATAGTTGTCAATGCATTTTACTAGCTTATTTGAAAGTTAACTGACCTACTTGATAATTATGGGTTATTTACTGTATTTAATAACCAACAAGGTAAGAAAACTTACCACTTTTAAGTACTGCCTTTTTTTCTTAGTACTTTACTATTTTTTTCTCTGACTTGGGAGATTTAAGGAAAATATGACATTTGGTATCTGACCTTACTGCAGACTAAAAGGTCCTACTTGCTTTGATGTATTTTAAATAATTTACTAAGAGAATCAAAACAACCTGCAAAGTAAGTTTAAATCTGAATTCCTTTTGTTAAGGAATTTGAAAATTTCGCTTATGGGGGAAAAATGGGGTTTTAAAGACAGCATTAATGATATTTCAGATTAAAAAATATCTTGGTTTTGGGCAGTGTATGGGAAGTTGGACATTACTTCTATCATGAACAGATTGAAGAAAGAACTTTAAGTAGTTTATTGAACTACCTCACAATAGCCAAACAGCTTCTGATCTCTTGTATGACAACCTATTCATGATCCACATGCGTTGCTTATTTATATGTAATGAACAACTTTTTTCTTCAAAGAGAAGGCCTAAATATACGTGAATATTTTGAAAAATAAATTTGTTAGTGAACCATAATCTAGTACATAAGTTAACTGAACTTGCTTAGTGAGTGCCTTCGAAAAGATACCTCTGTATGCAATTTGGGATTCTAAAGTGACTTGCTGTGAAGATCAGATTACTGAAAATTTCTGAGCGAGATCAGGCTCCATTGGCTACTACACCACCACCAAAGATTTTTACTTCTTTAGTGACATTTGGATTAAATGGGATAGCTTAACATTAGTATTATTTATTATTACTGACTAGAAGGACAAACTTGAGTTCACTTTCACTTTCGATGGCTGTGAATAAAGTCATTAAAGTACATGATACTGATGATGTCAGAGGGGTCTAGAATAGGGCCACGCAACTGATTGGGTTCCGGAGCAAATTGCCATAAATTATCCATAAAAAACACAGTCTTTGAATTTGTGTCTCTCTCATCTCAAGGATGAGTCAAATTCATATATATGTACAATACACAATTAAGCAACCAGTGAGGATACATTTTTCCATAGACTATATTTTTGCCTTACAAGGCATTAGCTAGACAGAATTTCGTAAGAGATTTCATTATTCATGTGGAATATTTGTGTACACGCGTGCACACACACACACAAAATACATTACAAATAACAGTCTGTGAGAACTCCATTCTGTAGCATGGCATATTAAAGTGAATTTAATAAAATGATACCCCATTTGGAAATGACACTTAGAGCCAAAAGTAATCTGCTTGCTAGCTCATTTTATGGTAAGACATCAAAACATGAATTGCCAGCCGGAAACGTGTATGTTGGTATCAGCTATTCTCTAAGACCGTAACCTTACTGTGTGTTGGTATCTTGGAGAACAGTTCTCTCTTCGATCTGGTTAGTAGTATTATTTTAATTGTTATGACTTGCTACTTAACTGTAGTTTGCTCAGTTGAGATTACTTTGGTGTCCGTTGATAGAAAGCAAAGAAAAGGAAAAAAATCCTTGAAAGAGCAGATAAAAAGCTTCAGAAAGGAAAAAGGATCTTCAGATAAATACCCAATAATTAAGATTTTATTTGGTCACTTAACATTTTTTCTCCTACAATTTTTCTAGCAGCCTTCCTGTACCAACAATGTTCAGTATCTGATAAGTCTTATTAAAATATATTTTTCCACTAAGATCCCTCACATCATATTAATAATCAGTTTTGTTTCTGCTTCTTGTTATCCAAATTAAACACCAATTATTGATTGTTTAAAAAAAAGTTTATAATTCTAAATATTCCAGTTAATTGTTCAATATTTTATAGTCATCTTGGCTAAGGAGATCAAGTTTCATCATTAATCCCAAATGATGTTTAAAAATATTGCACGGGAATGATAGAGGAGAAAATTATGCAAAAATATCTCAGCTTTTTAAAAATTCATGGAATGCAAGGAATGCATTTCAACAAGAAATGACCCTCTGGAGAATGAGAGAAGTCACTGATGTGCTACAATGCATGCATATCATCTAAACTCTTTATGTCCAATATGGACAGAATAGTCTTTTTGTTTCAGCAATCCCACATTTCCTATAGTGCATTATTATTTTTCAGTTTGTATAATCAGAAAGTGTGTTATATCTTGTGGCAGGATTTTTTTTTTATTTAAATATACTGATGGTGGGGGTTAGGTAACAAGCGAAGGTCACAGAATATAGAAAGCTTCAGTGCTGTTTATATATATATATGGACAACTATTTCTGGGGGCAGGGGGGAGAAGTGGAGGAGGAGGTGGTAAACTGAAAAAAAAATCCCTTGATAGATATAAGAAAAATGCAGAAACTAGAAAGCCTATTTAGAAAATAAAAACTAATTAGAGCAATAAATGTGATGCTCTCAGGTAATTGTGAAATAATTATTCCCCTTTAGAATCATCATTGTATAATTGCTTCACCCCACATTCCAGTGCTTCTGTATTGAGACGTGAAGTGATGAAACCACTTGTTTCCCTCCAGGATTTCATTTTTCATTTTCAATAAGCTGCTGGCTTTCTTTGTAAAGGTTTTCAGAAATGTTTTTGGAAAGCTTTAAACTGTGTTGTGTTTTTTTCTGTGTGGTGGTAAATGTAAAAGGAGAATGGCAAATGCTGAATTATTCTGAAGCTATAAATTCATTCTCATGGTCCAGATAAATCTTCCTGAGGTTTACTCATGCAGTTTTATCCATCCAGTGAGCTGCAGATTTGTAATCAATTTCTCCTTATCTGTGAGTCTATATTACATAAATATGACACTTCAGTGATATATTCTCCTTGCTCACAGCTTGATTCTTGAAAATCAGCTGACAATAGTCAAAATTATAACATTTAATAAAGAAGAGAGATCTGGCCTTCAAAATGACATCTGAAAGCAGCTTCTGTTTTATGTTAAATCTTAATTACTGTATTTAAATGAATGCCTAGATGAGCCAATTCACAAAGGAGTTACATACTGTACCAACAGTGCTTGTTGGCTTATTTTTCGTTTGGATTCAAACAATTGCTTACGTTTAACAGGGAGCAAGGATAGTCTCTTGCCTTCAAACCACAGGACTGAAAGGAAAAATATCTTGGTTCTCTTCCCTTCTGTGCCAGAGGCTTAATTAACTTATCTTTGCCCTAGTGTCCTCATTTGTAAAATGGGGCTAATAATACTTATCTCATACTAGTGTTGGGAGACTTGGGGCCTGCTTAAAAATTCCATGGAAGTCGATGGAAATGTTTCCATCAACTTCCAAATTCTTTGCATCAGGCCCCTAATTGAGGGCCAAGTCAACGTGACATAATGAGCCACTGCCTGGTGTAAGGGACAGCACACTTTTGCAGCTCTAGGAGGAGATTATAACTCATTTCCCCTGCAGCGTGAGAAAGTAAGCTATGCCGGGTCTATATGTAAGTACATCAGCACCACTACGTTGCCTGGAATGCTGAAAGGGGGAATGGTACTTTTCCTTTCCTGTCTTGCCCAACTATGCCGAGCCTAGTTCCCTTCCTGCACTGCTAGCCACCATGCAGATGTCTGTAACTGGGGACAAAGACGGCACTTACAACCTCTTCCTTCCTTGCTCCACGGCAGAAATAGAGGCACAGTTTGGAACTCGTTGATGTTTATGTAGTACTTGGAGATATTAGGTGCTAGAGAGATGCAGAGTATTATGATGTTTGCTATTATAGGAGTAACCCATATACTAAGAATGCCTAACACTGGTGTCACGGAGTGTGGGGGAGTCAGGCCCTGCAGCCCCCACTTCCTGCGATTCACCGTGACTCTCAGCCAGCCAGTAAAACAGAAGGTTTATTAGACAACAGGAACACCAGTCCCAGGCAGGGTTTGTAGGTGCAACCAGCTTCCCTCAACCAGGTCCATCTGGGGGGCAAGGATCTTAGTCCCCAGATTTGGGGTTCCGTGCCTCTTCCCAGCCAGCCCAAAACTGAAACCAAAAATCTCTCCAGCAGGCTCTCTTCCTTTGTCCAGCTTCCCGGGCAAAGGTGTTGACTTCCCCCAACCCCCTTCCTGGCTCAGGTTACAGGCTCAGATACTGTCCCTCACCTAAAGTCATCCCCTGCTCTCCCACCCCCCATGCAGACAGACCCTACTGCGTCACAACTGGTCATTATAAAACAAGATTATGATTGTTTTATTGAAGAGTCGTCACTACATATGGCAGAGAGCTAGGGGTTGATCAGTTTGGTCTTCCAGATAAGACTGTGGTCACATTCACAAAAGCAGCTATTGGTTGACTCTGGTGCAAACCCCTGCAAATGATCGAGTGCTATGGATTTCTTCCTGTAGTTTAGGAAACATGATTCTAGTTCACCATGTTACCATAATGTTTAACCTTGACAAAATGGTCTCCAATCTTCTCACTCTCTCACAGACTCACCATCCCAGCACTAAGGCTGCAGCTTTTCAATGCACTGATATTGAAAGACTGTGACGAGTAACTTTTAGACAATATTATGAGTGGTGCATGAGGAACGAACATCTCAAATGGCAAATGCTGAATTATTCTGAAGCTATAAATTCATTCTTATGGTCCAGATAAATGTTAATGGTCACTGCCTATCTTTAGCTGGCCTGTGTTAGCTCATTGCTTCCAGAGACATGGTGTAGGGTGGGGAAACAGTTCTTGTTGAAACAGCCTATGCTCCCTCTATCAAGAACTGTACTATTTTGTGAGGGCACTGTATGTCCTTTGAGCAACTCCAGACTGAATGGGACTGGCTGAATAGAGCTATCCTTTCTCTCCCAACTCTAATAAGTAATGAAGATCCTAACAGCATCCCCGCCCAAGGTCATGATGGTATCTTCTTGTCTGCTAAATCCTGGCTCTTCCCTGGTAATTTTTTACGCTGTTTTTCTGCTAACTCTGATTTTGCAGACACAAAGCTAATCAGCGACTTACTTAACCCACCACTCGTTGTCTGATCAACTGCAGACTTCCATGGCCCTTGGTTGAAAGACATGGAAAACATACAGCCTGGTGTCAGATAAGTGTGCTTCATGTGCCTGAAATAGTCTCAGCCAATTGAAAGTTTTTAACTTGTGGCTGAGGACAGTGGTCTTTGAAAATCTTCAATATCAAGGGATTTTCCTAGTGCTTTTCCTGGCTCATTCAGTTGTTTAGGTCCGTCAGGTCTTCCTTCAGACCATCGTTAGCAACAGTGAAACTTGACCAGATTATTGACAGAACCTGCTTGCAAGTTTACCACAAGTAGATTTTTGGAGTTAACTAAGTGTGCTTTTTGGAGCATGGCAACCATGACCTGTATTCTATCCTACTGCTACTTTGGGCTCTGCTCTTATTTCACATCATTATAGATGAAGATCCTAGTTTTTGGTTTCCATTTTTTCTCCATTTCAACATTTATTTTAAGCTGCTCGATTGCCTTGCCACTTCTATGAAAACTTCTTTTTTTTTTTTTTTATAGGTTCATTTGCATTATAGTTACATAAGTGTGACAACAACTTGGTCATTTCAGTAGCCAAAAAATAGACGTTTTTAAAAATGCATATGTTTTACTTTTTAAAACAATTTCATTTATTGTTTGCGTGCTATGTATTCACTCTTTATGTAACCAGGCACACACACGGCACTTTATTACACTGCTGTTCAAAGCATGAACTGTAGAGTCCATGAACAGGAAGTGATATGGGCTGTCATTTAAGACAGCTAATATGAACAGAGCATGAAAGAAATCTGGCCATTTTCTGGGTTACTTTTTGCAGCTGATTCTTGAAAACTTCCTATTGGGGCTGTTTCATAGACCTTTATCAGCTTAAGCTCAAAACCAGAATGCCTCTTTATAGAATGGGCACAGGTAGATGCTCTCAGCGTGGAAAGAAGCGAACACAGTTCTCATAGTCTAAAACAGAGATGTGTGATTCATCTTTTTCCTTTGAGCACTGAAGTAGGTCAGTGCTAAACATGCCAAGTGAGCCGAAGCTTAGCTTTGGTTGTTTTACTCCCAGCAGGATCTGAGTTACCAGCTTTCCTGTGGAATTAAACGGGGGGCAAGGTGGGGAAAGAAGACAAGAAGTGTGATTAGTTTTAAGGTTTAATTTGCAGAAGACAAAGAATATGGGAAGATGGAAATGAGTGAAAAAAAGAGTTAATAGGGAGATTTGATTGGACTTCTGCAGCAGTGTTGTCTCTCTTTTACTATGGGCCATATCTGTTTGGTCTTCAGGCAAAACTCCTGCCGAACTTCCTGGGAGTTTTGCTTGAGGAAGGAATGCAGAATTTGGCCCTGTGCTCCCTGTGCCTCGGTACCAAGTACAGATCCAGGCATTGACACATTACACATATTTTTGCTATAATTTCCCTTTGAGCCATTAACTCTACTTTTACCTTACTATAGATAAGTCTTCCATGTGTGCTGCCTTGTTGAAAAGGAATGAATTGACCTGAACATAGATACCTTATGGGCAGTGTAATGTGGCCTATCCTAGTATATTGACTTATTTTAGTGTGAAAGAAATACATCTCTGGTTGCTTTTATGGGGACCACTCTTTTCTCCTTTGTTTAGTTTTGGATACATTTTTTGTTGGACTTTGGGTAAAAGGACTCTGTGGCCTTGGAAGGGGCAGGACTTGCCAAGTGGCCTGGCTGGAGGACCAGGTCACTTTTACAGCCAGAGCTGTCCTATGGACACTGGGAGAAAGTGAAGTGAAAGTGTAGCAATGCCACATCCAGCCAGGAGGGAATGTGTTGGGGTGGCAACTTTGCAACACTGCCTCAGATGCTTGTTACTGTACACAGAGGGCCTCTATCCTCTGTTCTGTCTCTCTGTCATGTAGTAACTTCTGACACACTAGAGCTCTGAGCAAAGGATGTGTGTATATGTAAAGAGTGACTGGAATGGGACTACCTAGCAGCTTTAAAAGTCCGCTCTTGTCTGCTGTTCAATACTTCAGTATTTAAGGTCTCACTTGAATCTGCTTAAACTCTTCTTACATTGCAGAGCACAAAGCTCTTCGGACAGGGACTGTCTTTATGTTCTGTCATTGTACCGCACAGACTATGGTAATACAATAATAAAACTCCTCAGCAGGTCATGCAAACCCATCCTGTTAGAACACGTGTGGCAATACAGAAGAGTCAGAAATATTGCAGAGGAGGCTTAATTGGGCCTGTGAAGTCATTAACCACACTGACTGCCATCCATATTTGCAGGATAATGTGTTACTCCAGAATCCTTAGGTACTGCTTCTTCCTTGCTTTTTCCTTTGAGCAAGCAGAATGGGCACATCTGTGTACTTTGGGACTGATCATGCACCCCTGGTGAGGGCAGGATAGTTGCCTTGAGCCCAAGCTCAGGCAGGGGTCCCATGGTACCACCATCAGGTATGTGCATCTGGGGAGAGAACAGGAAGCTACTTATTGCTGCAGAGATACAGGGGATCCAGCAAAATGCAGTTCAGCTTGGCCCAAAGGAGCGCCAGAGGCTGCCACCTGGAGAGAGATGCTCTGTGGGGGGGCAGACCTTTTCCCTTGTAGCACATTGGCCACCTGTCTGTCTTTGGGTTTCCTTGGTCCTCAACTCCCTTTGCGAACAGGAGATGCCAGAATCCTTAAAAAGATTCCTTATTTCTCCGAGAAAGGGAGTGAAGAGCTCTGTAGGTGGCACAAGTCAGTCAGTCCTTCTCTTAGTTTGCTCTCTTGGATATGAAGAGGTCAGGATGGGGATGGGTGCAGGTAGAAGACAAGTGTATGTGGGATGGACAGATGTTCTTGGCATGTGGGAGTGGAAAAGGGGGAGGGAGGTGTATTGTGCCAGACATGAGTTTTATGTGCGAGGTACACATTTGTGTTGGGAGAGCTGCCCTGTGAGTAGGAAAGAGTGCTAGGTGCTTTGTATGGGTGTTCAGAGTATAAACATTAGAAATGATGCAAACATAGCAGAGAAAATATTTGAGCTCCAATATATACTAATTTTAAATGTCATAGTTTGCAGTAAAAAGCAAGAAAAAATAGTCTTAAAAAAAAAAAACCCCAAACAGCAAAATCCAAAACCCTGAATATGCAAAACTGTCATGATGATGCTGATGATACATTTAAAGTGTGTTTCCTGAAGTCCTATATGAAAACTTAGCAGGAAATAACCAAAACCAAAAACGCACTTGAAAAAGAAATACCTCTGTAAATAACTAAAGATAAAAACTAAAATATCCAAAAGCCAGCAAACACCACCCCCTTTTCATCTGAAAACATACTGTAAATAATGAGAAGCTCTCACAGAGCCAATGAAAAAAAGTAAATGTAGAATATAGCACTTCAGTATGTCATCCATACAGCTAAAACTGTCATCCAGACTCTCATGGTCTTGCCTTGATTTCTGTAACATCCTTTTCTCTGGCTTTGAGAGACAGAATCTTGCCCTACTCATTTCCATTCAGAATGCTGTTGCAAAGATCATTTTCCTACCTTTGACCTCTCTTTTCATACTTCACTGGGCGTGAGGGGTCACCCTTCTCTATCCCATCAAACATAAGCTACTTATCTTGACTTTCAAGGCCCTTTATCACTTATACCTACCCTATTGTGTCTCATTCACTATTTTGATGTTGACACTTGCCTCTGATTGGCCAGTGTTATTAGTCACCATCGTCCACTTCTTAAATTTTCAAACAAGCACCTTTGTACTTTCTCCCATGCTGCTCCTCTGGCTTGGGAGGAGCTCCCCAGAAACATCTGCAAAGCTACGTCGTTGTTCTCCTTCAAATCCCTTCTTAGCACTCTCCTTTGCTATGATACCTACAAAAAACTTGACAAAAGTTATCCTCTGGTGTGCTAAGACCACTGCCTATGATACTGAGCAATATCGTCTCATTGCTTCCTTGTATCTGTCTGTTTTCTCTTGTTGTGTTCTGAGGCTGCGTCTACATTTAAAATGCTGCAGCACTGTAGCTGCGCTGCTTTAGCACGTCAGTATAGACACTAACCACAGTGACTGGAAAACCCTTCCCATCACTCGAGGTAATCCACCTTCTCGAGAGGCAGTAGCTGTCACTGGAAGAATTCTTTAGTTGAGCTAGCGCTCTCTGCACTGGGGGTTAGACAGGCTTAACTACAGCACGCAGGGGTGTGGATTTTTCATGTCCTTGAATGACGTAACTGTGCCAATATAACTTTTTTCAGTGTAAACCAGCCCTTAGCTGGTAAGCTCTTTGGGACAGGAATCATCTTTTTGTTCCATGTTTGTACAGCACAATGGGATCCTGGTGCATGATTGGGGCTCTCCTGCAATAATAGAAATAATTTATTATTATTTTATTATTATTATTATTTTGTTATTATTTACTTATTATTATGAAAGAGCTGTTGTAATAGAAATTCTGTTGGCCAAAATATAATGCATCTTAATTAAAATGGTTAGGTTGGGTTTTTTGCCATAATCTAGTAAGAGATTTGTCCCAGCTCCATCAGAGCAGTAGTTTGAAAAGTAAGAGAAAATGACTGCACCTGTTGTGAAGATTTTCATTGTAAAGTGCTGCTAATCTGCTCATTTTCTCTGCAGTCAGAAATTGTGTCCTGCTACCACCTGTATCTGAGTGTGAGCCATTGATTGTGTAACACACCCCTTCACACAGGCCCCAACTGCTAAACTGGAGGATCAGATAGATGTTTAGAGGGCCATATCAAGACCTCGTAAAATGCATTACAGCTCCAACTAATAATGGAATTTCCAAAATTTTAACATACTTGATTAAGCTTTCTGTATTAGCAATTGCTTAAACATTAAGGTATTTGTGTTAGTCCTTTGTCATGTACGATATTTGTTTTCACCAGCACAATTAATATATGTGGTCCTATAATTAAGAAGCAACAGGAACATCCATAGGACCTTTTTGGGAAAGCACCATTTTTTGTCATGTATCTGCAACCACAATGGGAAGGAACATACTTCTTTAAAATAAAATTAAAGCTGAGATTCTCCCCTAAACACATGACTCCAGGAGCCAGGGCTTTTGAGTGAAACATCAGAGAACACAGTATTTTTCTCACTGTGTTTATCCATGTAATACTCCTTACATGTGCTTTACAGGTTCAAACTCTACATCAATGGTCTCCAAACTGTGGAGAGCACCCCCTGGGGGGGGCATGGAAGAGCTGGGCCAGCCCCCGTGGGGGGCAGGGAGGGAGTGCCACCTAGCCCTTCTCTGCCCCCGGCTCTGCTCCAGTCCCACCCCTGGGTCTGCCCTGGCCCCATCCACAGCTGCAGCCCCAGCCTTGGCCCCTAGCTCCTGGCCTGGCCTTGGCTCCCAGCCACGGCCTCAGCCCCTCCCGCAGCCTCAGCCCCCAATCGTAGCCCAATTGCAACTCCACTCCCAGCTTTGGCCCCAGCCTTCGCCCCCAACTGCAGCCCAGCTACGGCTTTGCTCCTGGTCACAGACCAGCCTCCATCCGCAGCTTCGACTCCGGCCCTGACCATGGCCCTGCTCCTGGCCGTGGCTCCCAACTAAGGCTCCCAAAAAGAAGGATGTCCATTACAGATAAGAGCGGGCACGAGGTAAAAAGTGTGGGGATCACTATTCCACATGTATCCAATCTCTAGTATGAATAAAGATTTACCATCTGAATTGCCTTTGAGACTCAGGACTCATATGCCTGTTTGCTCTGACGTGAAAATGTCCACCTTCTCCATTTGCTTGGCTGTGAACCTGTGTGCATATTGTACATTTTATTGTGTGATTAGGTTAATTTCTGAGGAGCTCAAAGCACTCCGAGGGATCAATCTTTTAAAAGGGGCTCCAAAGCAGCATCAAGATCACTTATGCCTCAGGCTGAGTCTGGTTTACTACTGAGGCGGCAGAGCAGTTCCTTTGAATGTACAAATACCAGACATTTTTTTATTTAAGATACAGTTAATTTATATGATGCCGAACTCCTCTGATATAGATTTCTTTTTTTGAGATTGTTTCATTTTTTTCCCCTTAAAATTGTATTCATTCTGAGTTTGGCTCTACAGGACAAATTGAAGCTTTGATTTTTTTCTTCTCATAGTCACACAAACAACTGGCCCCGTTAGCTCTGACGTCAACTTTCCTCTCATTGTTAAGCAGAGCCTGGTTACTCCATTTCTGAGTAAACTGACCTCCCTTCTTGCAAAATTGTATAGGCATCAGGTTTTCAAAGAATCTTGAGTTATCTTTGTTCTGATTATGCATCAGGAAGCTGCACATAAGAGTAGAATTATGGAAAAAAAGTAAAAGTAGAATTCATGCATGGGTTAGTATAATGCACCAGCCATTTCAGACTGAATATTAGCTTGTCAAAATACCTCTGCGCTTGGTAGGAGATAAGTTTCATAACCTAAGAGAATATGATTTGAGTAGAGTTTTCATGCCTCATGTGTTCATTGTGGTCTTGCTACTGATGCAAACGTGATCTATAATTACGTTTTCGAGAGACTGAAAATTGCAGTCTTTGCTGAACAAAAATGCACCTTGAGGAATGGAATGTATATCCTCTCTGTCCTAATTTGTAAAGTTTTCAAAAATCAAAATACAAGGCCCAATACTATGGCTCTCAACTACATGAAACCAGCGCCATTCACTGATGTTAGAACCCTTTCCATTTTAAACGCTGGCCTTTCAAAGATCATATTCTAATGAGGGTGAACTGTATTGTTTTTAGTCATGTTTGTGCCACTAGATTCAAGGTCATAGGCACTTCTGTTGTTAGAAAGAGGACCAGAAAGATTGCTTCTGATTAGAGTTCCACATCTGAACTTTCCTCCAAAAAACTAAACTCTTCTTCTTTAGGATTTTTTTAAAAATCAATTTTCTAGTTTTGTGTGTTACAGTTGATAACATCTCAGAAGTTTACAGCTTGCAGATTGTCTTCAGTATTCCCATTATCAGTGGTTTGCCATCTGTGTCTAGAATGCATCCATTGCATGCCCCAGAATTCACAAAAACGTCCAACTGGTGGCCTGTGCACCGGATCTGGCCCAGGGGATGATTCCTTCTACCTCCATACGTAGATTATAGTATAAAATGGCATCCTCTGCACCGTGTGGTCTTTCATGAACCATACATGCAAGGTCACACCAGGTGCAGGATGCCATTGTGTGGAATGTCGTTAAAAAATGTTGGACGACCTAGGGCGCGCAAATGCAGAATTGAGTTATCCATGATAGAACACAGCTAGCGGCACAAATTCTTTGTGAGTATGGAAAGTTTAGTGCAAAATTTGTTCATTAAAATTTGTTGTGTGCCATACTACAAAATATTACAGCACACTGCTGCCTACTACTCAAAATACTTTTGTACACTAGGACTAGAATTTTCAAATGAGCCCATGAGATTTGGGTGCCCTGTTTCTATTGATATTCACTGATACTTTTTGATTTGGGTTCTCTTAGAAAATCCAAGCCCTAAGTATGGGTGTATATATATGTATGTATGTATGTCTATTTGAAAGATTTACTCTAACACCTCCATGATTAGCTTCAACCAAACAGCTGGCATGTAGTTTTTAAATCCACCTGCCAGAGAAGTTTCCTTCTTCTCAGTGTGAGTTAGGGATGAGAGAGAAACCATGAGTGAGTTATGTGGATGTCACAAAGAGACTGCCACTAAATCCTTTACACTATACTAGACCATCAAATATTCATCACATAGGTTGCCAAAAATATTTTACGGTTTTAAAAATATGTATTGGGACTACTGTTCATATACATTGTGCTATAAAGCTGTGTGCCTTATTCACCATCAGTAGCACTGTACTGAGATCAGTGGGAGCCATAAAACCTAAGTTACCTAAAATGTTTATCTCCAGTCCTTCCGGGAGAGCTGGGACTATGTCATTTAACTCTCAGTCTTGCCATTACATTATTGGAAAAACTTTACATTTTTTGTATAACCCCCCAACACCATACCTATTCTAGGCCTTGGGCTCATAATTTGGGAATGGGGAGGAGGAGAGAACATTTCGGGTGAGAAGGCTGGCTTTATTTTTATTTTTTTAATAGTGTGGTGGCAGGTTGATACTTCACCTGGAACTTATTCTGCTATGCCAAACACCGGAGAAGTGGACTAATGGACTGAGTACAGATGGGGTAATCAAAGGTGCATGAGGAATTCTGAGGTTTTTGATGTCTCACATGAGTATTACCTTCATATATGTGGAGGTATACGCACACACACTTCAATATATTACTGTAGAACATGGGACGACAAGGTGAGTGAGGTAATAGCTTTTATTGGACCAACTTCTGTTAGGGAGAGAGACAAGCTTTCAAGCCACACAGAGCTCTTCTCCAGGCCAGGAAAAGGTATTCCGGGCTTGATGGCAAACTGCAAAGTGAAACAGATGGTTTAGCATTAGTAGTTAGTTTGTATTTTAAGGGACCACTCAAGGGAGAGTGGTCCATTAACACCTATGCATCCATAGGACAAAAAGAGGAGGTGAGTGGGTAACAGATTGGATTTATGGCTTCTTAAAACAATGTCTCTGTTCATTCCATGCTTTTTAGTAGAATAATGAATTTAAGCTCCCAGACTCCTCTTTTGAAAGCACACCTCTACCCTGATATAACACGGTTGTGGGGAGCCAAAAATCCCTGCTGTGTTATAGGTCAAACGCCATTATATCGGGGTAGCAGTGACAGGGCTGCAGAGGTGATTTAAAGAGCCCGGGGCTCCAGCCGTGTAGAGCTCCAGGCCCTTTAAATTGCCAGTGGAGCCCTGCTACTGCAGCCCCAGGTAGTAGCGGCAGGGCTCCAGCGGTGATTTAAAGAGCTCTGGGCTCTGGCTGCTGCGGGGAGTCCAGGCCCTTTAAATTGCTGGCTGAGCCCCACTGCCGCAACTGCGGAGTAGCAACGGCAGGGCTCCGGCAGTGATTTAAAGGGCCTGGGGTTCCCCACAGCAGCCAGAGCCCCAGACCCTTTAAAGCGCCACCGGAGCCCCACTGCTATCGTGCTATATGCGAACCCGTGTTATATCAGGTTGCGGTATAGCAGGCTAGCGGTGTATTTGTGCAGGTTTCCTTTGAGGATGAGGACTGATTTTTGTCCTATGATTGCAGAGGTGCTAACGGGCCACGGTACCTTCAGTGGTCCCTTACAGTATCTGCTAACAACGTATGCCAAATCTGTTCCACCTTGCAGTTTGTCTTGATACTGGGAGTACCTTTTCCAGATCTAAAGAAGAGCTCTTTGACTCAGTGTGGCTTGAAATTTTCTCTCTTTAACAGAGGATGGTCCAGTAAAAGATATTTCTCCTCACCCACCTTGGGACCAACAAACTACAAGTACACTGCATTCATGTAGAGGTTATATATAAAGGTTTTATTGTCATGAATTTGCAATGACTGCATTATTGGTGACTGGCAAAGCTATATGTGAAACAGCTATGTCATCCCAGTAGATTGATCATGAAACCTTCATGCCAGAGCGTAGTGTGTTCTATATAAACTATATATTTTGTAGAAAAAGGTTTTGAAAATTTTATTCTCGCTGTGTTTCACATCCCTTCATCTGCAAACTAATACAATTAATCCAACTGTATAGAATTAGGAGGAGGAGAAAAAATGACTATTGTAGAAAAATCAATTTTCTTTACCCTAAAATACCATTTCAGTGTATACAAATGGATGAATTTTTAAGGTTCAGTAACTGAGATAAAAACAAAAGCCTTATCCTGGTGGAAAGGGGTATTCCTGGCCTTTTGTAATGATATAAACAGTCATTTTCTAGCCCTGAAAAAGATCATGAGATACTAAACCTCTGGTGTAGCACCAAATAGTGCCAGTGTAGAACCATTAGGTCATCTCTAGCCTTGGGTCACTGGGTCAGTATAATGTTGGGGAGCAGAACTTCTCCATCTTCGGGGGGAAAACAAATATTACTCTGTTAGGGTTTTGTTTTGTTTTCCCAGTTGGAAGTATTTTAATTTTTTCTGAAGTTTTGGAATGTTAGAGGCTTCCTCATTGGAGTTGGATTAGTGAGCAGAATGCAGCTGAAATGGTCAAGGTTGCACTTTCTGCCAGATGGGGGAGATGGCTCTGGGGTCTATGACATGGCTATTTTCACTGTGTGTGTACAGATTTTTAATGGTTGCATGATGAATGCTTGAAAATAATTCAGGGCTTGATGCTGCAAGCACTTACATATGTGAGTGACCTTTTTGTGTGGGAATGGAGTCAGTATTACTGATGTGAGTAAAATTTACTCAGAGAATAAGTATTTGCAAGCTTGGGCCACTAGTTCGTATGTACTCACTTATTGTGACTTTAGTTCATTTACTCTAGTTAGTTTTTGTGTTGCTGAAAATACGACAGTGCTTGATGTGAGTGGATAATACGCTACTTTAAAATGTTTGTTGCAAGGTGACACTGGCCCTTTAAGAGGGAGCACAGTACGTGCACTTATGCCTCATCAGCCCACTTCAATTTGGGCTTAAGAGGGCACCTGGACCCTAGAAGGAAGAGAGAGATGGTGAGTCAGGGCCTCCTGGGATGAGATTGGCTGGAGAATAGAGCTACCAGAGCCGGAAGGTGTTTCCTGGGGGAGGGCTGATGGCAAGGAGCAGCAGTAGGAAAGGTTTGCCGGCTGCCGGCCCCAAACCAGAAAGCCAGGGCTGGACGGGTGGAAAGGGTTGAAGGCAGGAGCAGCAGCAAGAGCAGTTTGCTGTCTGACTGCGCCAAGCCAGAGTCAGAGGGCTGAAGGCAGGAGAGCACTGGAGAGGCTTACCTACTGATGTCTCCACGCTGGAGACCAGCACACATGAAAAGAGGGGGAGTGACGGATGCTCTCCTAGTAAGAATGACCTCCCAGCTGAAAGACTATGGGGGTTCCTGCTGGAAAGACCAGGATTGCATGCCAGCTGAAAGGGCTGAGGTCACTGTCTTGACAGAGGGACAGACAACGAGGAGCCTAGATATGGTGGAGGACACTGGAATATGGTGAGGATGCACTCCTAGCAGAGAGCTTGGGCTGGTTCCCACGGCAAGAGCAGGGTTTTAAGTTCTACATGCATAGGAGGTGATATTGACTATGTTTTGGGACTTCTGTAACAGACTGTTTGCACTATGTTTTGTAACAAAGTGACCCCCAAGAGGGGTATTACTCAAGTAAGAGAGTCTGGTGTAGAATCCTTGGGTTAAGTGAGAGGGGAAACTGAGGCAGGCATTCCTGTCATGCCACAGGCTGGGGCAGGAGGGCGCTTTTGGATAGGGACACCTTTTTATTGTGTGTAACAAATATACTAACTGGGATTCATATTCTGTTTATGGTTGTCAGCCATCTGTAGGAAGTGGACTGTAGTCAAGATTTTAATAGAAAACTAGGAATGTTACAGAGTGACAGGAGGTGAAGCTAGATTAATGCACTTGATCCATTTCCTGCCTAAGTTGATAATTCTTTAACTAAGTTCCACAGTCTGGTTAGAGCAAGTTATGCACATAAGTACCAGTGTGACTAAATGCAAGAGTTCCCTGGATAGCATCTATTCTTAGTGGTCTAGCAAAACTTATTAAAAAAAGTAATTAGAACAACGCCAAAGTACATTACATTAGCCTCCTTAATGTTCCTGAATTCTCAGAGCTATCTGTGAGCATCGGCAAAGGCAGGTTATGTTTCCACTACAGGAGTCCATGAAACATACTTCCTGAAAGTTAAACCAACTTTTTATCCATCTCTAGGGCTAAGTCTACAGTCCTGTAGTAAGTCGATCTAAGCTATGCAACTCCAGCTATGTGAATAATGTAGCTGGAGTCGACGTATCTTAGATCGAGTTACCACGGGGTCTACACTATGGGGGGTCAATGGACTTACCTTACTCTTCTCTTCAGGGGTAGAGTACAGGGATTGACTGGAGAGTGATCTGCAGTTGATTTAGCGGGTCTTTACTAAACCTGCTAAATCGACTGCCAGTGGATCGATTTCAGAGCATCGATCCCGGCTCTAGCGTAGACGTGCCCTTAGTACAATAACAGAAGTATATATTTTCAAAATCGAGTCAAGTAGAGCTGTCCAGAGGATGACTCTTCCATCTTGCAGCAGCTTTCAAAATGCATTGGAATGAAAAGAAAACTTTTCCAAGTGTTTCTGCAACAATGGAATAGTGCCAAAATGTGCATTTTCTTCTCAAAACCTGAGCTTTCTGGTTTGAGTGCCCTAAACACCAGGCTATAGCGAGACTCTCACTCTCACATATGACTGGAGAGCCTTGGACCTGAATCTTCCCGACAAAGTAGCATATTTTGACAAAATTTTATTTTGTTGAAAATGTATCCAGTACCACATTGGCATGTTGCAGCCTATTATCTATCAGACTGGCCTGGTCCGTAAAAACTAGCTGTAAGTGTTAGCATATTTGCTAGTCAAAATTCTGTCTCTAGAGGTCCTGAGTTCTAAGTCTTTTGCAGATGCCTTCCCAGAGAGAGTTGCTTTCACCATGATATCAGTTCCTGATCTTCAAGAGATGTCATGTGGCTACATCCATTTCCCTTTCAAAGAAAGCTCCTTTAAGAGTGAGGGGAAACCAGCCTTTCCCCCCAGGTCCTAGATCTGGGATGGGGGTTGAAATACAGGTGTTCCTCTTTTTGCAGTGTCATCCTATATTTCGTCTGTCAGATTTTTTTTTTTATGGAATTTCATGTTGCTGAGATGATCTTACTGCGTTTGGTTTTCCCATCGGACTCCATAATGCATTTTCAAGCATGTTCAGATTGTCTGTCTTCTCTGCTGAGCCAAACCTGTCTCTCCAGAGGCTTTTGGGGGATTTCCCATGCCTTTGGGGGATTTCTCCGGATGTTAAGCAGCCTCAAAAATCTCAGTACTCTGAGAGCTAAGTTCCAGCCACTACATCCATGAGAACAGCTTTCCGTAATGAGGTGAGCCCCACCAAACTAGGCAACAAAGAGGACAATTCTTGAGTTCTTCTCATCAGTTGCCCACATTCATTGAGATTAGGTATATATTATCTTCATATTTATTAAAAGAAAAATTCACCAACTAATAGAAGACAAGCCAGGAGAGGCAGGAATCAACAAAATCTCAGGATTTTCTGTTACAGGCAGATATCGGAAGCCCCATAATATTAGGAATTGGGCTCTTCTAAGTTCTACAGCCCCAAACTACTAACATTAACTTTTGCTAGCAGTCTAGTTTGATATAGCAGCTCTTTTTTTCCTTTTCATCATGCCAATAACTGAAGAGTTTCTTCCCTTCCTTCCATCATTCTCAGCTTTTGGCTATGTTCTCACATTGTTTCAGTGCAGTCCTTGAGTATGCATTGTTCGCTCTGTAGACTAGTTGGTTGAATTTAGTATCAGTCACAGCTACGTGCCTTCCTGTAGGGTGAATCCTTTTAAAAAAGTTCCACCTTTTAAAAAAAAGTGGGGAAATGTTTTCATCCAGCTGAACAGGTTGAACTGAAAGGATCCAGGACTTTATATTTTCCTTAACACCTAGAAGAGCATTTGCGAGAGGGATCACTGTGTGGTTCGTTTCATGCCTTAGGATTCAGGCCACCATCACAATAGACTTGAAGGCTATGGGGGAAAACCTTTGTTTCCCACCAAGTTGTCTGTTTTTATTTTTTCTTATTAAACGAGATAATGTTCAGCTTTTCCTAGGCACCAAGCTGTCTAGCATTCAGTGAAAAACAGGAATGAATTTAAAATTAAATGATTAATTTTAAAAGATTCTCTTTGTCAGGCAGTGAAAGGTACAATTGAAGTGTGCCTGAATGAAGCTTGCTGATTTTCACTTGATATCACAGACAGTGAAACTCTAACCATTCTATAAAATTGTTTGACTAGTAAACATTACAGCAGCCAGAAAATAATCTGCTGTTACCAGCTGTAAAGTGACTGGTTCCCCATGTTTGGGAACTGAACTCCAGTCCTCAGGCTATTTTATTCTGTAATGCTAATAGCATTAATACGGAATTATTGTGTTTGAGACTTCAGAGATACTGTACAAGCATTTTCTTATGATTTCCTGATCTTTGCATTTATACCCAGCTGTTTGTTATTCAGTTCAGCCATCAGCATCTGAGTCTCAATGGACCATGTAATATGCAGCTGTAGCCAGATGTAATGCTTCCTATTCCTAAATGTTTTTGTTAGAAGCTAAGAGTGGCAGGCTAAAGACTACTGATAACAGTGTTGCTTGCATTAATTTAAACTCTAGAGCTACACTGATTCTGTTTGGCAAATTTATTCCATGGCCAACAAGCAGAGCAATATTTCCAATCTTCATCGTTGCTAGCCGTGTTGACATTAAATACATCAAGTATGTCTGTGCTGATATGGAATATACTTATATTGCTAATTCAAATAGTGTGAAGATGTCCAATCTACATAAACAAATACATTTTGAGTACAGACAGTTCTATTTGAGAGAGAGAAAGAGAGAAGCCAGCTCTAAACAATATTGTACAAAGATTAAAACAATTCAGCAAGTGCTTACCCTTCCTTGATTTTTCATTTTTCTTGGATAAGAGAGAAATCTTATAACATCTTAATTCAGGTTTCAGCCTACCCTTGCTCCGTGTGGCATTTATGGCTGGGGCAGTGGACTGGGAGTCTGCCATTGAGTAATTTTAGGCAAGTCGCACTGGCTGTGATCCTGGAAGCTGTTCCATGTTAACAGACACAGCGTCCACGTGGGGACCCATTAACCGCTGGCATTCTGCACAGGCATAGGGATCTGCCTGAGTAGATCTGTTTGCCGGATCAGTGCCATAACTCAGTGTGCTCTGTTCTCATTTACCCACCTGTAAAATAAGTAGAATAAGAATTACCGGCTTCGCACCCATGTTATGAAGTGCTTAATGCTCGTTAGAACCCTTTTGAGTCTTTTAGCCTGGAGAGCACTTACAATTGCCCAGTGTTAGGGGAGCTGCAGGTGCTCAGCACATCTGAAAATCTTTAGATAACTTTATTTAGGGTCTTAACTTGGTTTGAGAAGCTAACTTTGGGAACCAAGGTTAGAAAACTTTTATATTTACAGCTATCCTGGACTATCCATTCAAAACATTTTTTCCTTCTTACTGTGACTCATTTTTCAGCCTATGTAACTTTTCACACAAATAATCTTCATCATCCACCCAAAACGAGAATGTTTTCTTTCCTCTATGCATGCTTAGAGTGTTTAGTACCACGGAGCAGCAGGCAATCGGTACTCACGTGCTAGGCAAGCTGCATACATGTTTTGATTTCAGAGTGATCAGCATTACACAAAGGATTTGAAACAATTATAATGAATTACATAGGGGAAGTGCTTGTTTGAAATCAACTCCATTAACATGGAGCACAAACCATTGCAAAGTCAGTAGTTTTCCAAGTGGCCAGCCCCAAGTATCTCTATTGAAAATGCTAACAGACTGTTTAATTAGTGGGTGAAAATTGTTTACAGTCAGTGATCCCAAGTTTTGTCATTTTAATAATGGTTAAATTCAATCTTTTTTTGATGCTTGGCAACTCTATCATTGTTTCAAAAACTGCTTATGTCTAGTTCAATTCATTTGAATGTATTAAAATTGAGCCTCCCTCCTGCAGTAGCAGTGTTTACTTAACTGTGTTGTGTCATCATGACAGGCGGAGAATGGCTAATATTCAGCAGTGGATGTTAAATGCGTATAGTGTTGCTAGAGAATATGTATATTTGTGTGAGATGTATAGCCAGATTAATGGGAACTGCTGGGTGGGAACCCTTTTGAATACCCTGGCAAGTGCTGTTCAAGGTTTTAGGCAAGTATGTGATTGAAAAGTTTGTTTTTAGATTGTAACATCTTCTATTTAGCCCCAAACTTAACATAACCTGTCACACTGGGAATCAGAGGAATAATACCTGTAAGTGTCACATTCTGCCCCCATATACATCCACTTGATTTCAGTGGGAGCTGCATGCATGTGACTGGGAGCAAGATTTTTCTTTACCTCTTTTTATTTTCTGATTTTTGCCTTAGACAGTAACGGGGACTGCATTGTTGAAATGCAGTGATCTGGTCATGTATTGTTTACATAATAGTAGGACGTAGACAGCCCAGCAGCGACTGGGGCCCACTGTGCTAAATACTGTATGAGCATAGTAAAAGACCAGTCCCTGCCCCAAGGAGCTTGTCTGTCTTGTTTATTTAAATGGCAAAGAGTGGGGAAACAGGCACAGAGATGAAAAGACTTGCCCAAGGACACACATCTGGTCAGTGGGCCTTCCAGCCCCTCAGCGTTTCCCATCCTTTTTCAATGTCCTGTTTTAGTGTAGGACCTTAGTTACACTGAATAGTATTTTGTACCAAAAACGGATCCATTGGCAGATAAGGTGCTAGTCAATATGAGTAAAGGTACCAAACCTGGCCCTTAGATCGTAAGCTCTTCAAGAACAGAGTGATGGAGAAAATCCTGGTCCCATTAAAACAAGTGGAAGTTTTGCCACGGATTTCAGTGCAACTCAGGTTTCCTAAATCCCAGTCCTCTGCCATGAATTATTATTTTGTTGTTTATGGTAGCACCCTCTATATGCAAGGTAGTTTCCAGACACCTTGCTCCAAGGAGCTCACCAGTCTCAGAACAGGCACATAGACAAGTAGAGGTTAGGAGGAAAGGGACACAGTTTTTTTTCTTTTTTATTTAATATATATGTCATCCACTCATCACAACAGAAGTGGATCTTCAAGAAGGACTTGAATTTGGAAAGGACAGGCCTCGCAGATGAGGTCAAGAAGGATGTGCCATGCATAGGAGGCAAAATAGAAGATGATACAGCAGTGTTGATGTGAGAAGCTGATGGAATAATCTAGTCTGTTCGGGAGACGTGGCTTCCTGGGGTCTGGTCCCAAGACTATGGAATGAAGCAGGATCTAAGGACCACTGTAAACCTGATAAACTTCCATTCCAAGTGTAAAGCACACTTCTCTGCCTTGACTTTGCTAACACACAAATGTAGCACAGTGTACATATCATAAGAGTTCTCACACAATTTCCCCATGGAAAATGATGGGAGAAAGAGAAATCCACATGACATATTAGCTGTGGGTAACATCACTGCCTAAATGACTTAGAATCCTAAGTCATTTCTGGAAATGGGATGTGGGCTCCTAACTCACTTAGGATAATTTTTTCAAATACACCTCCGTCACTTTTATTATTGTAGCGCCCCTCTCCACCTGATTACCTCCTTTAATGGCCATCTGCTTACAGGTTTTGATGGACAGGTCTGGGTTCTTTTGGATCCCGTCATCCACTCAGCAGAGTGAATCTTTTTTCTTTTTGCTATGAAATTATTTGGCGGAGCCTCCACCTCCCTCGCTCCTTCCTGGGAGGGTCACCAGGGCAGCTTGGGCAGAAAATTCTAACTACAGAGTAATCCCCACTTACTTGCCGGGAGACTTCCAAGAAATAACACAACACATAAAAATATATTCAACACAATAATTATATTAAACAGGCAACAAATACAACATAACAGGGTGAAACACTATTTTTAGGGTCACTGGTGCTCACACTGAAAACACCCGTGACTTGATATAACAAGTGTAAAATTAGTGTCCTGTTGGTATGTGTACCTTGCTGGGGCCCTCGATGACCTATAAAATTATCTGCAGTGGTTTAGCAGTGTGGCTGACTGGGTTCAGTACAGCCCAAAGAACCCACAAGTGGGAGGAGGTGGTGAATCCCTCCACAGGTGTAATAAGCAGCAGGTTATAAATTCCTCAAACCCTTACTCCCTGGCTTGAGGACATGGTTCAGGGAGTAGGGGGTCCCCAAAACAAATTCCCTGACTCACTAACTAAAAGCTGTCAAGTATCAGAGGGGTAGCCGTGTTAGTCTGGATCTGTAAAAGCAGCAAAGAGTCCTTGGCACCTTATAGAGTAACAGACGTTTTGGAGCATGAGCTTTCGTGGGTGAATACCCACTTCGTCAGATGTATTCACCCACGAAAGCTCATGCTCCAAAATGTCTGTTAGTTTATAAAGTGCCACAGGACTCTTTGCTGCTTTAACTAAAAGCTGGTGCACTCACGAACTCCATGCATGACCTTCAGGTTTGAAGATGACGCTGGATGACTCAGTCACTGCAGAGGGGATGCTGGCTGCTATCAGGGATCCTCCTCAAGCAGGAATCAGGCTGTGTTGATCCCAGGATTTCCCCTCACCACAAAGGGGTGCAGGGCTCAAGGTGTAGGTTATACAACTACCCTAACATCCAAACTGTAGCCTCCTAGCCCAACCTCCAGTCACACACTCCACAGGCAGCAGCCCTGGACTAGCGGCGCTGACTATGTGGGGACTGGTCTCACCAGGGGAGCTGGAGGTGAACCCAGCCTGGCTGCAGAAATTTCTCAGCAAACGTAACAATTGGGAATCATCTGTGGGCAAGGAAAACCCAGCTGGGGGATCTGGGGTCAGATCCCTAGAGGCCAGTTCGGTCCTTGCCCTGGCTGGCTCCAGCCTCCCCTCCAAATGGTTTCTCTCCTCTCCTCAACTTCCTGGGAGGGGATCTCCACTCCTTATTGGTTGTCGGCCAGACGACTCCTCCCTGAGCTGCCAGCAGACAGAGCTCCAGGAATCTATGTAATCTCCTTGGGGGTTACATTATTATTATTACTTATATGTATTGTGATGGTGCCTAGGAGCCCCAATCATGAACCAGGACCCATTGCATTAGATGGTGTAGAAACACATAACAAAATGTGCTTCTGGAAGGCACTCCTCTCCCATCACGATGAGTATAGAATACCATATAGAACAGAAGCTGTACAGAATAAAATACTTATGGGACATTACTATTGTTTTGCTAATAGCATCACTGAATATAAAAACCCTAGAAAAGTACAAAGAAAATGCAAATGTTCTCAATTTCAGTCCATTGTATTCCCGGAAAGTTCTCTAAACATACAGCACTACGGAAGTACAAGCAAAACAGTTTCTTGCTTCCAATTTCACTCTATTGAGCAAACAGGCAAACATAAATAGATGTGGTTTATTCTAATGATTCAGAGATAATGGTGTGATATCTAAATAATAGTGAAATGTCACGAATGCAACGGTTTGCAACGTTTTGTGGCTCGTCTTTATTATGTAATCAATACAAAATAGCTTTGTATTTGTGAAAATCATAATGATAAATCCTATTAAAATATTATAGTCCAACATAAATGTATTATAGGAATGCCACTTCCAGAGCCACTATTGTAAAAGGGTCTTTCAGTATTGTCTTGTAAATTTCCCCATTGTAGTGGTTTATTACATAGCAGTAAAAATGTACTGGTGCTTGAAACTTAACAGACCTCATTGCAGGGTGGAAGCAGTTATTCTGTGTTTTAATCAAAACTCTATTGGTTATATTGCTTTAAAGGCTAAAGAGGCGGGGGGGAAGGATGCAGGGTTTGGTTGGGGGGGTTGTTTTTTTATTCCTATAACCTAAAATAAGTTTTAATTAAAAATAAACCATTTTGTATACTTCCATGCAGGAATAGTATTTAAATACAGGATCTTTCACCACTGGTATACCAGATTTGATTGGTAATCTCTGACTTTTCAGCCTCTGACAGCTGCTCAGTGCATAAAATGAGTTGGTGGACCAAGTCCAGTTTATAGCGAGAAAGTCTCCTCCGTGTCACAAGAACCACCAACATAATTGGCTCCAAGTAGCATCCTTGTCTAATCATAAAGGCCATGGATTAAAAAGCATGAAAGTACCCTCACCCTTAGAGGTGATCTAGGTCAGGGTCAGAGCAATGTTGGGAAGCTTTGGATTCTTATTGTCCAGGTATATTGCTTAGTGGGACTTCAGTGAGTACAAGTCTGGTGATCCAGAACTTTTCTTAAACAACAAAATTCACTGATGTATAAAGGGAAAGCTGCTGATTCTTGTTGTTGGTTTGATGTGGTAGCCCCCAAAAGATGCTGGGTGTTTTCTTAAGCACAAAGGAAGAAGATCCAGTCTTTGCATCAAACAGCATACAGTTTAAGATGGCAAACAAAGAAATGATGCAAAGGAGCATTATGTATTTCAGTGTGGCCAAGATATTCAGCTTTAAATAGGACAGATGATGTACAAAGACCAACGTTTTCAAATTTGGCTGCCTAGAATTAGGCACCTAAAGTAAAAGCAGCAAAGAATCCTGTGGCACCTTATAGACTAACAGACGTTTAGTCTATAAGGTGCCACAGGATTCTTTGCTGCTTTTACAGATCCAGACTAACACGGCTACCCTCTGATACTTGGCACCTAAAGTAGTGGCCTGATTTTCAGGCACATTATTCACAAGCACAGAAATGCATTTGATTGTCTTCTATTCATTTTCTCTAATACAAATAGTAACTACAATAATGTACTTTTCTAAGATGCAGTGCTTACTGTCTGAGGATCTCAGTGCCCTTTGCAACTATTTGTGTCTCAGTGCCCTAGCAAAGTAGGGCAGTCTTATCATCCCCATTTTGCCAATAGGCAGAGTAAAGCACAGAGAGTTTGACTTGTGCATGGTCACGTAGTCTATAACAGGCAAAGTGAAGGAAAAGAACCAAGGGCTCCCAGCTCTCTGCCCATGCACTAACCACTAGCCTATGCTGTGGATAAGAATGGTATTTGTAAATACATACAGTGTATAAAAATCTTACCTCCTTTTTCTGTGCTGATCATACTAATATACAATAATTAAAAAATACAGTTACACCTCAGAAATACAATGAAAAACAAAACCTAAGTATAGTATTAATATTAATTTTATTATGGTAGCACTCAGGCTTCCGCTGAGATCAAGGCCTCATTGTGCTGTCCAGTGTGTATATGTGCACACACCCACACACACGAATATGAAACAGTCCCTGCCTTGAAGAGCTTAGTCTAATCAGAGGGGTGATTAAGGTGCAGGAAAGGGCATAAAGTAATGAATTTATTAAATCATTCTCGTTTTGCAACAAGTTCACAAGTCTCACAGTGGGTTTTTACATTGCTTTTGTAACCCATGCTCGGAGAGAGTAGGTCTTTGTCTCCCTTTAGGGACTGGCCCACATACTTCTGTTACAGCTGGTAAATGGAGGACTTAGTCATTTTGCTCAGGCAGAAGTGCTCATGCTTTTAGCTTAGGAGGTTACTGGTTCAAACCTGTTGGTGTCCCAAGTGCGGTTGATAAAACCTGCAGGTTTGGAAGTGCGGTGAGACCTGTCAGGTAGTTGCTGAGAACTAAGCCTGTCTTTCTGAAGAGCCTGCCAGAAGACATATCTTCCGTAGCGCTTTGAGACCAAAATTGTCTTCCCTTTCTCAGGTTTGTCTTTAGATAAATTAATATATAATAAGTAACCCATCTCAGATCAACTTCTTACTATAGGCCAATTCTGAGTGGTGTGCTTTTCCAGGCTAGGGTTGCCAGGTGTCCTGTTTTCGACCAGAAAGCCTGGTCGTTGAAAGTCCAGTCAGTGATACAGCAGAGCTAAGGCAGGCTGCCTGCTTGCTGTGGCTCCACGTGGCTCCTGGAAGTAGTAGTACATCCCCACTCCAGCTCCTATGCGTAGGGGCAGCCAGAGGGCTCTGCACGCTGCACCCTCCCCAGCTGTTGGCTCTGCAGCTCCCATTGGCCAGGAATCATGGCCAATGGAAGCTGTGAGGACAGTGCCTGTGGAAGGGGCAGTGCATCCACCTGTTGCTTCTTGTTCTACAATTAGATTGCAGGTTTTTCTGGGTAGGGATTGTCTGTCTTATGCGTTTTGCACAGCATCTAGCACAACTGGACCCTGATCCAGCCTGGGGACCCTAGGGGCTATAGTAATATAAATAAATAAGAGTTCTGGGAAGTGTAATTTTGCAAAAATAAACAGCATCAGTGTGGAAAGTAGATAGTAAAAGGTGTGTAAAGAAGGTGGCATATTATACAAACGGAGTATCTGTGGACCAGCACTAGCAGTATTGAGTGTCTGCCATGTAAGCATACAAAACATTCTGGAGCTACAGCCAAAAAATCTACCTCTTCACATTTTTTGGCTGGTTTCACCTCTGTTTATTCTCTTCTTCAGCTCCCTAAGGAATGTAGATGAAGTTTAAGTTGGTTGTGATAGTAATAGGTTTGGAATCTAGCACACTTGCACAAAATTAACTTTGCTCATGTTGATTTGGGAATTAAAATGCTTCATTAATTTAGAGAGTCCTGAACTGACAGCCAAATGGTTCATTTTGTGATTTCTACCTTTAAGTGCAAAATTCTTATCTCTGAGCTACTCTGAACATCTCTGGGCCCCAGCACAGCTTGCAAACCCATATGGCCTGGAGGGGAGAAGCTATTTGTTGCTATTAGTGTGTGTCCATGTCCAAGCATGCCTTTAAGCATAGGGTAAGTAGGAAGCTGTCTAGGGCTCCATACCTAAGGCAGTGCCACAGTAGGCTAGTACAGTTATTGGCTATCAGGCTTATCGCTAAGTGTCCCAAATTCTCTCCTCTGCGTTCAGAATCTCTGCTCACTTAATCTTGCTTGTCAGTGCATACCACTGAGCATAAAAAGACAGATCCCTTTGAAAGGGGGAAATGAGTCAGGGGGCAGGTGGGTTGTTGACCTGTGTAAGAAGAAGGGGGCAGAGGGCAAGAAGGCATATGGGTGTTTGGGGGGCAGGGAGTTCATTATATCCCTTCTTTACCACATCCTGTCCAGAGTCCTCGGAAGCTCCAGAGATTCCTGTGCATTTGATTCACTGTTTGTTTTTTATTCACTAGCAGCTGTGTGTGTTGTGAACAGGTGAACAGTTTGGGTGCCACTATCCTGGCGGCTCCACTCACACTGCAGACCCCTGCATAATATTGTATTCTAGACACTTTATAATGAAGAGGGGTAGGAACTGCATGAACCATCCCATTGTAAAGCTAATGCAATCCTGGGATGCCTAAACAGAAGAATCTTGAGTAGGAGTAGAGATGTGATTTTACCTCTGTATTTTTTCACTGATGGAATATTGTGTCCAGTTCTGATACCCACAATTCAAGATGGATGTTAATAAACTGGAAGGATTTCAGAGAAGAGCCACGGGAATGATTACCGGCTTAGAAAACATGCCTTATAGATTCAAAGAGCTCCATCTATTTAGCTTAACAAAGAGAAGGTTAAGGGGTGATTACAGTCTATTAGTATCTACATGGGGAACAAATATTTAATAAGGGGCTCTTCCATCTGTCAGAGAAGGGTATAATACGATCCAGTGGCTGGAAGTTGGGGCTAGACAAATGCAGACCGGAAATAAAGACTACATTTTTCACAGTGAGGGCAATTAATTATTGGCATTTAGCAAGGGTCATGGTGGATTTTCCATCATTGAGAATTTTAAATAGAGACTGGATGTTTTTCTACAAGATCTGCTCTAGGAATTATTTTAGGGAAGTTCTATGGCCTGTGTTATACAGGAGGTCAGACTAGATGATTCATAGATTCGTAAATTGTTGGGCTGGAAGGGACCTCGAGAGGTCATTGAGTCCAGTCCCCAGCCCTCATGGCAGGACCAAATACTGTCTAGACCATCCCTGATAGACATTCATCTAACCTACTCTTAAATATCTCCAGAGATGGAGATTCCACAACCTCCCTTGACAATTTATTCCAGTGTTTAACCACCCTGACAGTTAGGAACTTTTTCCTAATGTCCAACCTAAACCTCCCTTGCTGCAGTTTAAGACCCATTGCTTCTTGCTCTATCCTTAAAGGCTAAGATGAACGAGTTTTCTCCCTCCTCCTTATAACACTCTTTTAGATACCTGATCACAGTGGTCCCTTCTGGCCTTGGGATCTACGAATTTATAATGTAATGAGTTTGTGGACTCTGCTTTCTAATGTTCTTCACTATATGGTGACTCTGTGGTTTCTTCCAAGCTTTCCACACCACAGAAAATAATCTCATTCTTTAAATATGTTATAATGTATACAGGGCTATGAGGTCACCTCTCTTTGCATTATAGTGTAGTGCACCATGAAATGTTCTGACTCCAGGCTATAGGAGTGCAGAGTGAAGCCAAATGGTTCTGTCCCAGACAAACTCTGAATGATAGAAATAATACGAAAAATGTGGATCCTCAAGGCGCCATAAAAATATTATAAATCACTGAAATATGAAGCAGCTTGAAATAAAATGTATTTTATTGCCATTTAAGAATATCTTTCCCTTCCATGTAACTTCCAAATGGAGCAGTCCAGCCATTTTAAAATGGAACAATATAAACACAGTTATTTGTTCCACAGCATGAGGCATCCTCTCCATTCCAAGTTATAAGGTTGAGAATGTTCAACCAGTTCATGTTCAGCCAGCAGAAATTTCATTGGCTGAATACCTTTAATTGCCTTGTGATGTAGAATGTAGCATGCTAAAAACTGATGCAGTAGAGTCAGATTAATTTGGACATTGGTCTTTTTGCAAACCCTGTAGTTTGTAATGTAATATTCATACCCATTAAAATACTCTACGGTATACCAGCCTTGCAAAATTCTGCTAGCTTACTCACCTGGGAGAGTTGGTTTTTTTTCTGCCCAGTAGTTGAGTGAATTCTCTTTAGTTCTCTATTATAATCATCATTAGTAAAATTGTAGCTGTAGCGTTCATTAGTAAAATTAATAGATTTTGTACCTGAGCTAATTATATATTTTACCAGGCTGCTGTCTGTATACATTTTAACAACATAGTGTCATAACTTACATGTTTTGCCTTGCATTTCTTTATTAGATTGTTGGGTTTTTAATGGCATTCGGTTATCAACATTTGGTATTTCTCCATCATTTTGGGGAGAGTTAATTTTATACTTGTGTTTCCTGGGAACTAGTAATTATAGTTACGCACTTTTTTTGAAAAGGAGATATCAAAATTCCATATTCAGAAAGTAATGAATAAGATAAAGGGTCATAGATTAGGAGTTCAAATTAGGTACTGGCTCAAGAACCTTTGATAGAAACTTCAGGTTTAACGGGAATTAGAAGTAGCATGACCCAAGATCAGCGTAAAGATGTGTTGTGCTCAGTCTACAAGATGGCATGGACTCTGGCCTCGATCCAGCAAAGAATTTAAACGTGCTTTATCTTTAATGACATGAGTCCCATAGACTTCAGAGTTAAGGATGTGAATCCCATTTAGCTCAGAGTTAAGCACATTAACAGTTAAGAGCAGAGTTAAGCTTAAATGCTTTGGTGATCAGCACTTGTATGGTTGAGCCCTGTGTATGTAATATTAAAAAAAAATAAAACAAACTCCGCAGAATGGATGACTGTGCTGAAAATAAACTCTCCATCTCAGTTTGTACTGCAAATGATACTAAAATTGGAGGCAGAGTTAATGACAAGGAACAATGCAAGAAGTATAAAAAAAGATTTGTATAGTTTAAGTGATTGAGCAAGTAGATGACAACAAACACATTCAAATGCAGACAAGTTTAACGTTATTATTCTTGGAACAAAGAGCTAAAGTATAAAATGAGTGCTACATGCATCTCTGCGCATTCAACAGGCAATGTAGGTTATGTGCTGTATGCTAATTCATGTCTCTGTTTATGCAGAAATCTATGCTCAGTTCATATGAGATATTGGTAGGTAAAAAAAGGTCTGGATAGGTCCTTTTGCTGTTGCTTAATAGTTCCATTAGTTAGAATGTGTGTATCAAATGCGCGCGCGCACACACACACACACACACACACACACACACACACACAATTTATGAGACTCCTCTCTTGAAAGTGATACAGCAGAAGTGTGTTTTCTGGAGGGATTTGAATGAGGCCAAGTTTGGTTAGGGTATTCCATGCATATGGAGCAGTGTGAAAGATTGCACAGAGTTGGGAATCATAGAATCACGGGGTTTGAAGGGACCACAAGGGTCATTTAGTCTAACCTCCTGCCAAGATGCAGGATTTGTTGTGTCTAATGAATGAAAGACTGAAACAAAAGGATGTGAAAGGTAAGGAACAGCAGAGGAGAAGATATGGCTGGAGGTTTAAAACAAACAAAAGGAAGTATGTTTCACACAATGCACAGTCACCCTGTGGAACTCCTTGCTGGAGGATGTTGTGAAGGCCAAGACTGTAACAGGGTTCAAAAGAGAACTAGATAAGTTCATGGAGGATAGGTCCATCAATGGCTATTAGCCAAGATGGACAGGGATGGTGTCCCTAGCCTCTTTTTACCAGAAGCTGGGAATGGGCGACAGGGGATGGATCATTTGATGATCACCTGTTCTGATGATCACCATTCCCTCTGGAGCATCTGACATTGGCCACTGTTGGAAGACAGGATGCTAGGCTAGATGGATCTTTGGTCTGACCCAGTATGGCCAATCTTATGTTCTTATATAGGCTGGGGCTGAGGGTAAGGACAAAGAACTTGATAGCACAACGGTGAGTCAGTGGGGGGATTTTAAGTGTTGGGTGGGGAGGAGAAAGGGAGGGCATGATACACAGGGAAAGATAATTGTAGATGAGAAAATGGCAGTCTCCTTTCAGAGTTTCTGGTCACTTTGAAAAAATAGAAATCTATTTGCTTAAAGTTTCTTTCGTTTTTTCTTCTTTATTGTTGATCCCAAGTAATATCTTCTTGAAAGAGATTTCCATTAACGTACAAATGTGCAGGCCACACATTTAGCTAGTAAATTCTGAATCCAGTACAAGTCTGAGAGACAATCTGAAAAATAAATATCAAAAGATGGAGAGCAATAGGCAGGTTCAGGATTACTTCCAGAGTTACAAACACCCAGTCTGCGGTAGCTTTCTGGTTTAATTTAAATTTAAATTAAACTATATATAGATAGATAGATATAGTCAAACACTAAGATGTCTAGAGGGTCAAATTATAGCTTAGAGTACTAAGTAAGAAGCAAAACTTTGTGCACCTCTTTTTGGAGATGGTTATAATGACTCCTGAAGGCATTAAGGAGTAATATGGCTCCTGTAGGCAAGGTGTAGCCTGCTTTACCCCCCAGCGTTTGTCAGTATGCACAGAAGTCAAGGACATGACCCACCCCGATCAACCCAAACGGACCTCATCAGGGGTTATCCGTACTAGACTGCTACCTCCGAACCTGTCCAATTGCTAGTAGTAATGGTTGCTTCTTGTGCAGTGCTTTATGGTGGGGAAAAGGAATCTCCTGTGTCCTCTAGTGCATCATGCAGGACCAGCAATAATCTGACCTCTGTGGTACAAAAATAAGAAATCTGAGTTACGGTTCAAAGTAACCCATGCATTTCAGTCTGAAGGATTGCCTGCTGAGTACTCTCCCAGAACAATCCATACCGCATGACAAGCTTTCTCTGCACTGCTTCCCACTGATGCCAACCTCCCAGGCTGCTGCAACCTTATGTAACTTCCCCAGCTATCCCAGAATGCCCTGTTTTTGTGGAGGAAAATGCTGATTCATCCTGTGCACAGGTGCTTCATTGCTGCCTTAACTACTGCACTTACATCAGGTGGCACTGAACAGAATGTTCTGTGGAATCCCAGTACATAGAGGTAATGAAAGGTGAAGGGGAAGGAGGCTGAGCTTTGTTTTTGGGAGAAAGGCCACACTGCAGCATCCTCGTTTCTAGCACTCCCTCACAGCTGCAGTTGGGAGGGAGGGGGAGAAAAGAAATAGATAATAGGCTGTGTTAGTAAAAACACAGAATACAAAGCAGGTGATTCCAGCACTTAACAGACATTGAGCAATGCTCTGCCACGTTCAGCTCTGTTACACTGGTGTAAACCTGAAGTAACTACTCTCCCTTCAAGTCAATTGACTACGAAGATGTCACTTGAGGCTTTTGCCAATGTAACCGAGAGGAGGCTGTGACTCATTCTGTACAGCACTGCGAAGATGATATTGCCTGAGAGGGTGCAGCAGAGGCTATCCCACCTGTCAAGAATCTTCTAAATTACATGAGGAGAGATTAAGGGAATTGAGTGTTGGTCACTATTAGAAAAGAAGAGATTTTAGGGTGACCTGAAAGCACTTTTCGTTGAGTGCAAATTTACTTACTTAATTTATATGTAACACTGACCCACACAGGGCTGTTGGCGGTGGGGATCAAACCTGGGATCTCTGGAGCTAACTGCATTAGATTCTACTGCATGAGCTAAAAGACGTATCTCTCGCTAGCTGGCCTCCGCGCCAGTAGAGGGGGACAGAGCACCATTTCCAGTAAGCAGAGTTTACATATATTACAGTAAATTCCTTCACTCTTTTTTTTCTTATAATAAATCAAACAGATTTTAGGTGCCAACATATAGCACAAATACAAACATATTATACATGAGAAAAGGCCAAGATATTTATACAGAGCTTGGATTACTATGTATTAATCAGTGTTCCTAGCATATGGATTTTTATGGCACTTATTAAAAAAAATTAAGGTTATCAAAGTCAAGAGGGAAAAAGGCAGATGGAAAGAAGAGACAAAGAGAAGAGGGATTGGTGAGGGAGTGTATAGATCTATCTCCTGCCTTTCATCTGGGCCTCACGTAGGCATCTTTAGTTGACCAGTTCTAGAAAACTGTCCCAAATGGACTGAGATTTTTTTCAAGGTGTTCCATCTATTGTATGTGTGAGTGCAAATTTCTTAACTAGGCAGGTTTCAAAAGCATCTCTCTTCCTCTACTGACAGAGACCATCAGTGCCTAATAAAAATAAATAATTTAAAACTACAGTAGGTTGACGTGATTGGCGATTAATTATGTGCTCCATAGTGGAGGGGGGGGGAATGCTTACAGATGAACAGAGCCCTGTTCTCAAGTGATTAAATTTGGTTGATTTCCTAAGTAGTAGGGTAAAGAGAAAGTTCTATCCAATTAGCTTACACAGAGAGGGCATTAGTAGCCTTATCGTAAATTAATTTACAGGATATGTCTACACTGCAGCTGGGAGGTGTAATTCATAGCTTGGGTAGATGTACAGGGGCTAGCTCTGATCAAACGAGCATGCTGAAAATAGCAGTATGGCCATGGCAGCTGCCTGACTATGTACCTAGAATCTTGGACAGCTGCAGCTCAAACTGCCCAGGTCGCTGTAGGCACTCTGCTATATTTAGTATTCTACTTCAAGCAGACCTGCCTGCATCTATGCCTACCTGAGCTGGGAATTACACATCCCCTCTGCTGTGTAGACATAACCACAGTATGATTGACCCATATAATACCAATTCTAAGAAAACCCTCATTGCAAGCAGACATGTAACACCTGTTACTCTGGGGAATGTGGTGCTTAAGAATATACTATCAACCCAGGTGCTAAGAGCCTAGGGTAAATGCCTAAGACAGAGAGAAAGGTGATGCATGCACATAATTTAAAGGAGAATGGGCTCCTTCGGTCTCTGCACTTGCAGCTGGGAGGGTAATGTGTCACTACTTGATTGTGTGATTCCTGTGTGAAAAAGGAACAGAGAACTAAATTCTTTCATCTTGTCTGACATTTTTTTTAAGTTAATTTAGTGCTGGTGAAAGGTGACAACCCTTGAGACTGAAAGTCTCAGTTTATCCACAAAAAGGTACAGCATGGATAATGGCAGAGCTCGAATTCCCACTCTGTCTCAGCAATATGCCTCTAAAATAGTTTATTTGTCCCTTAGCAAAGATTTTCTAAAGGTAAAATAAAGGTTATCCATCCAGTCATTTATAGTGTGCCTATCGCTGTCAGATCTAATAGAGCTGGGTTCTTCTGTCTGCAAGAGTTTTCAAGATTTAAAATTTATTTCCCATCTCCAGTCGGGACTTCACAGATCCTAGTGAGCACCCCCTCTAGGCCACCAACTTGGATTTCTGTAAGGGGAATCCAAGCCTCTGTGCTCTGGATCCCCTGGGGTGTGTTAAGCTTCTGGAGTCTCAGAAGGCTGCAGCACTTGTTCCTCCTGTGGCCTCTCTGGCAGATTTCCTGTGCACTGACTCTGTCTGTTACCACTTCTTGGAAATGGGGTTCCTCAACCCAACTGCCATCGGCCCCAAACCAGTGCCAATACCCAAAATATCCCAGTTACTTAAATACGCTCCTCTCTCAGAACTCCATCTCAAAAGTGTGATGCTTCTGATTTACTGTTTAACTCTCTCCGGGACATGCAGCAGTTGTGAAGCAGTTAAAATACAGAGAAAAGCTTTGTTCAGTCTAACACCTTTATGCTCTTTTATACTTAGAGTACAGATCATATAAAATAATAAATACTAAACACGTGTCCCTGCCCCAGTTTCCTCACCATCCATGTCCACAAAGGCAGGCGTGGTGATCATGGTGAGTAGTCTGCCCTCCTTATGGACTAGAGAAAAATGGCCCATAACCCATTTCTTCATAACCTTGCTGTCTGCTGCCCCACATCTTCTGTCCAGCTCTCCTCCTGGTTGGCTCATCGTTTAATCAGCTGCTGGTCACCTGGTCTCTCTTTGTTCTATTCTAGCTAAAGTTTCTGCTGCTCCTGCCTTGTCCCCTCCCTTCAGAGGAATCATCTAAACCAGGTTTTCTAAGGATGCGACTACTTTTTAGCATAAGATTTGTGAGGTCTAAGGACAGTCGTCAACCTTAAGTATTTTCCATAATCCCTGTCTTGTATATATCTACTAACTAGAGGACCTATCAGCACTGGTGCAGCCACATACTTACAGGCATTCATGATACCGCAGTTTTTCATAATAAAACCTCCCAATAGCGATAGAATTCATAAGTTATAAAGATATACCCCCAATTCATTACAGGGATGAAAAGCGGAAATCTCAAAAAATGTCAACTGGTTGTTCAAAAGAGAAAACAAATTGTTTTGATAATTTTGAAATGTGTTGTTTCTATTTTGCCCTTTTTAATTCATTACCATTTTTTTTTAGAATCGGTTAAACCAAATTTTGAAACAAACATCATTTTGAACTGAAAATGAAAGGTTTTTCATTTTGAAAATATCAAAATGGAATATTTGCATAGTTCTGCACTTTTTTTTTCATTTTTTTTTCCGATCGTGAGATTGGTCAGAACCAACCCTTTCCTGCAAACAGTTTCCGCAAATTGGCATTAACTGAGGCAAAACATTTTGTTGGAACGTTTCGGACCAGCTCTAACTATCACCTTCGCTAACTTACAAGATGGCCTACGAGATGGCCACTTTCTGAAGCTTCAAAAGCTGTTTTTATTAGAAAATTCCTATTTGCACTGACTTTCAAACACTTGGGGTGGCCATATTTGTAGGTCTCTCTGCAGAATTTCTCCCTAAGTTTTGAAGGTAAACTGAGTAGTATTTCTTTAAGCAAATAATGGTTACCAAACTAATAACAGAATTTAATATCATGTACACCAAAAAATTGCAAATAAATTAGTTTAAATCAAAATATTGAGAAGTCTTTTTTTTTTCCCCTTTATCTCCTGCCAAGATCCACCCCAAAGCTTTTGTTTGTTTTTGTACACTGACATTGCTAACACCTAAAACTGCATAAGGAATGCAGCGTGTGCTGCTCCTTTCCTGGCTTTAGTTATTAATGTTATCGTTGCCAGAGAAACACAGAACCTTGGACTGGGATTCTGGCAGAATAAAAGCCTTTCAGATCATATTTGATCAAATTTCAAAAGAAAGGGAGAAGAGGGACCTTGTAAAAATCCTGTTTGTCCACTAGATAGCATATAGGCAGTGTTTCTTCTCCTTAGAGGAAATAAGTGTCAAACTCATAATATACACAATAATATAATACAGTGGAAGTGTTTTACAACAGTTGTACTCTTCTCAGTAACATACAAAGACTACAGTAAATGAAAATTGGTAGACGGCTTCATCGAAAAATAACTGATGTCCAAAAGCCACATATATCCTGTTATAGTACCTGCTCAGCATCCCCTCTCTTTCTAAGGCTTTGTGTACACTGGAGAGGGAAAGACAAAACTTTTGTCATTCAGAGATGTTAAAAACACACACACACACACACACGAAAGACAAAAGTTTTGCCGACGACAAACACTAGTGTGAACAGCGCTTTGTCATCAGGAGCACTGTCCTGCCGACAAAGCTAATGCCGCTCGTTGGGAGTGGAAGCTTTTTGTTGACGGAAGAGCTCTCTCCAGCCAACAAACAGTGGCTACACTGCACGCCTTTTGGCGGTCCAGCTGTAGCGACACAGCTGTGTCACTAAAAGCTGTGTAGACATAGCCTAAATCTCAAAGCATTCACATGCTAACAGTGGCAATTTAAATAATTTAGGGAGTTGTTTTGAAAAACAATAGTGGAGTAAGTTTGAGCCAGGGAATAGCAGACTACCATCTCAGCATTTTTTGGTAGCTCTATCAATTTATCTAGAATTTTAAGTTTTATTTTCTAGCTCCTATGGTTGTGAAGCAGTTCTAAATGTAGATGGATGTGCTGTTTTACTAGCTCTACAGATGGTCAGATTGAAAGGTTAGATCTGAGAAGGGCATATGTTGAAGGCTGATGATAACTATTTAAGTGTCAAAATTAACTTTTGCACTGCTGATCGTATTTAGAAGCAGCATTCAATCAGGGACAGAGCTTGAGTAGAGTACCTCTTCTTTTTTGTTTCCATTTGACTCCCTTTTAAATTGATCACTTCTGAGATAACTTCTGTGATTTCTTTCACGTATTTGTGTAACTTCCTTGTAACTTAGGGATTTATGCTCAAAGGATGAAGGGTGATAGACCCCCATTGTATTAACTGCATGGTATTTTTGGCAGCCTGCTCCCATAATTAATTAAATTGTACATATATTATTATTTTTTTTTGTGTAGACTACAAATGTTCCTCTCCATGCTGTCTAGAAAAGTTGTTCTCCCTTTAGTAATACTCTGTGTTGCATGTGGGAGGCTGCTTTTTCCAGGGGATATGCCACTGAATTCTCTATTAACTTTTAGTTGACCTCATTTTCTCTATCTGTAAAATGGAGACCATTCTACTTATATTTGCATTGTGCTTTGAGAATGCTGGATGAAAAGTCCTATATAAGAGCTAACTACATCTTGTGTTGTGCATCTTTTCCTCCTATTCCTTTGATTCTGCATTGCCTATTTAAACTGTAAACTCCTCAGGTTTCAGGATGCATCTTAATATATTCAGGTAAAGCAACTAACACCTCTTTGGTGCGATAGAAGTAATAAATATAAAGCATTATTATTTATGATTATGTTGCTTTTCCTTGTTACCTATACAGGGTGCATTATTATTTACGAAGCGTCACAAGAGTGCTCAGTGCTTTGTGTATTACTCAGAGGCTGAATGAATTCCTCTACAAATGTCAAATGACAAGGGTGGAGGTATATAGATGCAGATTATCCTCATGACTGGCATTTCAACGTTTGCAATGCCTTTTGTCAATGAGCAATTGATTTGTCTGTATTGCATTATGGAGCCTGTAGCAGAACAGTATATTAAATTTCATTTTATTGCAAATAGATCTATTAAAGTCAATACTCCTGAAAAAAATTCGATTTATCTTTAGCCCGAATTGTCTCAGTGGTGGTCTGGTGTCCAAATAAATGGTGGTCGCATTTAGGATCAGAAATAAAGAACACAGCGCATCCAGTTATTCTGGATAGCTTTGCATTTTGAGTCTGCTTGATTTTTCTAGTGTTTGCAATATGCATGCCTACCAGACAAATCTCCAGTTCCATATATTTTATTTTACAATGTGGCAATATTAACTTCTGGGACTAATTAGGTCTCCTTATTTGACAGCACATTGTGATTGTTAAGATCCACTCAGCTGTAAAACTGCACTATTAAAACATCTGAGGTAGAATTTAAGAACACCTACTCACACTGGTTTCACCTCCAAGGTTCTCTAAAAAGAAGGCTTAGTACCTAACGGAGAGCAGCGTCTGTTTATATATCAGCCAGTAGTTTTGGAGGTTTTTTCTCATTCAGTGACAAGAAGCATTTTGTTTGCATGTGTGTGTGATGTAAATGTTAAATGACTATATTAAAGTAAGTGCACTATAGATTTTAAACTAATGGCAGTACGTTTCAGACTGAGCAGTAGCAATAGGACAATGAGATGAGGTAACTATCCCAGCTGGCCGTAGTATTTTACAAAAATATGTAACCAGAGAAGCTGTGAATTATGTAAACTGTTCAATAGGATTCTGGGTATAACCTATTACCATTATTGCTGGCAGGGAGGGAATACTACTTGTTAGTTTCCTTGGATTTTCTTAAGAAACACTGTACAGTTGGTCTCTTTTTAAAAGCATGAGATTTTATTATTTGACAAAATTATAAATTTCAGGGATTGTGTCCTCTTTTTAGTGTCCTGAGGAGCGGGCATCTAAACTTAGCTTGTATTGAGTACAACTCCTAAACAGATGTATGCTAAGTTACTTAACTATCAAACTGTTCCAGGCAAAGAGATGGGTTCAGTGACACTGTGGCTCTTAGAGATGGAAACTTCTGTGATTCTTTTGTATAGTGAGATGAGCATGGAATGACTGGCTTTAGGTGGCTGGCTACAGTTTTGTGTTCATTAGCAAAGAAATGCTTCATATGTGTGTGTTTGTTTTTTCCCATTACATTTTTGCTCCTGTATCTTCAACTAAACTGAATGATGTAATATATTTCATATATTACTTGGGTCAAACTTCCCCCTACCTCCAGGGTTTGAAACTGGCCTTTCCTGAAACCCATGTATGTTGGGGCAGCACTCACTTCTCACGAGTGCCCCTTTCAACTTGGGTGTTTCTGTGCTCTGTAATTTATGGTGACCCATCACTAGTTTCTCAGGTGACTCAGTCCGGCTGAGTCTCAAGCACTGTATGTATGTGAAACAGGACAACCTCCTTCTGGCGTATACAGTCCACCAGAGGCCTATCTCAGTAACCCTTAGCTAGTGTGTCTCTAGCTCTCCCTGGGCTCAGTCTTTAAGTAGTCCCAGCCCTGGTATAGGGCCATACTCTCAGGGATTCCTTCATGGAGACTTCACCTTCCTGCAGCCCTACCCGGGCTCAGTCCCAGCAGCCAGCCAGCCAGCAGCTTTCTCACTCCCCCAGTCACTGCCAGCATTGAGCTGTCTGTGGTCCTTCTGCTCTTTCTGCCAGGCAGGAACACAGTCCTCTCTTCTTCATCTCCAAGCAGTGACTGACTGCTGCTCTGTTCTACAGCTCCTTTTATGTGGCCCTGCTGGGCCCTGATTGGCTGCTGCCTGCAGCGTCTCTCATTGTCTGCTTCCCCACATCCACTCTAGGCCCTTGGAGGACTTCTCTTCTTCTCCTTCTAGGGACAAGGTGTGGTAGGATCCTAAGGCCTCCAGAAGGAGACCTGTGGGCCTACTCCACCCTGTCACACCATGGTATTAGCTTTAATGTATAAAGCCAACAGGACTGTGCTGGAATACCTACATTTTAAAATTTGCTGCTGTTAACACTATAAATGAGAGAGAGAGAGATCCAGATCCTGAAATCAGTGGTAGTTATGCACCTACATACCTTTTGAGGTTCTGAGCCAGAGCTGACGTTAGGCAGTAGAAAGGCCTCTGGTCAAAACTTCATTAACAGTGGAGAACATAACCGCAATTCACTAGTGATGCAGCAAATGTGCCTACAGGATAGTAAGTACGGTCTTTTCCATGCTAGATCAGCTAGTTCTGCTGAAGCCTCAAGACCCCTGACAGAACAGGTAATCCTGTTAAAGCTTCATCCTGATGGTGACCTAGTCTAGCTGCATCACACTATTTATTATTCATATAGCCCTAGCAATGTGTTTATAGATGTAAGGTCTAAATTTTCCAAAATGACTAATTATTCAGGATGTCTCTATTTTGTTTAATGACATTCTTTTGAAAGGTCCTGCTTTTGAGAAAAGGTTGTGCCCCCTCTCTCTGAAAATCAGGTCACATTAAAGTCTTTTCAATTAAGGCCAGAGTCCTTACCCCAAAAAAATAAGTCCAAAGCATTTAAATAAAATCCCCACCCAGATCTTTATCCATACCCCTTTACTCTACAGTCAGGTTGGTCTGCTCCAAGCATTCAAAAATCACAAAATTGGGTTAAAAATCATGAAACTTTTTAAAAACAAAATAATAGTTGGGTCCTTTTTATTTCCCTCCTAATTTCTGAGCCTTTAGGTTACACTTGCTTCACGTTATCTCTGCAAAAGTTGGCAACGCGGTAATGTAATGGGTGGAAGTGAGAGAGGTGTAAGGAGAAGGTGGGACAGTGTTGCCCTCTAATGATTTTAGCTCCCTCTGGGTGGGTGTTTTATATACTAATTAAACCAGTTGTCTGCAGCACAGGAAATGGTTACTGCTATACATATCAAGAAACAAAATAACCAGAGAAGAGGAGATCCTAGTTTCGGAGGCATAGGATAGGTGGGTGGAAAGGAATAACTGCCAGAGATTTCAGTCAGGAAAAGAAGGTTCGCCTTGCATTGACGAATGATGTTGAGTTGGGCTCCTGAACTTGGCCTGCAGAATTTTGACCTTTATCCAGGAAGTACCATTAGCAGAGTGGAAGCTGAGTACAATGCAGCCTGAGTCTTTACAACAGCTTGCCTGTGGTTTCTATGTTGTTTGTGTAGCTCAGACAGAAAGAGCAGAGCTCTGTACAAATGACAAGAATATTTTTCAGTACAATTTTCATTGTTTTTGTAGTCCAGAAAACTCACTTTTTTTCCAGAACATCTGACCAATGGTTACTTCGGCATCAAAACCTTGAAAGTTAATCATTTCAAATCTTTTCACTGGAAATCTTTTTTTTTTTTTCCCTCCTTCTTCTTTTGGGTCTGAATTAAATTTTTGAAATGGATCTTATTTTATGCCTTAAAAAGACATTTTGAGTAAATATGAACCCATTATCATTCAAAAATTATTCAATTTTGCACGTGTGCGTACACACACACACAAACACACACACACACACACAAATACACACACACACACACACACACACACACACACCCCAACTGGTAACAGCTTTTTATGGAATTGGTCCAGTTTTTGAAAATTCAGAAAGTCAACAATTTTTCAATGTTTTCAGTGTTTAAAATTAAATCAGACTAAATTCAGTCTGATTTAATTTTTACCACAAGTAATCAGGCACTTTTAGCAGTAATGGCAGCTCTAGCCTTCAAAAATTTTGTCAGGTCTCAAAAATCATGAGAGAGAAAGATTTAAAGACCTGAGCTAGGAGTAAGAATTATTTCTAATTCATTCATTTCTAACAGGATTTCAATCTCAGATTTAGGTGTGTTGGGTTTTTGTTTGGTTTGGTTTGATTTTTTTTTTCTCCAGAGAAGATTTTTGTGTCTCTTTTGCTGTTACTACTGTTGATCGTTGTGCTGAGCCTAATTTCTCATTTGTTCTGATGCACCACCATCATGCAATGCAAAATGCATTAATATCTGTGCCCTTCACAAAATCGTTCAAGGGAGCTTAAAAAAAATTTAAATACCATCAGATTTCATATTTAAAAAGGGATACAACTTTTAAAACCTTAAGTGGGAACTGATGCCTTACTAGAGGAGCATAATTAGAGAGAGCTTAGAAATCCAAGAGACTTCAATCAACTCTATGGACCAGTCAGATAATCAGCAGTTTTTCATCTCGGGGCCCTTCTTAAGCAGAGTTAAGCATTCTTTGGCTGTCCTTGGTCTGACATTTGGTAAGTTCATCGTTGGCATAGAAAAAGTTTCCCTTACATTCCCATACCACCTACTGTTTTCTGATTGGGTTCCTGAATCCATGAATTTCGCACTTGTTCTAAGACTTGATCTGTGTCAGGCTTCACTATCCCCTTGAGCACCTTGAAGCTTTTCACAATTTCCCCTCTAAACTGTCTCTTCTGCAGTGAGATCAGTCCCAGTTTTCCACATGAGCTAACTTTTTAGCCTTGTTATAATCTTTAGTGCTTACCTCGGGACATTTTGCCTCGTCTCAGCCCTTATCTGAAATATCATGGTACTGAGTAGCGCTATGTTTATTGCCTTTTGGAAATCCAAATAGATTGTTTCCCTTACTTTGCTTGTCTGCTCTCTCTGTTCTCACAAACAATCCCACCAGATGTGTTGAATGTGATTTTTTTTTACCTTTTGTGAAACAGTCACATAGTTATTATGAGTGCTCGTTTCCCTGGAAATGCTAGGTTGTGTTTGTACTAAGACTATGTCTACACTGGAGGTTTAATATCCAGCTCAGGCAGATATGCCAATGGTAGCCAAAATAGCAGGGTAGCTGCATCTGTGTGGACAGCAAGATGGGCTAGCTGCCCCAAGTACCGAGGGTTTCAGACACTGCTATTTTTAACACACTCGCTTCAACAAAGCTGGTGCCTGTGCCTCTGCCTGAGCTAGAAATTATACCTCAAGCTGCAATGTAAACATACCTTAAAGGTATGTCTTCATATAAAAAAAAAAAGTGTTCTTAACTTGGGTTCGCTGCTATTTTAATCTGAGTTAGCTAAGAAACAGCTACTCAGGTTTTAACTCAGGCTAGTAGCTTGAGTCTATTAGGGGATCCAGGAGTTGAATTTGAGCGGCCCTAATGAGCTGAAAGCCAAGTTCATTGCTACTTTACCCCAAGTTTGCTAATCTGAGTTAAGATCACACTGGCCTCTGGCCCCACATCACTAAATATCTTCAGCATATGTGTAACTTTAAGCACAAAAGTAGGCCCATTGATTGAACTGGGGCATCTAGGATTTTCCTTACCATTAAGACAAATGGGTCTGTAATTTCCTGGCTTCCTCCCTGCAGACACCTGTTCTTGTGATTCCTTCCCTGAAGTCTTAGTTATCTCCCTTTCTTTTCAGCATTAGTCGGATGCTCAGTAGCTGCTAACCTTTGTGCCTTTTCTGCACATGGTTCTTCTAAATGACTCTAGTTATGCCCATTATGACTCAACTGGTCGTATTTTACAATCTCCAGGTTATGCTGCAGAAATTGTACAACTGTGGGACATGCTCTGCCTTTAGAGATTTAAAGTAAAAAATGACTATTGAGCTGGACACTCAGCTTTCTCTAGGGGAAAAACAAGTAGATTTCTAGCCCTTTCCCTCGTGAAGCTAGCCTCAAGAGCATACCTTCATGTAAACCAATCACTAGAGTGGAAAGGAGCAAGCAGCAGGTTCCACTCTTGGAACAAGAGCCTGGGAAGGACCTAACCACCTCCCTTCTCTTGTGCAAGACACAGAGCCTCATCCAGCTCCCACTGAGGTCAATAACGGGTCTTTGCACTGATTTCAATATATGTTAGATGAAGATTGCAAAGAGCAAGCAAATACACTTGCATTCATTCCATGCAAAGCACTGATGGTCTTACACAATAAAGAGAAAAAGTTACGAGACTGGAATGTATTGCCAGCCTTCAGGGTTTAACAGTCATGAGTCAGGCCACAAAAAAAAATTATTAAATTGTTTTTAAGTTCTCCTTCTTTGCCTTCTGGTTTCTGTGACTTCAGTGCTCCATGTTTTCAAACTTTTCTCTGCCAACATGACGGTTAAAACTTACTTTAAAAAAAAAGTGAGATTGCATGATAATCTATTGATTCTCGCAGCTGGAGCTTTAAGAAATACACCCAAAATCATGAAACTCATGGTTAAATCACGTGTTGGCAACCAACATGGCAGTAGCCAATGGTACAATTGGAAACTATAGTAAACAAGTGGCATCCCAGCTTTGACCGTTTAAGTAGTTCCAAAATAAAGTCTGCTGTTCCTCCCCTGTGTGAATGTTACAGGTAGCTGTCGTTTTTTTGCAAATGGTGGTAGTATTTTATGGTCTTATGTACTAGTTCGTCTTTAGGGATTTCCAAGCAGATATTGTTTTGAGGTTGTTGAGTTGTTTTGTTTTACTCAAATAAGTTCTGTTGTAGTTTGACTGCTAATACTTTTTAATTTGGCTTGAATTATATATGTATGTATGTATTGATTTTACTCTTTGCCAAAAATCTTTGCTTCTCTTTGTAGCATCTCACTCTTTATGAACATGGAGGAGGGGAATATATTTTGTAGGACATTTCTTTGGGTAATTAACTTCCCACTCTGATCTGTTTAGCTTTGTTGCGGTGTCTTCTTGAACACCCTGCACCACTTGTACATAAGATATTTAAGGGTGTGTCATAAACAGATAGCTAAGAGTTAACGTCTCTTTCACCTGGAAATAAGTATCTGAAGCACCTGACCAGAGGACCAATCAGGAAACAGGATTTTTTCAACTCTGGGTAGAGGGAAGTTTGTGTGTGAGTCCTTTGTTCTTGGTTTTTCTGCCTGCACTCTCTCGGCTATGAGGGGATTTCTATTTCCTGCTTTCTAATCTTCTGTTTCCAAGTTGTGAGTACAAAGATCATAAAAACAATAGGGGTTATTGTTTTTTCTTTTGTATTTGCATGTCTATAGTTGCTGGAGTGCTTTGAATTGTATTCTTTTTGGGTAGGGCTGTTTGTTCATGTTTCTTTTGAGCAATTGACCCTGTGTTTGTCACCTTAATACAGAGAGACCATTTTTATGTATTTTTCTTTCTTTTTATATGAGGCTTTCTTTTTAAGACCTGTTGGACTTTTTCTTTAGTGGGGAACTCCAGGGAATTGAGTCTGCAGCTCACCAGGGAATTGGTGGGAGGAAGAAGTCAGGGGGAAATCTGTGTGTGTTGGGTTTGCTGGCCTGGCTTTGCATTCCCTCTGGGTGAAGAGGGAAGTGCTTTTGTTTCCAGGACTGGAAATAGAGAGGGTGGACTCCCTCTGTTTAGATTCACGGAGTTTGCTTCTGTGTCTCTCTCCAGGAACACCTGGAGGGGGGGGAGGGAAGGGGTTTATTTCCCTTTGTTGTGAGACTCGGGGGATTTGGGTCTTGGGGTCCCCAGGGAAGGTTTTTGGGGGAACCAGAGTGCCCCAAAACACTCTGATTTTTTTGGGTGGTGGCAGCTTTGCCGGGTCCAGGCTGGTGACTAAGCTTGGAGGTTTTCATGCTAACCCCCATATTTTGGACGCTAAGGTCCAAATCTGGGACTAGGTTTATGATAGGGTGGAATTTATTTTTATATCAGAAGCAAACACAGGGGGCAGATGCGTCATAAGTCCTGGCGGTGCCTTTTGATTTTTGAAACAGAACCATCTTTACAATAAATCACTTCAGCCTATCCTATAACTCCTAGAATGGTTATATTGGCCCAGGGCCTCAAGAACCTCATTGGAAGTCAGGCATTCCCGAGTTCTAATCTTAGTTTTGTTATAAATTTGCTTTTGTAGCCTTAACAAGAGTTAAACTTAGTGTTGTATCATCGGTTGGTGGTATTAATAATAATTAATTAACAACCCATCCTGCTCTCATATTCTCCACGCACACACACACCAACAGCTGAGTAAAAAAAGGCAAGCTTTGTAGAGTTACTCAAGGTTAGTAAATCTGGGCAGTGGCTGACTGGGATCATAGAATCATAGAATATCAGGGTTGGAAGAGACCTCAGAAGGTCATCTAGTCCAACCCCCTGCTCAAAGCAGGACCAATCCACAACTAAATCATCCTAGCCAGGGCTTTGTCAAGGCTGACCTTAAAAACCTCTAAGGAAGGAGATTCCACCACCTCCCAAGATAGCCCATTCCAGTGCTTCACCACCTTCTTGGTGAAAAAGTTTTTCCTAATATCCAACCTAAACCTCCTCCACTGCAACTTGAGACCATTACTCCTTGTTCTGTCATCTGCTACCACTGAGAACAGTCTAGATCCATCCTCTTTGGAACCCCCTTTCAGGTAGTTGAAAGCAGTTATCAAATCCCTCCTCATTCTTCTCTTCTGCAGACTAAATAATCCCAGTTCCCTCAGCCTCTTCTCATAAGTTATGTGCTCCAGCATCCTAATAATTTTTGTTGCCCTCCTCTGGACTCTCTCCAATTTTTCCACATCCTTCTTGTAGTGTGGGGCCCAAAATTAGACACAGTACTCCAGATGAGGCCTTACCAATGTTGAATAGAGGGGAATGATCACGTCCCTCGATCTGCTGGCAATGCCCCTACTTATATAGCCCAAAATAATAATAATTGGAGATACACCTATCTCCTAGGACTGGAAGGGAGCTTGAAAGGTCATTGAGTCCAGCCCCCTGCCTTTACTAGTGGGACCAAGTACTGATTTTTGCCCCAGATGCCTAAATGGCCCCCTCAAGGACTGAACTCACAACCCTGGGTTTAGCAGGGCAATGCTCAAATCACTGAGCTATCCCTCCCCCTATAGCTCAATGGTTTGAGCATTGGCCTGCTAAACCCAGGGTTGTGAGCTCAATCCTTGAGGAGGCCATTTAAGGATCTGGGGCAAAAATCAGAACTTGGTCCTGCTAGTAAAGGCAAGGGGCTGGACTCAATGGCCCAAAATGCTATTAGTCTTCTTGGCAACAAGGGCACACTGTCGACTCATATCCAGCTTCTCCTCCACTGTAACCCTTAGGTCCTTTTCTGCAGCACTGCTGCCTAGCGATTTGGTCCCTAGTCTGTAGCAGTGCATGGGATTCTTCCATCCTAAGTGCAGGACTCTGCACTTGTCCTTGTTGAACCTCATTAGGTTTCTTTTGGCCCAATCCTCTAATTTGTCTAGGTCCCTCTGTATCTTATCTCTACCCTCCAGCATATCTACCACTCATCCCAGTTTAGTGCCATCAGCAAACTTGCTGAGGGTGCAATCCACGCTACCCTCCAGATCATTAATGAAGACATTGAACAAAACCAGCCCCAGGACTGACCCTTGGGGCACTCCACTTGATACCTGCTGCCAGCTAGACATGGAGCCATTGAAAGCTACCCATTGAGCCTGACCATCTAGCCAGCTTTCTTTCCACCTATAGTGCATTCATCCAGCCCATACTTCTTTAACTTGCCAGCAAGAATACTGTGGGATACCGTATCAAAAGCTTTGCTGAAGTCAAGGAATAACACATCCACTGCTTTCCCCTCATCCAGAGACCCAGTTATCTCCTCATAAGATAGCATAGTTCATAGTCATGTGACCACATGAAGCTACCAGTCAGTATCAACTGTTGGCCTCTTGATTAGATGCTTGCATGTTTCCCTCAGACACAGAGACATTGACGATTTCCACTGTGTTATTGCTGACCTTTATCAGCCCTGAAGGACATGGGTCCAAGACACAGGAGAGAAGTTAGTATCCTAGTATTTTGGACCTGACCAGGAGTAAGAGAGCTTTCAAAATCTTCCAATCTCTGGCCCATATTTACTCACCCAAGAGGTTCAAACAAGCATCCAAACATCTGTGTGTTTATCTGAACCAAACCTGTGAGCCTTCTGAGACCCATCCAGGGTTTTAAAAAAATCTAGCCTGATAAAAAGTAAAATGGAGTGTTTCTAAATGTGAGAAGTCAAATGGGTGAGTATCAGAAAATGTTAATAAGCTACAAGCACTGACCTAAAGGTAAGGAATTTTATAAAGGTATGAGGAGGGGAAAGGTGAAGGACTGCTAAACCAAAGTTTTTAAATAAAGGCTAATAAAAAGTGATGTATTTTAAAGATTTAGAACAGATCAAGCAGTGAAGAGAGTTGGGGAGAGCATTACAAGAAGTTATACAGTTATACAGTAATACAGTTGTATGATTAATGTGGTCTAGGCAGAGGACGAAGGTGAAGGTAGGTAAGTGAAGATGGAAAAACACAAGGAGCCTGATTCGCCATTGTTACTCCAGTTGTCAATGAAATTGTTATAGTTTGTATTACAGTTCCACTTAAATGCCTCAGTTAAGATCAGGCATAGGTGCTAACTTCTGCTGACACTGCTAGGTACTCGACCCCCTCTGCCCCCGGCCCCACCCTGACTCTGCCTCTAACCAGCCCCCGCCCCTTCCCCACCCCTATTCCAACCTCTTCCTCACCCCCATTCCAACCCCTTCCCCAAATCTCTGCCCCAGCCCTGCCTCTTCCCCTCCTCCTCTGCTGAACATGCCACGTTTCCACTCCTCCCTCCCTCCCTCCCAGAGCTTTTTACACCGTGAAACAGCTGTTTTGCAGCAGCAAGTGGGGGGAAGGAGGGATAGCTCAGTGGTTTGAGCATTGGCCTGCTAAACCCAGGGTTGCGAGTTCTATCCTTGAGGGGGCCATTTAGGGATCTGGGGCAAAAATCTGTCTGGGGATTGGTCCTGCTTTGAGCAGGGGGTTGGACTAGATGACCTTCTGAGGTCTCTTCCAACCCTGATATCCTATGAGGAGAAGCAGGGACATTGACACACTCAGGGGAGGAGGCAGCAGGGAGGGGAGCTTGAGCTTGGCTGTGCACCCACCAATTTTTCCCCATAGATGCTCCAGCCCCAGAGCACCCATGGAGTCAGCACATATGAGATCAGGGCCACATTGCCCTAGGCGCAATTGCAAGAGAGAGTCCATGCCCCAAGGAGCTTACAATCTAAATACAGTGAAGTCAAACCCCAGAGTAAAACTTGCATAATGCAGAGATGAAGCAGGCCCAAGAATGAGAAGATCTGTGAGAATTGTGTAAAAGACAAAATATAAGAGGCAGAAGAAAAAAATTAGAATTTTCACTGGCAAAGCTCCCCTTCCAAAAGATAAAAACGTCTTCCTTTTTAACTAGGATATAATTTAATGAAATTACATGACCTTTGCAACTGAATGTCTTCAGAGGCAATCAGCCACAACTGCGTCTGCACTGTGGTGATTAGGAAGCAGCCGAGCCAAGCAAACCATGGTATCATCTGCATAGGAGTGAAAATATAAGCCACAGTGCTCAAAAAAAATCAATCCATAAGGCAGCATGTAACCACTGAAGAATGTAGGATCTATACCAGAACACTGTGGCCCACCAGAGTACAAACTATGTGGGTCAAATGAAAATGTGCTAGTAAAATCAAGATGAGACTGTTGGTCAGAAGAAAGTCATTTCCAGCTAAAGCTATGCCAGAGATCTCCAAATTGCATTCGTAATGGGAGTGAAGTGAATCCCAAATCTATCACCCTATGATGTTACCCCCCAGCATAATCTCTTGCCAAAGGGAACTGTAATTTTTATGACTGCCTTGAAATGCAGCCAGGTAATTACCTGCAGGAAATGTTCATTTCACTATGTGTTAATCTAGAGAGGAAAAACACGTTAAATAGCATTATAAACAATCTACTTACCATGGAACCCTTATAAAGGAAACCCTAGGTGTGATCTTGTGGGAAATATTTCATTGGAATAAGTGTTAATCCAGAGAGAGCATCACCTTTGGTGGGTGCACACAATGCCTGCATTTGAGAACAAACGCCTTGAAATACTATTTCTGAATGACTAGAAATTGCCTTTGAACTGCACAGGCCTAACATAACGATGCTGATTGTCAGACCATTACTTGTGGTTTTTCAGCAATCAAAAAATAACATTTCTGCTTAAGAGGCTGGTTATCTTCAGATGTATTGATTTATTTTACTTTGGCTGCAATTATTAAGTTATTTATTGCATTCCATAAAAAGCTGACATTTACAGGTTGGGGAGCATGGAAACATTTAATTTGCAAAAAAAAAAAAAAAAAAGGGGGGAGGGAGGAAGGAGGAGGGAAGACTGCTTTCTGCTTTTAATACTGACTCTAGGTTACCAAAGAGATATTTTTTTCATATCTGTTAGTTGGTTTCCCATTACATCTTTGAACTTGCATGCCAAAAAAAAAAATGGAACAGTATAAAAATTCTCTGAATAGTTTCAGGGGGTTAAATCATTTCTTTTCTTTTTTTTTTAATATGCGAACCCACCCTTATTATGATTCCACAACCACTGGAGAGTTTGACATTATCACATTAGCTGCTAATGTATAAATGCAATGCTAATGTACTAGAATTAAAATACTGTATACAGACTTATCCTTAGCTCAGCCATTAAAAATACATTAATGTTCTTCTTGCAGATTGGCCCTTATATGTAATTTATTCAGCAGTATCTATATTTGTGTATGCGTGTATTTCCCTCGAAAGTTAATATTCTGCCTCTGAAAGCTTTTAGTTTAAAAATACAAAATACAGCACACTGATATAGCCTTTGTTGTTTTTAAGAACAATGCAATTTAATGACCAGAACAAGGAAACTAGGACTTCTGGGTTCTATTCTGGCTCTGCTACTCACTTGAGCAAGTTCTTTAACCTCTATGTGACATAATATATTTATAAAATTGGTAGATTTAGTTACTTCATGTTGAGATTGAGACTTAATTGACAGATGTTTGTAAGTCAGGGGGAGGGATAGCTCTGTGATTTGAGCATTGGCCTTCTAAACCCGGGTTGTGAGTTCAATTCTTGAGGGGGCCATTTAGGAATTTGGGGTAAAAATCTGTCTGGGGATTGATCCTACTTTGAGCAGGGGGTTGGGCTAGATGACCTCCTGAGGTCCCTTCCAACCCTGATATTCTATTTTCAGATCCTCATAGGAATCACACTATGTAAGTGCAAAATATGTCGTTCTTATCTGTAATAAAAAATAATGTATGGAAGAAAGAAATTAATCTGTCTGCTTTGGGGAGGGGGAAGGGTTATGTGCTGTATTTAGATATTGCAGTGTTTAAAACTGTGTGTTTGAAGTAGGTAGGGCATATGATGACAAAAACATCTCCCACGTGACTGCTGCTTCCCCCCGCCACCCCTATGCATCAGGGTTTTAAAGCCTTGAAAAGCAAGCTCAGAGCTGAGTAGAAAGCTTTCTGGAACAGCAATAGGCATGTAGCAGCACACTTCACGATAACAGCTGTCAGGACACAGGAGATGAAAATGCAATGAAGTATATAGGCTATAGGAAAACTTGGCCTCAGGCAGTGTGCTTTCGCTTCAGTAGTTTTAACTCTTAAAATACTACAGGGGACTTTCAAATGAAAGACATTTCTTTGTAGGTTGTTTTTCAATATTAAAAATATGCTGGTTTTCATCCAGCGAATATTGGTGTGGATCACGGCTCCAAAGTACAGATGTTGCATTTAGATAGATCGGCTTTTATCTGATTAAGAACCATGTGTGTTTCCTCCGATGGGAATGACCACAGACACTTTAGTCAGTTGCAATTTCCCCTTTAAATATAAATTAGAATATCTAATCTCAGGCTACAACTTCATATGCCATCAACCAACTGATAGAAATGGGTTTGGGCAAAATGGCTCAGGGATGAAAGTCCCTGAGCTGGAGGTATATATAATTGCCTCAAGAAATTGAAAATTTTTAGAGTAGTAGGCTCTAAGCCAAAGAGTTCTTGACGTTCTTCCTCTTCTTGGACTGCAGCTTAACTAATTCACTGTACACTGTCTTCACACGAGTGTCTCTCTGTGGCAACTGTATGAACACAAAAATCAGATCAAAGGGGTAGATTCTGATTCTAATTTTGCCAAAGTAAATCTAGAGTAATTCCCTCCACTTCAGTGGAGCAAATGCCACATATGGCCTAGAAAACTTTAATAAATTAAAATAGTTACAGTATTGCCAATCCCACAAGCTCAAAGATAATGAGTCAGGCCTCTGAAAATCATGTGATATGGCTTAAAATCACAAGATCTTGAAAGAAAGAGAAAGAAAGAAATATAGTTGTCGTCTTTCATATTTGCCTGCTGGTTTCTGAGGTTTTAGAGTGCACTAGAGTCAGACTTCCAGGCTTTTCTCAGCAGCAGTGTGGGCCAGAGCTAGAACGTAACTTAAAAAAAAAAATAGATGAGATTCACATGCTGAAGCTTTATAAAACACACTGTCTATCACAAGACTCGGGGAAAAAGCGCAAGAGTTGTGTGTAAATAGTGGGATGGATGTATGTGATGCTTCCAAAGCAGATAAAAAAGGCAAGGTTTATGTTTTCAAAGTCATCCAGAGGATTTAGCCACATTGCTTTCAGTAGGAGTCTCGAGTTTGAAATCACTGGACCCTAACCTGCAAACACATTAATACCCGTTTATGTAGGGCTTTATACCACAAATAGTCCCATTAATACTAATGGTAGGAAAGCAAAATAAGTAGTAAGAATTCATAGGATTAGACCTGAGATTATTTCAAGAACAAAAGAAAAATAACAGATCATCAGGGATAGCGATCTGACAGCAGAAATATCTGTAAATGCACAGTCTATAGGACAGTGGTTTTCAAACTCTGGGTCAGGACCTTGAAGTGGATGACTCTGTTATAATGGGTCACCAGTGCTGGTGTTAGACTTGTTGGTGCCTGTGGCTGAAGCCTGAGCCCCACTGCCCAGGGCCAAAACTGAAGCCCAAGCCCCACCTCCCAGGGCTGAAGCCAGAGCTTGAGGGCTTCAGCCCTGGATGGCGGGGCTCAGGTTACAGGCTTCAGCTTTGCCCCTCCCCGACCCAGGGCAGCAGGGCTTGGGCAGGCTCAGGCTTTGGTCCCACATCCTGGGGTCATGTAGTAATTTTTGTTGTCATAAGGGGGTCGTGATGCAATGAAGTTTGAGAACTGCTGAACTAGAAATAGGTAGTCAGGAGAGCAGATCATTTGTGTTGATTATTTCGCATACTTTTCATTGGTTCCATACACTGTTTAAAATTTTAGTTAGTTTACTTTTTATCTGATTTATTATTTCTAATTCTTTCAAATTTTATGGGAGAACCGAATGCCACTGAAGTTAAAGGGGGTTTTACCATTGCCTTTAATGGTGCTAGGATTTCACTGCATATTAGGGCTGTCCTGGAAGTAAATAAATTGATTGACAGTTCTCTTAAAATAAATAACCAACCAGAGTATTTGCTCTAACCTTTTCTGAGGTTTGAAAGTCTTCAGTGAATTTTGTTCCCCTCTGCCCTGCTCGCTTTGACTTTCTTTTATCCATTTCTGGGTTGTGAAAATTCATGTTCCTGTCCCAGATTTACAGTCTTAAGTGGCTTGGGTATCCAGACTGCTCAAGTTTTCCCATAACTAGTCATAACATGTCCAAGAAACTTGTTTAAACCAGGTTAAAGAGAAATTGTACCTCCTTTTTTTTTTATCTTTATGATTTTTTTTCTCTATTTAATCCAAAGATAAAGGAAAAAGACTATTTGTTATCCTTCTAATATATTAACAATTCATTTTATTTGTTTACAGTCAACTCTTGACACCCCAGCTGTGCTTCTTAATTTGTTAGGGCTGGTTACTCAGCCGATGCTGATCAGTGTAGCTTCAATTAAGGATGTGGTCCCTTAAAAATTTTTTTTAAAAAGGTTCACAAAAAAGAAAAAATAAACTATACTCACTAAGCATATTATTCACAATGAGTAAATTGACCAGCTGTATTTGTAATAAACTTTATGATAAGAAAAATATTTGTCTCGGTTATTTTGTTTTTATTTATTTCAAGTTAAACTTTACATAGTTTGCAATTGTCAGTTGTCTCTTGAATGGCAACATTGAGCAGATTTTTACTCAGCTGTTCAGAACATTCCTCTGGGCAGCATTAGATACTGTGGTGAATAGGTGCTATAGAAAACCCTAAAATACATAGCATTAGATTAGATAATGATTGACTTTCATGGGTCAGATTCTGCCCTGTGGAACCCTGTTGAATTCAGTAGGATTGCACAGGTTGTAAGTTAAGGGTAGATTTTGACCAACGTCATGTTTAAATAAAGCTTTAACAGCATTACTTTGGTTCGTATATTGAAACCCAAACATTACTGGTATTACTTTTGTAGCATATTTTACATCAGTTTTGTGATTATAAAGTTAAATAAGCAAATGGATAGATAAAAGGTTCATGAACCATATGTGGAAGTCTCCCTGAAGGCTTGACTCTTTAAAACGTAGCAGTAAAAAGCATGACTCTCAGGAGATTAAGAATGAGAAACAAGGGTTTTCAGTTAGTTCTGTTGCCATTTCTAATACAGCCTGGATTGGTAGTGATTAGTGATCCCTGGCGGGGAGGGATAGCTCAGTGGTTTGAGCATTGGCCTGCTAAACCCAGGGTAGTGAGTTCAATCCTTGAGGGGGCCATTTGGGGATTGGTCCTGCTTTGAGCAGGGGATTGGACTAGATGATCTCTTGAGGTCCTTTCCAACCCTAATGATCTATGATTCTATGAAAAGTGTTGCAGGTTAATGGCTGTCCAGTGGGGTGTGTGAAACAAGTTGTGGACAAGGCAACCACAACCACATGTGGCACATATCTCAGCAGACCCACCAGGAACTGGGTGGGCTGTGGAACTAAACTATACTTTCACCCCTCCAGGTCAAGTTGTTCTGTTGGTGGGGCAATGTAGGGCAAGTTCACATTGTACAATTGCCAGTGGCATTTGAGCTGTGACTAAACAGAGCACCCTCTACAGAGTTGTCATCTGCAACACTTTACACCTGCATTAAATACATTAGAAATTAAAATGTATTGATATGAGCTTCCACTCACATCTATTTTGGCACCGTTAGTCCGAAGCAAAGCCAAATGATCACAGCTCCCTGTATGATATTTTGTTTTTCTCCACCAGTTATTTAAAATCTTGATATCTAGAGCATGAATGCCAAGGCTAAAATATGCATTCAATTAGTAGACAACATGTAACTGACTTATATGATAGTTGATTCATGAGATAATGTGACCTGCAGTCATAGAGATAAGTCAGTTGATTGAGTTGGGTTGGCCGCATGCACTATAAACTCTCCAGTGACTGTGGAATCATCTAAAATTAGATGACGCTGCACATTATGGAGAAAGCTTTTGAGATCCAGTCTCTATTTCTGTAATATTTCTTTTATGAGATGGGTGTATAATTTGTCCCATAGACTGTCCTGGTAATCCTTCAATGCTTAATTTTATTAGCTTAAAGTACTTGGGTATCAAATGAAATGAGCAATTAAGTGATTTATATTTTAGGTTTGCTCTCGGTTCAGAGCTTAGCTACCTTCTCATGAAGAGGAGACAGATCTTGCACAGTATTTACCACTTCCTTCTGACAGCTACAAAATGGTGCTTTTTGTAGCTGAATCTAGTTGTGCGTCTAAATCCCAATTGCCAACTACTCTGCAGCAGAGTCATATTTTTATTACAGGTTATTGCATTTGTTTGGTAAACTACAGGATAGTTGTCCCGCTCTTCCCCAGCTTCAAAACAATAAAGTCAAAGTATTTTGCTCACTGGGGGGGGAAAAGTTTACCAGTGAACGGGTGGTTTAGCATAATGATCAAATGACACTTTTTATATTACTAAGCCACAAAGGAAGCTCAGAGAAAGGTTGTAGGTCTGATATAAACCTACACCAGGAAGCTCATAAAGAGAAAAGGTGCAGAGAAGCAGCCATCACGTCCAGATCTATGGGATTGTGAGGTATTTTAACAATTTTCTTACCTTATCTGTCGCATTGTCTTGAAAGATATTTTAATAGAAATGATCTGAGGGTCTGATCCTTTGGGGAACTAAGGGCCCTTTCAAAGGCTGTTAGGAATCGCTGTGCTGTGTCAGATCAAGCTGTATGTACAGTTTGTCTGAAATTCAGCCACCCTGAGTAACAAATGTAATTGGAAGAAGGAAAGGGAAATTTTGTACAGAGATTCTGAGTGAACGGCTACCTTTCCAAAAAGTGTCACGAGGGTTTTATATCCTCAAAGAGAAGGACTATGGTTTATAAGGTCTTTTCTGTTACCAGATGAAAGTGCATTTAAAAGACGCATATGCATATTCATTGGTCTTCCTTTTCCTTTTCCCCCCTCCGATTTGGTGGTGATTTATTTGTCTTGTTTTTAATTGCACGTTGCCACAGTGACAGTCTACTTTCTTTTTGTGGGGGAGCGGGAAGGGAAGCCTAATCAAAAAGCAAGGGAATTCAGAGTTAAGTCTGTGGTTCAGCTACTAATCCACCTTATTATGATTGTTTTGTGAAGTGTCTAGCATTTGTAAGATCATTTTTTGTTTAGGGAAGCTGCCGTGCTTTGGTACATTGGGCAAATTAAACATTGTCAGTTTAAAAAAAATTGCATATCAGTCCCTCTTTTTTTTTTAAATCCATTGTTACAAATTACACCTAAAATGACTAAAACTGAAAGAGATTGGGGGGGGAGGGGAATAATGGTTCCAATTATTTTCACTTGGTTTACTTTGCACCCTTTATATAGTCAGTTTCTCGTATTGTGTGAAGCCCCACCTAAAACAAGTTTTTCTCTCCTCTTCTTCTATCCTGGTGCTAATTGTAAAAAGAGGTTTTCAAGCCACAGCAATTGGCAGAAAGATTCAGTTTCTAAATTGATAAGATTTCAAGCAAAATGACAAGATCAAGCAAATTGTCACTTACTGTAAATAAGCTTGGAAGGATTTGATTTTTCTCGGTAAATGCTGATAAACGTTAACGTCATCATACCCAGACACAAACGGGCACACAATATTTCCATTGGTGATAACTGAAATTTACAGGTAGCCAAACTAAGAAGAATGCTGCTTGAGAACTTTAAGAGTTTGATTTTAATGCTAAAATTTTGACATGATGATGATCGTTTGTGTTTTGGTGATTATGAAGCTTTAACTTTTTGAATCTGTGTCTACTGCCATTAAATAATTGTCTGACAGCCTCACACATATCATTTCCCACAACTGGAGAACATTTAAATAACTAAAAATTAAAATATGCTTTTTCATTTTAATTTTCCAAACTGTGAAAATTTAAATTGATAACAGTTGGGGGGGAGCTTAAAAATAAACATCAATATTATCCATGAAATTATTTTAAAAAATTAGAAATTGGAGTCTGCCAAGGCTAGTTGCAGACAAACTTCCTTATTTTAGCTATTAACAGCTTAAAGCATTGAAAATGAAAGCATGTCAGGGAAGTGACATCATCTGCTGAGAGTGGCCACATATCGGTTTAAAATTAGGGAACATGTTGAGCAGAATGAAGCAACATCTCTAATGGTATCTTGTTCCCCTTTGAAAAAAAAATTGCTCAACCCATTCAAGTTGGCAAGTAGAGTCCTGCAAGGCTGAAATGGACATTAATACATATTTGAACAATTTTTTACAAACTGATTTATTTTCAGAGCTCTTTGTGTCCTAGAAATATGTCCTGCATAATATTTTAATCAAATACTGTTTATTTAATAGAGCATCATTGTTAGTGCAAATGGAATGCACACCTCTTATAGATTAAGACCACAATGACTCTGAAGGAGCGTGTAAGGAAAATCTGTTGTGAAAATATACACACAATATTTATATCAAGCATTGCTGGAGTTGCCTTTGGAATCACTAATTGTTCTTGAAAATATGCTAACACACATCAAAAATGCACTACAAAAATGCTGTGCAGCTGGTATGAATGTACTTGGCGCTGTGGAGGTCTCAGCAGGCTTACAGTGTCCAGTTTTGGGTGCCACACTTTAAGAAAAATGTGAACAAATTGGAGAGTCCAGAGGACAGCAACAAAAATTATATAAGATTTAGAAAATCTGACCTATGAGGAAAGGTTTTAAAAACTGGCTTGTTTTAGTCTTGAGAAAAGAAGACGCCGGAAGGGGAGACCTGAGAAGTCTTCAAATATGTGAAGGGCTCTTATAAAGAGCACAGGAGTCAATTGTTCTCCATGTCCATTGAAGAAGTAATGACTTAATTTGCAGCAAGGAAGACTTAGGTTAATTTTAGGAAAACTTTCTAACTTTAAGAACAGTTAAGTACTGGAATAGGCTTCCAAGGGAGGTTGTGGAATCCCCATCATTGCAGATTTTTAAGAACAGGTAAGAGAAAAACCTGTGAGGGATTTTGTAGGTTTACTTGATCCTCTCTCAGTGCATGGGGCAGGACTAGATGACCTCTCAAGGTCCCTTCTAGCCCTATATGTCTATGATTCTATGAAATACAAGGATTAGCACTTCACCTCAGGACAGAGGAGAGGGAGTTAGTAGCAGGGTTTGATTAATCTTACAGCCAGGTACGAATACAATTAAATTAGAGACAGTCCTGAACCAAAACCCATGAGCTATGAGTTGTTTGGAATGCAAACAGGAGGATGGATGCAGATTTAAAATTATGCCATGTTTCAGCAACATGCCAAACTGAACTGTTGGAACTTAACATCCTGTGCCATTGGAGTCCAGATTAGAGTTTTATTGCTTGAACTGGTCCCTAAATGAAATCTTCTAATAGTGGCCACCGTGCTAATTTTCTGACTGTTACTTATATGAGGCGGTTGCATAACACAGTGTGATTAATATGGATGAACTCTCAGCAAGACCATAATTTTACTGACCTTTAGGCCTGGGGAAGGCTGACATGGGTTTTGCTGTATCTAAATTAATACAAAGAGAATACCAAAAATGATGGGTGTAGTAAACTGCTTATTCTTCTCTTCCAAGTATGTTCCAATCTAAAACTCCCTCCTCCTCTTGTAAGGCATTTTTTTTCAAATATAGACAGTAATTTGGAAGAAATAGGCATAATTCTATATTATTGATTTCTACTACAAAAAGGTGTCATACGTTGTATGGTGGTGCTAGGGATGCACCTAGAAGGAGAGAACCATTTGAGGGCAAGATTCCTGCAAGGTGCAACTCCAGTGACTTCAAAAGAGTTTAGTGAAATTCCACTGGGGACTAATACAGTTTATCTTAAGTAGAAAGAATAAGATGCAGTTTTACTTAATATAATTTCCACAGAAATAAGCAGTACATTGGCAGCTCATCCTGATCAGTAGAATATTATCAGGTCCTATGGATTAAAGAATATTCTCCAATGTTCAAATAAAATTTCCATGGCATTTCTCAAGGGGCCCTGGGTTCTAGCAGATGCTTCCATGTACTCCCATTCTTGCAACTAGAAATTGGACTGTTCTATTCATGGATCTCCCTTCTGTACTTAATGGTGGCATTTATTTTGAAGTCTGCTGCTGTTACTTTTTCTCTCCTCCTTCTAACCCTATGTTTGGGTTTCAGAAGTTCCCAAGTGCCACTGCTAAGCTCAACAAGAGCTACCCATGGAGTAGCAGTGAAACAAACCCAGAAATAAGCTACATTTTAGCTTATAAAGTTTGTTAACTCCAAACTCGATGTGATGATGCTGAAGTAATGCCTGTCCCAGGATGGATTGTAGGTGGTAGACAGCACAGAGTTCTTGGTTTAAATATCGCCCACAGTCTTCTGCCAGCCATGCACCAGTAGATGTTCTTTGCTATTTGATTAAATCTGATTTAGGTTTATTGAAGTGTTTGTATATTTTGTGTGGACCTGTCACCCAGTAGTATTTTGGAGCATACAGAGCAGAAAGTTGTGATAGCTGCATAATACACGGAAGGAAAAGCAGGTTATTATACAGTGTAAAACACTGAATACACTGGATCATATTAATCCACAGATGCAGGGGAAAAAAGGAATTCACTTTGCACCTATAGTCATTCCCCAAACTGGCCAGCGATGAGGCTCTGGCCCACTCTGAATCCAGGCCAAGAAACCAGCTGTGATTGGATAGTTCTGCTGATCAGTTAGAAGTGCTTTGAAATATATTACTCAGAGAGTTCCTGCTAGAAGATGAGGAAGGGATTGGTGCATTTGGCTGCATAGCAACATCACAGTTCATTCATTCCCTTCAGAGTAAAGGCTGAATTTCTAATCAAGCTGCTGCTGAATGAACCTTCTAACAGGAGCCGGGTAAGGTTTCTGAACAAGTTAAAGGATTTCATTCAGACTGGTTTATCAGTCTTTAAAAAGTGATTGTGAATGCCATTACTTACTCTCCAACTCTAGTGTTTCTCAAGCATGCCACTGAACGCTAGACAGCATTCTGCAGGTTTAGCAGTAATCTGAATGCAACAGATACATACCTGCAAACTATAGATGTTGAAAAGACTCAAAATCCAAAGGTGCCGTATGTTTCTAGTAATAGAAAGCAGGTGCCCTGAAGGAAGTAGCGATTCTGTTTCACTTTGTGAAGTATCCAGTGGCAGTACAGGCAAAAATTACTCTCAAAAGCTTCGTTTGCTAGGGCTAGGTATGGCAGATTAAAACTGCTTTTACTGTCTCTATCGCAGTAGCCCTGAGAGGGGCTCCATTTTGTCGATGGGAAAACTGTAGGAGAAAAGCAGTAGAGACAGTCCCTGCCATAAAGAGCCTAAAATCCAGGTTAATGAAAAGATCCAATAGGGGTATGAAGAATATGGGGCAGAGGACAAGGTGAGTGTAACAATAGTGAGTGTAGATTTGAACGCTGATCCTAGGAGAGTCCTGCTCCTCCAATACTTTGAATTTGTTCCTGCTGGACAAACTTCCACTTGTCCGTCCTTCCCTCCTAACTCCACTATAATGGACACTTATTTTTCTCCCACTCCTAAGTACTCTCTCTTCCACCACCACCACCACCACCACCTGTTATTGAGACAGCCTAACCCAACTGGTGGACTATTGGCCATTAGTGACCAGCTGTGCGGTATGCTGCTGTAACGCGACAGAGCCTGGTTGTCATCAGTCAGGATTGAACCTGGGACTTCTGGAGCTAAATGCATGAGTCTCTGCTGCATGTGCTAAAAGCCACATGGCTCTTAGCTAAGGCTATAGCAGACTTGTCAATCTCTAGTTGGGCTAGGTGCCACTAGAGGGGGACAGAGTGCCACACCATGCAGGCATATGTTACACTACCACCTTCCAAGTTGCCTTGACTTCCCTTTTTGGATCCCAAGGATTCCAGCATCTGGCCCTCGAATTGTGTTCATCTTGATGATGAATAAAAGCTTCATAAGTGGTCTTTATGCTTTGCTACTGTTGGATTTTTAGGATGGCATGGGAGGGATTTGTTTGTTTTTTGAATAAACTGGTATTTGATGTGACAAATCCTACATTCCTATGTATCAGCAAGATGGAGAGGCATGGGAAGTGTGTTGGGATTCCAGTCAGGGACTCCTAAATTCGAATCCTGGCATTGTCAGCAACTTCCCCCATGGCTTTGGAGAAATCATTTCACATTTCTGTGCCTCAGTTTACTCATCTGTGAAAGGAGGGTGACAGAGGGGTGTTAGGGGGATTATTCAGCTGATGTTTGTGTAATAAATCTCTTTGTAAGTGCTGAATATAATTATACCACCAAACTGGGCTCAGCCCGTTCATCCAGTCTAGTCTTGGGCCTGTGGCAATCGCAAGTATTTGAGACTTCATAAAATGGTCCCCAGTTTTGCAGGGCTGGGGGTTAGAGGGGCTGGAATTCAATTTTGGTCTCTGTCACAATCAGCTTACATCCTGAATCATAATAGCCAATTCTCAGCAGGCACAGGCATTAGAAACATTCTTGGTTATATTTTCCATCCCTTTAATCCCTTGCAGTGGATAGTGTCTAATGGAATTTCACCATATCACCGGTGCAATTCTAGTCCCACCGCACCAAAAACACCTAAACCAAGTTCAGAAAATGCTGACCATCTTATAGTCACTAGACTCAAAGGTTAAAGCCCTCTATGTTTAGTCCTGCAGAATGACTTTTTCAAAGCCTATCGTGCTTTATATATGGGGGTGTGTCTGAGTTACTAACAAATTCTTTCTATTACATATATAGTTGCAGTCAATATTTTCCAAAAAATATAACTTTCCCCATAGTTCAACTAACACCATCTGTCAGAAAGAGAAAATCTTCCTTGTTGCTATTTTACATTCTGAATATAAAGCATAGATTTTTTTTTCCGACGAAAACCGAGATTTATTTGAATGCTTTTTAATCAGTGGCCAAGATTTTCAGAATAAGATGCATAAAGTTAGGCCCTTGAAACCACATTTAGGCATCTAAAGAAAAGGGCTGATTTTCAGTGGGAGCTGCTCGATGCTTATCAATTCTGAAAACTAACCCTCTTATTTAAGTGCCATAGGTGCATAACTTTGGCCAAGATTTTCAAAAATAGCTGTCTAATAGCTATTACATTTGTTGTCTTTGTTTCCCCATCTCTCAAAACGGAACAAGCACTTTCCAAGCCTTCTTTTATACTTAAGAAACATAAGAGAAGACTCTGTCTCTTCCATAAAGAGCTTTCAGTATAAGTTTTTAAAATATTTAGTCCTGGTTGTACCATTGGTATGTAGTAAAGTTACATGTAGAAGCTAAAGATAAGACAAATCATGATGTAGTGGTTAAAGTAGAGGGCTGGAAGTAAGGAATCTGAGGAATTCCCAGTTTTGATAATAGCATGCTTTGTGACCCTTGTCAAGACACTTGATCTCCCAGTGCTTCAATTTTCACATCTGTATAATGTGAATAATTAATTAATAACCTTACAAGGGTACTGAGAGCCTACATTTCTTCATGTTTATAAATTGCTTGGGATTCACTGGCGGAAGGCACTATAAAAATATAAAGTATATGTCTGTAAGTGTTACATTTGTTCTTAAAATTGTAATTTTTTGGTATACACAGCATAAAAGTATGGAACAAAAGCTGAAATTAGTAACACTTGTCTGTGAACTATACCGTTTCATGTAAAACATTTGTAGGTGCACATCTCTAGAAGGAATATAGACATTTCTAGTTAATCTTCCAAATAATTTCCTCCTATTTTAATGTGAACTGCAAAGGGAGGAAAAAACCTTTCAATTTTTATGGTTTGTAAATATTTGTATAAAGATTGAGCCGCATATGTATTCCCTCTGCACATGTTCCCTGGCTGTACTCTCTGTATATAAAGATTTTTTTTATTTACAAATTAATACAATTTACTAGTGTGAAGAACTGAAGAACTAAATTATGATTTTATTAAGCGCTATTGAACAATCAACAGCCTTCAGTAGGTGCCATGTAGCAATATAGTCGCTCTATGGCAACTCTGTTGCCTACTTAACTAGACTGACCAGATAGCAAGTGTAAAAAATTAGGTGGGGGTAATAGGAGCCTATATAAGAAAAAGCCCCAAATATCAGGACTATCCCTATAAAATCGGGACATCTCGTCACCCTATACTTAACAGCAACCGCTGTATGTGCAAACAGGCAACAAATGACAAAACTCCGTTCTGCTGAGCTCAGGACAACGCAGTGAATCTACTATACTATGTGTGTATTCCGGAATTTCAAAAGTCATAAAGAAGTTTCTCTGAATTAAGGCCCTGATTCTGCAGTTGGGAGCATGTGGGTGGACTCTTGCACTGGTACTGAGTGCTCTCCAACCAGGCACCCATGTAGATCCATTTTAGGGTGACCAGATGTCCTGATTTTATAGGAACAGTCCTGATCTTTGGATCATTTTCTTATATAGGCTCCTATTACCCTCCACCCCCATCCCAACGTTTCTCATTTGCTGTCTGGTCACCCTAATCTATTTGCACAGTCAAGGCATGTATTTTTTTTCCCAAAGTGCTCCTCAAGGCTTTGGTTATCGAACTCCCAGTGAGGGTTGGGCAGCCAAAGCCCGCTGAGAAAATGTAATGGAAAGAATTGTAAAATTAAGTGCTTTGTCCAATTCAATTTTAAACAGTGGTGTTCCCCCACTTCCCCGGGAGGTTATTCCAGTCAGAGGGCTTGTCTTCACTGCAATAGCTAGCTCGAGTTAAGCGCACTTGAGATACTACAGTCAAACTAGTTTACCCAGAGTGAGAACGTCCACACTTCAGAGCAACAGAGTCATTTCATTAGTAGAAGAGTGATTGGATTAGCAGAGTTACTGTTGATGAGTCATCGTAATAGGAGCTGTCACATCCCCACTGCATTCCTAGCTGGAGCATCAGCTTTACTGAAGTCTCACCCCTCACAAGAGTATGTCTTCACTGCAGCTGGGATCATGCCTCCCAGTTCAAGTAGACAAACACGCTAGCTGTGGTTGAGCTACAGCACTAAAACTAGCAGTGTGGCTGCGGCAGCGCATATGTCGGCTTGGGCTAGCCCCTGAGCTTGGGGTGAACGTGTACTCGGGCAGCTAGTCCTAGCCGCTGCCTGTGCCACTTTGTCCACACTGCTATATTTGGCACAGTAGCTCAAACAGAGTTAGTGCGAGTCTGTCACTTCCAGCTGCAGTGTGGACATGCCCTAATAGGCCAGCAAACTCAAGCTTAAAGCACCACTTAACGCAAGCTAGAGACTTGTGTGTGTGGACAGGAGTGGAGTTAGGGGTAAAGCTTGAGTTATAACTCAAGTTAACTGTGCTGTAAAGACATGTCCTTATAAATCTCACTGTTAGGATTTTTTTTTCCTGACACCCAGTGTCTAGCACCAATCTTGCATCGGGTTCTGCTAGTCTAAGCCATTGAAATCAAAGGGACTCCATGCAGGTATAAAGTCTGTGCTAATAGATCCCAGTGCAGGATTAGAGTTTATTTTCCTTTATTTAATTTTCTGCCAGTATACCATTCTTTATTTATTTTTAGGTACCCCAAAAACTTTTCCACCTGCAATTTTGCAGGTCTGACCTTCTACCAGAGGATATTAATTTTTGTTCCAGGTTTGAGGCTAATAAGAAAAGGTATTCCGGAGAAAAAAATGGAAAGATGCATTTTCTCACTTTGGAAAGTTGTGTGTCCAAAAATGTGTGGTTTAGCACTACATATCCAAAACAGTGGCTCATTCCCTCCATGGCGGGCCATGGAACATAACAGGAAAAATAAAATTGTAACAGGGAAAAGTTCCCATGTCTACACCATACAGAAATATAAAAATTAGGTGTTCTGACAGCACATGCTAAGTCATATAGTGAATGAATATGAGGCGAGTGAGTGAGTTGAATAGCAGATAAAGGAAATGTGGCCATTCATGAACATCATAAGAGCTCTATTGAGTTGAGCTGCACTAGTCTATCACCCATATAGTATGGAACGGAATCTGCAAGCTTCATGAGCCCATCCCAAATCCCTTTTTTCCATATTTATTTTCTTCTTAGCACAAATCACGGAATTAGCAGAGAAACACAGATAAATAACCATAAATAACCATTCTGCACAGGAGGTGATGAAGGAAAAACAATACAAGAATTTAGACTGCCGTGGACTGGCATGAATCTCTCTGTTGATAGATATGGACTCAGATGGTTCAACGAGTCATACTTTACACGTTCCTATCTAACTTTGCAAGACTTGTCCCATTCAGTGAGGGAACAAATATTTGGACAGTCAAAGGAGGGAGGAGATTTATGAAACAGGAAATATTTGGCATCAAGGTGGAGAAAATCCAAATATGTTGAATTTCTTTCTCCTTGATTTCATTGGCAAATGGTTTGGAGTGCTCTTTGGAGTTATTTATTATGAATATCTGAACTTCTGAAAAGTGCATCTTATTTTAAAAAAATGAATGGAATTCAGGAGTTAGTGAATTTCTCCTGCTGCGTTTCGGAAGATAAACCTATATAGTTTGAGTTTTGGAGCTGACCTGGCTGGGCTGAAAGACCTTGCAGAGTTTGTAGGTTCCAGGAGTTAACCTACTCAACATCTGAAATTATAAACTCTGCAGGAACCGTCACTCAAGCTGCTTGGATTGAAAGCGGTTCCCTACTATAGGCCCAGATTGCACCAATCTATTTCTCTCTCTCTAAGCATTCCCCTGACTGAGATAAAACTTTGCAATTTGTGAATAATTGTTATGGATCTTAGGAGTTCCCACCATGAACCCCTCAAAGCCCTGTGCCTACTGCTGCAGAGCTTCTAAATTCCATAGAGACTGTTACATACTTTTTCAGCTGCTTCAGAGGTTTGAAGCTTCAGAGCTACTGGAGTCACTGCGACTTTATATTTAAGTATTTAAACAAATGTCTTAATTTGTTACTTTAAATCTATTACTTTATTTAGCTGTGCTTTCAGGGCTTTATATCCTTAATATGTTATGTCATCTGATAGAGGAAAATTCTTCTTGCCTTTTCTCTATGCCTATAGTATGGTTTTAGAGTGGATTGTATCATGTTTTGACCTACATAGACCTTCCATTCTGTTTCAAACACAGAATTTAAGGACCATCTTGCCAGGCCGTTCAGGGAATTGAGCTTTGTGGTTTATATGTTGAGGACAGGTATTTAAAAATGTTGATCGCCAATCTCTATCTAGAGCAGCAGTTCTCAAACTTTAGAAATCCAAGAAATAAATTTGTCAAGACCCCCCCTCCAAGTCCCCTGCTCAGCCCCAGCCCCCACTCCACCCCTTCCCCCAAAGCCCCATCCCTCCTATTTCCTGCCTCTTTCCACCTCCCTCCCCAAAATGTGCCCTGTTCCCATTCCTTCCCCTACCTCCCAGCGCCTCCTGCACACCCCTGAACTGCTGTTCCATAGCATGCAGGAGGCGCTGGGAGGGAGGGGAAGGAGTTGATCAGCGGGGCCGGCGGACCCCCGTCTGAGAAATGCTGATCTATAGTATGCATGTCATAACCAGGTCAAAGGGCTACATCTTCAATCCTTAAGTGAGTAAAGACTGCAAAATGTGGCCCATAATGTGGCAGATGTGGGACAGGTTTCACAAGGGTGAAGTTTGAGATGTTGATTTTTTGGGGGGGGAGGGGCTCTGTAAGGCATACGGCAGGGTTCGGCAACCTTCAGCACGTGGCCCATCAGGATAATCCGCTGGCCGACTGCAAGATACTTTGTTTACATTGACTGTCCGCAGACATGGCCCCGCACAGGTCCCAGTGGCTGCGGTTCACCATTCCCAGCTAATGGGACTTGTGGGAAGCATTGGCCAGCATGTCCCTGGGGCCCATGCTTCCATTGGCTGAGAACGGTGAACTGTGGCCACTGGAAGCTGCAGGGGGCCATGCCTGTGGACGTAAACAAAATGTCTCACGGCCCACCAGCGGATTACCCTGATGGGCCACGTGCCGAAGGTTGCCGACCCCTGGCATACAGGGATGAGGTCCCAGTCCTTATCCTCTAACTGTGGGTGGTTCAAATTTAAAGTTTATCTTTGGAATTTTAAGGATGTGAACCTCAGAGCATAAAAATTAGATCGGATTGTGGTGGATGACAAGAGGATAGGGATAATGTTAATATTGGAACAAAAAGTAAATATTTCCAGACTTTCTGATGTTTAAATTTTTTATAGCATGTCAGCATTCCAACTTATCTGTTTTCAAATGTTTTTTTTAAATGAGTTGAAGTTCTGATAGTGCTGATAGTAAATAATTAATGGAACTGTATCTACTGTTTTATCTTAATGAAGCTAAGTATTTGTGCTTTGAAGACATTGAAATAGGAGAATGTCTGTCAAATACTGTCAGATACAGATACATATGGCCGTGTTTGTGAACTTGAACAATTCTTGCCTTTTGGGTTGGATGGCTTCTCTCACATGACCTTTCAAATTTTAGCTATCATATTGCAGATCACAATTTAAGTGGCCTCACCTCATTTTACTCTATAGTGCTAATACAACTTGTTGGTAAATTTCAATGCCCAACAACTGTTGGAGTGAGACTTGTCTTGTTTTCAGGCTGTTCTGCTTCGATTTACATTTTTCTAGGCAGACATGGCCGACTTCCAAATTGGTAACACTGACATCTGAAAGTAAGTGTGGTTGTCTTTGTTCTGTCAGATTTTGCTCTCCATTGGCTGTCTCACGTTAACGCAGTGTATAATGTGATGTGAATTACTATGATGCAAAGAGTAATATTTGATAAGGAAACAGGAAAATTTGTTTGCTGATCAGACAGGCCTTATGAATTTGTGTAGCAGTCATCCAAACACAAACTTATGTCAAGGCAAAGTAGTGTAACACCCTAAGGCAAAAAAGAAATGCTCCAATGTTCACAAATGCCTTGAGAACATGGATTCTCTTAAAATAAAAAATCTACCAGTACTTTACAAATCTGGTTGAATGATCTTTTAACAGCTGGGACTATAATGTTGTATTCTTGTTGCATTTTTCTAGTATTTCTTATTTCCTGCATAATATGGAGAGAGAAATTCTAACAAATTATTAGTTATGAATGACACTCCAATGTTTAGGAAGTTCAGCTCATATAGGCACTCCAAAATTTCAGTGCAAATCCAAATTCTGCGAGGAACTGCATGACAAACTGTGTAGTTCAAATTCATGACAAGCTGCAGACCCAGTGTGGACGAAACTTCTGCAGAACCCAAATAACAAAAACTGGCTTCCTTAACAGATTTTCAGTATTTCCGGTTCTTCTGTTCAACATGGCTGCAAGCCCATTTTTCCTCACTTTGGGGTTTTTCTGTGGGCTGGAATGCCTTAGTGCAGAGAGTCATGAAAGAAAAAATTTAACCAAAGATTTAGGATCCTTTAAAACGGGTTTTGTTCCAGACGTGAGTGAAGGTTAAAGATATGTTTGCTGCCTCTTCTATAATAGGTTTGCATATATCTACAAATTAGTATTTTGTATGTTAACAGGCATTCCTTCTAGATTTCAGCTCCAGCAAATATGAATGTCCTACCCTCTTGCTTTTATTCTCTTAGAACAGGGGTAGGCAACCTATGGCACAGGTGCCAAAGGTGGCACGCAAGCTAATTTTCAGTGGCACTCTCACTGCCCAGGTCCTGGCCACCAGTCCAGGGGCCTCTGCATTTTAGTTTAATTTTAAATTAAGCTTCTTAAACATTTTTTAAAACCTTATTTACTTTACATACAACAATAGTTTAGTTATGTTTTATAGACTTATAGAAAGAGACTTCTAAAAACATTAAAATGTATTACTGGCACACAAAACCTTAAATTAGAGTGAATAAATGAAGACTCGGCACACTGCTTCTGAGAGGTCGCTGAAACCTGTCTTAGAACATATTAGTCTATTTTCCCCAAGGCCCCCTGACATCTTTAATTTAGTATAAGACAGTGTAACACATAGCTCTGGATCCACATCTGGCTCTGTTCTTTGTGGACCAACTTATGGCTTCTGGGGCATCCACAAATCCAAAGGGTCTTGCTCTGATAGGTCTTCATGAGGCTCTAGTAAGCAGCATTGAGTAAACAGATGGGATCCTTTCACCCTTGCAATCTTCAAAGTAGCTAGGAGGTGAGGAGAGGTGGAAGGGAGAGAGGGAGAAGAATGCATTCTCTCCTTCCCCACAAATCAGGAGATGTGATGGAAGAATGAGTGTCCTCCATTTTCCCAATAGTCAGAAGGTGGGAAGAAGGGGAAGAGGAAATACACCTTAGTACTTTCTCCCCGTAGAGGAAGGGGACATGTTCATTGAATGGAATCATAAGATGCTCACGTCCTGACGTTGACATGTGATATTTGCTTGGTAGTGCATGGTGGTGAGCTCTGATGCTACCGTCTCACACAACAAGCATCACAACCTGTTGTCAAAACTGTAATTATTTTGTAGCTCTCTGCAATGCCATCTGGGTACTACTGTGAGTACTACTGATTTAAGATATGGTCAAAGTAGGCAATATAGGGGACATTTTGTTATCTGTCCAAACTCCTTTGGATATTTCGACGAAGCTCTTTGACAGATCACTCCATCCTTCCCCAAATAGTACAGCTTTGAGAAAGGGAACTCCAGGTTTTGATGGTATCGTTGAATGCCGCTCCAGCATTACAATCAAGGCACTGCTGTTTAATGTTATTTCTGAACTATGTTAGTATCGCATTACACAGATTCAGTGCCTGTGCCAATATGTGGCGTCAGAAAAAAGTGTCTGGGAGTTGGGAGTGGATTTCCACACATAAGCATATAAATATGTCAGTTGCTCCTCCACGCCTTCCGAATTGCCAGTGAGCATGAAAGAACTGTGCATATTTCTGTGCTTATGAATAGGGTCTCCCATACGTTCCATGTCAGTGGGTTCACTAGTCCTAAAATATCCACTTCATGGTATGTGAAGGGGGAAATCAACACAGTAGTTCTTATTCAAGAGTAAATCTACAGACATTACCACACACTAGAATGCATGTGCTGCATAGCCAAGCTGCATTCCTAAACTGATTTGTCATTAAGTGGGGTTAGCGTTACTTACATAACTTGGATTTAAGATTCAGTGCCAGGGATATTTAAGAGGCAGCATTGATATCTTTCTTTTTTTAAAAAAAATTATATTTACAGTCCTGGCACCTAAAATTCCCCTTTCATTTTCCAGGAATTTGTAATGATTCAGTTGACTTCATCCTGCAGGCTAGGATATGCTCAGCATGGTACGTGGCATTTTAAGGCTTCAGCACTAGGTACAGCTCGAAAGCATTGATAAATAGGTGCAATGCAGAAAAATATGTTTAATAAACTAAGAAACTCTTCCTGGACCTCCTTACAGAGAAGTAAGACTACCCAAAACTCCCAGAGTACATCAATTCCTCAGTACATAACTTCATCCTAATCTGTCTAGCAATGGGGTCACAGGTCACAATGACTCTCCTGTTCATACCACTGAATCTGTTGACAGCTGACACCTCAGTGGGAAAATAAGAATCTGAGCTGATGAAAGCACCATTATCATTTTGACAGATGCACGTTATAGTGGCTTCTTTGGCAGAAGCACATACAAAGCTCACGTGTGTCTTTAAAAAAAAAACGTATTTACACTGCAGTTTTTGGAAGCAAAAACCTTTCTTTTTGAAATTCACCCAAATAATTCGATTAATTGGACAAACATTAGATGGGCCATAATCAGACTTGGGTTTTAAATAACACACAGGTTATGGCGCAAGCTGCTAAAAGTCTGGAAATTCATAGTTGAGTCTGTCACTGTGTCTTGAATGTGCATGATTATGTCGTTGTGACAAACACCGTGGGCACAAAGTAATCCCACTTCCGGCATTTAAAAAATTGTAACAGAGACTAAAAAGGAGTCATCTGTGCGCAAGGTGTCATAGGAAGTTTCAGGTTTTGCAATCTCCACCTCCTTGTTAGAGCCCCTGGAAAGCTGGGCAAGGATCTGACATGTATAGGGAAAAACACAAACACTGGTTGGCTGTAGCTGAATTTTATAATTTACATTGGGGTCTGGACTTAAGGGGGCCTACGAGGCACTTCACAATGTCTTCTCCCCGATTTCTGTGAATCTGTTACACTGCTAAGCACAGCCCCTGCTTTCCAAAACCATAGAATTTAGGACTGGGAAGCAGAGTCCATGAGTGAGTGTGATTAGGAAATCCGAGGTGTGACTCTGACAGTCCATGGAGCTACAGTGAAATGTGAATTTGAAAGGGTCTGATCCCTGCAAAGCCACCGAGAACTAATAGGAGAGACTCATCACCTCGTAGTATTACACCCAAAATGAATGACTTCCATTGACAGGCAAGTTCATCACAAGCCTGCCAGCTGTTAAATCTCACTGTTCATGAAGATGCCTTGCAGACAGCACGGTTTCAAATATTTAGTAACAACGCAGTAGCCTCAGTCTCCATTTGCAATTAATACACGTCTCTGTTTGCATTTGTTATAGGACTTTTGACAGTGCCAACACAACGAACAAACGAACAAACCTGAGTAATAAATCTCTAGAGACATTCAGCAAGTGCCACTGGGCTCATTAATCTTGATTATTCCCTATAATAGATAACTTCACAAATCATCTATTATTCCCAATCATGCACATAAAGATAATGTGTATATATAATAGCTTCCTCTATTGGGGGAAAAAACAAATAGAATTTCATTTTTTAAATACAAGTCTTGACAAATGCAAGCTAAAGATTTGCTGAGAAAGGGTGGAGCCTTTTATGTCTTTTTTTTTTTTTTTTTTTTTTTTTTTTTTTTTTTTTTGAGTTGTGGCAAAGTGAGGGAAAGAAATCCAGAGTGCAGAGACTGCTGTGGGAAGAACGTGACAACTGTTTGGTTTGGGGGAGAGGGGTGTTTACATTAAATCTCTTTATTTTAATTAAGGAATTCATTCGTTTATAGCCTAAAGTAGTGTTGATTTTCTTCCTAAGAGTTCTGGCCATGGAGACAAAGGAGTCTGCAGCTGTAGCATCTGTGCATGTTGTTTAAGGAATGTAGCCAGGGAAAGATAGAAGCTACTGAGAAATAGCTTGAATTTCAGGCAATTTAATATTTATAACTTGCGCTATGGCAGCTTGTTCACCTTCTCCATTGTACCAGTCCTACCTCTAAAAGGGGTCATGCTTTCAAAAAGAGGCGAAGTCAACAAAGGGAGTAATGGCTGTGATTCAAAACAGACTGCACCCATCCATCAATGTTCTCCCTCCTTCCCCCCATATACCAGCACATTAAAATAGATATGCCATGAGAGCGATCAAATTTACAATGGGATTTGACTCTATATTAGCCATTCAGTATGAGTAATAGACATACCACGAAATGCCTATAGCTGGCATCCCATTACAAACCATGCTGCAGCATACAATATCTTGGTTGTCTTTTAAAAAAAAAATAAAATACAGTGCACTGTGTAAGCGGGAAGGAAAAATAGATGAGATCAGACCATTTGCCCATTATGCCCAATATCTTTCCACGGACATTGATGTATGCCTGATGCTTAAGAGTAAGTTATATAATTCCTATAAAGCAAATAGTCAATGGTGCAGTACTCTATGCATAGGTGATAATTCCTTCTTTATACTCATGGTGATCAGTTTGTCTTGACACATGAGCTTTGATTGCCCTTGTCTTAGACTGCAAAATCATAAATGAAATGTCGTATATATTCCAGATGATTTAAAAAACCAGCACAGTATTTGACTCTCTGACTTGGGGGCACCAAGATAGCATCTCAGGGTGTGTGGGAAGGATTTAATACAGTGGCGAATTAGTCAACTGAATCTTTTAAATATAGTTTTCTCCCCTGCCCCCACCCCCATTCTGCATTTCAAGCAGTCAGGGTGGATTTTTGGTCAAATCGAATAGAAGAGAAAACAAAAGGAAAAGTACATTTACTTTTGGAATTAAAACAGGAACAATTTCTACTTTGCACCAGCCCCTTTTGCACATCTTTCTCTTGTAATCAGTAATACTACATACATTCCTTTATGCTGCAACACAGTGAACACTCACAGAGCACAATATTCCTTGAAGACACTAGTATGCATACCTGCCTTGTCTCTCTCCACAATTTCTGCACATCTAATGCATTAACGGTATTCAAAAGCATGACGTGATTGAGTGTGCAGGAGAATGTACTACTTTGATTCGGCTTCAGCGTCCTTTTGAGGGCAATTGCATCTCAAGTGAGGATGTAAGTGAGCCCTGCTTGTCCTATCAGGAGATGGTGAATGGAACTATCCTCTAATGGAAAAAAATTAGGAACATGAAGATGCAAGATCTTACAGATTTTCATTAGCTGATAAGCATTTCTGTTTAGCACCATAGATGCAAATAGTCACCTTGGCAAAGAACCTGCGGTGGTGACAATACTGTACAATAGCACATGAACTTTTATTCTTTTGGTAGGCAGTGCTGCCGAATAGTTTGACCCTGGGCTGGGAGTCAGGAGATATAGGTTCCATTTCCAACTTTCTTACTGGCTAACAGTAACACCTTGGGCAAGTCATTTAATCTCTCTCTGCCTCAGTTCTCCTTTACAGCTATCCTGGTAATACTTTCCCTTGTAAAATGCTCCATGACATGCAGCTGAAAGGAACACGTTTAAGTTCAAAGTATCATCCTTAATGAAAGACGGGCCTAGCTTCTTATTGAAGAAATGCATGCTATAAACATGAAAGAACTGTACGGGCCAAGCATTGTTTCTCTACTTGGCGCTTCCGTCTCCCAATTTGCAACGTTATTTTCTCTTTCACCTCTCCATTAATGGGATTACGTTTGCCAGTGATTTGAATGCTGTGTGCTCCAATCCCATCAACGCCAACGTGTGCAGTTGAACTCAGTTTAGTGATTGGCATCAGCTGTAATTTCCTGTTCTGTCTGAGAATTAGCATGCCAATAGATGCAAAGTGATGTGCAGTCACTTGTAATTGTTCTCCTTCCATTGCTGTGCTTCAGCTGGCGTGCTGATTCTCTGACAAAGTAAGGAGGAGTTAATGCTGGAGATAAGCTTCAACCTTGCAGTTCAGATCAAGATGCAACAGAGGTTTGGGCTTGGACCTAGCTCTAGATAACGCCACTGTCAGTCATCTTGGGGGGGATAAAAGTTTCCTGCTGCCTCATGTTGATCAAAATGCAGGAGTTTTTTGTCTAAGAATTGATATAAAAAATCCACCTATTCAGAAAATGATTGAAACTTGTGGTTAGTCACCAAAGAATAAAACAACTAGATGGAAAATATGATACTCTCTCTACTGGATTAACAAGTAGGTTTAAATACTCATTGAATTTTTTCACCCCTGGCCACTCTCAAACCTGGCCATCTGCCTCTTTGACCCAATTATTTCCCCAGATCTTTTCTCTTTGATGTATTGAGCAGAACTAAGGTTCCACTTATTTTCATGTCCCAAGGGGGATTTTTCTGTCTCTAGCTAGCACAGTGCTTCAGGTCTAGGGTTCATAGGACTTCTAAAAGAAGTGTGTTTTAGAAGAGAAGGTGAAAACCTGGCAGACCAGGTTAAGAAGCTGGTTCCAGGAATATGGAACAGCATGCAGGAAAGCCAGGACTCTACAGTAGGAGAAAGTCCTCATGTCGGGTACATCATGTAGCGTGAGCAACAAGGGCAATGAAAAGAGACAAGCACAGACAGAGACAAGAACCTCTGGTTGTGAAGAGCCTTGAAAGACAAAATTGTGCAGGCCTAGAAAAATGAGGACTATCTTTTTTGGCCTGATTTTTCACTGCCTTGTTGCACCTTTTGTAGTCAATAAAGGTATTGTCTACACAAGAAACTATCAGTTTAACTTGAATCATTTTAAATGGATGTAAAGTGGTGCAAAAAACTGTGTGGACACTGATTTTTGGTTTAGCTCCAGTCCGTTTTTACTCCGTTCAAGCTATAGTTAGCCTTCCTTTGAGGATCTGGGCCCAAGTCAATAATGGATTTAAGATCAACCATCTTAAATTTACGATCACAGTTTTTCATGTGTGTGGCATCTTTCATATGTAAGCATCCAAGCAGACTCTACCAATGGATTTTCAATATACATATAGAAATTATTTTGCTCGCCACTGAATGTAGCTGCCTGGCCAAAGCCCAAGGCCAAAATTTGGCATAAATTTGCCAAAAGTGCCACTGCAGGGTAGATGCTTACCACAGCAATGAAAGGGGCTTGTCTGCAAATGTAATAAATCTACCTCTTCAAGAGGCGGTAGCTAGCTCAACGGAAAAATTCTTCTTTCAACCCAGTGGTGTCTATACCAGTGCTTAGGTGGGCTTAATTTTTCATAGCCTTAAGTGATGTATTTAAGCTGACCTAACTTGTAGGGTAGACCAGCCCTTAGATTGTAAGGTCTTTGAGATAGGATCCCTGTTTCTGTTCTGTGTTTGTACAGCACCTAGCACAATGGGATCCTGATTCATAACTGGGGCTCCTAGATGCTACCGCAATACAACTAATAAATAATCAAGACTTAGATTTTACCTGTCATCAGAAATACTGCAACTGTAGCACCACCTAATACCCCCAACGAAGCACTGCTTCAAAACAAACTCGGATAAAAGTGTGCCCATATTCCTGAACACTATTTCCTATAGTGTCCTTGTTTTTACTCTGGGGGTTCTGCTAACTAGGTAAAGATCCAACCCATTCCTTCTTCCTTTATGATATTCGACAAGACCAAAAAACCTGTTGACAGTATAAATGGCAAAGTCCGGTAACTCATTTATTTTAGAAGTTTTGTGGAAACTTGATAAATGCAATAAAGTTAATCCTGAATGATAGCTGACCCCCAAAAATGTTGTTCTAAATATCTGAAAAATTGTTGATATGCACTCAAATCACTTAGAACACGGACTATATTCAAAGGCCAAAAAAGTATGTTTAAAGTTAGCTGCCCAATTTGGGAATAAATATGTACAATCTTTTAATCACTAGAATGGGACCTGCGTTATGGAAAAAGTTTACATGGTGCTGTTTCCATTATAAATAGAGACTAATTTTGTCAAAAAGGCACTTAATACTAAGCAAACAAGTAAGTTAGTACTAAAAACATTCTCAGTGCTTCATTGCCTTGGGTTTACAATATCATTTGCACATCAAATGATATTTCATCTTATGATTTAGTAATGCCAGAAGAATAGATCTAATTCCGTGTCTCAGGATACCCTTAAAGATGGAAGATTGCTTTCCATGGAGTGTAAAACTCAATTTGTAGTCATGTGTATAAAACATGACTTTATGGCAGATTAGTTTGCTGTAGATTTAGCTCTCTGACAGTGAACTCAAAAATATTAGCATTGCACTGAACACAGTATTAATGACAAGAAGAGAGTATTACAGTAATGTGAGAAATATGGAATGAGATTTTTGAAAGTAGGACCAGTACGTGGCAGAAAAATGTATTTAGAGATTTGCAAGGAGTTTAGATAGAGTTGGTTTAACTTTTTGCAGTATCGAAGTTGGGAGGAGAGAGAGAGCTCAGTGGTTTGTGCATTGGCCTGCTAAACCCAAGGTTGTGAATTCAGTCTTTGAGGGGGCCATTTAGGGATCTGGGGCAAAAAATTGGGGATTGGTCTTGCTTTGAGTTGGGGGTTGGACTAGATGACCTCCTGAGGTCTCTTCTAACCCTGACTGATATTCTATGATTGTTGCTAGGGACATAAGAGTTGCCATACTAAGAGAAGACAAAGGGCTGTTTTATTCCAGTACGTTTCCTATGAAAGTACAACAACCCACCTAGTGGACAATTAGGGAATAACATTCTCATAGCAGGTTTAAGAGTAGCAGCCATGTATGTTAGTCTGTATCCACAAAGAGAACAGGAGTACTTGTGGCACCGTAGAGACTAACAAATAAATTTGAGCCTAAGCTTTCATTCTTTTCTAACTTCCAAGAAGTAAGAGATTGGCTTATGCCCTGATGCAGGAGGGGTTGTATCTCTTAGGATGAAAAATTGTATCTGATGTAACTGTGGAATTTCTTATTAGTCATATAAATAGCTGAACCTTGTTTGGATCCATGTAAGTTCTTGGCATCAGTGATATCTTGTGACAGTGAGTTTTACAGGCTTAATTATGTGCTATATTTTTAAAGGCTTCTTTTGAATTTGTTGCTTTTTAATTTTGTGACTTGTTTCCTTGTTACAGTGTTATGGCAAGAGGATAAGCAGGAGCTCAGAGTGATCTTTTCTGTACAGCTCATTATTGTATATAACTCTGTGGTGATGATGATGTCTCTTAGCTGAAGTTAACTGTATCTCTAACCCCCCTTGGAAATGCTCATCCAGCCAATTCACTTGGTCGGCTGAATACTACTAACAGACATAGGTCTGAGCCAGTTCCATAGAGCTAAAACCATCAAAATGATGGTTTATAGTAGAATGATGGAAGAGGAAAACAAGTGGTGAATACAGGATTTTTATCTTTAAACAGTGTTTTAAAGGAAGGTTAGTTAATTATTGAGAGTACTTAAAACTGTCTCTGCAAGGCTCCTTCCACAGTACATATCCAATAGCAGTCTGCCTACCAGAATGATCCAGAACTCTCAGAAGGAACCACTCCAACAGTGTGGTAGAGAAACATAATAGCCTTGTAAATCTATTAGAAGCACCAAAAACTCCTCCTGTGGATGCAGACAGCCTCACAAATATATCTGTGCAAAGGCTGAAAAGTAGCCTATGCTTTTTATTTAAATTGAATATTTTTTATTTATTAATGTGTCCATTTGTATTCCAGAAAATGGCAAATGATGTGTGAAAAGAGCATAATTACATTTTGATATTTCTGCATGAGTAATAACTGAATTCGATCTGCTTTGATCCTTCAAGCAATTTATTGTATCTATCAATCATTTATTCTTTTAACTAGCTTTTTTGTTCATTCCACTCTTTTCTGTCAACTAATTGTCAGTGGGTCTACCTGTTTCTTTCTGTCACTGCATGCTCTGTATTCTTTTAACATCTCTTTAAAAATCATTTCTGTCACTTTGCTGCCAATTAGACGAGTATTTGAAATTGCAGATGATGTGCTGAATTGTTACGTTTTCTATACAATATCTTTCCACAGCCTACAGAATTACAATTATGTTACTGATACTTTTTAATAAAGTTTTAATTATTCCTTCCTTCCCAGAGTCATTCTTTCTTGGTTTTAGTTGTAATTTACATGTTAGGGGCCAGATCCTGATCACATGCACGCAAAGAGGAGGAGTTGTTTATTATGTGTATTTTCCTTGCAGGAACAAACTGAGATCTGGGCCTCATTGTCCTTGGTGCAGTACAAACCCATAGTTAGAACCCAGTCCCTGTCACAAAGAGCTTACAATCTATATAAAAAAGACAAAGCTTAGGAAGGTAAATAGAGGCAGAGTGTGGTGAAGTGACCTGCTCAAGGTCACAGAGCAGGTAATTGGCAGAGCTGAATTAGATACAGGAGGTCTTTGGTGGTGTTACAGCTGTAACCTTGCTCTTCATGAGGAGAAGGTGGTGAGATTCAGCAGCTGGGCTGGCTCCTATGTTTGGCTGTGAAGGGTTAGGTAAGATTCCCAGTCTTGCAGTCGTATGGCTTAAGGCCAGTTAACCTATTACCATGGGAAGGAGCACTTCCCCTTTAGTTCTTAGGTACATGATAAACTTGCAGCTGGCCACTCTGAATCCCCATCTCTGTGTCTGCTTTCTCCTGAGTGAGCTGATGAGTGGTTGTTTACCTGCACAACCGGACTCTGTGTAGAGTGGCTGTCAGTATTGTGGTTTTAAACCTTAAAATGAAACAGCTATATAGTAATATTCAGATAGTAAGCAGACATCTTTTGCAGTCCGATGTCCAGTACTGGTAAGAGTTAAGGAGTTAATTTTTTGCTATTTGAGTGCAAGTTAAAACAGGAAGATGTTGAAGTAGTAGTGTCAGTATTACCCATCTTAAGCTTTTAAAAAATCGCAAGTCACGCGTACTCCACCCCAAACAACAGATTTTTTTTTAATTGGGTCCTTTTTATTTGCCTATTTATACTTGAGCCTTTAAAGTTCCTGTTGTCAAGCTTTTCTCTGAAATCCTATGGGCAAGAAACTTTTTGTTTGAAAATGAAAGCTGAGAGTCTCATGTTATGACTTTAAGAAAAACACCAAGTATTGTAACACTCATGTTAAAAATCACAATAGTTGATGACACTGTTTCCACTTTTTCATTTTAAGGTGGTTAATTTAACAGTCACTACTTGACTACCCATAAACAACGTCATAAACTTCAAAAGCTTCCTTCTTTACTGTGTATTCAAATGACATCTGCACCCTCTTAAGTTCTACTATACATCCTCAGATGCTGCTGAGTAGGGACATTAAAACAGCAGCTCCTAGAAGACTGTTCTCATTTACAGGGGCAGTCAAATCAGGCCAAGAAGCTGGTTTGGATTTATTTTTAGCTAAATATGGTTCTGTGGTATATTGCTTATTATTAATCATGTTTATTACAGTAGCATCTAAGGGCCAACCAAGAATGGAGCCCCACTGTGCTAAGCTAGGCTAGAGTAATAGATAGCCCCTGCCTCAGTATATTGTATAAGGGATAAGAGGGGCAGCAGAACGTATAGCTGTGTCAAAATAAAATGACCATGGATCTACTAATGTAATGGTACTGCCTATCTCATGATTCCATGGTCAACTTAGACCTGGTCTACCTACCTGCCTTTTGGGTTTTATTCTGCCACCCATCACTACAGTGTCTGACAGCCTTCCAGATAAAACGGATAGCAATAGAGGAGATGCTGGTGGGCTTCCAGGGGTCTCTGGCACTTCTGCTTTTTCAGGGTAAAAACTTTTGCTTGGAGTAGGGTTTTTGTCTCTGGTTTTTCAAATACGGTTAATTTTCTTGTAAGGTGGTGATGGGGGGGAGTTGGTTGATTTGTTACAGGTGGGGGCAGTTTGAGTAGAACAGGATGTTGGGAGTTGCTATTTGTGGGAAAGCATTTTGAAGAGAGGTTTTTCAGACTCTGGATTTTCCTAATCTCTTCTGGAGGCTTCTTCCACACTGGAATTCCGCGGATGAGAACCTTTTGCCCCCCAGCTCTCGCAGGCTTTGCTCTGGGTTTTGTGATCTATCTAGAGGAGTGACTCCCATTGTATTTGTAGAACAAATCCTTTAAATGAACTGGGTTTGTTTACAAGGTGAGTTAGTATGCAGCAAGCCAGAGTGGGGATCTACAGTGCTAGGGTGACCAGACAGCAAATGTGAAAAATTGGAACGGGGGTTGGGGGTTGAGCCCAAAATCGGGACTGTCCCTATAAAATCGGGACATCTGGTCACCTTATACAGTGCACTAGCTTGCCGCGCACTAACTCACCAGGTGGACCCTGCCTCCATTCACTGAAAGTGCCATAGTGCACTTTAACCTACTGCTGTTTGAAATAGGAATATATCCTAGCGCACGACAGAACTGTGAGTGTGCTGTATCAGGGTCCAAACGGTGAGTCAGTGCACAGCAGATCCCTACCCTGGCATGTAGACAAGTTCTGTGAAACAGGGAGCACTCCCATGCCTGGTTACTTCAGTCTACTGACTTATCTTGCAGAGGCAAAGGCTGACTTCTCCTCTGCAGCTGCAGAGGTGTCTGGAAAAGTCTAAAAGGTCTAATTCTGTGGCCATGATTTATGAACCATGCAAAAGATCTGCTGTACCCTCTGCATCCCCTGCAGTCCCAGTCTGTTGGGACTATCTCAACAGCCCTGTACAATGGGGTCATGGGGAGATGGCTGCAGCAAGAGCAGCAGTGGCCAATTGAGTGCATTGCCCATTGTGTATATCCAGTAGCCCCTGGAGAAGCTGTTCTGTGATCGCTGTGCAACTCAGCTGTCACTCTGGAGCCTGGGAAGATTTCCTTTCCCCAGCAGTAAAAGAGCTGTTTCCTCCTTGGTTATGAAATCCATTGTTCTAAAACTATGACAAGTTGATTAAGAGTAATTTTCTAGAGAGGAAATAAAGCTACCTAGAGGAGATAGAGAAGAGAGGAATATTAGGCTGTGTCTGAACATTCGTGTTTCAGTGGTTGTGCTCCAGTAATTAAATTCTGACAAACAGATGAACAAACAATCTCCAGGGGTAATGAGGCTCAGTCAACGAACGATAAGTGTTCACAAGTACTAACATTAAGAGAAAATACAATTGAAACTACTGCCCATGTGTTACTCCAAACACAAGTCAAGAATTAATTAGAAGAATTTTTGTTTACTCTTTGATAGCCTCAACATTTAGGAGTGGGTTTGTATAATATTTTCTCGCTGCATGAGGATTTTGTGGAATGGTAGGAATGGATGGGGTGGGAGGATATATCAACTACCTATGCAGTTTAACAAACCCCTCTCTTGAGATCCCTTCTTGGACAAGTGACCCTAAATGCTATTTTGTCTATTGGCCAGAGGACATGTAACCAAAGAGGTCTTCAGTTCTTTAAATGTAATGTGCCTGCCCTTTAACCAGACTGGAAAAAATGCAGACCCTTTAAAACATGCTCATAGAAAATGAATATCGTATTAAAGTTCCTTCTAACATTTTTGTTTACTGCATTTTTTCGGAAGTCCTATATGACTAGCTCCTCTGCTCTTCAGGAAAAATGGTAACATGCGCCATCACCTTAGCCTTACAGAACAGTCACTCAGAATCAGTGGAGCCCACAAAACTGGCTTGTGTCAGATGGTAGGAACATTTTGGAATTTTTAATTTTTTTTTAAATCAAGAAAAAATGTCTCTTCCTAGCAACTGGGGCACAGTCCTGCACCCCACTGAAGCATTAATTTCTCAATTTGAAGTTTCTTAAGGGTTGATTCCTTAGCCCTTTTAAAACAAAGTGTATGTTTCCACCAGAAAAGATGGGAGGGGTGGCAAATTTCATCTGGGGAGTGCAGCTGAGAATTGTCAGTAACAAGAATGTCCGTTTTGTCTTTTACTGCTGCTGTCTGACTGTGGGAGTTAATCCCATCAGTAATTACCATCATTCTAATTTCAGTGATATTTTGTAATCTGTGTTTACGTCCTCTCTACATATCTTAACTACATATCTAATGGCCCATATGCATTACAGTATTTTTTTCGTTTGAATCTGTTACAGGCAAGGATTGTGTGAAGCTGCTTGATAAATACTGTACATGGTGTTTTGTTCTTTATGGATCAGGCTTTTAAAAGATATTCATAAGGGCTATTTGGATGATACTAACTACAGGTGATTAGTTCTTCGAATTGCCCACAGTATATCATTCCTGAAAGACAGAGAGAAAAGACCTTAGAGATATACAGTAACACATCCTTAACCACCTAGGTCTTCAGTGCTGGTCACTGTGTGCTCCATATAAGACCATGGCCTCTCAGAACTTCTTGATGACAGAAAATCCTCTTAATCCAAAAGTGCAACCCTATACCACCTAAGAGAAAAAGGAATCTCCTGGATTTGTTAGCAGTTTAGGGCCTATGATGCATAGTGTGGTTCTAACTCTATCCAACAGATGGCAGTGGCATTCATACAGTCCCCTCTAGGAAAGTCCATTAACATGAAACGAGAGTACGTTTGTAAACTTTCCCAAAGTCTCGGAGCAGTTTGGATCTGTGTGCCTCTTTGGATCAGAAGGATTCTATATCACAAAGAATAGTGGGTCTTTTTCACATGCGCATACATGCGCATGCATCTTCCATATTATGTGTGTACACATTTTCACAGCCTGATTATTACTAGGTCAGCAATAATGGGAGTTGAGGTAGTCTGCTGAACTGATGTGGCCATTGATGATGTTGGATTTTACATGTAGAGCAGAATGTTATCCATAATCCTAGCTTTAAATCCTCTGATTGTCATCTAGGATGTGAGCTCAGCAAAAAGAATGAGGAGGCTGGGAGTTGGGGAGAAAGATCTGTTAAGGCAGACAGATTTCAGAAATGCAGTGCACATTTAAGAAACTGGTGTCCATCAATTTAATCCTTTTTAAATTTCATTTTATCTAGAGGCTTCCTGCAGCATGGGATATTGCAACAACCAAAAAAAGTTTTAAAAAATGTATGTAAATGTATGTAAATGTTAAAATATATGTAACAGTAGCTCAAAATCCAAAAGCTAGCAAATTGAATTAATGAAGTTTAAATGACTCCCTTATATTTAAAAGAGAGCATCTCAGTAATATGTTAACACAACAATAAACATGCTAGAAATACTCCAATGAAACTGTAGTATACAGTGGATTCGCATCATAGGCGCATTTAACTTACGCAATTTTAACTATATGCGCTCAGCAAAACAAAAACAAAAAGAGAAAAATAACAATTTAAATACTGCACCTGTAGTGCGAGTGATTCCTCCCGCCATTCCACTCAATTAGCATTTGACTGTACGTGATTTTCACCTTACGCGCTGACTTCAGAACCTAACCCCCGCATAAAATGTGACTCCCCTGTATAGCTGCATGCAGTCCGTACTCAAACTGCCTAGAAAAATGTGTTCCTAAACCAATTTTAATTATACTGTATTACATTGTGCCATACACTCAGGGATCTCAAAGCCCTTGGCAAACATTAATTAAGCCTCCAAAATCCCCTGTATATTACTGTGTTCATATTTTCAGGTGGTTAAAGTGAGGCACGGAGAGGTTAAGTAGTTCTCCCACTAGCAGAGCCAGGAATAAAACCCAGGAGTCTCTTTGATTCCCAGTTCTCTGCTGACTCTCTATATACCTAGATCAGTTAAAATATGATTACGTGCCACCTTTTAAATCTTTTAATATTCTAAATGTAATAGGACTCTTCTAAACTGCTGCCTGTATTACTGGGTAGTGATGACCCTATTACGTGATGCATAGGTCAACGTTTTGATGGGTATTTATTTCATGGAATGCTTTTGCCTCTTCATTCTAATCTTCCTCATCTTCCCATCCTTCTCAATTTAAATCCATATTTTCACTATTCATCAGTTGTGGAATTGAGGCCTAAATTCCTACATTACATTCTGGCAGGTAGAGTTAACAGCAAAACAGTAAGGCAAAAGTTATTCCTTGAAGACACTATTTTAATGGCTTCTATCTTTTGAAAGGAAATCTCCTAACTTGTGTCTTTAAGAAGAGCTGGGATTTTTTTTTATGCCACCTGCACATGCTGAATTCATAAGCTATAATGGCAGGAAAAAAGGCTCCACTGACAGCAAAAGCTTAATTATACACAAAAACAAGCCTCTTTTTTTCTTCTTCTTCTTCTTCTTCTTTTTTTCCTGTTATACACTTCACTTCGAGAGCTCCCTGTCTCGGAGAAATGAAGGCTTGTTGTTGTCATGTCTGGCTCCAATCAATCCTGTTACCATTAAACTCTTGTCACATAACATAAACGAAGTGGACTTGTGCGTACACTCTCCTGATTTGCCCACATCAAGCCGTCGGCCCCGTTTCTCTTGCTTGCTCCTGTCACTGAGTTGCAGCAAAGAGAGAAATTTTCCTTCCACGGATATGTGAACAAAACCTCATTTCCCCTTTGCCTGGAATAATTTTGCTTGAGATAGCCCTGTAGGGATCTCAGCCAGTTTGCCATTACCTACTTTCTGTGGGATTATAATGGTCTTTGCTTTTGTTGACAATTTGGATAATGATAGAGAAACACAATAACTGAGGAAACATTTTGGTTTAAAGCAATTTCCTGTGGGAGAAATCAATGCCTGTATTAAAATTATAGTCCAAATGGAACAAATTAAATTTTTAAAGGTAATATCTTTCAGAAGGAAGCCACTACTAATTATAATGGTGTGTGGTGCGGCTGGGATAGTTGTCTTTAAGCATATCCATTATGAACCCTTATTTGCTGAAGGTTATAATTTAGGCCATGTTACAGCATCTGGCTGCATTCAGAGCCCCACAGAAATCAATAGTATTCATACAGTCACAGGAATCCACCCATAAAGATCCAGTTTAAGGATTAGTGCCTTAGTCACTGGCATTCACACTGGGCTGTATATTGGCACATCATTTACAGGCAAAATGCAGGGAGGTCAAATTTTCTTTGTAGTTTATTATTTTTTAAATAGAGTAGCATAAATTGGTTTGCATCAAATCACTAGATAGATTTTTATTGTGTTCATCTTAAAAAAACTTTTAAATCCTTATGATATAGTAACTACATTTTATCATGTATATATGTAATTTATTGTATATAATGCCTTTCATCTCAGGAGCTCAAAGCACCGCTTTAATCATTTTATTAAATTAATTAGACCTCACAAAGCATGTGATATAGAACAGCATGACTACTGACTGATAATACTTGACACTTACAGTATCTAGTGATTTTCATCTGTAGATCTCCAAGAAATTACAAGAACAGCTTAAGCAAACACTTGTCAGGAATAGACAAGTGTGAAAGAATGGACTAGATGACCTGAGGTCCCTTCCAGCCCTAGTTTCTATAAGAGAGGCTTATCTTTAATACCCCCATTTTATAGATGGAGAAACTAAAATGTAGAGAGTTGAAGTGACACACCCAAGGTCATGCAGCAGGTCATTGGTATGGCCGGGAATACAGCTCAGGTCTCCTGATTGCCAGCCCTTGCTGTAATCACTAAATTGTTCCGGTCCTTCATAACCATTCCACTGTGCTGTGTTCAATTCACTGAGCACTTTCCTAGCACAGGTTTTCCCTTGCTTTGTTCTATTAAGCAACCAACCACTTCCAGAAGATAAATGAGTATTTACACAGATTATTTTTATATATTTAACTTTCTCCTCTTTAAATTCTTCTGTAACAAAAAGCAGCCACATTAAATTTTCTCATAAAATCTCCCTCTTACCCTGAGACCTTTTATATCCATACAACAGTTTTTTACAGCTGTAATATTAATCCTGGAAAGGGAAAATTGAACAATGGAAATTTTGGCAAGCCGTAACTATGAAAGACTCCATGAGAGTACTCTTTTGGGTTGACTTATGTGCTAATCGTTGAATAGCTTTGTGATGGTTGCTGAAAGAAATCTACACTTCACACAGCACTTTGACACAGGTGTAAAACAGATGTTGAGTTAAAGAATTGTGACTTTACACAAAAGAGATGTTAAAAAACTGTACTTAAAGGTTAATATGATAAAAATTGAGTTCATGTGAGAGTGATAGAAATATTGATTATAAAAAAAATACAGTGGTCCAGAAATTCAGTTGAAAAGAAAACAAAACTAGTTGATGTATGAAGAATTTGAGTTGTGACACTAAGATCAATGGCTGTATTTTCACCCAGTGAAGCATGAGAGCTTCAGATAAGGGCAGTTTAGTCCATGAAATACTGACTGACATTGCCCTTTTACTGTTGGCATTTGGTCTCCAATATTGATCTCGACTGTCGCAGCCAACAAAGTACACTGAGGCTATCTTTGTGTTCAGATAATGCCGCATGTGATACTTTATGAATTATGGTCAACAGCTGAGGGCTTTCGAGGGGTTAATTTTAGTAGTCTCCCTCGTTTATTTGATTGCATCTTGTATATTGCTACAAGCCCTTAGAATCTTCTGCCAATCAATCAGAAAACAGATAACCCACCATAATCTGCCAAGACTCTTCAAATCCCAAGATTCAGTTTCCAGTGAGAAATGCTGTATTATGTTGTAAACAACAGCTATACATCACATTTGTGAGAATGAGAGATACCGTATATCCAAGACTAAACAATATCAGTTAAACTGGCTAAAGAATCAATCAGTTATAGGAAACCCATGACTCATTCTCCAGCAGAATGGTGGAGTTGATAGAAGTGAAGTTGTAGATGTTACAAATACTAGTAATAGTAGACATAAAACATAGGAATGTCGTGTGCTATCGTAACTGGCAAATATCAGAAGTTTGGGTGTCTGTTTTGATAAAGACTGTTGCCTGGAGGTTGGGGCTGGGAATCTCACGAATACAAGATTTTGTGTAAATTTGGTGCTTTTTGGTTTTGTTTGGGTCAGAAATGCTTAGAGAACAGTTTATTCCTCCTGGTGTGTTACGTTATCCTGGCCAACAGCAGAGAAAGCACAGAAATGGGTGAATGACTTATGGGTGGCAACGTGGGCACATTATAAAGAGTGGAACTGCAGAAACAGTGTCAGGTTTCAAGTGGGATTTAGTTTGGCATGGCAGCCGGGGTGTAGGAATTCAAGCTTGGGCCCGAGCTGTTGCACATAAAACTTCAGCACATGAACATGTAATGCTGGATACTTGATTAAGATCTATATCCGACAATGCTGTCTGCCTCTGCACCCCTTATTGCTAATGAAATAATAAATATGCCATAGTTACCTGCCAACCAGGATATTTCACTTGTGTCCACCTATTCCCAAAGTACATTTAGATTTCTAGAAGGAAGCTCTGAATTTCAGAATACAGTACAGTTATAATTCTTTAGGGCTGTAATTTAAAACATCTGCTGCTTCTTACAGCGTCAGCATTGTTTTTTAAAATGCAGTCACTTACAACGAGAGATTTCACAACAATTTTCCTTAAAAAATATTCTGTGTGCATTGAGCATTGGTGACAGATTTCAGACAGACCCCTCTGGAGACTCGAGCTCTGTGTGTATCATAGAACGGAGATAGTGTGGGAAACAGTACGTACGTCCTCCCAGACCCATGTATCAGTGTGCATCAACCCTGACAGAGAGGGAGGTTTCTCTTCATTTTCCACAGCCCATGCAATTTCAGGGCTCTCTAGGTATTGATCAGTATTAGTGGGTCTTACGATGAGTACTTTTGCCTGTTTAGAGCCCTACATTGAGACTACTTATTTCATTTCACATAGGCCACTGAATCGTTGTCTGATGGTAACTGTGCAGTTACACTCAGACTATACCTTGAATTCTGCTTTGTTCACTCAGTTGCAGGAAACTCTGGGTATATCTATATTGCAGTCACTGGGTGTGGTTACAGCTTGCATAGCCGTATCCATGCTAGCTTTCATCTAGCTCGTTGGCGTACCAAAGCAGCGAAGCTTGCAGCAGCATGCGCTTCAGCACTGGCTGTAAAAGCCCACCTAGAAACCTGCGTAATTACTTGTGGGGCTAGTCGGGTTTGTCAGGTTGGCATCCAGAGACTTTTGTAATGGCATTGAGTGAAAATGTGCAAAAACAGAATCCAAGATGGTATCTTCCCTTACTCTTTTAGCACGAAGATAGTGAATGGCCATGGATATAACATGAAATAAAATAGAGTAGCTTTTGCAGCAACGGGAGGAAATTGACACTCCAATATTTTTGTTTTCTTTTCTGTTTTTATAACTGGTGGGAGGAGGGAGTTATAACAATGGAGAACATGTAGCTAGCTAGGGAAATATGGTTGTTAGGTTCATTTCATTAAGACACATAAAGTTCTTTGAAATCTTGGGTAAATGGTGCCTTGTAATTTGGAAGCCATTTTGTATATTCTCAATTATCTCATGAATAGCAAGATATTTTGGTGGAACAGGTTTGAAAATGAGCAATCTTCTAATTTTCTTTTTTCTTTTCTTTTTTTAATCAACTGACTTTGATGTTAAATCAGGAATCTCTTATTTATAGGAGATTGTGAGTAAACACCTATGAGATGCACCCAATTCCTGGATGGCTGATTGAAAGGCAGCAGAGAGGTGCTTGGTATTGAGGAGGGTGTTTGTGCTTTTCTTCAGGAGGACAGATTGCATGCCAAATAGATCAAGCAACGTTTAGACCCTGGCTCAACACTCCATCTCCCCTACATCAGTGTTTAGATATTATTAACCTTGTAATCAGTTATATTCCTAATCTGACTCTTCCTTTTCTTTTTTCTGGGGGCAACTCAAGATGTTGGTGATTAAATGATCCTATAAATGCTATCCTGTAAAAGCCAGAAGCCTATAAATGATTTAGAACCCAGTAATCCTAGATAGATATTTCAGATTCCCTAAAAAGCACCTGTTATCGGTTCCTGGAGCCAGAAAAGCTTCCTCAGCTGGCTGAGGGACTTCATCTTTGGGATATGCTCTCCTTGACATGTCACTGTAATGTACTGGTATGGCTGTTGCATTACCAGGTTCTGATGCAAGATGTATCTCTTCGGTTTAACTTGTTTAATTCCTATCCCCTATCATAATATTTGTTCTAAATATAACTTTTACTGACAAATGAAACCACTCAAAAGACGAGGTTACAACACACTTCGTTAGCAGCTTACAAAGATGTGGTCAAACTAAGCTCATTCCCTACTACTAACTTTAATGTAATGACAGTTTAAGAGCATTAGCAGTCCATATCCGTGTTGTCTTTAGCCCACTGAAAAAACAAATGTTAACTTAGCCAGTTACAGGCTAGCGTCCCTTTTGCATTCCGTTGGGTAGTTTTGACAATCTAGATACTTGCTGCTGGTTATGACCTATCTGCCCCATCTAGGGTGACCAGACAGTAAGTGTGAAAAATCAGGCCGGGGGTGGGGGGTAATAGAAGCCTATATAAGAGAGAGACCCCAAAATTGGGACTGTCTCTGTAAAATCGGGACATCTGGTCACCCTAGCCCCATCTTCGCCATTTTACTGTTCTGTTTCAAACCTCAATTCTTCATTTCATGTTCCCTCAAGAGGAGTAAGCCATTCATCCTTTTGGAGGGACTGAGAGCTATTTCCACGTCCCTCGCTATCTTATCTCTTTCTGAGATTTTGTTTCCTTTGATCATTTATATGTAATTTGAATGCCATTCGATGAGTGAACATTCGTCATTTAGCTAATGATTTTACAGCACTTTCAGCATGTGCCTTGTAAATGTCTACTGCGATTAGGAAGTCTGTAAACAAGTGCTTCGGTCCTGATTTTAAGAGGTGCTGAGCACTGGTTTCAGAGTCAGCGGGAGCCATGGCTAAAGCATCCCTAAAGATCAGATGCGTTCACTGCTACAGCCATAGGCGCTGTACAAATCATTAAGCTAAATAAAATGCTAATGTATTTGCTATTGTCGAAGAGTACATCAGCACTTTTTTAAGATTGGAGTGTTCTCAATGTTACTAACGGAGCAACATGGCCTCGAATTAGCAGGGTCGTGATTTCAAATAACTGAAATGACTTTAATACATCTAGTCATATTATGAATGTGTAGTAGAGTGTGGCAAAAAAGCCTTTGTTCTTCTTGACTGCAGTAGACCTAACTTAATGTCCTATTCTGTAGCTACTCCACACATGCCACTCCCGTTCTCATCAGTGGCGGTTCCCTGCATAGAGCTCATTTACCCGCTGTGTGCATCTGATCAAGAGTGTTGGCAGTGCCGTGTTTGGAAATTTTGCTAGTTCGTGATGTGTCTTAAAAGAAGAATCAATATTTGTGACTGGATATTTGCGAGTGCAGGAACTTGGGGGAAATCTCTACTAAATCTGGGCACTTATCTGTGAGAGAGGCAGGCATTTTACTATTGTTTTTAGGTCATTTGGGATAGCTGTGCAAATCAACCCCAGAGGTGCTTATAATGCATTACTGTGTTATATCACAAAGGGGCAGGTATACCTTGCATCTTGGGGGTCTCCTTTTGGTACTAACAGGGTGTCAAACTATTGCTTTCTATAAGAGGTACGCAGCTGGACACAAGCAATCAGATTAACAGAAGGGTTTGTCACAGATCCTAAGGCCTGGTCTACACTGAGGGGGATCGCTCTAAGATACGCAAGTTAAGCTACATGAATAACGTAGCTGAAGTTGACATACTTAGATCTACTTACTGCAGTAAGTCGACAGCTGACGCTCTCCTGTTGACTCCGCCTGTGCCTCTCGCCCTGGTGGAGTACCGGAGTAGACATGATAAATTGACCACCTTTGATCCAGCGGGTAATGTAGTCAAGCCCTAAGTGAGTGGAACAATGTTGAAAGTGTTCAGCACCCAGTCGCTCTCATTCTTCTCATTGGAAGCATTTGGGTGCTGAGCACTTCTGAAAATCTGGCCACAGTTATGTGTGCTTGAGCACATATGAAATTCCATTCCAGGAGCTCTAGTAACACTTTATTACAGCCATTTGACATATTCTGCTCTCCATTTGATACATGCTTTGCCTAACAGGTTTCTAGACTTCACTCCGTATTCTGTTCACCATCGGTTCTCTCATCAGGTTGTCCTAGATCAACAGATGGGAGCAGAGGCCAAAGGTGAATCCGCACTTAAAGCAATGGGCCTTCTTTCTCTCTCTCTGCTAAACAATTCTGATTAGGTACATCCTGCTGGCAAGGAGGCTCATCCACTTGTCTCTGGGGCTGTGCCCTCCAAGGGCCTGAACATTACTCATTTCATTTAAGTAAAGACTTCTCTTTGCCTCAAAAGCTATTTGTCATATGAGCACTCCAGTCTCCATGCTGGTAAATTAGCCTCTCTCATTTACACCTGTCTGACCCTGGAGCGACTGTGGAGTCACTCCGGATTTATGCTGGTGTACATGAGAACAAAATTTGGCACCGAATACGAAGCACACTGAAGTAAACAAACTACATGCAAAATCTTCATACAAATCTTTAAATTTTAAAGTCTTTACTTTTACAAATATGTTAAGGGCTTTGAGATTTGCTTTTGAGGGGGAAAAGGGGAAGGTGCTTTGTATGATCTAGGTTTCTGTCTCTGCCTGTCTTGAGAATACATTGTCTTGAGAATAAAGAGAAAAGAGACAGATGAAATTCTAAATATGTACATTTTAGCAAAGTCACAACTGAGGGAGATGTGGAGAGATGGTCCAGTGGTTAGGGTGCAAGCAGGAACTTGGGTTCAGTTTCCTGCTTTGCCACAGACTTCTTGTGTGATTTTGGGTAAGTCACTTAATCTTCCTGTGCCTCAGTTTCCCATCTGTGAATGTAGATAATAGAATTTACATATCTCCCAGGGTTGGTATTAGCATAAATACATTCACAATTGTGTGTCACTCAAATACTGCACTGATGGGGGCCATATCGATATGAAAACTAGATACAGTATTTGAAGGATGTATGCATCAAAGGGAGAGAGAGAAAAAGGAAGAAGGGGTAATCTGAAAAGGAAGGTATCCCTGTGGGAGCTTTTGATTTGTGGAATAGTGTTCTAAACAAAATTATATTTAAAACTAGATTAATATATTCCAAGGCCAGAAGGAACCATTGTGATCATTTAGTCTCACTTCCTGTCTCTCACAGGCCAGAGAACTTCCCCAAAATAATTCTTACAGCAGATCTTTTTTAGAAAATCATCCAATCTAAGTTTAAAAATGTCCAGTGGCTCTTGCTAAATTGTTCCAATGGTTAATTCTCCCCTGTTAAAAATTTACCCCTTATTTCTGAATTTGTTCAACTTAAAGCTACTGGATCGTGTTCTACCTTTCTCTGCTAAATTGAAGAGTCCATTATGAAATATTTGTTCCCCATGTAGGTACTTACAATCTGTAATCAAGTCACTCGTTAATCTTCTCTTTGTTAAACTAAATAGATTGAGCTATTTGATGTGTTTTCTAATCCCTCAATCTTTCTTTTTCCTGATTTTACTCTGAACCTTTCCCTATATATCAACATCCTTCCCAAATTGGGAACACCATAGGTGGACACTCTATTCCAGCAGCAGTCACACCAGTGCCAAAGAGAGAGGTAAAATTAATCTCTCTTTACTCCTACTCCAGATTCCCTTGTTTATAGCCAAAGATCTCATTAGCCCTTTGGACCATAGCATTGCACTGGGTTCTCATGTTCAGCTGATTATCCACCATGACCCTCAAATCTTTTCTAGTCACTGCATCCCAGGATAGAGTCACCCATCCTGTGAGTATAGCCTACATTCTTTGTTCCTAGATGTGTACATTTACATTTGGTTTTATTAAAACACATGCTGTTTTCTTGCGCCTAGATCTCTCTCTAATGACCTGGCTTCATTATTTCTCATTCCCCCATTTTGTGTGTCATTTGCAAACTTTATCACTGATGATTTTATGTTTTCTTCCAGATCAGAGATAAAAATGTTAAATTCACAGTCCTGCACCAGAATGGATATGGATTAGGTGCAAGTACTGGGTACATATTTTTCATCTCTGATTTCTATATTATTAATGCAGGAAATACTACATTTTGCAGATAGCTAATTGGTTTGGTCCTTAAACATAGCCAGTTACATTTGTGAAAAGTGTCTCTTATGAAGCTAAGAAGCAAATGTTACTCAAATCAATTATTACTGAAAAGTGCATCACTAATTGAGTTAGGAGAGTACTCTGTCCAATCCATTGTTGGAGTGATTCATCGAATATGACAGCCTGGTTTGACTGGAATCGACTAGTGTGTGTGAATGTGCACGTGTGTGTGTGTGTGTGTGTTTGAAGCATGGCTGATGCTTACTGAAAGCCTGCATGCAGTGAACCAAGACATATTAATAGTGAAATCAAGGTTCACTGGTTGACAGACATCAATTTTCCAGAGGCCTTTTTTCCACATTCTCTTCTGCTCTTTTTTTATGGTAAATCCAATAGATATTTGGACTATGTGCTCTCAAGAAATTTGCCAACCAGACCTTCATTCATAATGTCTTCTGTAGTTTCCTCCAGGCTGAAAATATAAGTGAGAAGAATTACAGATGATTCAATTAAACTGAGATTGCGCAAAACAAAACTCAAAGCAAATGCAATTTGAGTAGTGTTTATATGACTTAATTATCTCATATCTCCCCACTCCCTTTTTAGAATTTACAAGCAGTTATGATATAATTGCCAATAAGGAGATCAGTAGATGCGCAGTAAATACCCCTTATTTCAATAAAATTCTCCTTTTCCTTTAAATAAAAAATGGGACCTTATTAAAAAGTGCACAAATATATTGGCATAAAGTCATCAAATGACCATCAGGAGATAAAGTTCTGTAATACTGTATAGCAGGGTCAGACACAGTCACATATTAAATTAGTGAACCAGTTAAAATAGTGATGATAATTCACTGTCTATATTCATAAGACATGAACATTTTTGACTCTTGAGGCAAATGCCTTGAACTGAAACCTTCTGTGATATAGCTGCTTTTTTTTGCTTTTTTTTTTTTTTGGAGGGGAGGTTGGGGGGCACATTTTAAGACCCAAATGTGCCTTTTTGCTTGAATTAGTAACATGTTTCAGAATTTACTAACAGCCTTTTAATGTGTAATCTACTTGGTTTAATGGGGAAGGAAAAAATCTAGATCATTAAGAAGCCCATACTGTGTGCATACATTCATGAATCAAGAAAGTGCCTTGTAGTATGCAAGGAGTGTTTTGGAATTCGTGGGATCCTTTACCCATATCTGCTGAAGTGCTGTCAGATATGAAGTAAATTTAGATACCTGCTTGTCCTGTTAGCTATTCATCACTGTTGATTGGCTCTAGTGGCAGCCAGCGGTATTTTTAGAGAAGAGAATGATATGGAATTTCTTCATGTACAGAACATTAGCTGATCCCATTACTCAAAGCTACTCAGAAAGTCACAGCTGACACTTCACGTTGGTGCAAAAGAAGAACAATCGGCTTAGAAGGCAAAACACAGAAAGAGATGTGATGAAAATGCATTTGTGGGGGTATGGCTGAATTGTTTCTATTGTCAACCTGAATGCTTTTTTTTCTTGGAGTCAGTAAAATAATAACTTATTAAATGCACATTTTCCTGGTATTGAATAGAATATATTGGGGTATGTTGAATTTGATGGGTAGAATGTAACCAGGAATAATAAATATTTATCCATATAAGAGAGAGAAAGTGTAAACCATCTAGGATTCAAAGATTGTTTGTCCTGTGCCTTGAGAGAGTTTTAGAACAATATGGACAGCTAACTACAAATAAGTTATTTTGCAAACAGCCAAAGTCGTCTGTGTTATTATTTATCATTATTTCATCAAAGAAAATCCATCTAGTTTAATGTTCATTTGAATTGTGTCTCTTGAAGACCTCCAAATTCTAATGATGTCACGAACACGCCCCAGAATGTCAAAATAGTAAATAGTATGTAATTTTCTTTGACAGTAAGTGGCTCAACCTTTGCCAGAATTGTTCCCTTTTACACCCGTTGTGAAACTATTTCTTTTTTGATTCAGTGATATTTGACTTTTAAATTCCAGAAACAAGAACACTGCTGACCTTTTTTTATAACATTATGGAGAACAAATTGAATCTAACGTGATTTGTGCTGTTTGAGTAGGGGAAACCAGAAAATGGCCGGTTGTCTGTTGGATCTGAAGTTTCATGTGATAAAGAATCAAGAGTGGACATGTTTGTTGAGCATTTCAAAAATGTATGACCCTCTAGAGAATGTACCTTTCGAGTCACTCTCTAATACTGACCCCAAGCAATGTGATACTGAACTTCCAGACCTTTAGGCTCACAATGAATGGCATTTATCTTAGCTCCTTAGTTCTGATCTTGTAAAAGCTAACTCATGCATGCACAACATGATAGACCATGTCACGCCTCAGAGCCTTTTTCAGCACTATCATCTTATACATTTTTTATAAGCCGGAGTGCATTCATAGAATTCTGCCTCAAAAGCCATTCCACTTTAATGACTGCACTTAAATGTGTACTCCCAGTTCTTGTGTTCTTGAAAACAAAACAGTAATCAAAAATATTTAATGTTTTTATGTTTCTCTTTAATAATAAAAAGCAATTAATGCAGCCATGTTTAAACATGTAAAAAATGTCTGTAAATAAAACTGGCTCCAGTTAGTCTTAAACTCTAGTTGCTAAGAAGGCATGGAATATAGGTTTGTGTATAAACATTTCCCTGTGTTTGTGAGACAGAGAGAGGTTTTCAGCCAAGCGCCTCCTCTTTTTAAAAAAATGTATTTGTCATTTTAGTGAGTCGTGTTACTTCCAAACAATGGTAGTGTAGACAGCAAATAGAAATAGTTCAGATATATTTTTGTAGCATGATCCAGTGTACCAAAATTAGACATTAAAAAAAAATTCAGAAAGAATCTATGACAAATAATATATTTATGCCTCTTCAGTTAATGAGTAAAGGGATATGAACATCATTTTCTCCTCTTCTTCTGAATGTAATTTTCAAAACAGAATAGGGAAAATTAATAAGGTGCATCAGATTCAGTAAACAGCGCTCTTGAAGGTAGTACAAAAAGCAGAAATATATTTATTTTGCTTTATATGACCCATTAAAAAGTTACCTCTCCAGGGCTCTTTTGACATATGAGAAAACTGTCACAAACGAGGATAAACCTAGCTAAAAATGCAGAAAATAATCACCTGAAACCCCACGAGCTGCAACTACCAACCCTTCATGCCCACCCCATCCCTAAAGCTTGGAAAAGGGATGGACTTTTGGAAGGGGGGAGGATGAATTCAATGCTGGGGGGCCTTTCAATGAACTCAGTCTCCCATTATACTGAGGAAGCATCTGTGCTAACCCCAGCGGTAGCAATATGGCTTAAGGAAACAGATGATCTCCAGACAGGTCCCAAGCTACTTAGCGCTCCAGAGGTCAAAGCCAACACCTGAAACGCCATTCAGAAACTGGCAAGCTCACGGGGCGCTGTGGTATCATTGAATAAGTGGGTTGCCACCATCTGCACCAGCTTTTTTCTCTAAGTGGATTTGAAGTGTACAGTGCTTTGCAGTGGTCTCATCTTGGTGGGACACATGGATCCCAGTCGCAGATTCATTATCAGATGCTACATCTACAGGAAGAGCAACGGATGCAATTCCCAGCTCGCATATACATACTCGCACCGGTGCGATGAGAGCTAGCACATGTAATAAAGAGTAGCCATGATAGCACGAGAAGCAGCAGGTGGCATGAACGCAGCCTGGTATCACACCCCTGGGTATGTACTCTCCCTGGCTAAGCCACGCTGCTGTGGCTACGCTACTATTTATACTTGCACTGGTTCTCCTCGAGCTAGCACAGGTCTGAGTAAGTGAGCTGGGAATTACACCCCTGTCTTGTAGTGCAGATGTAGCCTGAGAGAAGCAGCCATAGCCTTTGGCCCAGATGTAGATGGCGGGAGTGCAAAAGCTGTCCCGGGTTTATTTATCGCGTAAGCCTTAGCCACATTGAGCTTTAGTCATCTATACCCCACTCTGTACCAAATGCTCGGTAAGTCACTGAAGAGCACTGGCTGGATCAGATGAGACTGATGTAGGTGTAGACAGGGTGTCCCCAGCATACAGATAGCACTGCTCTCTCTCAGTACCTGCGTGTACACATTGCCCAAGAGTGGGGTGCTGGAACTTGGAGTGCTGCTGCACCCCGGGCATGAAGTTGTTTCCATTAGATGCAGGGTTCACAGTTTGGTTTAATGTCTCTCAGCATCCCCACTATAAAAATTGTTCCAGTGCCCCTGTGCGGCCCACATAGGAGAGCCCCCAGAGCAGAAGAGTGAGTGCCCCAAACTACTCACTTGGGTATCTTAGAGAGAGAAGATCAGAGCCACCAAAGAGCTGCCCTTTCCACTCCTGCAAGGGTTCACAGGCAAGTCAACAGCTCCTGCTGATCAACAGCACTGCAGATCTAACAACATTAACATAGACCTGTGACCTTCATCCATCACCAGGTCATCTGAGGTGTCACGTCATGGAAGAGAGACCTGGTTGGTAGGGATGGGATGGGATGCACTCCAGACACAGTGATCTTTTGGCCCATCTGCTGCTATATGAAAAAACTAGAACGTAACAGTTAGAGAGGTTCTTACACTGGAAGGTTGTTTTCACATTCCACATTGTACATGAAAGGGAGTTCGGTCACGGGATTAGAGTAGGAGTTGGGAGCCAGGATTCTTTGGGTTCAATTGTGATTCTTTGGATAAGTCGCTTCATGCTGTGCCTCAGTTTACCCACCTGTAAAATTGGCATGAAAACTATCTATGCCACTAGGGTGCTCGTGGCTTGATGTTTGAAAGCATTTTTGATTCCCTAAGATGAAAAATCCTGTATAGGTAATAACTTGTAACATATTGTAGAGGAACATTTGTTTAAAAATGCCATGGTGGCAACACACATGCCTCTGACTCGTGCTACCATTTGCATGGCTATGCTGAGACAAAAACTGTTAATTGCTCCTTGGGCACTAGAGATTGGTTGCAAAAATTAGACTCAGATCTGGGTTTTGTAACTTCAGACATCCTCAAAGGTCAAGAGAGGTTTAGATTCCAGGGTTTGGGACCCACTTCTAATGTGAGTGATGGGCCCACCCACCTTCTATTTGTTTAAAAGAGAACTGTTCGTACTGATGACGTTATTTTTCAATGGGATGAAAAAGGAAAGAATATTTCCGTGTGTGTGTGTGTGTGTCTCTCTCTCTCTCTCTGGCTATAATCAAATCAGATTTGGGGACAAGCAGAGCAGCATTTTAAAATAATACCAGGCATGTTTTTTCAAAACCTTCTCCAGTAGTCCAGAGCTTTTTTAAAGGTTTGAAGAGAAGGCTAACATTTTGGAATGACCATGCTTTCCTCTCAATTGACCTGCTTGTCTCTGCTGCCATCATACAATCTTTCTACTGCCACCCCTGTTGGTCTGGGCTCATTCCAACGTCAGTGGCACAAATCTTGCGCTTTCACGCTCTAGCCTATCTCAGGCTCTCCTACATTTCCACGGGGCTTCATCAGGGGCTTCAATAACATTTGTTCAGCTGCTCAAACATCATGTTACCCACATCGGGCTGTGTGAGAGTCTAGAAGAGAATGGGGACTTGGCAGCAATAGACTCAAGCTTGACTGAACCGGTGATTAACAAGGGCTTTTAAAGTGTGTGTCAGTATCATTACATCATCCATGCAGCAGAAGATGAAAACACTTTAAGAAGCTATTAGCATAAGCTACACGAATGACCCAAAGCACCGTGGTAAATTGTAGTGCATTACATGATTGACATGGAATACCATAATATATTGTAATGAATCCGAGGTTTTCTGGGGTCATCATGGTTGTCACTCTGTTTCGCACTGTGTCCATTTGGATCTGTTCTGATAATAGGGGCTACAAATGTACCCTAATTGTAATCACAACTGTAAAAAAAAGTATGTGAAAGGTCATCAGATGTCACAACATATGTTGGTGGGAAAAGATACAAAGACAGACTGAATTAGTCCAACCAAAAAGGCCTCCTGATATAACTCCAGCACTGTGTTAAGTTTAAATAAGGAAAGTGTGGAACCGGAAATTAGTGAAATGAAATTGGTGTGTTGGAAACTAGGCCCAACTGGTGGACAAAATACTGATGGGACGGGCTGTTCCTTAAAGAGAATATTATACTCCTTATACTCACTTTTTAAAGTTAAACTTGCCATTAGAGTAAATGTGTAGGCCCGATTATCACTACAGATCTCCATGCTGACAGTGCAGATAGTCCTCAAATCTTCCTGCTCCAAAAAGCCCCAACCACTTGAGCTAGTTAAGGGTTGAGCAATTCTGATTCCACCCAGTAGAAGGCATGGTGGCCGTGCCTAGAGATCCCAGTAGTGATTTGAGCTGATTGCACTACATGCAGTGCAAACACAGGCTCTGCACTGCAAACACTTAAACACATGCATAACTTTCAGCGTGACTTGTCCCATTATCTTCCCGTGTGAATTGAGTTAAACACATGCCTATTTGTGAGAGCAAGGTCACATGTGAAGACATGACCCGTGCCCTAAGAGTTCACCATCTAATTTAAGACAGTACGGAAGAAGAGAGTGTTTGCAGACAAAAGGAGGAATGTGGAGGAGGATGAGGGTAGAAGTACTGTAATACTGAGCCATGATCACGTAGCTATATAATTTCAACAATTTGTTTAAAAATATCTGACTGAATCCTTCTGAGTCGTCCCTACCAGCCAGTTTATGACAATATTTTCAGGGTAGAAATAGTGGATCACAACTCTTAAGACACAAAAATAAAGAGTTATTTCAGTTTTGTTGTAAATTTAGCTAAAAGGTTATCAGATGGGGAACAGGAGGTTGTGCCATTAGAGCACCCAGGGAACCAAGGAGGTAGCGATGAACCAAAGGGACAGATATGATTAGGTTCAGATAAATGCCCGTGGCTTTCTGTTGCTTTTCAGACCACGACTAGCAGCTCTATCTAACCTGTGAATCTATTATTAATTTGTATTACTGTAGTGCTTAGCAACCCACACCAAGATCAATGACCCATTCTGCTTGGCACTGCACAAGCACATTGTAAGAGACAGCTTACAATGTAAACAGCTAGGATGGACAAATGGTGGGAGGAAATAGGGGAACAGAGAGGTGAAGTGACTTACCCAGGGTCACACAGCTGGTCAGCAGCAGATTTGGGATTGAACGCAGGTCTCCTGATTCCCAGTCCAGTGCTGTATCTAATCTATTAAAGGTTTACACACCCATGCTTGTCACCAGGGTATCCACTGATGGTTCCCATACAACCTTTTCGAAATGTAAAGTGCTTCTTAATATTTGGAAGGACGTTTATCCGAGCTGATTTCTACATCACGGCTTCTACTGTGCACCTCTATCTTTTCTGAATCAGAGAGCCTGTCATCCCAGGCAATTTCAAAAGCATCCTTGCTTTAAGCCTCACTCAACATTTCTGCAGTAACACCGGTAACCAATGGAATAATATAAACCACTTACTAATCATTTTGGTAAGCAAGGACATCTGCTTTACACAATGCAGAGGCAAATTAAGGAGGCTGTCATACTGCTAAGAAATTGCTAGGTAGACAAAGTAAAAAAAGAAAAAAAGAAACTAATGGTAAATAAATTGGTCTTTAGTGCTGGTTTTCATCCAGATGTATGCCGCTATAAACATAGCTATCTCAGAAAGCCACCTATTATTCATTAATTCAGGATGAATCCAGAAAGTATGCCCTTGTTGTCAACAAGGCTTGTGGCATATTGGGATGCATTAGTAGGAGCATTGCCAGCAGATTGAGGGAAGTGATTTTAATCCTCTATTCAGCACTGGTGAGGCTACATCTGGAGTATTGCGTCCAGTTTTGGGGGCCCCCTACTACAGAAAGGATGTGGAAAAATTGGAGAGAGTTCAGTGGAGGGCAACGAAAGTGATTAGGGGGCCGGGGCACATGACTTATAAAGACAGGCTGAGGGAACTGGGCTTATTTAGTCTGCAGAAGAGAAGAGTGAGGGAGGATTTGATAGCAGGCCAATGGGGGCTGCAGGAAGTGGCGTGGGCCAAGGGACATGCTGGCCGCCCTTCCTGCAGCCACCATTGGCCTGGAGCTTTCCCTAAACAAACGGTGGCTCTAGATTGAGAACCACTGGACTAGATGACCTCTTGAGGTCCCTTCCAACCCTAATCTTCTATGATTCTATGAAAGCAATTCCTCCATAAATTCCTTTCCAGTAACCTTCTAATCTCCGTAAGTCATTGGCAGAAGTTGTGCTAGAAGAATGCTCTGTCATCAATCATACTTTTCTCTATTGTAACTCAGAGATGAATTTACCTGTAAACACTTGGAAGAAATTATAGCATTTCAAAGCACGCTCTTTTGTATCCGGACTTGTCAGCTGGCTGGTGGTATGGCTAAAATACTCCAGCCTGCCATGCAGGAAGTGGAGGAGATACTGTGGGGCTTTAGGGAATATGAACATCTCAGAAGTGCTGAGTTTGGTTTGCTTTATTGGGTTTCCCATGTGCACCTGCTCTCCTATCACCCTCCTGGTAGCAGATCTAAAGAGCAGATTTAGATGCCCTGCTGAGCTTCGGATGTTGCAGGTAGTCCAGCAAGTATCCTACACTAGATGCTGGAGGAAATAAAACCTTTTCGGAAGTGGGGATGTTAAAGATTTCAATCCCTCTGCTTTAAACCTTGAGATAGGAAAAAAAAATGTATTTATTTTATATTTAGCAATATCCCCCGTTCTCATTCAAATATTTCCTGGTGCAAAGCATTCTGGGGAAACAGTCTTTGCTTGCATTTTGCTGATGCTAAACTAAAGGTAACACTTGTCCCATTTCCTCCCACTCAGTTTCTCTTAACTGAAAAGGGTAGTAATTGAAGCCTGTTGTGGAATTTATATATTCCCTTTTAATAACCACATTCTGGATGTGCATGCCCTTTTCTCTCCTTGGACTTGGAGACAAAAGGAATAAAGCTAAAGATAATGGTAAATGACACCATGAAAGATGCTTAAAGCACTTCAGGAATTATTTCTAATTAAGGTCTGAGCAGTGATGTGTAATTGGAAATGCAGCAAAGTTTATAAATTTTCTTATTTTTTTCCCTTTAAAAACTGCGTACACAAGGAAAGTACCAGATTCCTATCTCAAGAAGCCAAAGTCACCTATCTCCCAGGACTGGACTGGTAAATTATGGTAGCAGCAGTGCAAGTCTCTACTAAACCATTCTGCTTTAGGCCTGACCGGAAAGGGGGAGAGAATACCAGTTTTTGTAAGCCATTCAGTTTTTGGCCCCTCTGGTGACAGGGGCCAATGGTGACTGAGCTTTTCCAAACTATTGCCCCAGTCCTGCATTTGTTGGTGGAGTCCCACACTCCTGTGTGTGAGCTTGTAGAACGAGGGCCTAAATAGAGAGCTCATTTCACATAGGACCTTGAACAGTCATCAGACTGGATCAACACCGTAGTGACCCAAAAAATGAAAGGATTTATATCCCATTATCGCTTTAGCCATCCAGCCCTCTGCTGCCTGATTTCTCATGATCCAGTTAATGTTTGCTAAAATTGTGGTTTCGATGGAGCTAGAGACGGTAGTGAGCGCTGCATCTGTAGTAAGTATTTGTAAAATTAGGCCCTATATCTAACACAATTTAAACAAACAGCACTGTTAAATGACAATAGCTAAATTGAATCAAACATCTTTTTTAGCTTCTGATCCCCATTTCCTAATATCCACTGTCTGCCTTTTTTCCCCATAAAAGTGTCTACCTGTCTCTTTTACTCAATATTTTATGGGCTTATTGGGCAACTTATTCTGTATATTTATTGCTCTTTGGACAAAATAATTCTTCGTGAATTCCTTGCTTACTCTACCTCCTGTTTGTTTTAACTGTTGTTGTTTTTTTCAAATCCTCATTCCACTTCATCCAAACCTTTATAATTTTATTGTTTTTATTAGGCTCGCTCAAAATCTTTCTCTCCATCAGTGGGAATAAACTCAAAGGCACAATTCTCTACGGTGTAAGAAAAATGTGATTGTTGGGGAACCAGTGATGGCTGCCCAAATCTCAGCCTGGCCTAAGACATAAGATAGAGCAGCCTTAGGACTGCTTCACCTCACACCAGTCATGGACCAGGTGCCAGTTGGAGATCACTGGAGTACACTGCAGTCCTGCCATGCCCCTTCTGATCCTTTCCTATGCCTTCCTACCTACAGTGGGAGCTGTGAGTATGAAGGTACAGGAGCTGGTTTCAACTGCACAGCATCCAACTGAGGACTCCATGCCAGGGGAATTCCCCAACAGGAGACTTGCAGGAAGCTTTCCCACTTCTTTTCCACTACTAAGGTAGCACAAAGGGAGTGGGAGAGAGCTGAGAATTTGCCCCCAATTTCTTCAGCCTTTCCATTTAGCAAATATTTTTTAATCCTAGCAGTGTACTGACTGGTCTTACATTACACTATCTCCAGAGAAACAACCTTCTTCTTACATTAACCAAAGCCATCCATACAGCATGTGCTAGGCCAAATGTAGCCAGTGCCTTTGTAGACTAATAACCTCCCATTCACATTTTCTATCCCCTGTTGATGCATGCTAATATTCTGCTTGCTTCCCTTTCCACCCGCAAATACAGCTGGGCACTGCTAATGGCTTCACGGATTTTCCAACAACAGCCTCCGAATTCCTCCCCTGTTCAGGACACTCTGTGGGCTTCCCCTTTGAATAAACACTTTCCTCCTCTGATCCTCGACATATAACTTTATAGTTGTTGGAAGTAAACGAAGAGCTAGAGATGATGTAGTTATGCTCCTAGACAGGTGCTTAACAGAGGGCAGGGTGCACACTTTAATGTCAGACGTGCTGTCTGAGACATCTGACAGTTATAAATATCTGCCCTAATTAATCATTAGCAGCTCTTCATTTAGTACTGTTAGTTATAAAGTTGACATGCAGTGGTTACCCTTGAAAATGAACTGGTTGCCTTAAATAACTGACTAATATTCCATCATTATTTCTTTGGTAAGTATAGGAAACACTGATGCAGCATTATCTAATTGGGGCAAAAATGAGCTTGTGTTTAAGGGCAACTGCTGTACAAGTACAAGGTGTTTATCAAGGACTTTAGAGACAGGCTCAAGCCTCAAAGTTCAAACTTGAATCCAAATTTCACCAAAGTTCAGAGGGGCTCCGATGTGAGGATTTGATTAAGCACCATCATTAATAAGACAATCAAGTCTCTGCCCCCAAGAAGTTTGAAGCCAAGAGAACTCCATGCAAGCAATGGATCTGGCCACCAGAAGGGTTGGGGACAAAACTCCTTTCCAGTAAAATTCCATAGTGATCTCAGGGTCTACCTGCATATAGAGCTAAAGAAATTGGCTTAAGCTTAAGTCAACGAGAAACAAATGAGGATCATGAGTAAGAGTTGGAGTAGTTTGTAGTTCTTGACTGAATGGCTTTTACTTTCAATTTATCTATAAATGTTTCACATTAACAGTTAAAGAAAAGGCTTTTTTCCCTCTAAGCTCAAGTTAGACCTAAAGTAAAATTTTCTGGATTCTGAACTCCAATTTAAAAAAAAAATGAATTCTTGGCTATTTTTTTTAAATAGCCCTACTCCTCCAAATAAAATGTGTGCCACCTACTGATGATTGTGGCACTAGTTAAGTTGTGTTGGAATAAGGTTACTTTTTCAGTAGGAATGATATTGTTTACCACCTTTTTATTCCATCTTATGCAACACTGCTCTTCGGGATTTTGTTCCTGCTTAAAAGTACTGAAGTACTGCAAGAGATTAGAGGCAGAGCTGGGGTTGGTTGGTTTGTTGGCTGGTTGGTTGGTTGGTTGGTTTTTTTTTAAACCTGGTTGAAACACACACAAGAAAACCTGTTCTTGGGAGATATCCAGTCCAATGATTCGATTAGAGAAGTCTGGATAATACCCCTCCAAACCCAACCTCTGAATTCATTTCCAGGTTTGGCTTACTGCTTAATAAGTGGGAAATAGTTATTCAAAATGGTTCATAAATTTCAGCTCTGTTCACAGTTCTGAAAAAGAAATCAATGGTTGCTGAGTGAAAAAGGAGCGGAAAATGGCTGACAATGGAATAGGGACGGGAAATATTTTCATGCTTTAAAGAAAGGATGAGAAACAATGGAGAACAAAGAGAAAAAAATCAGTGTTAAAACATAAAATTGACAGTTTCCTCCTTATACAGCTTTTAAACAAAGGTGAACTTTCTGATATTTGATGCCATAAAACCATGTGGCTATGGAGGCAGAGGCAGGATTCTGATTCCTCAAGTTTCATTGGGGAGTTCACACACATGGGGCATGATTCTGCACTGCTTTGCATCTTGTAGAGACACTTACACTTGTGTGGAATGAATGTAAAATGCTACCAAATCAGACTGGCTGTGCTTTGCACAGGTGTAAATGACTGAGCAAAGTGCAGGGCAGTATAGAATGAGGCCCACGGTCATTTTTGCAGCACCCTCTGCTGTCCAGTTCAAACTTTTACATTCATTATCCCAGGTGGATCCAGACTTCAACTGGCAGCTTCAAAGACAGATCTATGAATAATAAATAAATATAATTTTGGATTAAACTCCCATTGACTGGAATATACTAACAAATCCTAAAGACACTTCTACAGAATCTTTAACATACCTTAATATCTCTCTCACTCTCACACTGCTTTTAAAGTTGATATTGGTCGTGAACTGTAATGACAACTGCAATGTATAAACACTATACTATTTATGTATAAGGAGCTGGATCTCAGCACTAAACTAGCTTCGTTATTTCTTTATGGGATACAGCAGTAAAAGACTTGGTCCAGGTAATCAGGTGTTGGTTTGCACCTGGCTGGCTGCAAAATCCAGAACCCCCAGATTACAGCTTCTGATAGAAGAAAGATAACTTGACAAATGCATAAAGATAGGCGTTAATTGTGAATAATTTTCAGTTAAGAGTTGGATTTGAAATCAATCCTTTGTGTAATAGGGATCCATTATAACCCATTCAACTTGCGATGCAAATTATTAATGTGTTTGAAAAAGGAACGTTATATGCATGGATATATGGAAATCTAGTTAGAATAAATAATTTTAAACAGACAGGAAAATTAAGGTAGGATGTAAAAACTAAAGATGTCTCGGTCAAATCTGCAAAAGATTATAATCAAGCAATGAAAATAGTCCCCTGTAGTAACTAAACAAATATGAATGACAGAGGCATTAGGACTGTATTGCAGGGGCTTGCAAATCAGCAAGATCTTGAATAGTCAAGGGATTATGTGTTAAGCAATGACAGGACCCAATGAAATTGTCTTTGTGTTATAAATGTTCAACTGCAGAAAGTTACAGCTCATTCAGGATCTAATATCCATAATGCACTCTGACAGCAGCGAATTTACTCCATCGTCAAAAGGTTTAAATGAAAAGCGGTGTTAAATGCTATCAGCATAGATGGGAGAGAAAACTCACATAACCACATCTAATGGCTTCACCAAACAGTAGCCTATACATCAAAAGAGTAGGGCCACAAATAAAACCCCATGCTCTACCTATGCAGTGAGCGTGTATGTGCGATTTCCCGTTTGCTGAAAATAAATTAGCCTTCTCTGGAGGGATATAAACAGAACCAATTAAATGCAGCACCACTCAAATGGACAGTGACTCCAAATAATCTTAAAAAGTACCACCAACAATCGATGGAATCAAAAGCAACAGTGGTATCAGGTAGCATCAGGAGGAAAGGCAGGCCCGTGTCACAGTTGATAAGATTTTCATTAATTACTCTGACAAGTACTGTTCAAAGACTGAAAGCAGCACTGCAGCTCTTGCTAGACAGAGCTCGGAGATCAAGGTATCTCTTGATTTTTACAGAAGGTGAGACAGTATGAAGATCTCTCCTGTAATGGCTAATGTGAACATTTTTTAAATAAAAGCATCAATAATGATCATTAAATGGAGTCCTCTCTGGGGGAACTGAAAATAGCATTTTCTAGCCCAAAACTACTGACCAAAAATGAATACTTGGGGTCCGGTTATCTACTATTAAAGGAGCTGAAATGTGTATCTGATAGAAGGTCAGACAGATTAAGCTGGACATGACTGTACAAGGTAAATCTAAAATCTAATTCTAAAAGAATGAGTCTTTAGGTTCTTAAGTACTTTATCTCATTTTAGTGTTGTTCACCTACTTCACAGAGCACTGGGAGCTCAAATAATCCTTGTAAAGGTCTTTCAGCACCTCGTATATAACATGGAATATAACTTTTTAATTTTCAGTCGTTGTTAAAAATCAGAAAAAGAATAACTCGGGCAAGTCCTGATGAATGTGTACAGCAACAGATTGATCTCTAGTCTCAGATGTTTCTATGGTCCTGTTTTGGGCTGTGTTTTTAGTGGTGAGTGAATTTCCTAGTGAATAAAGGAACTGAACAGAGTGATGTTGTATTATTTGCATATATTTTACTAAAGATTCCTTCACACAGTTTAGAGATTAATATTGCGGTTGTTTTCCCTAATGCCTCACTTAACTTAAAATCACAGGGCATGTTGCTCAGTAAAGCCAAGTGATGAAAGAAATAACAGTGCAGTAGTAACATTCAAATGGACTAGTAAGGAATGGTTTGCGAGAGGCCAAGAGCATTACTCTAAGCGGCTTTCCTCTGTGTGTAAAGGAGACATGGTTTTTGCAGGGGGCGGGGGGTGAAGAGAAAACGAAGAAACTTGGCCTGTGATGCTTCTAACTGAAATATCCAGCATACTGTTTACTGGGCCTTTTAAACTTCCAGCTGTGCAGGCACAAGGGATTACAGGAAATCAGTGTTGTTCAATGGAATTCACATTGCAGGTCAGGAAAACCTTGTGGGGCACAGCATAATTCTGTGACTTCAGATGTGCACGCGCCATGTCATTTTGGCTGCTTCATTGTTCAAGCTGCAAGAACAGGCTTTGCTTCCAAATGGTTTGCATGATATTTCACTAGTAGCTTGAGTGTCACTCGTGCTTCTTTCTTCCCCCCTCATCTCTCTAATATTTAATTTTTATACCTGTCAAGAAATGGTTGTGGTTGAAGGTCAGCACTGAGTGCATCATTTGTGCATTGTCTCTCTTTTCCTTGTCTGCCTTCTCTGCCAGAAGAACTGAACTCTCGTCCATTAATAATCCATTTATTGTGTCTCGACTCCACTGAACTAACATACAGGACATTTAATTAAACAGTAAAGTTAAAAAAAATTAAACTGTGCTAAGTGTACTAGTGGCCAGCAGATGTGACCGGATAAAGAACTTAGTCATTTAAAAATCTTTCTAAGACCCTCAGGAGATTGTACTTACTGATACTTTAATATGTACTTTAAGGCCATGATTTTCAAAAGCGACTAGTGATTTGGGGTGCCTCAATTTTGGGATCCCACTAAGGAACACCTTAAAGGGGCCTGTTTTTCAGAGAAGGGGTGCTTAGTGCTTAATGAGAATTGGACATCTTCAAGGACATTCCTTCAAAAACGGAGGCCCTAGTCACTTTTGAAAATCTTAGTCTAAATGGTTCCCAGTCACTGACCTTGGTATTTCAGGGAATTGTGACTGGTGTTCTACATCCCTCCTCATCCCCTAAACCTAGACACGACCCTCTATTGGACCCTATTATGCCCACTTCACAATGATTTAGTTGTGTGCTAGAGCTGCCATCCACAGTCACAAGATAAGTTTTTGAGTGACCAGCTAGGGTACACACAATTAAACAGGAGCTGGCAAAAGTAGATGGATTAGAACCCAAAGTCATTGGCGATATGCCCACTTAGTGACCTTGGACCATAGTGTTGACTCTGATATAAAGTGATATAAATGTCCCCATGAGACTGGGGCCCACAGCTTTAAAGAGTGAGTTGTTCAGCTGATGGCACCCTTTACTGCCCGTATGGAACCACAAAATAGGGTCTAAGGAATAATTAAATATGATTACTGCCTAGGTGGTGGTTTCCATAATGCTGATGCCATACTCGAGTTGGAGAGGATGGTAATTCCCCGATGGATTACAGAATTGCTTTGTTTTAATTTACATTGCTCTAACGCAGGTGGGCATACGAACAGGGTTTCTACAAATCAAACCGGAGCTTGGGAAAACACCCGCGTTTACCAACCAGCAGAACTGATCACATGGGCAACATCTGGAATTCACAGGGCTCCTTGTTCAGTTAAATTTCAGAAGTCATTATGTTGCATTTTCCCCTGAGCAGAGAAGCAGTAAAAACAGGCTGCTAAATATAGCCCCTATTTCCCCTACCGCTCTACCTCGCTGCCCCCTTTACGTTTGCCGAAGAGGCAACCAGGGACCAGGAAAAGAACAGCAAAATGTTTCTAGAGAATTGTACAAGCCTGTTGGGTTGCGCATATGATATTTGTATTAGTTTCCATTCCTCATTTTAATGCATTATAAAACATGCTGGGACTCTCATTACAGCTTGCTTCTCTGCAAGACATGTTTGGGTATGTGAGGAGCAAGATCGGAAAGAGAGATTACCAGAGTAATAAGTATTCATTATTTATAGGATATCATACTAAATAGGGTTCTGAAGCTCACACAACATGGAGTAATGCAAATATGTTACTACTGCCCTTGATTTAAAGTTACGTGTTCACTTTCCTTTCTGGTATTGTTGGCAATGAATATATCCAGATTCTTAAATGATTCTTTTTGGAATCCGCTTGTCTTTCATGTATATAAATGCTAATCGGTTTGTATTAGGGTGACCAGACAGAAAATGTGAAAAATTGGGACGGGGGAGTAATAGGAGCCTATATTATAAAAAGGCCCCAAAATTGGGACTGTCCCTATAAAATCAGGACATCTGGTCACCCTTGTTTGCATACAGGACAAACAGAACCAGTCTGATGATTTTCTAGGGTCTCATGCTGCTAGAATAGAGGATCAGGCCAGGAGACGTATTCCTGTCTGGTTCCACTTCTGGAGGGGAAATCAGGGTTTGGCCCATGAATTACAGAGATTATAATATAATGCAGTGGTCCCAAAAGACTGAGTCCTCTGTTGGCTGTTTGATTTGCTTCTGCTTGAGGCCAGCCCTGGAAAAAGGAGGTGATTGAGAATTAATAGCTGCCTGGGCTTTGCAGAAGAGTCATAGACTAAAGATCATTCATAATTTCAAGTGAAATATTGTTGAATGACTGAAATCTTAGAGAGGTCAAAGAAGGCATATTTTGCTTTTGCAAAATGAAGACCAGAGATGTTTGCATCGGAGTAATTTTGTCGGAATCACTAGTTTCAGGGCATAGGGAGAGGGTATCAGAGGGGTAGCTGTGTTAGTCTGGATCTGTAAAAAGCGACAAGGAGTCCTGTGGCACCTTATAGACTAACAGAGGTATTGGAGCATAAGCTTTCGTGGGTGAATACCCACTTCGTCAGATGCATGTGGTGGAAATTTCCAGAGGCCTGGGAGAGGAGTTCAAATAGCAGCTTTTATCCCATCTTTGGTTCCATTTTGTTCTTTCCAGCAAAGTATGAGCTCGTTCAGCTAGAAAGACCCATCTTTGGCCTTTAGATTTGGATTTGGAATTTTGATCCCTGGGAATACACCTATAATTTTAATTGCAAATCTTGTTTTATATCATCATCTAGCTTTGTTTTAAATAATTCTTTAATTTAAATGGTATCCTTTTCCCGTTTTCTTTGACAAAATTGCTAATATGCAGCTTGGCAACTGCTTCATGAACAATGTAGCATCTGACAGGCCACACCTAATGATAACTGGATATGCTTAAAATATTTTGCTGATGCCTAAAACAGCAATACAGTCATAGTAAGAATGGGACGGCTAAGTTTAGAGAAACTATTACAGTACTTCTATACTGTTCTACAACTAAAAGATAATGACATATTACAGGAGTTCTATAATAAAAATATAGCTGTAGTATCTCTTATCTGAGAACCTCAAATTGCAGTACAAACATTTACTTAAATTTTCCCGGCAACTGAGAGTTGTGTATTATATCCGTGGTACAGATTGGTAAACTGAGGAACGGAGAGGTTCTAACTTATCCTAGGTAGATGGAGTGTATTACAAAGCCCAGAAGTTCTGCTTTGCAGTTCCCTCTCTTACCAGTGGGCAATAATACATAATGTCTCCCCGTTACTGGAGAGCACTGACTATATCCTGTTTCTACCTAGCGCCAATCACTATAGTATCTAAATGCCAAATGCAGGAGATTTGAAGCTTTGATGTTGTCATAGTTAAGATGATGTTCATACCACCTCTGCGGATTCTAGATTCATATGATGTTTGTGTACCACTGCCTATACTGAGGTAAAGCTAGTACAAATATATGAGACTTATGTTGAGCTCTGCAGGGCTCACTGAGATGAGTTCATCCCAACTTTTCTGCTGCAGAGGCTTCACTAGCCAGATGTCCTGTACCAACAGTCCAGTGTCTCCCGTTCCCATGAGCATACTTCTGGGTACTAACATCTAGATCATACCTCTTGATCACAGTATTCTAAGGGTGAGACTTTGGGATGAGGACTTTAATTCTTTCCTCTTTGCATGATGTTATTGTTGCGCTTAACATATTGGCTTAAGTGTGGCATTGTTTGAGACAGTATTAATATGTGTCTGAGTGGAATTAAAAATAGCATCAGCGTATGAATGACTTGAATTTTGGGAAAAATCTGTTCCTTCCAACTATAAGGTTTCAATCCTGTAGTTAAAGCTCAGCTGCTGTTTAGACTTAAAAATAAGACATGAGTTAATGAAATGCTTAAGAAATGCCTTACTCGATATTTGTTAAGCATTGACTTCAACAGCTTAGAAAAAACATAAATGACTCTCTGAGAGCTAAGGACAGCTTGATAAAAGTCAAACAACCAGCTAACTGCTTGGTAACAGCTTGAGAAATGTTAAATAAGCAGTTTAGCTTGGCATGGGATTGTAGTCAAGCCCTAGACTACTGAGGAGTTGGAATATGAGGACACAGAACTGTGAATTGGTCCTGAGTAGCCAGTGTAGGGGGGGCAGAGCATCAGTGTGATACGGTCACATCTGCCTGTTCTGCATTCTGGACTAGCTACAATTTCTGTGCCTTTCCCACTGTCTTCCCCAGGTGGTGAGCACTGCAGTAATACATCCTTGAAGTAACAAAGGCTTTTATGACTGTGGCCAGGTTTTCATGTGAAGAGCATGGCACTGTTTTCTTGCTAGTTGTAGGTGAAAGCAGGCTCCATATCAAATTAAGTTTTTCTCCTAGGAGCTCAAAACAGCAGGGAAATCCACTCAACACTTTTTGTTCTAATGAAAGATGAAGTCTATAAACACAATTATGGACTAAATCATCCAGTGCTGACATGCATTTCTGAGGGTGAATAACCTTCTGCTCCAATACATTGTGAAAATACCCTTCCTTTTTGCCCCCCTTGTTTCATAATTAGCAGCGATTTAAAGCAGCAGTGAAGGTAGCCTATGAATGTTAATAAAATTCAATGAAAAGAAAAGACATTAAATGCAATTATATGTGATTGAGTTGATGGGGTTAATATTTTTTAGACTAGAGAGTTAGCCATTTTTATTCTAAGTAATGGCGTAATATAATTATAAGTAACTCAGTAGATGGACTCAATTGCTTAAATAATGAAAATTTATTACCGGGATCATGCTGAGGTTGTGGGATAGTAGTTTTTTTTTTTTCTTTGCTCTGTATGTGAAGAAGTAGGATGTTTGTGTGGTAAGACTCACACAGAGACGCACATGAAATGACCAAATCCCGTCCACCTTACTGATGTGAATAGCGTCGCTGACTGACCTTCAAGGGGGCTGTTTGCATATGGAAGACAAGCCTGCAAGCCTTCTACAAACTGCCTAAACTAAAATATTGTTTAAGGTATTTGGGAGATGAACAGTACAAAAAAAAAGCTGCAATCAATAATACTAATAACACCTCGCTCTTGAATAGTGCACCAAGCATTTCACAATCCATAATGTATTTATCCTCACAACAGCCCTCTGAGCTAAGGAAATATTACAGTCCTCATTTTATAGATGACTTGAGGCCCAGAGACGCTAACTGATTTGCTCATACAGGATTTGTTCATGCAGGAAGGCTGTAGTGGAACCCAGAATTGACCCTGCATATCCTATGTCCTAGGCTAGTGCACTAACCACTGGACCATGCTTCCACAAAATGATAATAGCAGCATTTCTCATCCATAGATTTCAAGGCACTTTACAAAGGCATATGAGTATTATTTCCAGTTTATAGATGGGGAAACTGAGGCACGCTGTGTCTTTCCAAAGAGCTTTCAGCAGAGTGAAACTTATGCTTCAGAGTATTTCCTTAAAAGTTTTGATGAGTGCAAACCTAATATGCAAAGCTAACATCATTCTCCTGTTTGTAAGGAATAAAACGGACAAGAATGCAAAAGGAGACATCTATGTTAATGGTATTTTTTTTGTACTCATGGCAACAGTCTTATGGAAAAGCCCTATAGAATGTAATGAGGATACAGCCAATAGGATTCTCTTGAAATTTGTCTAAAAACCTATTGAATGTTAGAGATACCAGGTATGTTTACAAGCAAAGAAAAACCTGCAGCTAGCCTGTGCCAGCTGACTTGGGCTCAGGTTATGGGCCTGTTTCATTGCTGTGTAGACTTCCAGGCTTGGGCTGTGAGCTGGGAGGTCCCAGAGCTTAGGCTCCAACTTGAAAGTCACTGAAGTGCTATGTGGTTTGTCTATACTGCAGTCAGAGGCTACGTCTACACTACAGCATAAAATCGAAATAACTAAAACCAGTTTTATAAAACCGATATTATAAAATCGATTTTATGCGTCCACACTAGGGCACATTAATTCGTTGGTGTGCGTCCATTGTCCGAGGCTAGCATCGATTTCTGGAACGGTGCACTGTGGGTAGCTACTGTAAAATGATGAGGCCAATAACTTCGATTTCCGTCCACACTAACCCTAAATCGATATAGTAATATCGATTTTAGCGTTACTCCTCTCATTGGGGAGGAGTACAGAAATCGATTTTAAGAACCCTTAAAATTGATTTAAAGTGTGTTGTAGTGTGGACGGGTACAGCGTTAAATCGATTTAACGCTGTTTAAATCGATTTAACTGCGTAGTGTGGACCAGGCTTTGGTTTAGCTAATACAAGTATTTAGCAGCATTGAGGAAGTAGCAGCATGGGCTTCAATGTGCGCTAGCCACCCAGGTAGGAACCCAGGGTCCTCTGTGGGCTTCTACAGCTCATGCTGAAGCCCCTACACATGTTGCAATCACACCTCTGATTGCAGTGTAGAATACCCTTAATTATAGGGGCCCAGATTTTCAGCAGCTGTAAATCGGGTGTATGCTGATTTATATCAGCTGAGAGTCAGGCCCAAGGTCTGAGTTAAGGGAGATGACCAGTCCTACAAAATATATTAGCCAGTCCTTTGTCTCTCCTTCGAGCAGTTTGTCATGGCAGGACACTCCAACCCAGTGCACACAGGGTTAGGCTCTATGGGTAAAATCCTGTCCTCGCTGAAGTCAGTGGAAAATCTCCTGCTGATTTCAATTGGGCAGGATTTTATCATATGATTTTGTTCTAATTATTACTTTTATTTTTACATTGTTCCTTGAAAGTGTGTCTTTTTAGCAGATTTAAAGTAATTGGGTTATGTGCTTCATACAGTAGAACAGCAGCTGTGGTCTATGTTTCCCTCCTTCCCTAGCATTAGTTTTTCCTGTCACTCAAAGCACAGATTATGAAGTATTAGCAGAAGAAAAAAAGAAAACCTAGAAATTCCCTGCCAGAGAATCCCTTGCTTAGAAATTCAAAAATAGCCCAAATTTACTTGCAAGTCTGCAGAGGGCTATGCAGTAGCCCATTGCTCTATTAACTTCTGTTTTCAGGACAAGTGTGTAATGGTATTTGAATATGACTAAATACTCCCATTAATGAAATAATCTTCATTCCTATAGTGCAGGAGCAAAATAGAATCTCTGTGTTAAGCACTTTCCTTTGCAATCCCTGGAGAGTCAGAACTCTAAAAACAAATATTGTATTTACCATAATCCGTGAATGGAAAGAAACATTTGCTATTTTATAATTTATCCTTGTAAAGTAGAGTTCCTTTTTGCATTCCATAATTGTATTGTATACACACGTGGCTATATTTTTTGTATTGTATATAATTTGAGGTAATTGACTTGATTGCAGATAGACCAATAATGGCTTTAAACATTTTGGCCAAAGCGTGAAAGGACTTTACTGGCTGTGATGTGCTGACTAAACAGTTAACTGAAGTAGAGATCATATCAGTGTGTTTTTTTTAAATGAAGGATTTTAACTAATGCTAATGAAGTAGAGCAGGAGTCAATAAATGCAACACATAATTAAAGCTGGGCAAATAGTTCATAATGAATAACTTATTCTTTGAATGTTGCTTCTACAGACCACAGTTTCCTCAAATTTATTTATTTATTCAGAAATTGTTGCTGAATAATATCTGCAACCAATTCTTGGATGGTAACTTGTTCATTGTATCTAGTCTGTATTCAGCTGGTCTGGATTCGCAGTCTGGAGTATAGCACTTAAAATCAGAATTCTGGTGCAAACACTTATGACTAATTAAAAAGACACTTTGCATGAATTTCCTGTAACGTGTATTTAAAATTCTCTCTGTTTCCATGAACACTTCTGCCAGTAAAGTGAGTTGCTAGAATAGTAATGGAACAGAAACACAAAAGGGGCACAAACACAATATGTTTAATTTTTGGAAGGAATATTAACAGAATTTTTTTGCAGTATTCGCCCAACTCTACCCAAACTAGGGAACAGAGTGAAGATGGGAGAGACAAGTTGGTCTGAGTCTTCGCTGTAGTGTGCTTTGCAAAGTCAGTGTAAAACACTGCCGCTTGGCATGCGTGTAAAGGCATGACCTGAAGTCCACTTAAATCAATGAAAGTCTTCCCATTAATTTAAATAGGCTTTGAATCTGTGGCTATCTCGACACACAGTGCAAGACAGTGGAGAATCAGGCCCAGACTGGGAGCTAGTCTGAATATATGATCCAGTTGAATGCTATTAACTGCCTTCTCCCTTCCAAAATACAAGAAAATGGGAATGTAAACATGTAGCTGCTGCTAGTTTGAGTCACGTGGTAGCGAAACAACTGTTGGGCATTGGAAGAAAGAGGGTTGGTGTGTGTGTGTTGATTCTCTTTAGACTACAGCAAGAGAAGAACTAGTAAATGTACTGCAGGGAACAATTCTACAATGGCCAAGGGAAGGATTGGATGATAATAAGTCTTTTCCATTTCTAACTTCCTTTTCTCCCTGTGCTGTGGGGCTGTACCACAGGAGCTAGTGCCAGATGGTAGCTGTATGAGATCAGGGATAAAGGATGCTGAAGGGAAATAACCAAAAATAGGAAAGAGAAATAGATTTGCAGCATAGAATGTGTGTGAATGTGCATGGAACAATCGCCGTTCAAATCAGGCATGGATTGTTGAGAATCATGCAGACAAAAGCCATTTTAAAAAAAAACATATTGAGTAGCTTTAAACTCTTAAGCAAATCACATTTTTCCCCAAAAAGCTTTTACATTTCATTTAGCACCCTCATATGTATTGGCCCTGCCATTTTCTTTCCCCTATGTAAAAAAATTAATTAATTAAAATATGAGGAAGCTCCCTCTCACTTCTCCACCCTTTTCATTTGCTGAAAGTCCCCAAAATGCAACTGCATAGAACAGACTTTGTGTAATTGGGCATGATGGAGAAATGAGGCTTTTCCAATACAATGTATTCTAAAGTAGTTCCATTGAATTCAGTAAGACTGCTCACGAACATAAAGTCACACAGGTTGAGTGTAGGATTGGGGGCTGTGTGGCAGTACTGTGTGTACCTAAAGTAAGCAGTGTAGTTGTAGCCATGTTGGTGCCAGGATATTAGAGACATAAGGTGAGTGAGGTATTATCTTGTCTCTCTCACCAACAGAAAGCTGGTCCAATAAAAGATATTACCTCACCCACCTTTGGTTTAAGGTGTGTGATCATTTCATCCTTTAGTGGCTAGCAATATAGAATGTAAGCAGGGCCAGCTCTAGCATTTTTGCCGCCACAAGCACCCAAAAAAAAAAAAGCCGTGATCGGTGGCAATTCGGCAGCAGGTTCTTTGCTCCAAGAGGGAGTGACGGCCCTGCCACCAAATTGCCGCCGGATGTGCCGCCCCCCTCTTCATTGGCCGCCCCAGGCACTGCTTGCTACACTGGTGCCTGGAGCTGGCCCTGAATGTAAGCGCCTACCATTAACATCAATATCTGTTTTTTTTTAATGTTTCAAATATTTTTAAGGGTCTATTTTGAATCTTGTGAAATAGAAAAAAACTTCAAAAAGATTGTTAATTTATAGTCTTATTTTTTGTCCAATTCTAGTAATATATTACAATCTCTTACAGCCTGGATCCCAAAACACTTAAGAAACTATATAATAGGATATGCTTCACCTGCCGCTGAAATGCAACCACCTCTGATAGTTGTATAAATGTGCTGCACAACAATACACAATTAATTTTAGAAGAGCTAAAATGAACAATGTAGCAATATGAAGCTTCAGTGGAAATTTAAGGAGGCCATCATGTTTCTGCCTGGTTATGAACCAGCAATTTAAGGAGGAAGAATATAATTACCCACATTTAGATTTAGCCGAGACACTGGAAATAATATCCTTTCTTTTACAAGTGCCATGGAATTTTAATGACAAGCGTACCAGACCTCAGTTTTACATTTTAACCAAATGACATCATCTTCCACTTCACAGTGGATCCCTCTACCAGGCAGGGACATTGGCACAATATAAAGATGGAAAGTGCTACATATTAAATCAATGGGGTCTCCACTGAGTATTTAGTATCCACTGAGCATCAGCAACTGAATTACATGTTTGAATTACATTTTTTACCTGGTTGGAGAGAGGGCTGCATTCAGTCAGAACAGCTTCAACATCTGGAGCTCATTTATTCCGAAATGAACACCATCTCACTTAAATCAGATCCCTATTTATCTCTTTCTCCTCTTACAATATTTGCCTTGTACTGATTTCCCTTGCTAATTGCGATCCATCCAGCAATGTATATGAAAAGCCATTTCAATTGCATGCTTTAATGCTTTTAAGTCACTTTGGCTTTGCTGACTCATTGGTCAACCTTGAAAATCATAAGTGCAAACACAGCGCTGTCACCAGAGGACTAGTAGGTTGCATAGAAGCTCCTAGTACTAATTGGTGTCTTTTTTTTTTTTTAAGTTGAAAGAGCTATTGTGTTTAAGACCATGAGATTTAAAATTAGGAGTAGTTAAATACCAAGACTCCTTCCTTTATAATTTTTAAACATGAAGAGCCCCAGGAGCCTCTGTAGTCATTAGAAAATCCTGTTCTTGTGCTAAGCTTGTCCTTATAAACAGTTCTGTTGTTAGCTTCTCTGAATGTAAAGCAGAATCTTGTTCAGAACAGTTGCCGAGGGGGAGGGGAAAATGCCATAAAGGGGGGGAAAAAAAGAGGATAGGCAGGGGAGATATTCTGTGGTTTTATACTGTGTTCTTAGCAATTGGATTTCTACTCTGCCTACTGGGAAAAAAACAGTTGATAGGAAAGTAGGTCACATTTGATCCATGACCTAAAAAGACAAGTGTGTAAAAAACAAAATAAAAATCAACTCAATCATTAATGAGGTGAAAACTTTTTTAATATATGGATCATTCATGAAACTGGGCAAAAATGTTATTCAGGTCACTTGGCTAAATGATAGAAAATGTGGTTCGTAATTTAACAGACAACATGATTGCTGCAACGTTAAAAAAAAAATCACGGTTGTTTGTTTTAAATATGCTCAAGCAATGCAAGGATTAAAAATGACAGTTTGACTGTGGAGCCTTCCTTTCAGTTCAGAAAAATATAGAACATCGCTGAGTTGCCCTTTCCTCATAAATGAGGTCATTAGTCAGTCTGTATATAAAGTTCTTCAGCAACAGAAGAATAGATGTAGAAAAACCCTCTTCCATCATTGCCCTAAAGTTGCAGTCTCACTTACACCAATATTTCTGTTAAGAAACGCAGGCTCATTTTTGGTATAAAATCAGAAATCACAAGCTATAATTTAAAGTTAATGACCCCTCAAGGATGTGCTGTTTTGATTTAACTATAAGTAGCACAAGCACTCATGTACCTCTGTGCACTCATAAGAGGAATGCTTTTGCTGACTCTCTAAGCTTCTTATTGCTCCATATGGCTAAGGGAAAGTGTGTTGTAGTCTGTTTTCTTTTCCAGGAGGACCTTATCCTTTCTGAAATATTAAAGCGATCAAAAGGATGCTGTGTCAAGGAAGATTTTATAGTAGTTATAGTTAGTTCTTGTTGTTTATAAGAAGCTCCTAGAGGCTTGAAACTTTTATATAATAATAATAATTAATAATATTTTTCACATACAAAGTTATTACCCAAGTTATTTTTCCTTGCACATACTGGCTAGCTGTTATAATGCTGATGAGATTACAGTGCAAATTTACTAATAGAGTGTCTGTACAAACGCTATCCTAGAGTGTTCGTATAATTAAATATTACAAGACAGCAGATGGTCTAGTGGACAAGTAACCAAAAAACGCTAGAGAAAGGCTTGACCTGGAGCATCGGATCTGAATTCCCTCACCCTTTGGAATTTCACAGGGTAGGTTTGGATTTGAATCCCCACGGCCAAACCTGCCCAGGCAGCTTTAATTCTGGGATGGATCCAAACTGACCTGCTTTCTTGATCCAGTTTATTTACCATTCCCAGATAGGTTTCAGAGCAGGGATGGCCAGAGGTGGGGGCAAGTGGGGCAATTTGTCCTGGGCCCCACAGGGGCCCCCACGAGAGTTTTTTGGGACCCTGGAGCAGGGTCCTTCACTCGCTCCAGGGGCCCCGGAAAACTGTCGTGGGTCTTTCCGCCTCAAGACCTGCCGCCGAAGTGCCAGAGCTTCGGCAGCAATTCGGCGGCGGAGGCACCCCACCGCGGGTCTTCAGGGTACTTTGACGGTGAGTCCCGGAGCAGAAGGACCCCCCACTGCCGAATTACCCATGAAGTGGGGGCCCTCCACCGCCAGAGACCCCAGGCCCCCTGAATCCTCTGGGCGGCCCTGTTTCAGAGTTGCAGCCATGTTAGTCTGTATCCATAAAAAGAACAGGAGTACTTGCGAAACCTTAAAGACTAACAAATTTATTTGAGCAGACGCTTTCAAGATCAGCTCATTTTGATGAGATTTCTGCCATTTTTGGCAGAAATCTCACAAGAACATCTTGCAAGATTTCATAGCTGTTGAACCAGAAACTTCTGGCCCTGGTTCAGCTTCTCCACCCTCCAAACCCTAGTCTCAACCTCATTAGGAATGGGAAACCAGTTCCTCCAACCATGTCTTGAGGAAATGCATTGTTTGGGAAATTGAGACAGCTGCTTATGATTTAAGGCTGATCACATAGGTGAGGGAGAAAACATGTGCTTCAATATGTTTGAGAGAATGGTTTAGTAAGAGTGTATGTATATTGGAGAAGAGAGTCTATAAACATGTGCCTGGCAAGCAGATCATGTATCAGGGCAAACGTACAGCCAGACCTGGAACCTCTTTAACATCAACTTTTTCTGGGTATAAAACATGTCTCTTAACATTTGATTGCATTATGGAGTCCTCTGGTTTTACTAATAACATTAGATTGTTCACTCTTTTTGTTAGGTGCCTGTACATTCCCTAGCACAATAGGGTCACGGTCCATAACTGGTGCCTCAAGGTGTTACCACAATGAAAACAATTCTAGTGGATCTTGAAAAGCATTTTACTGCTGTTGTATTTACTTACGTTTCAAATGTTTGTCTTAAAAGACAGATTAGAAACTCTTAAAGTTGAGAGAAAAACATAATTATGAAGGGTTTTTTATCTTCAATTATATAATAACAGTTTTGATGTTTATGTGGGGCTTTTCATCCAACGATCTCAGAATACCAGGAAAATATCACTGTACACATTGAACGGGGAGGGAGACTTGAGACACAGAGAGGTGAAGTGGCCTGCCCAAGAACAAGCAAAGAGTCTGTGACAGAGCCAGAAGTTGATCCCAACTTTCTTGTCTTCCAGGCCATTGCTCTGACCACTAGGAATACTTCCTCCTTGTATTCATCCATCACGTTTTCCTCTATGACCTTATACCTCACAAGAACAGTCATGTCAAACCTCTTTGACAGCACCAATGTGACTTAAAATAATCTGTCCATAATACCCCTCTTAGTGAATTTGAAATTGCTTGAGTAAATCTCCACGTTGTGCATTCGTAGACTAACTGCTTCCCAGCTGGAAGCCATTTATCATGAATGCTTGTGTGGGCGTGAGACGTGGATAACCTTCCCTGAGTTACACCCACAGCGAGCGTCACCTTGCACTTCCTTGACACAGCTCTGACTAATGCCAAAAGCATTTTCAAGCCATTCTAATCCTGCTCCATTTAAAGTCACTAACAAAACTACCACTGATTTCAATTCTGCGGGATCGGGCCTTGAATCATTTAAAAAATGTTAGGTATAGTAATCACACATCTGCAGGTGAATTCTTTTCTGCACATTGCATTCCAATGGTTGAAGCAGGGGCTTGGGAGCCAGGAATCCTAGCTTGCCTTGTTGGCTCTTGCACAATTTTTCTTCACATCCTTGAGCTAGTTATTTTACTGCTCGGTGCCTCGGTTTCTCCATCTGTAAAATGGCGATCATAATACATCGAGGGAGGGGGATGTAAGAAGTAATGTTTATAACAGGCTTATGTGCTGTAAGATTAGAGTGTTATAAAGCCTCAAGTTCTCCAAAGACTTGTCATCACAAATTAGCCTTTTCTGCTCTCTTGAAACTGTGACTTGAAGAGTGGTGATCCCTATAAATGACAACACATCTCACAATAATGTAACTGCTGACGAAGCCCTGGACTCATTGCTTCCACAGGTTAGCAAATTACAGTGAGCCTAAAAACAAATCTACAAATACTGAAAAATCTTTTCTGTTATCCAGTGCAAATTTAAACCGAAAGGCTTTGCACTTTATGTGGTGGCTACAAAGGCCCATCATGTATTCTCATCTTTTTTGTCCACCTCCCCCCTCCCCCACCTCTCATGTACCTCAGGCGTATCTCTCCTGGAAAGCTGTCAAACAGTCCACCAGGACTGGAATCCTTTTTTAGCTGCTAATAAAACCGCTACAGTAAACAATAAGCCATCATGATAAGCTCTTCCCAAAAATATATCATGAGGAAGTTACTTCATCCTTTTACATTCCCCTAGCTACAAGTATTTACTGTGACCCTAAAATACACAGTAGTGTCAAATTTTCAGGCATATTTTCCTGTCAATTGTCAAAAGTTCCAAAATGGCTGTATTCTAATGTTTTCCTACAGATACGTTTGCACCGAATACCATGGAGACACAAAACAAAAGATGGATGTTTAACTTTAACCTCAAAAGTGTTCCCCTAAATCACTGCCATATGATTTTGGAATGGTAGTGGGGGGCGGTGGTGGTGGTTGCTGGGCTTTTTTTAATGGTAAAAGATTTTTTTTTTTTTTGCAGTATACTCCAGTTCTTATGAGGTGTTCATTTTTAAATGTCTTTAAAGTGGTAGTTGCTAATTTAAAAAAAGAAAATTATGTATATGTTTGTTTTTTCACAGTCCTCAAAGTAATGTTGCAACCACATTGTCCTGTGGAGTAAAACAATTTAGTTGCAAGATTCGGATAAATAAAAGATGCTCTAGCACAACTTCAAGCATAATAACTACACCTTCCAGTTTACATTAAAAGGTTGAGACCCTTTGATGGCTTATTTTATGCCATCCTGTTTCTTCTGTGACCAACATTTTCACAACTGTAAAAACATGAAACTTTGGCAACCCAAAATGCTAATGAAAACTAGTCCTTTACAAAGGGTTTAGAAAACACATTGCAACAGAACATGCAGTTCTTAACATATGCATCATGGAAACAGAGCAACTCATTCAACATGCACACAAATAGTTTGCTTCTGTCTTGCACATTTGAATTAAGCATTGTTGTTGTTAAAAACTGCAGCAGTAAATCTCACTGTTTAAGGTTCACAGATGAAAGCCTTCCCGGCCGTAACCCATTTATCATGCTTGCCTGCTTGGGCATGGAGACTTGCATAACCTCCCAATGAGTTACTGAAGATGAGCGGAGTTGAGGTATGCCCCTCAGTGTTTGCACTCTACAAGGGCCTGATCCTGCCACCCTTCTTTACTTTGAGTAGTACCTTACTCCATAGGCCAACTCCATTGAAATCAGTGGGACTGCTCATGGCATAATGTACGGTTCAAAGTACTGGCAGAATCAATCCCTAAGGATGGAACTTTCGTACGCACCCAGGGGATTTAGGAGCTCATTGAAAGTCAATGGAACTTGTTCTTTTCACGTTCCTTAAGTGCTTTTGAAAAGCCTACCCTAAATGATTACATTTAGTGATAATATAACCAGTCACTATAATCTCTCGGCTGTTATCAAGATTCCCTCCTGCACAACGTTGTCCAGTTGTTAGATCATGGCAGTGAACAGCAAAACAATTGGGTTGTATTTGCTCCTGTGAAATCTTAGGCCAGTTATTTATCTCTGTTTACATGGGGGTTATCGTTGTCGTCTTTGTTGACCAGTGATGCGGAAACAGCATCATTCAAGTAGGTTTTTCATTATTAAATAGGAAAAAGATGGAAGAGGAGAGAGTGGAGGCGAGTCTCACCCTTCTTTTAAAAACCGTAAGATCCACATTTCTCCCAACTTGTGCACAGCACTGGCTAATTTAGCTACTTTTTATAACAGCATCCACCACTTTAGTATCTGAGCACCTCCCAAAGAGTGGATAACCAAAAGCAATGGGGCTTTATTTTCCTACCTACTTTCCATGAGGCAGTTGGGGCTATGGCATTTTCTGTTGAAATGCTATTTCCTCCTCCTCTCCTGCCAGAACAGGTCAGTCCCTGAATTTGATTTTCATCATTTTTGTTTGTATTACAGTAGCATTGAGAACCCCCAGTGGAAAGCAGGGACCCACCGAGCTAGGCACTGTATACAGACTAAGAGTCTGTCCTAACCCCAAAGAGTTTATAATCTAAACGGGCAGACAAAAGGTTGGAGAGGGAATGGAAGCAAATTACCCAAGGTCACACACAGCAGATCACTGAGAGAAAAGATGGGAACATATGCCGGGTCTCCTGATTCAAAATCCAGGGTCTTCCCACTAGACCACACTGCCTTGGAGTATCTGCCTTGTAACTTTTTCCTGTCTCATCCTGAGCTCACCGCCCAGATTTCCATATAATTAACCTGTTCAATTAAAACTCTGATTTTCTGGTGCTGTCCCCCAGCTGCAAATGATGCCCTGAACTCAGCAGGGAAAGGAAGGGCTCAGTCCCCATCCCAGAAAGCTCTTTTTCAGCTATGAGTCATCGAGCACCGTGTTGGCAGAATCTCTGTCGCACCAGACAGTGCCTTTTAAACAATTTTAAGCCTTGCATCAAGGTGGACTAGTTGCACAAATCTGGGAGGGGTGCACTAGTGGAGGATGGGGGTGGGGATTCTCCTTCAAGATGCACATCTTTCTGCCTAACAACTCTCAGCAGCGGTACTGGTGCATTATAAGACACACTATTAAGTGTCATGTGTAAGAGATCATTCCAACCACATGTTGTAAGGAAACAAGTGTCATACTGTGCAATAATGTGTCTGCGCCTGTCAGCAAAGTGATCTTTTGGAGTGATAGCAGAGTGTGAGAATTTCAAAAGGAATTAAGAAATTACATTTAGAGCCAATATCTTTCCTATTTATTAGGAATTCATGGTAGAGTTTCATTTCAAATAAAGATAGTTACACATGCACTTTTATTTTTTTAATATTCTATCCCCGTTATTTTTTTTCCTGGACAGGTTATACATATGCTAATAGAATTATGCCTATTATTGCAAGCGTAGTGCTGCTTGTCAATGAAGCTTCATTAACAATGTTATCACTGCCTGACATTTATCTTATAATTTTCCAGAATTGACTGTTACATCTCCATGGAAACCCAAATTGCAATTGAAACAAGTGAGATAAAAAAGGCATCCATAGCGATTGACAGCATGCAAGCCCAGTATATTTGCAGGCTACATTTTTCATAGTTCCTTAGATAAATCTGTTGCATTAGAGATTTTTAATATTACCTGTCTGCTTTCTTATTGTGACAGCTGTTTATTGCAAAAGTTTACAACATCTTTGATTCTGGTGTAGAATTAGGTTGATTAATGTTATTGGACTCATCAAGAGATATTAGAGCACTGAAGATGTAAATTTCACTGTCATTTTTTGGATTAAATATGAAATTATTTATGGCTGATTATGACACTATAAAGATTTTTTTTTTGAAACAGCAGTAACTTGTGATTGCTGGGTTGTTTTTTTTTCCCTTTTAGTTTGCAAGAAAGATCTTGTACTAATTTTTTTCTTATACCTAAGGACTTGAGCTCTTTAAGTTCATTACTCTAAATCAATTTAGATAGTGCCTCAAAGCATAGAGTCATGAAACTGGAGTGGGTCCAGAGTGAATTAATCTGAAATTAATTTGATTTTGAAAGGCTCCATCTGGCTGTGTTTGGAAAAGGCCATTAGACAGATATATAAACAAATGATCATCTGTATTCTACGTGCCAGATGTGGTGTCAAAAAAAATGAAGAAATGACTTTACTTTTAAAAAAAAATCATCTGAGGCGGATTTTGATATAATGATGCTCATGCACTTGAAATTACAATTACATTATAATTTGGGAAATAATTCTGTTTCTGTTGATGTTTCTAAAGAGGGCATGGGAGACAAAGGAAGGCCTGATAGTATATTATTTTTAAAAATAAGGAAATTGAATGTCACAGCTTGCTTTGATTATTTCAGGTATTTCCCATAAATAAGCACCGCTAAATGCAACTGGCTAAATCCTTAATATGAGCAGCGCTGTGGTCTTCCATTCCATTTTTAAGAAAGCTACTTAGATAAAGCAGCAATATCGGATGTGAGTTGTTGGCCTCTCCCTTTTTGCCCTATGTGTTTGGACCCTATTAAAATAACATTCTGGGTCTTGTAAACCTCATCAGTAAGCTGGTGGATGTGTGTGTCTGTGCCAGTCTTGGAACCTGTTAGTCTAAAGTACTTCCTGCAATAATCATTTGACTTCTCTGCTGGGGAACTGGTACTGTTTTTCAAAACATTTTTTTTCCTTCTCTTGGACATTGTGCCTCATTTACAACTAAGAAAATCCTTGTAAACCTCAGAATAGCATGTGGATAAATGCCATTCTGAAAAGACAACTCACTAAAATTGGCACATTGTTAGTCATCCCCTTTTAAAACATTAAAAAAAACCCCTTTAATATTTGGTGTCTAAAGTCTTTTGAGCCAAGGAAACGGAATTGAGTAATAACTTAGTAAATGTTTAGCAATAAGTGTTTAGCATCTGTGGTGACGCTGAGGTTGTTGACAAGAAAACAGATGCTCCTACATGAGCTGAATTTTAAGCGCATAGCACTATTCTAATTCAATTGCCGGCACGTCACAAGTGTGTGAACATTTTGGTGTAATCAAATTTGAAAAAAAACAACTGTTAACAACAATGTCTCCTGTCACACAGAAAAGTACACTTCATTGTAAAAAGTGTCTAATTAGGAAAGCACAACATTAGTAATCATTTTCATTAATATTAAGTGGTCAGCTACCTCAAAATCAGTTTCATTTTTAAAAAATATGTAAATCAGTGTTCCAAGTGCATAATTATGACTGCTACATGAGCTCTTGCACCAATTATCCGAATTGCAGTAGTAACTAGAGGCCCTTGTTGGGCCCCATTGTTTATGCTAGACACGATATAAGCTCTTAAGCAACAAAGACATGGTCTCTGCCCCCAAAGAGTTTACAATCCCAAGTGAAGATGCAACTGGAAAACATATGAAGGAGTGAAACAAACAAGTGTACAGTAAGCAATGTTCATTGTTCACCAGCATCCTAGGTGCGGTCAGCAGCCAGTGTTTTATTGTGGCAGAAGTGCGTTCTGAGAGAGGATTTGAAGAAAAATAAAGTTAGTGGTTTCCTTGGTATCCTTAGAACTAGAATGTCCAATTGAAAAACACAGAGACAAATATATTTGCAAGCAACTGTCTTTGAGTAGGTCAACAGAAAGTAAAGAACATTAAAATGTAAAGCTCCCACAATGGGTGTTATGTCATGGCTTTGTGTGTATGTGAGTCACTTCTCTCTGCAAGGTAGAATAAGGCAGTCGGTAATCAAACACATGTTAAGCACTCCACAGCCATTGGATATATTTACATACATACATACAGTCACAGTCATAATGGTAATCCGCTGTCTACACATACTAAACATCAAGGAGCAGAACTCTGAACCTTCTGCTTCTAAAGCACAGGTCTCTGCAACCTGAACTCTAAGCTTTTCCTTTAGCTATAGCTGTATGATTTATAGGATATACTAGGATTTAAAAACAAAAATAAAAAAAGACCTAAGGGTGTTAAGCACCCAAATTACTAGGCTCCTTCAAAAATCCATTTTAGAGGACTAGACTACTGAACACTTAAACAGAAGGAGCTGGTACCCTGTCTGGGTTGATACATATGGTCAGTTGTGTGTGTATATATAGTTTTTTCTGCTATTGGTTGAGCTAGCAAAAGCTATGTTATAAACTTACTGAGTAGAAGCCTATTTCTGTTGGAGCTGAAAAGCATATATTTTATTCCCCATGCTGCATATTTGTGGGTAACAATATGAATTAGGTGTTCATGTATAGTATGTATGCATCCATAAATCATTACAAATTGTTCTAAGAGAGACTGTGCGGGCACAGTTAACTGGAAGAGTTAAGATCATTAGGTTTCTCTGATTTTATTAATTGATTTGAACATAGCTTTTTTTGAAGATTTGATGCAGCAAATGCACAAAGGTTGCAAGTATATAGTTACTTGACTGCACAATTTAGGAAACATTCACTCTCCAAAAATATTATATTAACATAAAATGAATCTGTAGTTTGACTTGACAAAAGTACAAGGCATTCAGAGTTCATTCTGAAATCATGGCCTTAAATCAATCGGTTTTGACTAGACACATAAGCAGGGCTGGCTCTGCCATGCTGGCTAAGCAGCTGATGGCCTGGAGCAATTAAACATCCAGTAACTGCATGAGTGGCTGTAACTTGTTAGGGGCAGACATTTACAGGTTTGTCTTAGAGCCAATCTGTGAAGCTGTAAATCCCCATAGTAAAGGATCCTATTTGCTCCAATATGTACAGCAAGTTGAATAGTTAAGTCCAATTGACAGAGATTATTGGAATTTTCCTTGTCTCTTCAGCAGCTCCTATAATAATAATGTATATCCAAGCCTTGCATTGCATATGCTAAATTTGGATTCAGTGATGAAACAAGAGAACATCTATTACAGCAACTGGTTACAGAGGTTTGCATATTACATTGCCAGAGATTTAGCAAATAGATCAGGTGTTGGCAGAGCCCAGCTTCTGGCCCTGAAGAAATGACACATTGTGAATTATTTGGGAATAAATAATTAAATGTTTGAACTTTGAACTATATGGGGGCCCAGTAAAAGGGATTCCCTCATCTATTGTCTTTCTAAAGCACTAACATGGCTGCAAATATTTTCCGCAAACCATGAAGGCATCAGTGAAAAATATCTTTGCATATATTGTTCATTGCTTATTACTTGCTTATTATTAGACATTGGTAAGGAAAAAATAATATTGTTATCAACCGGCTCACTCAGAGCATTGCATGCCTGGAGTTAAAATTGCAATCAAAATAGTTAGTATCATAGTTTGTATATGTGCCATTGACTACTGGATGGAGTCAGAACTGCTCAGCTGTTTGTCATAAGCCATAATCTGTTAACAGAATGAGTAAGGGTCAGTGATTTGGGGGCTGAAGGGATGGGAGTTCTCTCCCTACTGCATTGCTGTGAAGTTCCAACTGCCCTTGATATGCAGAAGATAGTGACCCATACTGGGTCAGAACATTGGTCCATCTAGCCCAGTAGTCTGTCTTCCAACAGTGGCCAATGCCAGGTGCCCCAGAGGGAACAAACAGAACAGGTGATCATCAAGTGATCCATCCCCTATCGCCCATTCCCAGCTTCTGTCAAGCTTCTTTGTAAATACCAGTTTGTTATACAAGCACCAGGGCAGCATGAATGGAGTTGCAAAGCAGAGAGGAGCATTATAAGTCTTGTATTACTCGTGTACAATATGATTGCATTTACTGGATTGAAAGCCCTGCAGTGCGCTGTTGTGTTAACAAGCTGTGGTGTCAAATCTTTTCAGCAGTCGCTTTTATGGATACGTATGGAACTTAATTTAATTAGAATAATGAAACATAGTGGTTTATAGGAGTTCTGCTAAGGAGAGCACAGGGTGTTACACCAAGAGATGGTGATGATTTGCAAAGAAGCATTCTTCTCTTGGAGTAAGTTTTAAACCATTGCTCCAGGGAAGTGCTTATGGGACAATAAGCTACTGGAGGGGCCATCTTTTCCATGACACATCATCCTGATCAAGTGTAGTTGTTAAAAACCCAAAGGCACTTTATTTTATTGTGCAAGTGGCGGTGTCCCTTAGTGTCCTGGCCAAAATCCAATTTGGTTAATTACATTCTGCATCTATAAACTCCCCCACCCCTCCCTGTTTCAATTGGATATGATATTGTTCTTTACTTTCTGGCTTAAACTGCTGTGTGGGAGTGCTGTGTGGTGTTACATTGCTGTTGCATGTCACCCAAGGATGAAGTCATTCCTGCATATGGCAAGTTTGTAAAGCATCTTGTAATCCTTCCAGGTAAAAGGTGCTTATAAATCTACAATAATATAGTAATTTATTGTTCAGCACATCAGCTTTAACACTATAAGAGTTTGAGGGCAGGGATTGGCCCTTTTCTGTGCGTGCCCAGAACCCAACCCAATTGGTCCCCCATCCCAGTTGGGGCCTACGGGCACTAAACATTTACTACTATGAAACTAAAGTGCCTCTGTATTAAGATGGATTTAATAGTTCGTTCACTGGCAGCCTATTTTTTCCTTATACATTTCCGAGCCTTTCTACATCTATAGGGCATTAATACTGTTAAGCGGGAGGGAGGGGCCTTAATCATTTGTTTACAGTTAAGCCCATGTTTTGTAACACTGGATCATAGAAGGAAAGGCAAATCTGGACAAAACATTAAAGTAATTGGAGTCGGGTGAGGTTTGGGATGGGGAGAAGAAGCTAACCAAAATAAAAGATTCACATCAGGCCAAGAAACGAAGCTATTTTGGTCACTACCGCTGACTGTTGAACAATTGGCTTGTGAATGGAAATGAGTCTGACCTGGTATCTTAAGATCCAGACCCAAACACTGTGGTTCCGGGACCCATCTCTAATTAGTAATAAATTCACTCCCAGTAGATTTGCTGGGATTAAAAACAAGAGTGGGGTGCTGCTAGTAAATGTAAGTAATAACAAAACTATGTATTGCTCCTCAAAGAGTGGTCCTGTGAGCTTCCTGAAATGATGGAACAATAGATAGGTTATTAGAAGGAAAATTGGCACAAATTGAGAGAAAGGATGCTCTGGCAGCAACCACAAGCAGTCACTCACTCACTGGCTTAATCTCTGCCCTCAGGCTACTCTCCACAATATAGATGACACCTTGTCAGTGATTAGGATAACATGCTGGGTCACCCGTGAGTCCAGTGGACTAAATTGGCCATAGAGGGAGGCTTACTGCAGCGTAGAGGCAGCTGGCCGCATAACCTAAATTTTCTTTTCGATATATCATCATCTGGGTACTGACAGTAATTGTCATGGGATTCTGCTCTCGTTAGTGTCCCCTAGACGCAGCTCCCTTTTGTGCTCACACGTTCAAGAAATAGTAGAGGCCTTAAGCTTTCCAGAGTATTGCTTTGTTTCCTCATGGAAATAAAGTTTCGTGTGTGGTTTCTCTTTTTTCCCTTGTTATTTCCTGAGTGAGGGGTTGAGGGGAGAGAGCCACTTCCACTGAGTTCTGGTGTATCAGCAAAGCCAAGCGACAAAACGGCTCCTTCTCATTGATGACCAACAAGTCTCAGCCTAATACAAAATATTTTCTAGGCAAGAGAAAGTTAAGGGCATAAGGGTTTTTCCTCCTTTAGTTGGGGTTTCCTTTTTTAGTTTTTTTTGGGAGTTGCTTGGCGATTATGCCATTCATCTCATCATTTTGACCATATCCTACTCAAAAGGACATTACTTATTTCCCCAAACAGACAATGTGATAGTTGAATCTTAATGCAGGTGTTTGTAGCATTGTGATTCTCAGCGTGTGCTCGGAGTAGACCGTAGAAATTGGATTAATTAAAAACAGTTCTTCCCCTCATTTTTTCCCAGTTGATTTATCTTTATGAATGGTCCTAATGCATTAGCCTCCTACGGTGATAGGCACAACTGTAAAACCCTAAAATAGATTGTGGGCCCAAGGGATGTGTTAGTCTCAACTTTCCTGGAACTCAGTGGCAAGTGAGAGAGCTCCAAACCTACAAAGAGGCATTCAGCACCTTCAAAGACTAGCCCATGTATGCCCACAGAAACGCATCCCATTTATGTGGATATAACTTGCCTACCCCCTTTTTCTATTGGTGTCAATATACTTTTAAGACCAACTCCATGGTTGCAAATAGGAAAACATTATAAACCCATTGAACAGTTGCACAAGTTTACGTGGACAAGGACAAATTTTGTTCTTCCTCCACCCACCTGCTGTCAATGGGCTTGCACCGGTGTTGAGAAGGGTAGAAATTTGTCACAGAAAGGTTTGAGTGCTCAAGATAATGCAGTGAGTCAGTGGGAAACCAAGAATAGAAACCCAAGAGTTTTAAATTCCATCATTCAGTTATTTGTTTAGGTCCTGATTCAGCAAAGCACTTCAGCAAGGGCTGAAAATTAAACACAAAATCCATATTCAGTGAAGCACTTAAGAACATACTTAATTTAATCCCCCTTAAATTCCATTAAAGTTAAGCAAGTGCTTAGCTGCTTTGTTGAATTGGGATGGATTTAATCATATACTAAGGGCTTTGCTGAATCAGGCCCATAATGATGACAGGGATTCATTGGAATGAACAGTGATTTTGTTTGTTTGTATTGATGTGTTTTCTGAAGGTCAGTTTCAGTTGTTTCGTTAGTTAGAAACAGAGTGGTGCCATCACATTGCCATTGTTTTTTCCTCCTACCCAGAACAAGGCTACCAATGTGTACACTTTGAGTGCAATTTGTGGCATAATTTTTACCCTATACCTTTGTGTGTATATGATGAATGTACACGCTGGAGGAGAAAAGGAGTAGAGAATAGAACTTTCAATAATGAATTATGTTTGTTAATATTTCTAATGTATTGCACGTTAACATAAATAAGGAAGAAATCAAAGTCCAAGTAATCTTGGCTTGCTTCCTAACCAAAATATATGAACCAGTATAAAGACTATCAAAGCAAAGGGTACACTGCAGAATTTAGCTAGTTAGTGTTTCTAAAATGGTATGAAATACATAAGGGGGAGGTTTCAAAGGCCCAAATAGCAATTAAGTGCCTGAATTTAAATGATGGGGAGTTTGGTGTCTAATAGCCATTTGTCTTCGGAAATCTCTGAATAGATCAGATGGGGGGGGTTGTTTGTTTGTTTTTTAACTTTCAAAGGAAAGGCACAATGTAAGTGTGAAATATGGTTCCTCAGTTCTCAAGACCAGAAGGGATCATTAGGTTTGACCCGCTGCATAATATTGGCCATAGAATTTCACTGAACCATTCCTACATCTAACTCTGATAAGTAAAGTATTGAAGCCCCAAACTTACAAGCTGCCCTGCGTGGGTGAACCTCTGCGTCACATGGAATCCCAGGGGAATCAGTGAGCCTCTGCATGGGTGAAGAAGGCTGCTTACATGGAGCAACTTGCAGGATTAGGGCCTTTGTTTTTCTGCTGCGTTATTTCTCTCTCATTCCTTAAGCTGAAATGGATGGGTGATGGCAATGATCCCACAAATACAAAGAGCCACATTAGAGTTCTTGTGATTAGTGAAAGAGCTTTGAAACTAAGAAGTGGTGTAAGACGAGCAAGAATATTTGTATATTAAAGAAAATAGAATGGGATGAGCAAAATCCTTTTGTCCCTTATTTAGGCCAAAATCCTACTAGAATCCATAGGAATTTTGCCTGAGAAGAGACTTGCAGGTTTTTCTCCTGTAGTAATTCAGGAAAGAGATGAGTCATTGAAGGTTAATGAGTGAGTGAAGTTTATTCTATTGCCCATTGAGCCATGTGAAAGACACTTGACAAAAGTGATGATGGAACTTTTCATCATCAGTTTTGAAATGTGCTTTTCACGTAACTTTCTCCTCTCTTCAATAACTAGGAAAAGTGCAAAAGTTAATATGGGCATATTAATGTGTTCAGGTGCACTATGCTTCAGAGGAAGCGAACTACCAAAAACTGAATAATATCTCTTTGCCTAAGTTTTAGCCCTAAGGCAGGGAAATTATGCAGGGCTTTAAAAAACATTTTAAAAAAAGGGTAAAATGTATGGCTTGGTCTTTGTGCAGTCTCCAGCCCTTGAGTGATATGGGTGTTCTCTTCTGGGCATGTATCAGCTAGAGAAACTATGATCCAAAGCCAAGATTTTCAAAAATGACGGGGGGATTCTGGGAGCCTCAACTTTTGACATGCCTTAAAGAGTCCTGAGTTTCAGAGGATGGGTGCTCAGCACTTTCTGAAAACTAAGCTGCTTTAAGGTTTGTCGAATTGGTCACCCAAAATTACTACTAGTTACTATAGGAAATCTTGGTCCAAGAAAAGAGTTTCGAAATGATTATTGTTAATTACCAGTGGTGACTTGAGTTTTATGCATTTTACCTTTATTTGGTATATAAACTAATTTGTTTTCCTAACATTCAGGAAAAGTTGTACTGTGATATGCAATTTTCCTACTCCAAGAAATTCAAAATTATCAGCAAGAATAATTTTTTTTTTCAAAGTGCATAGTTGTTTCAAACGTAAATGCACATCTGGAAATTAGATAGGGTAGGGAATGTATGGGGTGTGAATGATTTGAAACATGTAATGTTATTTACATGGCACTAAACTTTTTGAAGCACTGTTTTCATTTTCTGAACAAAGCAGGCAATTCTGCAACTGTCTTCCCCTCCTGAATTGTGCTCTTTGTTCCAGGGTGCACCCATTCCCTTTTTAAAAGTGTAGGCAACTAATCGGCAGCAACCAGCCGCATAGCTGGAGTGTTTTCCATTCTAGGCAATATTATCCTAATTTGATGCACACATGGATGCTTCACACAATCTGCAAATTCATCGCTGGCATCTTGCATTAGTCATCTGACAGATTGCCAAGCATTTCATATTCTTTTCATGTGACTTATTACAAAACACGCACACGCACACACACACACACACACACACACACACACGCACACACACAAATCAGGCACAGCCTCATTTCTGCCAGTAGCTGTTTGGTGCTGTTTACAGCAGCTGTATATAGAAATCTCCACTTATTCATAATTATCCTTCACTTTAAGATGCAAAAGTACTGGTTTGTGGCTTGTATTTTCCAGCTCTTTTCTGATTTAACCATATTAAGCAGCAGCCTGCAGTGAAAACCAGTCTCAATGAAAAATGTAATGCCATTTTTGCATTGCTTTTGTTCGTAACATTTATACTGTTAATTAAGCACAGTTTTTTCCCCATTGTGCCCTGTTGACATCTTTTTCTGCATCTACTATACATCAAAAATGCTCAGTCTCCTAACTATGCCTATTATTTTTATCTCTTTGTTCCACTTTCTAGTAACGGCACAGCTAACAAGATGAATGGAGCTTTGGATCACTCAGACCAACCAGACCCAGATGCCATTAAGATGTTTGTTGGACAAATCCCACGTTCATGGTCGGAAAAAGAGCTAAAAGAACTTTTTGAGCCTTACGGAGCTGTCTACCAGATTAATGTTCTCCGAGACAGGAGTCAGAACCCACCCCAAAGCAAAGGTACAACAGGAGGATTGTGTGTGTTTACTTTCTGTTTCAAAACTCTCGTACATGCCTTCAGGATTTCCTAAGGGATGTCTGTTTTGTTGTAAAAGCATACTGTATTGAGCCAGCCAGAGACCTAAGAGATGAGAATTTCTGAATACCTATAGATTACTGGCTACCTCCTCTTGTAAATTGCAGTTTAAATATCTGTTATCTTGAAGAGACCATTCCGGCTGCGCAAAAAATAACAAAAGAGTGCAGCCCTAGTGTAAATTATTATTGCCGGAAGAAATGGAAACCTGAGCGGTCAGTTTCCTTGGATTAGCTCATGAAAACTATAATGTTCCACTTCCTTTCACTTACTCTCTCAGCACCACAGGTGGGAATAATTTGAGGGCTTTAGGAGGACTGAGTGCAGTGCTGGGCTCTTACTACATCACCTCTCTGGAGGCAATAAAAGAAGTCCTACCTCATTTCCACATTTCTGATTTCTCTCCTGAGGTCACATTAGGGACTGGCTCAGTTGCTGTTACTTATCCAAAAGGTAGCTTGCCTTTGTCTTCATTTCTGATGTATATGTAATATATTTATCCTTACCTCTATATTTCTCTGATTATGTATATAGGTGTCCATAGATATGTGTATATATTATCTATGCATGCATATACATATCTATAAAACATAAAATGTAACTATTTTGTGTATCTATCTGTGTGTCACATAATAGTTTTCCTCAGATAAAATCCCCTTTGTTGTTTAATATTTTTGGCATTTTCTGATCTTCTCCAGAATGTGTGCGCTAAATTTTTAGCAGTGTTACAAATAATGAGTGTTAGCCTTCAGGCACTGGATCCCTGCAGATGTGCACCCATGCCTGTTCCTGGCAATATTTGATATTTTTCATCCTTAGTTTCTTCTGACCACACCTTTAAAACACACATTCTGTGGAGAACATCAGAAAGGGATTTTTTAGGCCAGCAGTTGATTAACCGTGCTGAGCAATACTGTAAAGATTTCCATTCAGCTGGAGGTGATCACTATCTCTGAGTCAGGATCCACAATTTTGGATGTTCCCATGTCTTGTAGCAAGCTCACCTGTATGTGCTGGGTCAGACTTTTCTCTTCTCTCCTGCGGCTGTGGTACTGATAGGTGTAACAGGGTCAGCCCTCTTTGACCTTTTTCCTTGCTGCTCCCCATCCCTGATAACTCATCAGGACAACTTAATCTGTCTTTGTATATTTTCTATAGTACCACTGGTGCTTTTGCGGATGCCCTACATAGATTACGTCTGCTCACCAGGCATCAGGTAGGCATATAGGAAGAGTTCATAGCATACAATTTATGCTACTAATAAAATTCAAGTTCTAGCACTGAAATTGCCCATAAAACTGAAGGCATTTTCTTCTTGCCGCATCGGTGCCATTCTCCCACCCTTGGCTTTACATATTCTCTAAGCAGACAGAAGATGATGTATCTTAGTGCATAGACCCCTACTGTGCTAGCAGAGTTTTCTCACTATGTAGCTTTTTCTCTAATGCTGGCTAGAAGACAGTATTAAGAGGTCAGGCAACTGGATTTACTGCAGCCCATACTGCTATGGATAAGCAAACTCCTGCTTAGTGTAAACGACCAAAATGCTGAACTTTGAGGCTGGCTTTATTTAAAGAGCTGATTTCTGACTCCCAGAAACGCTCTCTCACTAAGCAGCAAATGAAGTGAGGATGGCATTGTAGCGAGACTGAAGAAGCCCATTTCTTTGACTTTTCCCATTGTTCAATACCTGTCTGTCAGACAAGTTGAGGGTATGAATAAGCTTCATAGACTAATTCTCAAGAGTTTATTAGTCCCCTCCCAACCAATCTCTTCTCTAGAATGCTGGTCTTTCTTTTGGCTGTTGTTCTCAGCCAGGGGAGCAGGAGAATTATGTGCTACTACATTTTTTAAAAAATGTTGAGTGAGTTTAGTCCCAGAAAAAGCCAGACAAACCTGCAGACTTAATTCTGGTGATACAGCAGCAAGCTGCCCCACCAGTGAGCTCTTCCCGTAGAAATTCTGGCATATGGAAATATGGCCCCAGGCCCCATTCAATCCTTGCTCTGCTAGGACTGCCAGCAAGGGTGCTTGCTGACACCTCTTCAGTTTCTGTTTGGGCACCTCTCCTTTAGGAACAAGACCTCAATTTTCTTAACCCAGTTTTACAAGGATTTCTGTTTGCCTGAGTGAAGATTAGAAAATATGCATTATAACCAGAAAAAAAATCTTTTTACTGAAGGCTGTTTCTAATATTGTCAGTGTCAACAACACACAACAAACACTTTGCCACATTTTAGAAGCAGGGACAGAGTTTATTATTTATTCTGAGGGGTTTCTGAGGGGTTTATTTTGAAGAGTGCACTAAATCAGTGCCTACAGACTACTCAACCACTCAAACTCATTCTTATTTGAGATAGATGAGTTGGAATAAAGGGTGCTGGCTACCCAGAATCTCTTGGGATTCCCTAGAGTTTTATAGGATAACGTGTCTTATAAGTTTAGCTTGTGATGGCAATAGAACAACTCCCTGTTTTGCATTGCAAGGTCATGGCTTTGTGTCATATACAGTAGCATCATGACATGGCAAGATCAAGAGATTCCTTCTTTACATTCTTCAGCATGCGAATTACAAAAGTGCAAATGCTGGTTGGCATTAGTACCTGTTTTTAAGCACCTTGAATCTAAGGGTACGTCTACGCTACGGGATTATTCCGATTTTACATAAACCATTTTTATAAAACAAATTGTATAAAGTCGAGTGCACGCGGCCACACTAAGCACATTAATTCGGCGGTGTGCGTCCATGGTCTGAGGCTAGTGTCATTTTCCGGAGCGTTGCACTGTGGGTAGCTATTCCGTAGCTATCCCATAGTTCCCGCAGTCTCCGCCGCCCCTTAGAATTCTGGGTTGAGAGCCCAGTGGCTAATGGGGCAAAAATCATTGTCGCAGGTGGTTCTGGGTAAATGTTCTCAGTCATTCCTTCCTCCAGGAAAGCAACGGCAGACAATCATTTCACGCCCTTTTTCCCTGGATTGCCCTGGCGGACGCCATAGCACGGCAACCATGGAGCCCATTCAGCTTTTTTTTTTTTTTTTTTTTTTTTACAGTCACCGTGTGTGTACTGGATGCCGCGGACAGAGGTGATACTCCAGCGCTACACAGCAGCATTCATTTGCTTTTGCATGATAGCAGAGACGGTTATCAGTCGTTCTGTACCGTCTGCTGCTGGTGTAAATTGGCAATGAGATGACAGTTATCTGTCCTTCTGTGCTGTCTGCTGCTATCATGGGTGCCCCTGGCTGAGGTCGGCCGGGGGCGCAAAGACAAAAATGGGAATGACCCCCCGAGTCAATTCTCCTTTATGGTTTCTAAAAATAGAGTCAGTCCTGCCTAGAATATGGGACAAGTGTGCTAGAGAACCAGTGTATCAGAGAGCACAACTGCTCCATGCCAGATCCCGCAGAAAGGATGAGCTGCATGCCATTCACGGGGGGTGCCCCTGCAACAACCCCACCTGTTGCTTCCCTCCTCCCCCAACCTTCCTGGGCTACTGTGGCAGTGTCCCCCCCATTTGTGTCATGAAGTTATAAAGAATGCAGGAATAAGAAACAGTGACTTGTTAGTGAGATAAAATGAGGGGGAGGCAGCCTCCCACCGCTATGACAGTCCAGGCAGGACATTAAGCGGTGCGGGGGAGAGGAGCCCAGCATGCCACTGCTATGATAGTCCAGGCAGGACAGAATCTTTTCTTTACACAGGAAAGGGAGGGGGCCGATGGAGCTCAGCCCCCAGTTGCTATGATGAGGACAGTTACCAGCCGTTCTGTACCATCTACTGGGAATGACTGAGAATCATTCCTATTTATACCCAGGCGCCCCTGGCCAGCCTCACCTGAAGCCATCCAGGAGCACTCCCGGGTTGATAACAAGGACGGTTACCAGTCCTACTGCACTGTCCCCCACCGGGCAGGGGAGAGGAGTGGATACTGCTCTTCACTGTTGCAGCATCACGTCTACCAGCAGCATTCAGTAGACATAGGGTGACATTGAAAGAAGTCAAGAAACGATTTCTTTCCCTTTTCTTTCACATGGGGGGGAGTAAATTGATGAGCTATTCCCTGAACCACGCCGGACAATGTGTTTGAACCTACAGGCATTGGGAGCTCAGCCAAAAATGCAAATACTTTTTCGGAGACTGCTGGGGACTGTGGGATAGCTGGAGTCCTCAGTACCCCTCCCTCCCTCCATGAGCGTCCATTTGAGTCTCTGGCTTCCCGTTACGCTTGTCACGCAGCACTGTGTAGCCTGTAGATTTTTTTTTCAAATGCTTTGGCATTTCGTCTTCTGTAACGGAGCTCTGATAGAATAGATTTGTTTCCGCATACAGCGATCAGATCCAGTATCTCCAGTACGGTCCATGCTGGAGCTCTTTTTGGATTTGGGACTGCATTGCCACCTGTGCTGATCAGAGCTCCATGCTGGGCAAACAGGAAATGAAAATCAAAATTTTGCGAGGCTTTTCCTGTTTACATGACCAGTGCATCTGAGTTCAGATTGCTTTCCAGAGCGGTCACAGTGGTGCACTGTGGGATACCACCCAGAGGCCAATACCGTCCATTTGCGGCCACACTAACCCTAATCCAATATAGTAATATTGATTTTAGCGCTACTCCTCTCGTCGGGGAGGAGTACAGAAACCGATTTAAAGAGCTCTTTATATCGGTATAAAGGGCCTCGTAGTGTGGACGGATACAGCATTAAATCGGTTTAACGCTGCTAAAATCGGTTTAAACGCGTAGTGTAGGCCAAGCCTAAATGTTGAATAGTGTTTGGTTTTAGAAAGCCTTCACTTCTGCTAGACTAGGGCCCTGTATTTCTGTTAGCTTGACCAAAGGGATTTCTCTGGTTTGGGCATAGGATCTCTCTGATGAGCTGTTTGTCAGGCTGCAATCCGAGCCTGTTACAACGCTGTCAAAAATAATCAAAGGCTGATTCTTTCTCCTCTGCTGTCATTAAGACGGCCTTCTGTACCCTCTAACCATGAATGTCCTAGTTCATTCTTCTCCTAGCTTTTTGTTCCGCTTGCAAATTCTATCTAGCTGAAGTTGGAGGAGACAGGTAAAAAGCAGCACTTCATGCACTTTAGAGAAGTACCTATTTCTCTTTTAGAGTACATGTTGCTGTCTCATTACATGAGATGTAGAAGCTACATCTTAACCACTTGTGGCCATTAAAGATCCCATGGGACTTTTTAAAAGAGCCAGAGTTGTTTAAATACCACCAACCTAAATTTCTCTCATATCTTCAGTTGGATTTAAATTATGTTCAGCCCCACTCTCTGTCCTCAATCTCTTGTGAAGCATAGTTAATCAGCTGTTGTCTTCTATCCCAGGAGTGGCTGTGCTGCAGTGCTTGGGATCATGATGGTCTCTCTTTAGGTGCCAATCTGATAGAGTATTTGAAGGGTTTGCACCTCTCCATATTATTCTGGGAGCTTGAAGAGTTCATAACATTTGAGTACATGACCCTTTTTTTCCACCCACCCATGTGTTGCTTTCCACCACAAGAGAAATTCAGAGAGTAAAACTATAAAATGGTCTATGGAGAGTTAATAAAATTGAGTTAAACTTTTGAACTTATCATATGCAAGTGAATTTAAAATTTAGGCAGAACAAATGTATCTGTTCCCTGATGAAGTATGTGCACTTCATCTACTTTATATTTGATGGAAAGATGCCCTACTTATAATTTTTATTAATGAGCATTTTTATAACACTACAAATGGACACAGCCCTTTACAAATCAAAGTAAGGTGTGGTGAAGATTTCCCTTCTTCCTCTCCTCTTCCAAGATCTCCTTTATGCTGTTATCTTGCTTCTCGAGAATAGAGACAAGCTGGACAGAACTACATTTTTCCTCTGGAATATGATAGGTGGGGGGACAGGGGTTCAGAATTCACTTAGAACTCTTCAGGTTATATCCACTCTTACTAAAGAGAGGAATATTCTGGAAAGCAGAGAGGCTGCCTCATAGTGAGTAAAGTGCTCTAGTAAAAGGCTGGTGCTATTTACTATCCTAGTTCACATGGTAGTTTGAGTCTACTGTTAGGCAGTGGGTTTTGATAACACAAGGGTGCAGGTGTGGGGAGATGGATGAATAAAGCATGCCGTGTACAAAAACTGTTTGTCGTTCTTTGGCAATAATTTAGCTCTTAGATAACAATCTGATGCAGGGATAGGGGACAAAGGGACCATCCCTTTTCCCTCCTTCCCCATTAGCGATCAATCTGCAAAAGAGGAGCCCGGGCTGCATGGCCCAAAGGTGACATGCACAAGGGAGTGCGCAGATATGTCACCGTGCTCCTTCCATAAATACGCCTCTACTGTGTGCTGCTCAGACATGGAGAAGCTAAGCAAGCAGTCTTCAGCTAATGGGTATCATTGGCTGCCAGTGAGAATGCTCCACTCCAGTGCCCCCGAAGGTGTTGTGATTGCAGGTTTGCAGAAGCCAGGTGCAAACTCCTGAGGAACCTGTGTAGTGGTGTACCTGATCCCCTCTCCAGGACTGTAGCATCTTGATTTGGCCATAAGTATCCTGTTCCCTATCCATAACTCCCCTGTGGTCTAATGGCTCATGCTCTATCTATGGAATAGCTTTTAGCTATCAGCTCTAATGTGTCCTGCTAATGCTGGATAGATCTATCTCTAGTACCCTTGAGCTAATAAATGCCACAGATTGTAAGTTCTACAAACTTAAATGATGTCGTGTGCGTGCGTGTGTGCATGTAGACCTCATTGAGGGTTAAATAAACTCCAGTCTTCAGACTTTGTTTACAGTACTATAACTTATTCTACATAGCATAGTATAAGAAATTGTAGTGATCACCATTTAAAAGTTAACATTTTATACCTATAGGAAACAACTATTCTACACAGTGTGGTAATGGTGTTTAAAGGCAAACACTTCTATTCTGTAATATATTAAATGCCAGTTTAATACGCTATAAAAAGATATCTTGTTTTTAGGCACAAGTAGAAGGGGGCAGAGTTAAGGTTGCATTTCAGCCGTGACACTGGCATTTCTGACTCTTGGATGCTTAATTTCTAAACCTTAAAGAACATTCGCTCCAGACTTATGCATGGGATATACACAACAGTATAAAATATAGTATAGATGTGAGCTGATTTCAAAAAAGGTAATTCTTATTTGACAGATATGCTGGAGTTTTCAAAGAGGTTTCTCAGAAAGTGGACAGATGTGAAATTGTGTATTTAATCTACTTAGATTTCCCAGGAGCAGTTCACACAGTGTCACACAGGAGACTAATACTAGCAAAGCAGAGAAGGGGCCGTCTTCAAATGGAGGAACAACTGGTTATGTGATCGAGGGCAGATTTGAACAGGGAAAGGTTATGGGTCAGAAGAAAGGGGATGAAGATTGGAGAACCACAGGGATTGGTATTGGAGATCAATATTTTTTTCACTCTGTATGTAAATGACTTGGATAACGTTAGTGGTACTTTCTTCAAAGTTCTTGGATAATACAAAATGGATTGGATGGGGGAAGAACCAGCAAATAACGTGGAGAAAGGGAGCAGATACGAAGGAGTCTGTCTGGATAAAATGACCCAAGAACAACAAGAATAAATTTGAGATTTAAGTCATAGTATATGTTAAACTAATACATTCTGATTAAAGAGCAGGAGAAGGATTTTGAGGAGTCATAAAAGCTAGAGCCATGAAAGGATTAGCATGATGCATTGGATGACTGTGGTCAGAGAGACATAGAGCATGCAAAGCACAGAACACAATTTAAAAGGAAATACTGTAACACTTAGAAAGGGATTTGTGTAAAGATCATGTTTTAACTACTGTTCCTAATATTTAGAACCATTCTATAGAAAATCATGAAGGGCAGTAGTCCAAAGAAGAGTAGCATGAATTGTAACAGGTCTGGAAGGGTTAAGCTATGGTGAAGCATCTACAAGAGTTAACTTGAAAGGGGCTTGGAGGGTTGACTAACAAGAGGGTGGAGAAGAGAAAAGTTGTGGAAAACATCAGGACTGTATTTGGCTTTTGGGACATTAAAAGTTAAGGGAATCTGGAAGTTTTGCAATGCGCTGAAGTGCATAGTGAGTGTAAAAATAGATACGCTCTTTCCATTAATATTAAACCCTGGGACAATACGGGGATTTTTAAGAGCAGGTTGGACAAACACCTGTCAGGGATGGTCTAGATCAGGGGTCGGCAACCTTCCAGAAGTGGTGTGCTGAGTCTTCATTCATTCACTCACTCTAATTTAAGGTTTCGCGAGCCAGTAATACATTTTAGCGTTCTTAGAAGGTGTCTTTCTATAAGTCTATAATATATAACTAAACTATTGTTGTATGTAAAGTAAATTAGGTTTTTAAAATGTTTAAGAAGCTTCATTTAAAATTAAATAAAATGCAGAGCCCTCTAGACCAGTGGCCAGGACCCAGGCAGTGTGAGTGCCACTGAAAATCAGCTCGCATGCCGCCTTCGGCACCCGTGCCATAGGTTGCCCACCCCGGTCTAGATAGTACTTAGTCCTGCCTTGAGTGCAGGGGACTGGACTAGATGACCTCTCGAGGTCCATTCCAGTCCTATGATTCTAAGGCAGGAAAACAGTGGGCAAAAGAAGAGTATTTAAACCAAACTCTGCCCATTTCCCTCCCCACAGAGAGTAGGATGTTCTTCCACCAGGGGAATCAGTGAATATTCCTCAAGAAAGTTATTCTTTCCACCAGCGTTTCAGAGTGCTGCTTCTGATACACAGAGCAGCACATAATATGAGCACTGCCCCCAGGTACCAGGTAAGGTAAGGTATCCTCACTCAAGCAGCTAACAGGATAGAATGGCAAGTCCTTTGTGGGCCTAGCTACAGTTGGTGGGCTGCATTTGGCTTGATGAACAATCTGAGCCTTCTTGTGACGCATGATATTTTTGCATTGGTTGGAGGTGGGGAGCGGGACAGATGAGGCTAGTTTCCAGTCACATACGTTACTGTGAACTTGTCTACATAAATCTGCCTCATCGTAAAATCCAGGCATGGTTTATTGCAAAAGAAGAAATTGCATCAAAACCAACCCAAAGCCCACTGGCAATTGGAGACAACTTCATTGGTGAGAACAGCCCACGACGATGTTGTAAAATGAGAATTATTTTAAATGACCTGTAAAAGGGAATGGTGGGCAAAAGAGGACACTGCCTTTTTTCTGCTGCTGCTTGATGTGTGGAGGAGGCCTGGAAAAGATGTTTTCTTCTTGTTTTTAGAAATTTAGCTCTTGTTCTCCTTGTATCTCAGGATGAATGGAGAAGCAACACTTTAATCTTTTCATTACGTGTTTGTATGGTTCCTAGCACAATGGAGTCCTGATCCAGGACTTGGGCTCCTAGGTGCTACCATAATACAAGAGAAGAATACATATCGAGAGGGAAAGAACAGCTTGTTTGCACAGGCTTGTCTACACTATTTTAGTACTGATTTAACTATATTGATTGAAAACTTTCTAGGAATCTCCAAAAATAGGCTATGATGATAAAAAGCACCTTTACCTGCATCCACACTAAGGGATTGCACCCGTTTAACTGTACTGGTTTCTAACACAGCATGGTTAACTTGGTAGCAAAACTGTGTGTTGACCAGCCCTTAGAAGAGAAGGGATTTTTAGTCAAGGGAACCAGGTCAGCTACCTCCGGAGCACCTCCTCAAAGCCTGGGGTGGCTCTGCAGAGTAACCTGCTTCAATTTCCCCAACCCACAGGACACCTTCAGCACTCCAGACCACACCACAGACCAAGATAGTCAAAACAAGGTTTCCCTACTGAAGTCCAATGTATTAAGTCCCGCCAACAGGATGATGTAAATGGAATTAAAAAAAAAAAAGTCTTCAGCCCAGTCTCAGGCTGCCACAACCCATCCTCCCTGCAGGTCTGTCTTCCTGCTCAGAGAGCAGTGACTCCCAGGACTTCTCTCCAGGAGTTTAGCCTTCTCACGCTGGAGAGGACCCAAAACCCTCTCTGCCTTCTCCATAGGTCACCTCCCCAGGCTTTCCACAGGCCTCCTTTTTATATATACCCTAGGCCTGACTGAGATCCATGACCTTCTCCATTTTCATCACTTGGGAAGGTGAGCTGAACTTGTCACAGGTGGTGATGAGGCTCATCTCTCCTGGAGGGGTCAGCCAACCTGTGACAGTCAGACTGTTTGCAACTTTGATTTTTGTTAACTATTTAATTCTAACCTCTAAGAAACACTTGGGAGAAAGGAAGGTTATGTGAAGGGATCACTGTCCCTGCCTTTTCAATTCAAGGATGAGAGAGCCCAATCTATATCTGAGACCCCAGTAAACTGAGGAAAAGTAGGGACAGTCAAGCTTAGCACTTCTAATATTTCTGAGGAGAAAAAAAAATCAGAAATTCAGTATTTTATTTATTATAAAGAAAAGAAAATGGACACAAAGCCTCTTTTAAAAATTCTTTCCAGATTACCTTTTAAATCAATTGCAGGGTGATGGTGGAGAAAAGTTAAAATTATCATTTCTCCCAACTGAGATTGCTCTGGGGAGAAAAAAGCATATTGCACTGATATTGATCAAGAAAACTGAGCAGATAAATAGTATCCTCTTTGAAGTTAGAACAGATCTTGTCAAATAATTAAGACCCAACATTTATTTGTGGAGTATTTTGTAATATCTTTACAAAATCAAATATGATTAGAAATGTTTTCATAAATGTAAAAGGATAACTATGAACATATATATTTAATGTATGCATTGCCCTGCACTGTTGGAAACATACAGAAGAGTTAACATCATCATGCTAGGACACAAGACTAGAAATATGAAATTGTATATGAACAAGAATGAAAACAACTGGTCTAGTTTCATTTCCCAAGTTGAATAAAATGCAAAAATATCCATAAAGGCAAGTCGTCAGGGCCTGATGATATTCATCCTAGGATATGTAAGAAACTGGATGAAACAATCTTGGAACCATTAGTAATTATTTTCGAGAAATCATGGAGCATGGGTGAGGTTCCAGAGGACTGGAGAAGGTAAAACACTGTTCCCATTTTTAAAGATAGGTACTAAGACGACCCGGGGAATTTTAGACCAGTCAGCCTAACCTTCTTACCTGGAAAGATACAGGAACAAATTATTAAACAATCAATTTGTGAGCACCTCAATGATGATAGTTAGAAGATATAGCCAGCATGGATTTATCAAGAACCAATCATGCCAAACCAACCTAATTCCCTTCTTTGACAGCATAACTGACCGAGTAGACATGTCTACATATCTTGATGTTTAGTAATACTTTTGACACAGTCCCACATAACATTCTTATCAACCAACCAGGGAAATGTGGCCTAGATAAAATTACTAGAGGTTAGTCCTGGGTCCACTTCTATTCAATATTTTCATTAGTGACTTGGATAATGGAGTGGAGAGTATGCTTATAAAATTTGCAGATGACACCAAGCTGGGAGCATGTTGGAGAACAAGATTAGAATTCAAAATGACTTGACAGGTTGGAGAATTGGTCTGAATGCAACAAGTTAAAATTCAATAAAGTTAAGTGCAAAATACTTCGCTTAGGAAGGAAAAAAAAATCAAATGCACAGCTACAAAATGAGGAATAACTGGCTAGGTGGTAGTACTGCTGAAAAGGATCTGGGGATTATAGTGGATCACAGACTGCGTATGAGTCAACAGTGTGATGCACTTACAAAAAAAGGCTAATATAATTCTGGGATGTATTAACAAGAGTGTTGTAGGTAACCCACAGGAGGTAATTGTCCTGCTCTATTCAGCACTGAATGGAGCCTCAACTGGAGTATTGTCCAGTTCTGGGCACCACACTTTAGGAAAGATGTGGACAAATTGGAGAGAGTCCAGAGGAGAGCAACAAAAATTTTAAAAAAAAAAAGTTTAAAAATCTGACCTATGAGAAAAGATTAAAAAAGCTGGGCATGTTTAGTCTTGAGAAGAGAAGGCTGAGGCTAGTAAGTCTTCAAATATATTACGTGCTGGTATAAAGAGGATGGAGATCAATTGTTCTCCATGTCCATTGAAGGTAGGACAAGAAGTAATGGTCTTAATCTGCAGCAAGGGAGATTCAGATTAGCTATTAGGAAAAACTTTCTAACTATAAAGGTAATTACTCTCTGGAATGGACTTCCAAGAGAGGTTGTAGAATCCCCATTATTGGAGGTTAAGAACAAGTTGCACAAGCACCTGTCAGGGCTGCTCTAGGTTTACTTGGTCCTCTCTCAGTGCAGGAAGCTGGACTTGCTCACATCTCGAGATCCCTTCCAGCCCTACATTTTTATGATTCTGTAATTTGTGACAAGCGTAGTAAGGCCCTGCTGATGCAAGCACTTCCTTATCTGAGTTAGTCAATGGAAATAAGGAACATAGGACATAATGTAATACTTGTGAATAAAAGTGAATAAAAAAACTTAGATATTCAAGCATGGAACCTACATTTTTAAAATGTATTTCAACGGTAATAATCTAAGGTATTGTTAGCAACACAAATCTAAAAATCTCTAATTTTTCTATCTAGGCCAGAGAGTCATTCACTCATAACATCATAATAGCAAAATTTGTGAAGGGTGTGGAGACCGGATTGTTGTCTTTACACAATCTGGCTGGGCATTGGGCTCTGGGGAAGAAAATATTGAGAAGTGTTCAGTAGACAAAAAAAGGTGTGTTATAGAATAATAGTGAACCTGTATGGAACCTCTGTATCTATAATGTCTAAGCCTTTGTACCATAATAATGACATTCACAACACTAGGACCTCCATCAACCCCTAAACCCCTACCTGCCAACTAATCAAGAATTATCAACTTATTTAACAGAGGCCAGCAGATAACTACCTATGGTCTGCCTTTTGACAAAAGTCTGGTTGGGCTCACTTCAAAGCAGCAATCTATAGGGGTATGGCTGCTTATCTCATACTAATCCCGAGTCACCTCACTCAGAGAATGAGGCATTTTAAAGAATCTAGGTCTTTCTAATCTCTTATTAAAAAAAAAAAACACAAACACTTAGAGAAAAGCTGGGTGCCTACATTAAAGCTGAATGTTTCCAGTAGATCTTTTGGGGTTTTCATTGTGCCAATTACTGTCTAATCTATGCCCATGAGCACACAGTTTTAAGATGGACATGGCAGACACTCACTCTGCAGATGAATAAATTCATTATTATTTGGAAAGAGAGAGAGAAAGAGAAACTCCATTCTCTGCTACACTGTGGTTTTAATTTAAAATAACCACTATTTCTGAGTGTATCACACACTCCTTTAGAAGAATAAAATGAACTACTAAGGGAGTTGCTTAGGTATAATAAACCATCTCTCTTATTTGCCTGACTGAATTTGGGTGAATTTATATTTCAAAGGATAATTGAACAATTTTAGAAGATCAAGATGTTAGGCTTCCAATTTCACATTCAGGGAGCTGTTCAATAAGTGAACTGTATGGTACTGTGTGGTTGATTCATGTAATGTATAATATGAGTAGGTTTGAAAGGATTAGATTTTTATCGGTAAATGTTAGTAACCATCAATTTAATTGTGTACACACAAAAACACATGAAAAAATAATTTCCATGGGTGATGATCGAAATTTACAGAGGCAAAGTAAGAAAAATGCTACCTGACAATTTAGTAGAGTTTGATTTAAGACTATTTACTTCATATGTTTTGACGTGTTTTAACAGTTATAAAGCTTTAACTTTTTGAATCTCAATATCTACTATCATTAAATTATTATTTTTGACCCTTCCATAATTTCCTGCAACTGTGAAAGTTTAAATTGATAAAAATAGAAAATACAGTAAAATCTCAGCGTTATGAGCACCAGAGTTATGAACTGACAGTTAATCACACACCTCATTTAGAACCAGAAGTACACAATCAGGCAGCATCAGAGACAAAAAAAATAAAAAGCAAATATAGTACAATACTGCATTAATGTAAACTACTAAAAAAAAGGAAAGCATCATTATGTATAATAAAATTTCAAAAATGTATTAAGTCAATGTTCACTTGTAATTTTGAAAGAACAACTATTACGTTTTGTTCAGTTCTAAATGTTTCAGAGTTACAAACAACCTCCATTCTCAAGGTATTTGTAACTCTGAGGTCCTACTGTAATGCTTAAAATAAATATTGATTTTATCCTGAAAATTAAAAAATCCAATTCTGCCAAGCCTAAATATGAAGATTCTTTGTACTTTAATAATAATGACTTTAGCACTTTTAGCATAAATCATAATACTTAGCCGTGTTATCCATAGATTTCATAATGCTTCACAAAGCATTATCCCCATTTTAGAGACAGGCAAAGTGAGGCGTGGGGAGGTGGATGGACTTCACCAAGGTTACACAGTGATCGAGAATGGAAAAAGAACCCCATCTCTCCTGATCCATTGCCTTATCACCTGGGTTACACTGCCTCCCTCACATCCCTGGCTCTCAAAGGACTTTACTTGCACAAATACGTATTAATACTAACACCATCTATGTTAGTTTCCCCATCTATTTAATGGGACTGATGGGGAATTAGAGTATTATTTTCATGGCATATACACAGAGAAGTTAAATAAAAACTTAGAATTAAAAACCCAAAGACAGAAAGAAAAAAGCAGGCTGCTCCCTAAAACTCAGAGGCACAACTCAGTCCTCTGTTCTTTAGGCTGGCTCTCTGCAGAACTGTCTTTAAATGCACACTGCCCTACAGAGCACCATAGCCTGCAAGCAGGACCAGGAAACTCTTCAAAAATTTAGTGTGATGTATTGAAATTATGGTAAAATTACAATCTACCACACAGAGAGGCTGTTATATTCCATGGATTAGAAAGCAAGTGTGTAGTACACCTAGGGGGTCTGATTCCCATTTTCCTGCTCTTACCATTTTCATCTCCATTTAATGCCATCAATTTTAAACCAGAGCTTTCCTTTTGTGCTTGCAGATCATGGCATATAAAACTATTGTTGTTTTAAAATGCACTATGTTAACCTGGGCAATTCCACTGGGGTTTTAGCTTCTATAGAGAAGAGTGTTTTGTTGTCTCTAGTTCAATTAGATTTTTCTCAGTGTCAATTTTAATTCACTTCATCCGAACTTGTGAGGAACTCTCTGTGGGACGAGAACTTTTTACTTCTGCTGTATTCCATTCTTTTGTTTAACAGTTTAAAATGCTTAACGGCTCTGCATTCTCCCTTGATGTCAGCTAGTGCATCCAATAGGAACGATAATAAATCGCTTGGGTATTCTTTAGTAATGTGCTGAGTGATTTGGTTTGTTTAGGAGGAGAGAGGTGGGGAAAGAGTCATTCTCCATCCCTTTTACTTATGACTACCTGAAACAATCTTGCAATGGCCTGGATGATGTAATAAGTCTTCTCCAGTGCTCACCTCATCTCCATAATACTTGTTTCTCATGATAATGCTCAAAGGTCTCTCATCATGGCAAGCCTCTACCTGGCCACAGAGCGCTAGGCAGCACTTCCTTCAGTATGCACCAGCACCACCGAGCACAAGACGGAGGTGAAGTTGCCTGGAAGATTGTTCTTCCCTTGTAGGATATGTCTACACTGCACACTAAGCCAGGGCTGTGACTCAGGTTTAAGCCCAAGCCTCTCTTCCATTCACACACAAAATCAGTCTGACTTGGGTCAGCATGCACTCTGGATCTGGGTTCTAGGACCCTACTAGGGAGGTGGGTCAGAGCCCAGTTCCTGCTATGACTGAGGTCAAAGCCCTATTATTTTGAGTGTGGACGCAGCTCAAGAGACAGACCTGAATCAGCAGGGTTATCTAGCCAAATTCTGGTTTTAGAAACTACATTTTGCCTACTTGAATATCCTGTCGTTTCACTCGGATACACTTTTTCTTCACTCCCTGTCCTAAATTATTGTTTAGCATTGCTGTGTGGTGCTCACATGGTTGCCTGTGCTTCATTGCTTGCTAGTTTGCAGTTTGGGATCTTCTGAGTTGAAAGGTGCTGTATAAAAGTAGGAAATTATTATAAGTTTGATGCTGCAATCTAAGTAAAAGTAGTTTAAAAAAATCTTAAAACCAAAGGTCAGCATAACTTTCAGGTTTGCATGTTCGCAGTGCAAGTAACCTTCAGAAATTTCATCATGACAAGATAAGTGCAGTAATTACGTTTAAGTGAGTGCAGGAGAAAATTTCTCTGTAAACTGCATTAGCTGGAGAGACTTTGGTCCAAGAGGATTTAATTGAATTAACTTTACTTGCTTTTAAATGCTCCACCCAGTGTTTTACCAATTCTCCTTACCACTATGAACAACAACATTTAGCTCTTAAAAACCCAGTTCATCAATGCACTGAAGCACATACATAGTCCCAATGACTTCAGCAAATGTTGAAACTTAAGCCCATGTTTAAATGCCTTGCTGAACTGTGGCTATATTGCACTTTTTACCTGTGGCTCTCAAAACCTCTTCAACTCAACTGTACTGCTGGCAATGTTGTACAGCAGCAAAACGTGGGCCCTGACAAAGATAGACGTGCAACAACTCTCTATCACAGAGAAGGCGATGGAAAGAAGAATTCTGGGGATTTCAATATGCGACCGTGTCCCCAATGAAGTGATCAGACAGCAGAGGAGTGCAGGATGTCATTGTTGAAAGCAGGTACAGCAAAATGGGCTGGGACTACAGCTGTCTCCAAGTGGTACCCGTGGTAACTGAAATGACCACTCGGCCGACCTCGAAAGAGATGGGAAGATTTTATTGTGAAAAGGCATGGCCGCAAATGGAGAAGGAAGGCCAGGATAAGAAAAGAATTGAAGACGTGTTGTGATCTGCGCACTCTGAGGGCTGAAGCCTCTCGAAGCACTTTACAAAGAAAAGTAAATCCTCTTTTGGCAGCATGGGCACTAAAGGAACTGATTTAGGACCTGATCAAGCTGCCAGTGAATGCAATGGGAGTTCTCCTGATTTCACGGACAATTGGGTCAGACATGCCACAGTTCGTAGTCCACAATTTGTAAGTCCCACCACTGCTACTGATACACACTGAACCTTGGGCTACATAAGCCAGGGTCGCCAGAACAGGCAGTGTGGTGGGGGAAAGAACCATGACCCTCCCACTTTTTGAAAGAGGATGGGCTTGATCTGTCCACTTTTTGCCTAAGGCCAGGCCGGAAGCAGAGTCAGCCTGAGGAGCTGCGGATCCTCCACCTTCTTGGGGGCGATGGACCTGAAAGCAGCCCCCGACCTGTGTCCCTGCCTCCTGGCTCCCACCACCCAGGGCAGGTGGAGGGTCCATGGCTCCCCACAGCAGTCCAGGCGGCTCTTACCATGGCCCAGCATCAGCTCTTCAGTCCCGCCAGAAGCCAGAGCCGGGTCAGGGTAAGAGCTACGTGGGTCGCTGTGGGAGCCACAGACTCTCTACTTGCCCTGAACGGGGGTCCGGGGGTGGGAACATGGGCTGGAGCTGCTCTTGGGCCCCCCCCCCCACCCTGGGCAGGTGGAGGGACCTAGTCTCCCTGGCCCGGCTTCAGTTTGGCCAGGGGACAGGACCTCGGGGAGGAAGAGGAGAGGCAGGGCCTCGTGCCCCTTGTCACTTTTAGGCAGAATCTGTCGACCCTGGCATAAGCCTAATATGAACAATATCTAAGAGGATTAACAGAGAGATTCCCATGGATATCTAAAAGCTCTTAATAGAGGTCAGCAACTAGTACTGCGTGATTCTCACTCTTGCATGATTCCAAAATCCTGGGTTCAGATAAGTAGGCACAAAAGTGCAATCTGCCATGATATATTCATGGAAGCAAAAATATAGGTAAGTAATGTTACCACGTCCCCATTATATAAATGGGAATTCTGAGATGCACAGGGGTTAAAATGTCTCTCAAGGATATGCAGCAAGTCAATGGCAAAGCGACCTACAGAACCCAGTTCTCCTGACTTCCAGACCACTTCTCTAACCACTAGGTAAAGACCATAATTTAATTCCCTTCTAAATATTTTTCCCAAGAAAATTAACATGCCAAAAAAACCCTTGAAGAGTAGATTTGTTTTAGAGGAGTAGTTTGATACCATTTAATTTTTCCTTTGTATGTTTTGTTGTATCATTTTAAAGAACATTTTTTAAAAACAAATTGTATGTTGCATTTACTGGACCAAATGCCAAAAGGGCGGGGGCGGGAGGAGGACAATGTTTTAAATGAAGGCTTTTTCTTCAAATACAAACTGATCTTTTATGGAAACTGAAAAACAGTGGAATAGTTTCTAAAGTGACTTTCTTCATTGCTGGCTGAATCAAATGGCAAAAGCTGCTATTAACCTACGCATCTAACATTTTAACTAACCATGTTTCACTCCTGATTTCACCCACCCTTGCTTATGCATGCTGTTGGCATTCTGTTACAGTCAATAAGACATGCTATTCAAAGAGCTACAGTACGCTCTTTGTTAAAAAATATATACTGAGTAATTGCAAAAGTCAAATAATATTTATGGGTAAGAATTGTGTTTTTAAAAAAAAAGTGGGGGGTATCTGTTTTTTAACATGATGAATGCTAAAATATAATTATATATATAAATAATCTGTCTATAAAAGATTCCAGTGCATAATGCAGAAGTATAATATTCCATATTACAAAGAGATATAGTGCAATTTACAGCCCACCAAAATAGGATCAGATGCATTTACTACATATCGGAAATACTGTCATTAAAAATTTACTGTAGTGATAACGAAAAACACTGGAGTAACGTTATGGTACCAAGTAACATTTGGGGTTATTGCATTGTAAGAATATAGAGATTTTTTTATAAAGGTAAACATTACCTACAAGTATACCAACACCCAGGATAATTAAGGTAGCATGTGGAATGAGTTATTCCATTTATTTTCCCTAATTTTCATCACTTTGCTGTTTTAAGGGGGAGATTTCAAAGGACACAAAGGTGCCCAACTCTCATGGGCTTTCATTAACTTTATGGCTTTGAAAATCTCCCCTGAAATACAGATTACTCTGTCCCATCTTTTTTCTGCACAGATGGAATTTATAATATTTTACATGTTGCGCCCACTAGAAATTATATATACACAGCATCACACAAATGCAACCACCTCTGCTGGGTTTTGTTAAATGCCCAGGTGCCACCCAGTACTGAGGATAAAAAACAAGATCTCTGTCCAGAAGCGCTTACAGTCTTGGGACTCAGTCCTGCAATCAGATAGTTTTTTATTTATTATTTGTGTGATAGAAATGAACAGATGAAATCAGATTTGAAATATGCTGTAGAAACACACAGTTAGAGATGGCTCCTTCCCTTTAAGAACCTATCAAGTAAGTAGGAGTCCCGAAGAGGTGAAGTGACTTGCTCAAGATCACACAGGAAGTACATGGGCAGGGTGTAGAGTGGAACCAAAATCCTCAGCAATCTCATCCAGTGCCCTAAGCACAAAAATATCCTATGTCCCTTGTTCCTGTCCAGAGCTCTAACGGTATTGGGACTCACCACCACAGCACCTCCTGCTGGTGACTCCAGGAATTAGCTCCGTCCTTGGAGGAGCACCCTTGGTCGGTGGTGTCCCGTCTGTCTTCTGTTGTTTGCTGGTGTCTGGACCCACGTTGCTTCCCACACGGCAGTGCCCATTGCTCCGGTCTCACCCTCTTCCAGGGGTCTGGTGTTATCAGCAGTCCTTCTCTGTGCCCCAGCCACCGTGATCAACCACACCCCAAAGTCTAACCCCTGGTGTCAGGGGTCTGGTGCAGTCCACTCTCACCACATTCACTGGCTGGGTGTTTGTGTGGTAAGGGGGGGACCCAGGCCCACCCTCTACACTGGGTCCCGACCCAGAGACCCTTTGGTGACAGCCTTCCTGCCCGCCGCCTCCTCTCCCCTTGTGCATCTCTCCCCTGGGCCACTTCCACTTCAGCCCCTCACACCGGCTAGGCCCTTCCCTCAAGGCCCGCAGCCTGGCAGATAGCGGGCTGGAGTTCCCTTCCACTCTCCCAAGCCTGTGCAGCACTGCGCTGTCCCTGGTGCTGGTCTTCTGCTCTGAGGACAGACCTTCCCCCATGAGGGTCTGGGACAGACTACCCTGCTGCTCTTCTGGGCAGCCTTTATATATGGCCCAGCCTAGCGCTCATTGGCTGGCTCTAATCTTGGCCCTGATTGGCTCTCAGTAAGCCCTTTCCTGATTGGCTGCCAGCCAGCGCAGCCTCTCTGGCCTACTGTAGCCCCTCCTCTCAGGGAATGGGGAGTTTCTGCAGTACATGAGCCTAGCTGAGGCATGAGTATGCCCACACCAATTCAATTGCAGGGTCAATTTTAGACAAGATGCAAAATGAGAGCATGATGATCACTGAAGAAGGAATAAGGAAAAGGAAAACATCTCTTGTCCATGTACTTTAACTGCAGTGTTTCTCCTAGAATTACCTAACTGCTTATGGGGAAAGGAGGTGACATCCCAAGTTCGGATGGTCAACCCAAATATTAGAGCAAGGCTCAGGGGGAAAAATAGTCTGCACAACCCAATGTTAAAGGTTCGATGATCCAAATATGGGGTGCACTAGTCATGGAAACTTTGAGACACTGGAAATGACAACAAGAGAGAGACTGTCTGAAAACTTGGCTCTCTATCTTAGGCTATTCAAACATGAAAAAATTAATGTCATACAAAGAGATAATCCCCTTTGGCCTCTGTGTCACCTCTGTTAAGAAAAACAAAACACCACCTAGCATGTTACTTGAAGTAACCAGAGTGTGTTACCCTTTTAAAAGGTTACTGAGGGTTGTTTGTTTGTTTGTTTGTTTTGTTTTAAGGGTTAAATATTAACATTCATTGCAGCTGGACAATTTTTGGAGGCAGGACTTATTTAGTGAATACTGCACATCCTTAGAATTTGTAACGTGGCTTAATCCTGTTTATATATTTTATTGCATCAATAAACAAACTGCATAGTTTCAAAAGAATACAGAGCTGCTTTGATTCTTAAAATGGCCATTTCAAAGTTCACTGCAGCTTAGGGAGAAGAGAAGCTAACCATCTCAGAAAAGCCTTGCTGCTCTGTTGCATTCGTCAATAAAATTATTAGAGATGAAAAATATTTCAGCTATGAAATATTGCTGATAATCTGGCAATTACTGTAACCAGCAATCAAAACAACTTGAATGATTGGTTCTTAGTATGCAGAAAATCTCATATTAGATCTTATGCCACCACAAAGTTATTACAGGTCACAATCAGCCAGGTACGTAAAGTTTGGAGGAGGTCTCTCTCTTATCTGGGCTGAATGAACCTGAGGCTTGACCAGTCATTTAAAAAGAACAATAGGAAAGGACCAATTGCAGTTTGAGGATTGAGAAGCACTGGGTAACAAGCTCACATGGTTGACAGCAGTCGTTCCTCTATGTCGTGCCTGAGCATCCTTAGGGCCAGATCATGAGAGCTGCAGATCATGAGTGTAATCCACTCAGAGTAGCACTCTGTTTTCCTCTAGTGGTGGCTGAGACACAAAATAGAGGTTGGTTAGCATGCTATGGCCTTAGCTAATAGAGTATGGGGGAATTTTACTTTAGGCAGCAGAATTTTGTGCTTTAAGAACCAGAGGTCCCTCCCCACTGCTAACACCCCACCCAGGAGCATAGCATTACATCTACAACTCCTGTGGCAATCAGTGGGACTATTCACATAAGTAAATGGATGCTGAACCAGGGCCCTCTCAGTATTATAGAATCAACCAGGGAAGTCAGAAAGGAAAAAGATCAGTTAAATCATCCATTCCATCTCCCTACCAACTATGCTGCTGTTCTCCACAGTGCACTTTCAAATGTTTTGTCCAATTTATTTTTGAATATAACATGCGTTTCCCCTGAGAGCTTGGGTATGTTTTCGCTGCACTGTAAACACGCGTGGTTTTGGCATCTCATTGCGTGGTTTTTTGCCTCCATTTATTTCCTAATAGTTTTGTAACCCAGACTCTGTGCTAACGTTGATTAATGACAGGGCTACACTTTCCGTCGCGTAAAACAGTACAGGGGATAAACTCTGCTTAAGTTTTTGGCTGACCCCTCAGCAGGCTTAGCTCAAAAATTAATTTGTCATTACCCAGGTGCGATGCACTAAGCTTTATTGGCAGTGAGAAGCTCAGCATACTGTATGTTCTCTGGAAGGAAAAAAGTGGTCATGTAATCACTGAGACACTGAACAGTCATTTCCAATCTGGTAATATTTTATGTGAACTGGCACTGTATGTTGCGTATCATTTATCTTCCTAATCCTTGTTCCACATTGCCTCCCACTTGAGGCCAAGAACATTACAGCTGTGCCAAAGAGTGGGTGGAAAAAGAGCCTTGTTATTAACCTAAGTTGAAAACATAATGGTTTTTTGAATGTCTTCATTCACAGATGCAGTCATACTAAATATTAATACCTTTAAGTATGGCAAAACAGAACTTTCATTTAAAACTCCTTTTATGCAACACACATGAACAATGAAGGCCCAATGAAAGGAATAATGTCTTGTCAATGGTTTCATCTTGTCCTTTTTGCTGTATCCTGTTAACCTATACATTTCAATAGTATGCCCTAGTGCTGTCATCGGTGAGGCAAATTCTGCACCAGTGTAAATCCAGAGTAACTCCACCAGCCTCAATAGAGTTACACAGGTGTAACTGAAAGCAGAATTTGTCCAGTAGCTTCAGAACAGAGAGTCAGTATGTAGAGGGTTACTGAAACACACAGAATGTTTTCATAGCGGCCTGAGCAACAGCAGACTGCAGTGTTGCCATTTCAAGCTCAACCCCATAAGAGTAGGGCAAATTATCTATTTGGGACAAATTATCTTGCCAAATGGAATTCCCCAGGAGCAACTGTCATAAAATCAAGAGGGGAAGATCTCCTCAAATTAGACTTTGTGATATCCAAAAATCTCTATTCTGCACATACAAGCAAGAGAACCAATAAGGTAAATTAGTTAACCCCCAGCATAATTAATTTCAACAGCAAGTCATAGAAATTAGAAATGGAAACTATTCCTTATCCACCTACAGCACAGCCAGTGGAGATCATTCCCTAAAGCATAATGTGTAATGCTTACTGGTCTGTTTTTTCTGGGGGCTGTAATTAATATCTGTAGGGGATACCTTCCAATGTAAAATGTTATTTCGACACAGCTACTAACAACATTTTTTACGAGTTACTGTTGAATCTGAATCTTTGGAAAAAATGATTGTAGGTGATATGTGAAAATATCTCCCCATTTTAATATGAAAAAACTGACTGGATTTTAACGTACTGTGTATCAGGCCTTGTATTGTAAATCAGTCTGTGTCAGAGTTCACAAATGTTTCATCACCTTAAACTGGGCTCATTTGATATTTAGTTCCACATTTTTGATAACTCTGCAGGACTAATCTGAGGCCTGCTTTTGCACATGGAAACCTCTTTCATCCATTCTTTTAAGACAATAAAATGTAAAACGGTTGACATGTAATTGCTTAGTTATCTGTGTGTATCAGAGCTTGTGATATACAATCTAGTGAAAGCCTGAATTATGCAATTGCTAAAACAATTTCACTCCCAGGGGAAATGCTGCATTCACACTGAGGGCTTTGCATAGCTTGGAGATGTCCTTAAACTTTGCTTTCTTGAGGCTTAGCATAGCCAAAGTGCTATACAAGTCTTAGGTCCCAGTCCTGCTAGAACCTTATCTCTCATCCCTTGCACAATCAGAGTCTTACTCGATAGAGTGAGGGACTTCAGATCTCTGGGTTGTATTCCCAGCTCTGCCACTGACTCATAGTATGAATCTACAGACAGATTTGTGAAAGTGCTCGATCCTGCGTGTTCCCAGTGGGAGCTGCTGAGCTAATTTGAAAATCTGGACTCTAACTCTTGTGAGTCTGAGTTTTCCCATCAGTGACAGTGATCTCATCATATTTACATAATTTGCATGGATGTTTTGAGATACAGTATAAACATTTCTATAACATTTTGAGGTCCTCAGACCGGAGATCCTGTATACATGAAAATCATAATTTGCTAGTAAGTATACTAAATTATATTGTTAGCAAAATAGTGTAATTGTCTGTGGTGTTCTTCCTGGGAAAAGGACAATGAGACAAGCAAACTCCCCTTCATCTGCCCCCCCAAAAAAAATCAGCCAGGGAAAAATCCTGTAAAAGGAGCCTTTTTGTGTTTTCTGTTTCCTCTGCCTCAGGAGGACAGGCCTTCTTCAAAAGCTCTATACATTTCTGGTAGTGAAACAAACTCACACAAGCACATCTGTGACATCTCATTGGATTCCTTCCTGCAGCTGCCCCAGTGACCCAGGCAAAATGCTGTAGAAAATCATGCCTATACTGCAAGTGATTAGACATATTCAGGATCCTCATGCTGTTGATGCCAAGGAATGCTGAATAGTTTCATCAGCTCTGCAGACGTGCTTCAGTGTAAACCATCCTGCCACTGCCTAGTCAAGGCCACCTTTGACAGCAAGCAGGAGCCAATACAGAACTGTTTCGGCACTCATTTTGTTCCCTTTCTCTGTTTGTCTTTCTCTCCCTGATTAAGTTGCCAATCATTCTCTTACCTCTTTCTCTTCCTGTCTTGATAAGGTGCCAGTCATTTCATACAGCCTTGTCATCTCTTGCCAAATACTTCTCTTGTCATAACTTGGAAACAGACTGCTATAGCTTTATTTTATATCTTGATCTGATTAGTGGTGCCAAGTATCAGATACAAAGGCTTAGAATGCCTATATATCATTTACTGTCTTGAGCTTGGATTGGTCGGGTATGGTATTAGTTAAGGACCTTGTACTGATAGATGATCTCTCCATCCCTAGAACATTAGTTTCCCATATATAATATGGTACATCCATTTTTAGCCTTTTTTTTTTCCTAGCCAAGTTTCCAAATTCTGCATGGTTGCCTGTTGCAAGAAAAAGATCATCAATAATTTAAGAACTCTGACAGGCAGTTTTGATATAACTCTATGATTAAATGCTCATTTAAATAGAAATTTCCAAATAGTAGCATTCAGGATGGTTCAGTACAGTATAACTATGAATAATGAGTTGAAATTAAGCAAAGGACAATTTAACTTGAATACCAGGAACAATTTCCTAGCACTGAAATCTAAGAGATTGTGGAATTGTCTCCCAAGGGAAGTGGTGAAAACCTCAACACTGGGAAATGTTAAACCAGACTAGATAAAACTTTTTGGAAAATTATATTCAAAAGTACAAATATGTGCTGTCAGGGAGAAGTGAGCTAGATGATTTTGTCGTCTTTTTTTCCATTTCTAATTTTTATCATTCTGTGAAAACTATTTTCATATATTAGTAAGATAATATTACTTCCCTCTGGTATTTATACTATCAGCTTTATTAGTTCGTTTTCCAACCACGAGCACAAGACTCCATGAATTATCTTGGCTTTTCTGTCTATTCAGCAGTATGTATTATGTGCACAAGAATCTGACTTTATCAGTTTTACATTAATTGAGTCATCAAATGAAAATAAAAAGCAAACTTAGTTTGAGTTCATGTCCTTTTTGCCACTGATGCTGTCCTTCCTCCAGCTTGGCTGCTGGGGCAGTGTGAAATATCAGTTGCTACTTTTTAATCAAAACAGTTTTTACACTGCTAATCTGCCTGTGCTCTTTAAAACTGGGCTGCCTCAACAGCTGGGATGCTGAAAAAACACCCGAGATGTGTTCGGCCAAAAGTCTATCATCAAATGCCTAGCGAACATTTTGGGCTTGATCTGGCAAGTGCTGACCACTGCCTTCAAAATTCTGTGCTCTTTGTTCCCAAACCAAGTCCTTATAAGGCACCGCCATTTATTTTTGTGTGCATGTACAAATATACCGTTTTATTGCTAAAGTGTTTTGTTTATCTTTGCTGCTGCGGCATTTATTTTAGTACTTATCTAGACAATTAATTAGGAAAACACTTGAGTGCTGAATATGCTTCTTCAGATACATCACTCAGTTGTTGTTTTTTCAGGAGCATTGAGCAATAAAAAAAAATCTATTGCAAAGTTTTCCTAACAATGGCTTCTTCCGTCCCCCATTTGAAGCTTCCAAAGGCAGACCCTATTGCTTTGAAAGACTTTGGGCACCATCAAGAACTCAAAGCAAAGAGTGGTCCTTAATGTTCAAAGGTTCCATGAGGTTGCATCTCCATCTGCATAGAACTGTCCAACCAAGTAGAAAGACTCAAGAGCCAGCAGGAAAGGTTTTGGTATTTTTGTTTTGTCTGGGTTTTTGATTTTAAGATTTAATAGAGGAAGAAATGTGTCCTTGGTACCAAGTTAGGAGGAAATGAATCTCTTTAGATTGAATGTTGCTTGAAGGCGCAAGTACAGAGGGATAGATTTGTCATATGTTATGACCCTCCTAGAGTGAAACTGCAGATGTCTTGAAATCAGCAAAAGACACAGGACAGTTTATATCACTGAAGTTAAGAATAAATGTAACTTTTCAGCTTGGTTTTATTTGTGCAAATGAAACAGGGAGCATAACATATGTTTAGTGAAAGATGAAGTTCTTGGTATAAATTGGGAGATAGAGGAACCTCAACTCATTTTGAAGAAGAAGGATCTTCAAATAAACGAGGATCAGCTAATTGAAGTGGGTATATAACAAATATTGGGTCGCAACCACACTGATGTGAATCTTTGTTCCTCAGTTAACCAGCTGAGGATATGGCCCCTTAACTGGCTCTGAGGGCAATAGTGGTAAACTATGGCCTGACTGAGGGGGAGGTGGTACTTATTGTGGTATATTGGCCAAAGCTGAGGGCAATGGAAGGAACTATTTTTGCGCTGCGCATTTTTCCCCTTTCTGTTGCCCTGGAAACTGGTCTGTGTTGGTTTCATTAAATCCCTCCTCTTCCTACATGCAAGTTTTTGGAGGAATTATGTAGGGCTTGTGTTTTCTCAGGCAGAAGCACAGTTTTCAGATAGTGATGTTGTTCTGTCTATCTACAGTACTTGTCTGACCCCCATTACTCTAGTATATGAGCACCTCTCAATTATTAATGTGTTTATCCTCACCACGCCTCTGTGACTCAGGAAAGTGTCATTATTGACATTGTACAGAGGAACAGAAAGGCTAATGGCTAGTTTTTAAATGTATTTAAATACCTAAAGACATAGATAGCACCTACTAGGATTTTCAGAAGCACCTAGACATCTAACTTCCATTGGGCTCCTATTGGCATCTTCAGATGCCTAAATACCTCTTAAAAATTTGGCCATAAGTGAATGGTGCAAGGTCACACAAAGAGCCTGTGGCAGAATTAAAACCCAGTCTCCCAAATCCTAAACTAGTGCCTTAACCCAGTGGTCTCTGAAGTGGGGTGCACAAGACGATCCACTGGGGGGTGTGGCCAGAAGAGGGCGGCCGGAGGAGGGAGGGAACAAGCGAGCAGGGAAGCTGCCCCCCCTCCCCCACAGGTAGGGCCACCTGGAACGCAGGGGCCAGGGGCGGCTCTAGGTATTTTGCCACCCCAAGCACGGCAGGCAGGCTGCCTTCGGTGGCTTGCCTGCGGGAGGTCCCCGGTCCCGCGAATTCAACGGCAGCCTGCGGGAGGCCCGCCGAAGCCGCGGGACCAGCAGATCCTCCACAGGCAGCCCTTGTGGCAACCGGCAGAGCACCTCCCATGGCTTGCCGCCTCAGGCATGCGCTTGGCGTGCTGGTGCCTGGAGCTGCCCCTGGCAGGGGCTTTAGGGGCTACAGGGCCCTGGTCTGCAGCTCTAAAGCCCCTTTCGGAATGTGGCCCTGAGTCCTCCGGCCCGTGGAGGAGCAGGGGCAGCCGCGCAGCCAGCAGCCGGAGAGAAGCGGTGCTTTTCCCTTCAAAGCTGGCCAGAAAGAAGCATCCATTTCTCTCCGGCCGCTGGCTGTGTGGCTGCCCCTGCTCTCCTCCTGAGTCCTCCGGCCTGTGCTCGCAGGACCGCATTCTGAAAGGAGCTTTAGACCTGCAGGCCAGGGCCCCAGGTAGTACATGTATATAATTTATACATAAATAAATACACATATATTGGTGGTGCATACTCAAAATTTTTTTACTGATGGGGTGCACCATCAAAAAAGTTTGAAGATGACTACTTAATCGGTGTGCTATTCTTCATCCCACTATGTTTGTAAGGAGCAGGCTCCAAAAAGGTAGCATTTGTTTGTTTCCAGCTCCATCTCCCTGCTCTTCTTCTGATTTTTTTTTTTATCAGAGGGGTAGCCGTGTTAGTCTGGATCTGTAAAAGCAACAAAGAATCCTGTGGCACCTTATAGACTAACAGACGTATTGGAGCATGAGCTTTCATGGATGAATACCCACTTCATCAGATGCATGCCTTAAGTGCCACAGGACTCTTTGCTGACTTTTTTTTTGTCACTCTATTTCTCTCCTTGTTTTGTCTCCTTAACCACTTTATGCTGCTAGAGCTGGCCTCCTTCTGAAGCCTGCTTTCTGTGGAAAGCAGGCCCAGGCTCCAGAGTTGTCAGTGCAATGACGGGGGGCAGGTGCCTGCAATTGTATGGTCTTCATACTTAGACACTTCTAAGCCTGAATTTGGGATCTAAACTAAGTCCCATATAGTAGTGGATATGACAGTGTTGTAGAAACCTGTAACTAAATGAAATGTGTATTAATTCCAACCCTTTAATTCACAAACCTCTGAACGTAATTCTGAAAACAGGATGTAACATAGACTTCTGAATCCTTGCTTGTTTGACAAGATAGAACACTTTAAGGTTATATTGGATCTGCTTTTATTCTCTCAGAGAGGGCGAATTCATATGCTATTTTGCCCCCTTTCTATAAAATTAACTAGTTATTGAGAGGGTTCTTGAGAGAATCAGTTCTGACACTCTGACAATACAATACAATGACAAAACATACCAAATATAGCAGTTAAATCCCTGGTATTGTCAATTAAAGTTAAATGAGTTAGCAAGATATCTCTAAAGAAGTCATATTTGTTTAGTGAGGCATCTTTGACTAGGATGCTAAATGTCCTGGTTCTTATTTCCCCAGAGAAATTAGATTCCAGTACATACGCGTAGGTTTTTCATAGTGACAGAATATTTACAAACTGGTACTTACTGGATTGGAGGGTTGAGTCCTGACATAGAAGTTTTTTATTTCTGGTTTTGATTTTGCCCCCTTGCAACTTCCTGGGAAGGAATTCAAGGATTATTTTATAGCATGTGTGATATTCAGAGTAGAGCTGCGCGAATAACTGGCTTTTCTAGTTTATTGGCAGTTCTGAAAAATTGGGAAGGAAAATTAATTTTCATTTGACCTGGAAAGCAAAAAAAATTTAAAAGTGGCAGACTGAAAAGTGGAAAAACAAAATCATTTCTGGTCAAACATTAGGTTTTTGTTTGGCATAAAACTAAACATTTCATTTAGATTTTGAATGCTATAAATAAAATTGAAGTAATGCCATTTGAATCAGAATCTTGAAAATGTAGAAATGAAATGTTTGGACTGTTTTGGATATTTGTTTTGTGCTCTTTTCTTCAAAAATTTGACAAAAGTGACACAAATTCACAAAATTTTGGTGTCAGTGGATACGGACCAGTGCCAGCTATTTTAAAGGAGACTTAAGAGAGAACCAGCTACTAGACGATTTGGTTAGGCCCACACCCATTTTAGGAACTGATTGATAATGGGGAGTGTTTCATTTTTCCAATATTTTGAACTCTGAACCTTAGTTTCCAGAGATTTGTTTAGCAGGGGGCAGGTTTGCTACCTCTGAGGGTGACTGCAGAGGGGCTGAGAAGGTTTAAACTCATTTCAAAGACAGAATCCCCAAATCCCTTACCTGGGGCAGATAGAAAGGGAACCTTGAACAGGTGACATCCTATTGGAGAGAAAGGGGAATGGCAGTACTGGTGGGACACACTGTGAGGCCTGGGAGTGAGGATGTGACAGAAGAGAAGAGAATATGAGAGTGGCCATACCGAGTCAGACCAGTGGTCCATTTAGCCAACTATGCTGTCTTCTGACAGTGGCCAATGCCAGATGCTTTAGAGGGAATGAACGGAACAGGGCAATTATCAAGTGATCCATCCCCTGTCATCCACTCCCAGCATCCGGCAGTCAGAGGCTTTGAGACATGCTGTCACAACCAGGACATGGGTGGTCTGACCTAGTGGTCAAAGCAGGAGTCAGACCAGGTTAGGTATGGAGAGGGCAAAGTCCAAGATAGGCCAGAGGGCAAACTGAGAGTCAAGCAGGGGAGGCAGGCAGGGTCAAGATATCAGGAAGTGAAGCCAGGGAAACAGGAAGCACACAGTCCAGAGCAGGATGGATTCCAGTTGCATGGACAACTTCCTGTTCCTGTGCTGGGTCTATATAGGAGCTGTAGACCAGTCAGGATGTCCAGTATGCTGTCTGTCAGGTTCCAGGACTAGATGGTTTCAGCTTCTACCCTAGCAACTATTAGCAGGTGGCAGGTTGGAGCTTCCTTTGGACCCATGTTTAAGACCCATAGTCCCTGACCAACTTGGCTATTGGCCATTGATGAATCTATCTTCTATAACCTTATCTAGTTCTTTTTTGAACCCAGTTATACGATATTCCTTGGCAATGAGTTCCAGAGGTTGGCTGTATCTTGTGTGAAGAAGTATGTCCTTGCTACTTATTAATTTCATTGGGTGAAACAAAGGGAAAAGAGAGGACAAATAAGAGAAATATAATGCTTAATAACTGCAGTGCTCAGTGCTTCCATTATATATCTCCTTCAGAAGATGATGTGTTTATATAATATTATTTGTGTTATACTAGCACATAGATGCCTTGAGCGAGCGCAGGGGCTCATTGTGCTATACATTGTACATACATGTAATAACAGACAGTCCCTGCCTCTAACAGCTTACAATCTAAATAAGCAAGTCAGATACAATATGGGAGAAATAAAATATGATTGTCCCCATTTTACACATGGGGAAATGAAGCACAGAAGAATTAAGAGACTTTCCCAAAATCATATGGGATGCCCATGGTAGAGTTGGGACTTGAACCTAGATCTCCTCATTCCCTGCTCAATGGTTTTACACTAGATCATTATTCCTCTCTGTTACAAGCACTGATGGTATTTTTAGTGCTGTCTAAAACCCAAATTATGAGTATTTTTTGCCTCAAAGAGCTGAAATTCTAAACAGGGCAGACACAAACTAGACCATAGTAACTGGGGGAAATGATTTGGATTTTTAACAATATTATTGACTCGCTTTCTGTGAGTGTCGCAAAAAGTGCATCTCTAGGAGGAATTTGAGAGGGTAGTAGCTTGGGTGAGCCGCATTGCCTATGCATGGAATGCTTCCAGCAGCATTCTGTCTCCTAACAGTGGGCAGCGGCAGTGTTTCAGCACTGACTTGAGGGTAGAGAGCTGCCTACTGAATTATCAACACTGCTGCAGCACTTTGTGGGGTTTTAAGTTTTCCCCTTGGAAGCCTCCTGTCCTCAAACAGTGCTGCTAAGATCACATCCCATGATGGAGTGCAGGCTGCCTTCAGTCTCGGAATAGTTATTAATTACATGAAACTGCTGTTACCAATCTGTTTTTTTCTTTTAGTTGATAACTGTCCCCATACAACTGCATTTATCACCCTGCCTGGCAATATCCAAAATCTAATTCTGAAGCTTTTGTTTACCTATTATCACTGCATCCACTGTGAATGTCAAATGGTATTTTCAAGTTGCAGAAATTGAATCTAATCAAACTTTCCCCCTTTCTTCCCACAGCAACCCTGGTGCCTTGCTGTACACGCATACTGGCCATAAACTTTCTATTCATTATGTATACCACAAGAAAGTTCAAGAATCGGCTAAAAGCAATGATTGTCCTATATGAAAAATTTACATTAAAATTCCTCAGTTACCTTTGGAGCCATTAGACATTTAAAATTGTTTAATGCAAGAGGCTTATTTCAGAAAGCAAGAAAAACGCAGATTCTAGCAATTTTGTCCTTGATATCTTTTCTATCTGCGTCGCACTTTAGACAGAATTTACATAATAACGGATGGGGAAGTGTTGTGACCCACGAACCAGTGCACATTAGTTCTTAGTTGCTTTCCCAAAAGGCTTGAAAATGCAGCAGATTTAATCTAGGTCAAAAAAAGACCTCAATTTTCCAGGCAGAGGACATTTATAGAGAGCATTTGTATTCACAAGGGTACAGGAATGACTCCTCCAAAAGAACTCCCCAATGCAGCTGAAGGATGACAGGAAACTAGGACTTGTGGCCAATTAACAGAAATGCAGTCATAATGGAGAGAGAAAATTGAGCTTCATGGGACTGTTTTTCACTGGCCATTTACAAGGCTGTTACAGGCCAGGTGCACTGGTACTGTAATGTGCTAAGGGGTGTTCAGGGCATAATATAGCTGGTATCACTATTCTGGACGTTATAACCAGGAAAAAAAGGGAGCAGAGAAAGCACAAGTGCTGAATGTGGTGCATCCTGGCTGGCTTAGTAACACTCCCCATCTCCAGATAACATGTTAACATTATAAATGGCAGCACTGTAAAATCTGCTGCCATTACAATTGAGAGTGAGTGGCTTTTCTACTTCTTGGCTGGTGGCCGGATTGGTAATACGGTTTCCATCAGGGTGCCAATTATATCGAACTCTGTAAAACTGAGCTAATTGGAATATGGTATCGTTAAAGGGTTGATTTCTGCAGGATGTGGCAATTCTATCTGTTTGATAGCCCCTGAAATGAAAGGACCCATCTTACACACAAGTTACTCGATGTATTATAGAGCAATAGCATGGTATTAAGGGATAATGCATCCATGACCATTCCTTTTTTCCTTTTCTGTTAAGTGAGGGCAGAGACTCAGCTTGATTTCACCTTCCAATTGTGTTTTATTTTCCTGTGCAGGTCTTTGCTTCTATCACCGATCTTTCCCTTTCAGCCCTCGCTCATATGCCTGTATGTTTACTATGGCATGGTTAGAGGTACAGTATTAAGTAACCAAAGCAACTCTCCAAGGCTTGCACATGTAACCCACATGCCTACTAGGTGTGGTGTTCTGTCCCATCTAGTGGCAACCAGAACACTTAAAGAGAGAGATAAAATGTGTCTGCTCTACACAGCCTTACCTAACAGGCAATTGGCTTTTAGCTCATGCAGTAGAGGCTCATGCTCTACGTTTTAGAAGCCGTAGGTTAAACCCTGTCCCGCAACAACTGGAGGTCTTTTTGGCGTTACACATGCATCTCTCAGAATATTGGAATGGCATCATCTCTAGAATATAGTTAACTGCATAATAATCCATATTACAATATAAATGCAGTCCAGGCCTCCGTATAACTCCCCCCTCCCCGCCAACTCCCATCTAATGCAGTTGAAAGTGGCTGTTCTCAAAGCACATACCTAAATTACTGTAGCAATAAGTCTTCTCTGTGGCTTTAATAGAAAATTTTTTTTTGATATCTTAATTGCCTTTTGGAAAAGTGGTGTGTTTGGTGGAAAGTCATGCTGTTCAGGGAGTTGTTCAAGGTTCACGAATCCCGTATTGCACTCTTCAGAGGAACAGCTGGAATTCAAGAGACCCCTATAAGTGCAGCCCCTTTAAATCATAATGTAATATTTAAAATATGTGGTGAGAAGTGAGATCAAAAATCAAGATCAGAACTCCTGGAGAAAACCCTCCTTTGACTTAATCTAGCTTGAACTGTGCCAGATTGACAAGAAACCAGTGTCCCCATTGAGATTCCAAGCTTGCATGAAGCCAGCACCTGTTTTGCTTGCTAATTCACTTACAAAAGTTAGCTTCGTTCACAGAAAGAGAGAAACATAGCAGGACTTCACTCATTTAGCCTTCCAGGGCCTTCCGTCTCTAGATCTGTAGCCCCTTAGAATTCAAACACAGCCTTTAAAGGAATTTTCAATTCACAACATGATGACTTTGTTGATGTCCTGAATGTGAATGTATCTTGAATTGAATACGTCTTCTAGGATTCTGTTACTTGCCTAAAGAATACAGAGTTCAATCATCAGATAATCATTAAAGCTGTTTTGAAGTGTTTATTTTATTAGTCTAGAAGGTAAAGTAGATTTCATACTTTTAAGTTGTTTCAGGCTTTGAAAACACACTGATAAGTTCTTGTTATCCTATATGCTGTGGCTAGGGGTCAGATGCTGGCAGCAGATGATAATATTCACAACACAGTGCAGCTCCAAATTGACAATTCTGGACAGTTCAAAACTATAAAAGCTCAAAAATCAGTCCAAGAAATATGTTGTTGTTTTTCTATTTTTTTTCCTTTTAACCCAAAAAGTTGTTTGGGCCTGGAAAATCTGCGCTAGTTTTCTCTGAGCCAAATCATTACAACAGAGCCCTTATAAGAAAACAGATTTTGCAATTCTAGCCAAAAACTAAGGGTTATCTTCCCTTCTTCTTGCACATGCATAGCTCCCCATTAACCATAGACTGGCAACTATGAACTCAGTTTAAAGGGGAAGAATAAACAGGAGCTTAAAAGAGCATTTTCACACCAAAAGCTAAACAGACATTTCCATCCTCAACAGATCATGTAATTCCTGGCATAGTGACTCTCTTTTGCGGAAAGGTCAGGGGTCGGTGTCCAGGTTCTGTAACCAGAGGATGACCTCGGTATCAAGGGAGGATGGGTGTTGTAAACTGCGCTCTAGATGTTGGGTTGGGAACTTCCACCTCATGAGTTATTGTTTGCAATGCTGCACCCCTGGTCACAATACAGGGAGCCAACCGGTGCATGGTTTTGGTAACTCTGATCAAGCAAGAGGGTAACTTGTTGAGTACTGGTCCAGCATCTGTGATCAAGTGGAGAAGGAGGCAAGTGCAGAGATGGACTCCTGAATTTACTTAGGTCTGGTCTACACTTAAAAATTACATTGACCTAGCTATGTCACTGAAAGCTGTGAAGAAGGTTGCGCCCTGAGCTCCATAGTTAGGTTGACTTAACCTCCCCCCAGCATAAATGCAACTAGGTTGACAAAATATTTCTTCCATCGACCTAACTCACCTCTTTGAGAGGCAGCAATAAACTACATCAAATAGAAAAACCCCTTCCACTCACGGAGGAAGCATCTACCCTACAGAAGCATAGTTACAGCTGGGCCACTGTGGTGTTCGTAGTGTAAGCCTGAGTGTGTTAGAGTCTCATTCCCACCAATACTTCCACACCGTAAGGGCATCATTTTCGGCTTCCAAGCAGCACTGATTGTCCGCGCATGGTAAAGGGCCAGCAGCACTCTTTTTTCCTAGAGAGTTTCAGCTACCGTAGCAAAGAGATATCGTGAGATCAGCTGTTGCGCTATAGTGATTAAGCCTCTTGCATAGATTACAGTGCCATTAAAGGAAGCCATGAAAGATGTCAGTCACAACTCTGGACACTTCCTTTGTGAAGGAGGCCATGCTACTCAGCTGTTTGAAACTAGGCCTGTAAATAGTCCTCACTGAGCAATTTGCCTTTATTTGATTTGGGAGAAAGTGATAAAATAATGAAGTGATTGAAAAATCACCTCAACCTATGTTCCATGGATATCTACTGAGATACTTGCAATCCAGTGAAGCCCTCACTCCTTTGGTGGCATCTTTGAGCAGATCTGTACCTTTTTCTTCACATATTGGAGTGCAGGTGGGATTCTCAAAGGTATCTAACAGACATAGGCGCACAAGTCCCATTGAAAGTTAGCCGAGTAAGCTACTTAGATGGTTTTGAAAATCCTAGACTGGGGCTCTGAACTGGCTGCTGTAACAATGTGCATGAAGAAAGCTGTATTTGTTTCGCTGTTAAAAAAAAACAAACAGAAAAACAGCAGAATCTTTCCAATCTTTGCCCTTTTAGGGATCTGTCTTTTTTTTCTATATTTTGCATATTCTGAAACTTTTAAACTATCATTTAAAAATGCAGAAAATGCAGCCATTACAACATAAATCCATATACACTGCTGGTGTCCTGTTTACCTAGATTTGCAGAAAGGTGTTTCCCTCCAATCTCACTGAACAGATCCCTACTAATAAACAGAGCCTCCACCATTAGCACTAGTTGGTGCCTTTGGCAGCCTCAGCGAAGGCCAGAGATTGAGTATGTCATGAAGAATGAACCACCTTATCACTCCTAGAAACTGAGGTCCTTGAGGTCTTTTTCTAGCACTAAATTTGCTTTTAAAGAAAAAGCATCTGAGATAAGAGACCCTGTTGTGGTGAGGCTGAGGTGTTGGTGTTGCATACCTTGGAGCACCTATCTGAGCATTTCGCCCTCAGAAGTTTGGGGAAATAGAAATGCTTCCTCTCTGTTTTTGTCCTCCATTTCTCAGACATTTCTGTGTTTGCCATCGTACTCTTTCTGGTGTGATGGCAGATGTTCATTCAGACATCTGGCACCACAGCCAGGGCATTATGGCTGATGTTATTAGGACATTACAGACTTTTGTGCTCTGTTCCATGTCTCTTCTTGGTATGTAAACAATAGTGCACGTATTACTGTCAAAGCTGTTACCAACAGAGCTCAGACAGTTGTTGCATCAAAGTAGTGAAAGTATTCTTTTTATTTTTCATGTGTTAGCGATTGTACAGTTTCTCTACAATCAAGAAGATGCAGTCCCACCTGGATTTACCTCAGCGTTAAACTAGTTAAATGTTAGTCTGTAGTAGACTGTCATGGTACCTTCCACATCAGATGCTTTCCAGGTTGCCAAGCCCCAGAATGGACTTAAGTTGACAGTTGCCTTGACCTAAGGGATTTTCATTCAGGCTTCCAGTTACTTGGGATGCAGAGGGTTTCAGTTTGAGGGGTTTACAAAGTGCCCTCTTGCTTTTAGATAGGTCTAATCCCTCCCTAGATATTTGCAGGGAACACGCATGGCTCTGAGCTGACTTCAGAGCCAGGTACTGAGGTACAATCCTTCATGTACCATCGAGATGCAGGAATTTTACACTGAAATCATGTTCAAATCCAGGTCTGCTCTGTGGAACTACAGCAGTTCAAGTTGGGGCCACCTGTCGGTGAACTCCTCTTGAAAAGTCCCTGAGCTGAAGTGTAAAGTTTCCTCTGGGAGTGTGTGGACTTTTGCCAGTCTGTGTTTCTCTTCAGCCCCACCCTCCTTAGCAGATCTATTCAGACCCAATCATTGTCAGCTGAGGTAGTTCTTCCCAAACTACCACCAACTCTTCTATTTAATCAAAAAAAATGATATTAAATAGATAAGTAATTGAAGCATTTCATCTTTGGGCCTTTTTAGATCGACAAGTTTTAAGGCCAGAAGGGACTGTTGTGACCATATAGTCTGACCTCCTACCTAATGCATTTCTGTACTGCCTCTTATGCTGCTATATTCTCCCAGTTTTTGTTCACAAAGTCACTATCTCTCCTCTTACAGATACCCTTAAAAACACTTTTCTTTCATGAAGCCCACAAGTAGCAAGCCCATGATAATTTCCCAATATGTCCTGTCTTGCTGTCTCCATCTTTCAGATGCAAGCTTTTTGGGCCAATGCCAAGTATGCTACTCTAGAGCAGTGTTTCTCAAACTGGGGCTACCGCTTGTGTAGGAAAAGCCCCTGGCAGGCCAGGCTGGTTTGTTTACCTGCCCCGTTTGCAGGTCCGGCTGATCGCGGCTCCCACTGGCCGCAGATCACTGTTCCAGGCCAATGGGAGCTACTGGAAGCGGTGGCCAGTACGTCCCTTGACCCGCACCGCTTCCACCAACCCCCACTGGCCCAGAGCGGCGAACTTTGGCCAGTGGGAGCTGTGATCGGCTGGACCTGCAGATGGGGCAGGCAAACAAACCGGCCCAGCCCGCCAGGGGCTTTCCCTATACAAGCGGTGGCCCCAGTTTGAGAAACACTGCTCTGGAGGGTCTCAAACTTTTCCATACCTGATGCAATAGGCTCCCTTCTTGGCCCTTTGGCCCACCACAAACTGACTGGACACTTCCGAGTTGATAAGCCCCAGTGTGTTGTTGATTGGGTCCTCTCCACCCAGTACAACCTTATGCAGCAAAATAAAATTGGAAGTAAGGCTGTGTCTAAACTAGCACTTTTGTCGGTATAATTTATGCCCACTCAGGGGTGCGAAAAAACACCCTTCTGAGCGATGTAAGTCACACCAACAGAAGCACCAGCGTGGAGAGCACTATGTCAGTGGGGGAGGCTCTCCCGCTGACATAACTACCACCACTCATTGGGGGTGGATTCATTATATCAACGGGAGAGCTCGCTCCCATCAGCTTAGAGTGGCTACCCGGGCGCTGTTACAGCAGCATAGCTGCATTGGTACAGCTGTGCCACTATAAGCTTGCTAGTGTAGACATGGCCTAAATTTCCCCCATGACCCACCCTGTAACACAAGCCCAAGTCAGTTGACCGAGGCTCTGAGATTTGTGGCCATAGACTTGTGGGGGGCAAGTTAGGGGGGGAGGTTCAGTGTAGATGTAGCCCTGGTGACCAGAACGCTGGGTCAGCTGTAGGCTCCTAGCATTCTGTCCCACTTGAATAAACCCAGGACTCCCTTCCCTTCCACCTGGGATTTAGGGTGGGCCCCACTCTCATCTAGCAACATGGGAAGGAGCATAGAAATCATGACCTCCCTGGCATCTGTTCACAATCCCTGGGTCGAGAGCCCAGGTATTAAACAAATAAAACTAACCCAAGAGGCTATGATTGACAGTGTGATGAAAAATTGGCTGGTAAAATATGGGAAAAAATCATTGCTGCCTTTCTATGTTGTATTATTGACTAATGGCACAAATACAGGTTTAATTCTGGAGTAAAATAATCTGAAATCACAAGGCTTGCTCTCAGTGGAAGATTTTAAAACTCTGAACTCCTGTAAAAAGCACAAATGGCTAACAATCAATTGCTGACTGATTGAATGATCCTGCTGACTGACATACAAACGACTGAAATCATTACCAAATGGACTCTTTCGTAAACTGTGAAATTTTAAGGGGATCTACTGGCATTCATTTGTGAATGGTGTTTCTCCTGACTGTGATAAGTCTGCATTACCTGCCTGTGTGAGTATATTGTATTGCCTATGAGTGCATTTCTGTGTTAGGGAATAAGGTCCCTCATGTATTCTGGCTGGGAACACGATTACCTTTGCTTGTTATAAAGGTAACATTTGTAGCTGGCCCAACTGCAAAGCCCCAGAGAGCACTCAAAGCACAGTCTGCAGCTTGAACCAAGGGAGAGGTGGCAGGAGGGAGTATTCTGAAGAGTCCAACCTTCCTTCTAGACTAATGAAGGTTCTGTGCTAGTTGTATTCGGTTCTGTCTCTGTCCACATCCTGCTTACCACTTGTGTCTATGCTGAATGACTGAATGGAAACTGGAATACTGGGTATCACACCATCTTGGTAAGCAGCAAGGGGTATGATGCAGTCAACATCCTAGTCCTCATTCACCCCCCCAAAGGATTCTAAACCCTCTGCAGCTGCCTGTGTATAGCTGATGGTCTTCTGAAACTCTAGTAAAATATATAGCATTTTGATCTACAAATCATGGTTTGCACTTTAGTAGCACCTTTCATCCTAGTATCTCAAAGAATTTTATAAGCCCCACTCCCGCCATGCATCCCTATAAGATATATAAATAAACTGATCCAAATAGAGCTGAGGAACTGAAGCACAACACTTACCTGGCTAGCTCATGGCCACATATGAAGTTTTGTAGCAGAGCTAGGAATTGAATCCAAGGATGAGATTCTGTGCTTTGCCTTTTGGAGGCACAGCACAGAACTCGCAGCCCTGTGAAAGGGTAGGGAACTAAGGTGGTTTTAAGCCACGTTTGCCCACAAATCCATTCCTCTACCTAAGACCTGGGAAAGATACAGCTAAAGGACTGTCAAACAGCATCCACAGATAGCAGCAGGCTCCAATGTCCCTAAAAAGGCACATTGAATTCCTTCTCTAAACTGAGGCACTTCTAATCACAGGTTTCACAATGCCCCACCCCGAACCCTCCTTAGGAAGCATGATTTTAGTTTACCAGAAAAGCTTAGCTCCTGTATATGTCTCTTTCAGTAAGGTCCTGCTTTTTAAGCCCACTTTTCTAGTTGGGCTGCTTTGGTAAATTTCTACTGCTTTTAGCTTGCAAGCTGCTTATACCTTAATGGAGAACCTATACAAAATATAACTTTGTTTATGCTGTGGGGTTGATTGAATTTTGGTTAACTTAATTTCAAAGTGGTTACAGCCTGCTAAGGGTTTAGGCGTGCTATAGATACAACATGTGGGGGTGGCTTTTTTATTATTTTATTTTAAACAATCCAAGTTTCCTTTGATTCATGGCATTCATGCAGTTTCATTATACTTCACATTTTCAGCCTTCATAATGCATCATTCAATCATATTTCCCCCCTATTGTAGTCTCACAAACTATTGTCGGTAATTTCTTTTCATTTCTCTCTTTAGGTTGTTGTTTCGTAACATTTTATACAAGAAAAGCTGCACTTGAGGCACAGAATGCACTGCACAATATTAAAACCTTACCTGGGGTGAGTACATTTTCTTTTTTAACCTAATCACTTTATCGCTACAAAATAGCCGCTTTTCTGAAGATGCTAGTTATAGGCTCTTAGTGCCAGAAATGACTTTGGCCTTTACGAAGGAGGGTTGCTGACCTGATAGTTCACATTCAGTAGCCGTGCCAATTGGCCAGTCTAGTAGCGATGGCATTAGCTTGGAAGAAAAGTGCTCTTATCCAGAATGTCCCCTGGCTGGAAATAATAGTGATCCCTGCTGGGTAGCAGCAGCTGCTGAAGTGTAAGGTGGACTCAGATTTTTTTGGGGGGGAAAAAGGTAAATAGGAAAACGAAACTTCACACACCAAGATTTCTTTTTTTCCCAAGTGTCTGGTTTTGTTTGGTTTTGGTTTTTGAGGAGGAAAAGCGGAAAAGGACAAAATGTAGCCAGCATAGGCATAATGGTTTCTAAACAATATGAAGCAGTTACTTTGATGGCTGTGTACTGATGTACATTAGAAAATATTATAATGTAATTCAAAATGTTCTCCCATTTTGTTTTGTTTTTCAGCAATCTGTAACCGCTAACCCATTACGCTGACAGTTCTTATAGATACAGTTGTACTAGTGATCAGTTGCTTATGTGTGTAATATGTAATAAGTAATCTTTAAATTCTGAATTACAGTCATAATCATCACATTTCAAGGTAGTAACTTGATAACCACAAATCTTTGGAGTTAATCAGTCAATTTAATATTTTACATCATTCTGTTGGATACAGCTGAGTATTGGTCTTATGTGGAATAAAAAACTCAAGTACTTGTTTGCAGTGTAAGGTTCTGTACAGAAGTGAAGACAAAAGGCACAGTAAAATTATAGCTCTTGTTGATAAGTATAGGTTCCACACCACTCGATCTAGCAGATACATGACAAAAAAAATCTTCTTTAGCTCCCATGTGCTGCATGTGAATTCAACTCCATGTGTTCGAAAAATAAGGATCTGGCTGGTCCACCCTGTACAGGTGGGAGAGTCATGGAATTTACCAGGGAAAATGAACTGTAGAGAACAACATAGGTGAGGTAATATCTTTAATTGGACAAACTTCTGTGGTGAGAGAGACAAGCTTTCAAGCTTACACAGAGCTCTTCTCCGGGTCTGGAAAACGTACTCGGGGTGTCACAGCTAAATATTTAAGCTAATCTGATGATCTAAGTGTGAAATCACTGTGACACAAAAGTCCTGCAATAGCAGAATGGATATCCTCCTTTAGTTTTAAGTGGGAGCCACTGAGGGAGAGGGCACTAGAAAGTCCTCGAAGTTCTAGCCCAGATGGAGGAAAATAAATGAAAAGCTTTGTTGCTTGTTATAACATCTCCAGGACTCCAAGGACTACCCCATCAAGTTCTTTTCTCTCTGCACAGCCCACAGAAGGGCTGACAAAGTTGCACTCCCAGCTTTTGCGGAAGCCCAGAATGTGCCCTAAACGGAGCTCCTCATGTGTGGTTCAGCTCTGCACGGCTCCCTACTTGGGCCAGTAGCTAAATGCTGCAATTTGCATCTCCTGCTTCTTTGTAACCAGTCATTGTGGGGCTGTTGTCTGGACTGTTCTTTACCGATGTTGCCAAGCATTCAAAGAACATCAGACTGGCTCAAAAATCACAAACATTTTTAAAACAATAGATTTTAGGTTCTTTATTTAATTTTGCCTTCTACCTTTTCAACCTTTAGGGGTCACACTTCCAAGTTTTTCTCTGCAGTTTTTAGTGTTAGAAACTTACTTTTTCTTTAAAAAAAGGAAAGGTGAGTCTATCACATATTCACATGATTCTAAGCGTTGGGGCAACACTGGATTTTACTTTCAAGTTGCACCTAATTCTTAAATGGAAATAGAATAATCCAAGCATAGTTCCATCACCAGTGTTGAATGCACATATTATTCTACTATATTCTGTACCCACTGCATGCTAATATTTTATAGAGGTTGTAGCACCTTGTTACACTGAAGCAGTGTTTTCACAAAACAACTTCATTGTAAGTCAGTAAGATTCACTCTGTCTGGAGCTGCAATTTGCTTACTGAGATCATTGGATTCTACTTCCCTTTAATTGGAGATCCAGCCCAGTTTCACTGCAGGCCGGATCTAGCCCCCACTGAAGATTATTAAAAGAATCTCATTAACATCAGTGTCTTTGGATCAGGCTACATTAGCGGTTTCTACAGAACGTGAAGGAACCAGCATACAGATTTCATGGCTGAACATGCACCTAATCTCTTTCTGCACAAACAGGAACCATCTCCCATTGCCGTTGGGCACCAAACTGGATTTGCACCACGGGAGAATTGGGACCAGTATGTGCTTGACATCTTGCCTCATCCTGCTTCATTGTAATACTAGATTTTGTCTGTGTGTGGTTCAGTAGTAAAAGACATCTGCAACCAAAAGGATTCTAGGTTCTTGGATTAATTGAATTGCTTTTGTGCTTCCTGTGTCTCATCCTCTAAATGAGAGCCAGATCCAAAGGCCACAGTGGAAAGACTCAGATCAACTTCAGTGGGTTTCGTATTGGGCCGCATATGAAAACCAGAAAAGCTTCTTAATGCTTGTGCTTTGTTTTACGTTTTATTTGCTGCATGTTCCACTATCCATTTCAACTTATCTTGGCGATACACTGTACTCTTCTCTCTTTCTTATAGTTTTAGCTGATAAACCTCATCCTCAGCAGAGAGATGAAAACATTGATGTTGTATATATTCCTTTGAGTTTCAGCCTTTTAGTGGACATGAAGAAAATGGGACCAGACATAAATGATTAATGCAGATTCTTGGAAGAAAATATTGCAGGGTGCCTTGCTGTTTGATTACAAGCCTTGGAATTAGTAAACATTTCCATAATTCTAAACCAATATACACCTGTTTTCCCACTGTGATGTGAAGGCATAACTTAATTCAACAGAAACCCCGCTGTGCTAAATCTCTCATTAAATACTAAGCTAGTTCTGTAATTTAAAGTTGCAGTATCACTATTTTAACCAAATTTCCTTTGTATTATGAAATTAGTAAGTTAATGATGTACTCCAAGGCTTTTTTTTTTAACAGCAACAACAAAAAAGGAAGCTGAAGAAGAACATAGCACCAACTGACATCTCAAGGCTTTTCTGGTTTTAATCATATTCAGGAGGATACAATCATGTAAAAGTTTGTTTATATCTATATACAGAGAGAGAGAGAGAGTCAAAAATTTTCAGCATAAGCCAGGATCCAATAGCTTCTTTCTACTCTTCATTAGTATCATTTTTCCTTTAGCTATGAAAATCCTTCTCATATAATGGAGTTTTTATCATCCAAATTTTTAGGTATTTAGGTACCATTTACAGGATAGTATCTTCTCTTGATGGAGAACCCAAAAGCAGTGTCAAGGGAATACAAGCTGAAGTTGATATACTGTGCATATCAGCACAACAGATAAACTCCTCCATTGCTTACTCTGTCTTGAGGTCAACATTACTAATAATATTTGCATCTTCTGAACAATGAATATTAACTTCGGAATTGATGTTATATTAGAAATTATATCTCAAGCTATTCTAGTTCATGGAGAAAGACCATAGTGGGTGCAATTTATAAAATTCTAATTACTTTTAATTTATTTCTATGTGGAAGTGTTGGTTTAAAAAAAAAAAGGTAGAAAACCTCATTCTTCTTCGAGTAGCGTCCCTATAGGTGCTCCACTGTAGGCGTGCTTGCGTCCCTGTACAGCTGATTGGAGAACTTTGGTAGCAGTGTCTGTTAGGCCCTGTAATGGTCCCCACTCGGGGTCTGGTTGGGAAGCATGGTCTAGTGGTCACAGCCACAACCTCAGACTGCAAAGGGGGGGTTATATTGTATGTGCAACAAACTTCTGTCATTGTGACCAGGTCTGCCAGGCAATCTGCCTTATTTCAAAAGACTCTCCTATATCATGTCCATCTCCTATATTGGGGTGGGCAAACTCCAGCCTGGGGGGCCACATCCGGCCCTTCAGATGTTTTAATCCAGCCCTCAAGCTCCCACTCGGGAGCAGGGTCTGGGACTTGCCCTGCTCCATGCCGTGGCTCCGCGCAGCTCACGGAAGCAGCGGCATGTCCCTCCTCCGGCTCCTATGTGTAGGGGCAGCCAGGGGCTCCACACGCTGCTCCTGCCCCAAGCACCACCACTGCAGCTTCCATTGGCCAGGAAGTGCGGCCAATACGAACTGCAGGGAGAGCACCTGCAGATGGGGCAGCGTGCGGAGCTCCCTGGCAGCCCCTATGCGCAGGAGCCGAGGAGGGACATGCCGCTGCTTCGGGGAGCTGCTTGAGGTAAGCGCCACCAGGAGCCTGCACCCCTGACCCCTTCCTGCACCCCAAACATCTGCCCTAGCCCTGACCCCCTCCTGCCCTCTGAGCCCCTTGGTCCCAGCCCAGAGCATCCTCCTGCATCCCAAACCCCTCATTCCCAGGCCCACCCCAGAGCTCACAACCCCAGCTGGAGCCCTCATCCCCCCCCTGCCCCAGTCCGAAGCCCCTTCCCACACCCTGAACTCCTAATTTCTGGCCCCACCCCCAGAGCCCGCACCTCCTCCCACACTCCAAACCTCAATTTCTTGAGCATTCATGGCCCACCATACAATTTCCATACCCAGATGTGGTCCTTGCACTGTTCGCTCATCAGATCTCATGAAATACGATCTGATTATTACTTGGGTGGGAGACCTCCAGGGGCAATCCAGGGTGTTGCACATTAGCAGTGTTAGTGCTTCAGTAGCTGGCGCGCTCCCATCTGAACCAGTGCTACAGCAGGTTGTTAGGGAGCACGGTGCTGTTTGAAGATGCCATACACTGGCTAAGAAGTAAAACCTAGATCATGCCCACTTAGTAATCATCAAAGGTCCCACTTTAAACATAGCACATTTTGAAAAAAGCAAGAGCTTTAATCCTAACGCCTGCTTTAAATTACAATTTGGGTAATTATGGCATGCCTACTTAAATATTCCCTCTCCAAATTCAGTAGGAGAATTTAATTTTCACTTCCACTGCTCAAAACCTTTGTGTAATGTTGCTAGTGCTGAACGACTGCTACATTCCACTCAGTTTGGCAACCCTGCTATATTTCAGTGGCTGTCAAGTGATCCTTATATGTCATATGCAGTCTATAAAGCCCTTTTTATGATTTTTCTGGATGGAAGGGTCTGTCTGCAGTACAACCTTGTTTATGGAATGGTCTCTGTAGACATCCAAAACCTTCAGCTAAAGAAAAATGTGAAAGGAATGTCAGAGTTGGCCTGCCAGCTATAAGAAGGCTGTGTTGTGGGTGCCCATCTGTAAGGGGTCCGTTGTCGGGGTTGGGGGGCTCTTCGTCCTCCGGGGCGCCTGGGAACCAGGCAGCCTCACTACACCGAGCAGCAGTTCAGTCTATAACGCCAAGGGCCTGGGATCAGGGCGGGGCAACAAACACTCGTGCAGGGCTCAGGCCCTCAAGCAGGGGCTGAGCAGGCAGTTCAGTCTATAAAGCCCAGGCCCTGAGCAACAAACACTAGCAAGTCAAATAGGCTCAGGCCTTTAGGCAGGACCACGCAGTAACAGTTCTAGGCTCTGGCCTCCTCAGGCCCAGGGAGAGGGGGAGTCTGCCACCCAGATGTTGGGTGGCAGGGGGGACGCAGGCGCGTGCCAGCCCAGGGCCCTAACAGCAGCAGGCAGTCTGCTGCTGTGTCAGTGGGGATCCTGGCCGCAACACGCTGACATTGGCTCTGGCAGTGTTGCAGCCAGACTGGGGTCGTCTGCCCCGGGCCACTTCCACTCTCCCCCTCATCGAGTACCTGAGTCGTCGTCGTGTCAGCAGAGGGGTCAACCACCATCAGTTCCTCAGGGTGAGTGTCCACGGGTGGGCTCAGCGGGTCCTCGGGGTAGGTGGCAAAAGGTAGGCTCGGCTCCTCCTCGGGGTAGCCGGAGTGGGGCAGTCCCAGCCAGTCCTCCTCGGGGTAGCTGGAGCGGGGCAGGCTCAGCCAGTCCACCTCGGGGTAGCGAGCATGGAGCAGGTTCGGTTCCTCCCCCGGGTAGCTGGAGCGGGGCAGGCTCAGCCAGTCCTCCTCCGGGTAGCGAGCGCAAGGTAGGCTCGGCCAGGCCTCCCTGGGATAGTGAGCGAGGGGTAGGCTAGGCCGGCCGCTGCCTTCTGCTGCCTCCCCAGTGGGAGCTCGGTCGCAGATGTCCGGCCTTTCTGATGGCTGGCCCCTTACTGAGTTCGGAGGGCTTGCCTTTATACTTCCGGGTCGGCGCTTGGCCCTTTGCGGGGCAGGCTCAGAGCTCCGTAGCTCCACCCAGTCTGGCCTCTGGCTGGGCTCTTCGTCCTCCGGGGCGCCTGGTAACCGGCCTCACTACACCATCCCAAAAACATAGCCAAGGTTATAGCTAGGTGTACTTCCGGAGATCTGAGGTTTCAGAACAACTGGAGGATGTCACTGAATATTGCTTAGTTCCATGTTTTGGTGATGGGTCAAGATCTTCAGTGGACATAAACCAATATAATCTGTTGTAAACTCCATTTTGCACACAGTGAGGATCCAACCCAATATGCTGTGTTGTCAATGTGTCTGTCTCATTATCACTACATACTTCTAGCAATAAAAAGCAGTAACATTAAAAGATGTACATGCTTTTCATCTGGAAAAGAAATACAAGGATATATTTAAATGCCGAGTCTGGCATTTGTCTTATTCTGGAGCTGTACATCATTTCACTTGCAGCGCTGCTGGAATCTCTTAATGACTTTGCTCCCAGGATACATGCTGTAAGTATTTTCAGCAGTGGAGAGGAACAGTCATTGAAAAGCATGCCACCACAATTCCATTTATTAATAAAAGCCTATTTCTCATGCACAGTGCCAGGACAATTAAAAAGGCAACCGCTGGATATAGAAAACAGTTGGCTAAACAGAGTCCTAAGCAATGATAAACACAATGAAGTTTCCTTTGTGGTTGATTTTTATCCAGCTGCAGCCAAATACCAAAGTGATATCAAAGGGAAGCAACCATTAATTAATTCAAACTGACTTCACAAAGCAATCCCATGCCTTTGCTGATATCTGATTCTGACAGCTTCCTAATCTTCACAAGTTGTCATTAGGAGTGGCATTAAACCAGCCTTCCCTCTATGCAATCAATCCCAGCTCTTGCTCCGCTCTATCTCAGAGATGCACCATCTCTAATCATGGTGGGTGGGGGAAGCAACTTTTCTTCTGAGAGAACAACTTGCGAGTAGAATTTACAATCTGCCAGAGAATCTTGTAAACAGATCTACCTCTGTCATACACACCAGAAACCCCACCTCACCACTTACAGCAAAAATAAGTGCCTGTTTCACTGGGTGGAAAATACTCTTATAAGGCAAAAAGAAGCTTTGCAAGGAAAGGAATAATACTTGGGAGTCTGTAATGATCTTTTAAAAGTATGTGTACATCCTTATTATTGATTCAGGACTACAGAACCTGAGATATAGGAGATGAGATGTGGCGGGGGGATGGGGAATAAACATTAAGCAGGAGAAGAGAGATGTTTTTAATCATGATTCAAAAAACAACTCCAAAATGTAGATAATGAAGATAGTAATTCCAGCTGTGGACATAAACACTCTAGTGGTTCTCACTGTTACTAGCAGCAAAGGGTCCTATGGCATCTTATAGACTAACAGACGTTTTGGAGCATGAACTTTCGAAAGCTCATGCTCCAAAACATCTGTTAATCTGTAAGATGCCACAGGACTCTTTGCTGCTTTTACAGATGCAGACTAACATGGCTACCCCTCTGATACTTGTCACTGTTACTAGAATCCCTCAATGGGATTCCAGCTTCATGTAGAATTTCAAGGTATACGATGCCTTTTATATTTTTATTCAAGTGTGAATGATCTTAATGACTGAAAGTAGCTTGTGTTTGTGTTCTAGACCATCGCACGAGTGGGTATCCACTAGACAGCAACTAATATTTTGTGACCAAACCATGACAATACCTCTGAGTAAAATGTGCTGGAATATTGTATGGTGTGTTTATGTCAAAGACTGTTAAAAACAAAGTGGTAAAATGCTGTTCTGGAGGACAGCAACCCCAGCATCCATGGCAGCCTAGGTGTAGATGGTGAGAGAGGGACAGGAATTGTTTTTGACGATGCATAGAGGAGAGGACAAAATTATAAAATACGGATAAAACTACAGGAAGGAAAATTTAGAGTGACTATCAGGAAAAATGGGATCTGTTCAGTCTTCGAAAGGAAATGAGATGAAAGCCCAATCCTTAGAGGTACCTGGGTTGGGAAAATGTTAGAAATCATACTGTAGGGAATAATCCTGCCTTGGTTTGAGGACAGTCTGAGTAGATGACTGAATAGATTTTTCCCATCTCCACTTCGTGTGGTAATAAATGGGTCTGGTTGTTTGAATGCACAATCCTCACTCGCCATGTATGCAAAAATAAATATGGTTTGAAAAGAAAGAGATGGTATTTAAGAACTACTGTAAATTGGCCATGTATTTAAATGCTTTGTTTATATTAACAATTCCTCCATTACGTGATTCTGTTTTCTTTTGGTAGGGTTTGCCATGTATGCTGCCGATATGAAGCTATAACGCCAACTTATGTGGTATGACCCCTTTGCATAGTACTACTGGTGTAATCTGTCCCTAAATGTTATTGACCCAGGGAGGATTACCCCAGTGTAAAGGGGGATGCACTGGTAGCGTAGACCTGACAAAGAGGCTCTTTTGCCACTCATCCTCCTTGCTGACAGTATGGCAAAGAAAAGAGTGAGTGGCTAGATAAAAGCAGGTCATGGCTGTGGACCACGACAGTCTTCGGCTGTGTTTTCATTCAACCTCTGGTGGCCTGATCTAAGTTGCAGTGTGCTTGATGCTGCTTTAACCTTGTGCAGGGGAAACAGCCCGCACAGAGCAGTTGCAGGTTCAAGACAGTGCATAGCCAGTAATGTGACACCTGGCTGCAGGGAAGGTGAACAATGTCCGAGCCCTCATGTTGGTTTGATGCCACCAGAGGATCAGGCTTATACTGGTGATATCCTCCCTAGCCCAGTTAAACTTTAAGCCACCTTTGCAAAACATCCCTTGACTTGTGCTCTTTGGCTGTAGCTGAGGATCTGCCCCATAAAACACAATACAGAGAGGGAGTCTTGTAGTCTTTGCTCAGGCAAAGCTTCTAGTGAAATGTAAGGGAGTTTTCCTGTATAAGGAATAAGTAAGGAAACACGTATTTGCGTACACTATATGTTGTTATGTGTGGTATATAAGAAAAAGTCAGAACACATTTTTCAGGCAAATCAGAGGGCTCAGTGTTTGGGAATATCACATGTAGAGCATATTCAGGATCAGGTCCTAACACAAATTATTACATGGGCTTTGTAAACATATTAAAGGGGTGAAGTAAGTTAGTTTTGATTACACATTGATAGTTCCCCTTTTGCCAATAAAGTATTCACCTTGATCACCTTGATCGATCAGTCCTTCAGCCTTCATATAGATTGCGCTGATCAGAACACATCTTCCATTTTTCCTGTATCCTGGCCTGCCTTCTCCATGTGCGGCCATGTCTTCACAATAAAATCTTCCCATCTCTTTGGATCTTGGCTGAGTGGTTATTTCAGTTCCCATGGGTACCACTCGGCGACAGCTAGAGTCCATTGATTGTCAGGGAGCCTAGCTATATGCCCGGCCATCGCATTTTACTGTGCCTGCTCTCAACAACAACATCCTGCACTCCACTCTGCTGTCCGATCACTTCCTTGGGGACTCTAATAGAGTATCATTAATACTCTAATATGAATTGAAGTATTAGAAGAAATATGTGGAGATGTTTCTAGAATCATATTTCAGTGTAATAACCAGTTAATCACAAGTTTCTTTTAAATATCACTCACAGCTGGAACTTATTAAAAGAATTACCAAAAAACCCCAAGATTTATTTCTATATTTCTTGCTATTATTGCCCATTGGATTTTTTTTAAAGGGGGAACTATTTTCAGAGAGAGAGTGGAGAGCACAATAGTTGAGCAGAGACTGTTAAGGTAGGGTTACCAACTTTCTAGTTCCACAAAACCAAACACCCATGCCCCGCCCTCTACCCCACCCCTCATCTGATGCCATGCCCCTTCTCCGAGGCCACACCCCCATTCACTCCATCTGCCCTCCCTCTGTCGCTTTCTCTCCCCACCCTCACTTGCTCATTTTCACTGGGCTGGCTTAGGTGGTTGGGGTGCCTGAGGGTGCGTCGGAGGACGGGAGGGGGAACAGAGCTGGGGCAGAGGGTTGGGGTGAGGGGAGTGAGGGCTCTGGCTGGGGGTGCAGTCCCTGGAGTGGGGCTGGAGATGAGGTGTTTGGGATGCAGGAGGGGTCTCTGTGCTGTAATTGAGGGGTTTGGAGTGCAGGAGCGGGATCAGGGCTGGGGCAGGGGGTTGGGGCACGGGAGTGGATTGGGGTGCAGGCTCCATGTGGCGCTTACCTCAAGCAGCTCTTGGAAGCAGCAGCATGTCCCCCTTCCGACTCCTATGCAGAGGCACAGCCAGGGGGCTCTGCATGCTTCCCTGAACACAGGCATCGCCCCCACAGCTCCTGTTGGCCACGATTCCCGGCCAATGGGTGCTGCGGAGCCGACGCTTGGTGCAGGGGCAATGTAGGGAGCCACAGGCTACCCCTATGGGTAGGAGCCAGAGCGGGGACATGCCACTGCTTCCGGGAGCTGTGCAGTGCCACGGCAAGCAGGGAGCCACCCTTAGCCCCAGGTCACCGCCGACTGGACTTTTAACGACCTGATCAGCAATGCTGACCAGAGCCACGAGGGTCCCTTTTCCTCCGGGCATTCCAGTCAAAAACCAGTCACCTGGCAACCCTACGTTAAAAACATGTAAAATGTGCATTCCCTGCCACAAAGTAAGGTCTGATAAAATACATTAGAAATGATAGAGAGAGATCAAGGAAGTAGGAGAATAGGTTTACACAATGGAGGGTTATAGGTTACTTGACTACTTAATGTACACAGTTTTGCTGCTGCTATTTGTAACTTTATAAACCTATACAGTGGATTGTATGTCATCTTGCAGGTGTGTTCTGGTGTGTGTGTAATTTAAGAATGCAGTAATATTCCTGCCCTCATAGAATATCAAAATGTTTTGTCATTGTAGAGTATTGTACTAACATTGATGACTTTCATTTTGACACAGAATTTGACAGTTAAAGAGAATTAGTGAAACTTAAGCTCATTAGGATATGGTGGGGCGTTAAATAGAATCTACGGATCAGATCCTCAGTTGGTATAAACTGACATAATGCCATTGGCTTCAATGGAGCTGTGCCCATCTACACCATTTTAGGATTTGGCCCCATTCTGTTTTAATCCTGGGCAAGGATAAGAGAAAATTGTAGGGAAACTTTGGTAACTTCAGTGGTGACAGATAAATCCATAAATAAAATATCTGCAGTTCCTTGTTGGGGAGTTAATGTTGGCCCTCTATTAGTCAGATTTTCAAATACAATACACATTGTTGGTTAATGAGAACAGTTTAACAGTACAAATCTGGCTAATCAGATCCTGTCTAGCTATCTATTAATCAGTTGACTGTCAGCATCACCCTAGTATCCAAACAACTTCCATGTAAAGTCAATAGCAGAGTCCCTACTTTGTAAAACACTTTGAGATGAAAGGTGCTGTTGATAGCCCAGCCCTGTTGATCAGAAGGTCTCAGCTGACATCTTGATAAACAGATATTTGCATGAATGTGGGAGCTATTAGTCATGACTCCTAGCTGAGTTTTTCAATATACCCCAGTCTGGAGACTTGTAACCCTGGCATGTCATTCATTCAAAACTCCTTTTGGCTAAATACTGTGGCTAGTCCTTGAAATTGTTTTATAAACTTACACATTCCAAGGTAGTTTGGGGGCCCATGTAACACTTTCTAAGAAATCTGGAGGAGACTTAGTATTCAGTTGGTAATGGGGAACAGGACCAGCTCCAGGGTTTTTGCCTCCCCAAGCAGCAAAAACAAGAAAAAAAAAGCCATGATCGCGATCTGCAGCTCTACCGCCACCGCTTCAGTCTTCGGCGGCAATTCAGTGGCTGGTCCTTCGCTCGGAGAGGGAGTGAGGGACCTGCCGCCGAATTGCCGCTGAAGACCGGAACGTGCCGCCCCTCACCATTGGCTCCCCCAACCAGCTGCTTGCTGGGCTGGTGCCTGGAGCCGGCCCTACCAATGGGGAGAAAGGTTGACTGATTTGCACTAGAGTAACAAGAATTGTGAATAAAGAAATGCATTCCTGGCTCAAAGCTCTTCCTCGTCTTTTCTAAGTGAAAAGTGCAGAAGGTCAACATCAGCACCACTAAGACTTTCTATAAACCTTCATGCCCTCCTTTCTAATTTGAAAGGAAGCATTTCAATGGACATTATATTTTTGGCTATTTTAGGCTTATCATGATCATATTCTTTAAATATAAGATGTTCTTGCTGTTATATTGTGATGCAAATATTAAGTACTTCCAATAGGAATGTTTTAAAAGATATATAATATTATAAAACAAGCTAGAATTTTATATTTTGAGTCAAATAATAGACTTCACATTCTGACAGAAGACTAAGTGAGCCAGTGGTCCAAGGTGACCTTTCATTCTGCACAGCGAATCAGGCAGAAGGTTTGCTGGGAAGATGAACAAACATCTAATAGAAACCCCATAGCGCAACACAGAAGGAGTAATTGGAGACAGCTGTGTCCCAGAGACTTAGAGAAGTCACAAATGAAGGAGAAGACAACTGGATCTGGGGTCTTGTCACAGAAAAAAGGGAGCCCAGAGGTAGACTTTCTTGCCCTACTAAAACGTTGCTGCCTTTCACATTTGTGCCACCTGCCGTTCATTTTAAAGTGTTTGTTTGATCAGCTTGAAGTATGGGATATGTCGCACTTCAGTAACTGCATCATGATTTCCCCATGTGCCAGTTACAGAGGTGCTAACGCAGAAAAGTGCAAAACAAAGTGATATGGTCAAATGAAGCTCCTACACGATAGGCATCTTTGTGCCACAGCAGGAATGTTCTACATCCTAGCTGAGCAGGAGCTTTCATTAGAGAAGACACTATTTTCTGGGAGAACGAGGGGTCTAAAAAGCTTTTATTTGGGCCAAAATTTTCTCATGGTTATTCCTAGCCTGACAGTGAATTCGCTTTGGTAAATTGGTAAAATTAAATATAGCTGTTTTTGTGGACTCTGAGCATGAAAAAGAGAGGCTTTCCCCAAGGCCAGGTTAAAGCCTAGGCACTGTAAGGCAGTGCATAGTGCCTCAACTCCTGCAGTCACCTGATAAGGCTGGAATCTCAGCTTTCCTTTAAGGAGCAAGGGGAAAATAAGGTTTTAGTCAGCAAGATTGCAAAGAAAATGTTGAAAACGTGACCCCAGTGTAACCAGTGTAGGGGATCCTCTTCCTGAGTCCACAGAGATCCAGAAATGATAGCACTGAGAAGGGAGAACTGCCCTGTTCATCTCAGTGAGGTGTTAACGCCAAGAGTCACTGCTGGGGGGGGCCCCCAACAACACTTATCCAGCAGAGGACTCTGCATATGGAAGAAGAGAGCAGCAGATTTGTCCCACTCACTCAAGTGTATATGCCCTGCTGCTGGAATAAGGACTGCCACTCCTGGGGAGGACACAGGGACTCCATTCTGCTGCCATTCTGGGGGGCTATAGGAGTAAAGATGTGGGGAGGCCCTATATTATGTCATGTCTGGGGCCCCTGTATTGTTTTGCTCCAGCCCTGTTTTCTGTCCAAGAACATGGTCCTTTTGCACTCAGATAATTCAAAAATTACTTCATTGATTTGGAATGCATGCCAGAGCCTGAAAGGCTGGTCGGAACTTGAGAATAAAAAATTAGGGGGTGGTGTTATGGCCCAAGTTTCCTAGTTTTACTCATGAATTGTGCTTTTCCTCGTGCGAAACAGGCAGTTGTGTACACATCTGAAAGTGGCACATAAGGAGATCGCAGTGCGCGTGCACACAACTGCATACTGCAACCCTGTAATCATTTTAGTTGTTCGTCTCTGTAGTCTAGTGAAGTTCAGTATTTTTCCTTTCTGTGAGACACTTCTCCTCACGTGGTGCTAATATTCTTTATGGTTAAGGGATGCAAAGGAGCTAGTGAAGAGAAAATGAAATGAATCCGCAAACAGGTACAGATAATAGCCCTGAGTAGAGAGTTACAGGGTACAGTTTCAAAACACCTGAGTGACATGCAATAAGACTTAGACTCCTAAGTGCTTAAGTCACTTTTGGAAATGGGACTTGGGATTCTAAGTCACTTAAGCACCTTTGAAAACTTCACCCAGTGGCAGTAAGGAGGCCTGGTGCCCTTATGGTGATAGTTCTTGTAGGAATGATGACCCACTGATTCTGAGATTTGAGAGACCTGGGTTCACATCCCTGCTCTGCCACTGGCTAACGGTATGATCTTTTGCAAGTCGCTGAGGGTAGAGCTACACTGCTTACTAAGCCCAAGTGCCCTTCTGTCCACACACAAATCATTCTGACTTGGGTCAGCAAGCACCCAGGTCCTAGGACACTGCTAGGTGGGGTTGATCAGAGTCCAGATCCGACTGTGACTTGGGTCCAAACCTTCTCATTCTGCAGAGAAGATGCAGATCAAGCCACAGACCTGAGTCAGAAGGTCTGGGTGCATTAGCATGGCTGTGAGACGCAGGCCAAGCAATTATAAATCCTGATTTACCATGCAGTGTGGACATCCAAGCACAGGCTTGCTAACACCAAGTCCACAAGCCCAGGTCCCACAGACCTGAGCTTACCATGCAGTGCAGACATACCCTAAGTCTCTCTCTGTCTTGAGTCCCCACATGTAAAATGGGGATAATTGCACTACCCTACCTCATACATTAAATACCAATATATTAAAGATGGTGAATGATTCATATACTAAGGTGATAGGGGCTGTATAAGTACCACAGATAGGCAGAGCAATGGTGCCGGTGGTTCTAATCCACGCTTTGGCAATGACTTACTGTATTACCTTGGCCATTACCTCGTTGTGTTTCATTTTCATTGTCTTCAGAAGAATGGATAATTATATACCATACCTCGAAGGGAACTGTGGGGCTCAGTCGATTGATTAGCAAAGCGCTCTGTGATCTTTGGATGGATGGTGCCGTAGTAGTGTGACAAAGGAAGAGAATATTGGAGTGCAAACTTCAATCGGCAAAATGTCAACAAAAGTTATTGCTGCCACAGACGAGATGAATAAATATCACAGTTAAAACAATATCTGGTGTTTTGCTCAGATGTTTCAATGGGTTTGTTTTTTAAGCCCGGATTATACAAAGTAGCCCCAAGGCATTATTCCAAACAAGATGTAGAATCCAACTTGATATTATTTTTAGGATTGAATGGATTTTGTAAAGGCTCATTTGTCTGAAGAAAAGACAGTTGATTATTTTTGTTTGTAGATGATTTTGAAGGGAAAATGTCAGAGCGATGTTAAGGAAGGTGAGGTACTTCTATCTGACTTGCACATGTCCCAAAGTCACAGCAACATGGGTGGATGGAAAGGAGTGAGGGGATTCAATGAACAGGAGCGTATATTATGAAATGAAGTTGTCATTTCTAAAACAACCAGACTGGGGGTGGGGCGTGAAGTTATAATTTTTAAAGAAGACCAAGTCTTAAATGCTAATTCATAAATGTGGCTGGCAGAACTGCGGGATGTAAAGTGTGGAAGGGATTGTTAGAATATGAATTTCAGTTCACGTCTGCAGATGATTTGACCACACTACTCCTTTACATCAGGGGTCAGCTGGGTAAAATTATTATTAATATTACCTTAATAAGGTGTCGGGAATATTTACCAAAAGAAATGCAAGATATCGTTTGGGGAGACATATGGTATTTACCATTCAATATATATCTCCATTTGATATGCATTTATTTTAAAGCGCAGCATTATTTTAAGTCACTCAAGTTAATGTTCAATTTAATTCAATTTTAAAAAATGGAATATAGTCTGTTACAAGTGACTGACTTGGAAAACTTCCAAAAGTCATTGAATTTCAGCAGTGCCAATGTTCTCGTATAAAAGAAGCAACTTGTTGAAATAAGCTCTCGGCTTGTTCCATATGTTCTTAATAGAAGATAATGATGTTATGCATTGTGACAGGGACTATATTTGTTGTGCACCAACACTATTCACATATATGGATATATGAATTCTTTTATTTATTCGTATGACATTAATATCTAGGAGCCCCAGTCATGGACAATGGGGACTTCTGTGCTGGTTGTTGTGCAGACACAGAACAAAGAACCTGGCTTATGGACTTGTGAATGGAAGATATTTCTTATGAACATATTACACATTAATTGACTGAGCCTGACAACACAACAGTGTGGTAGCAACGTATTAGACTCCTTTTACAGGTGGGTAATGTGAGGAAAAAGCAACTTACCTAAACAAGCCAGTGCTGGGAATCTGAGTCCTTCCTCCAACCACTAAACGATGCCAATATGAGTCTTTCCACTGACTTCAGTGGTTTTTGAAAGAGACCTTTTTTGTCATTGTTGGTTACAGCTTACCAATATTCTCCTGCTTACAAATTTATTATATATTCAGAGTGCTAATAATTCACTTTACATGAACACTCACTGCATTAAAGGCAGTGTTTTACTGATAACATCTTGGATGGATGTCAAATTTAAAAAAAAAAAACAAGAAGTCAGGTGGCACAGTAAAGACTAACAGATTAATTTGGGCATAAGCTTTTGTGGGTAAAAAAAACCTCACTTCTTCAGATGCATGGTATACCTTGTAGCTGGTGTAGATATGTGGGCAGAGTTGGCATCGAGGTTTGTTGCATGGATTGGTTCCTGAGCTAGAGTTACTATGGTGCGGTGTGCAGTTACTGGTGAGAATATGTTTCATGTTGGCAGGTTGCCTGTGGGCGAGGACTGGCCTGCCACCAAAGGCCTGTGAAAGTGTGGGATCATTGTCCAGGATGAGTTGTAGATCCCTGATGATGCATTGGAGAGGTTTTAGCTGGGGACTGTATGTGATGGCCAGTGGAGTCCTGTTGGTTTCTTTCTTGGGTTTGTCTTGCAGTAGGAGGCTCTGTTGATCTGTTTCCTTATTTCCTCGTGTGGGTAACCCAGAAGCCTCCTACTGCAAACCCAACTCTGCCCACATATCTACACCAGCGACACCATCACAGGACCTAACCAGATCAGCCACACCATCACTGATTCATTCACCTGCACGCACACCAATGTAATTATGCCATCATATGCCAGCAATGCCCCTCTGCTATGTACATCGGCCAAACTGGACAGTCGCTACAGAAAAGGATAAATGGACACAAATCAGATATTAGGAATGGCAATATACAAAAACCTGTAGGAGAACACTTCAACCTCCCTGGCCACACTATAGCAGACCTTAAGGTAGCCATCCTGCAGCAAAAAAACTTCAGGACCAGACTTCAAAGAGAAACTGCTGAGCTTCAGTTCATCTGCAAATTTGACATCATCAGCTCAGGATTAAACAAAGACTGTGAATGGCTTGCCAATTACAAAACCAGTTTCTCCTCCTTTGATTTTCACACCTCAACTGCTAGAGCAGGGCCTCATCCTCCCTGATTGAACTACCTCATTATCTCTAGCTTGCCTGCATATATATACCTGACCCTGGAAATTTCCACTACGTGTATCTGACGAAGTGGGTATTCACCCACGAAAGCTCATGCTCCAAAACGTCTGTTAGTCTATAAGGTGGCACGGGATTCTTTGCTGCTTTTACAGATCCAGACTAACACGGCTACCCCTCTGATACCTGCTTAGAGAAATAAGTCACAGGACGCTTCCAGGTGCCAAACAATTGGGTCAATACTCCCAAAGCCACTCCCTTTCTTTCATGTACATAAAGCTGAAAAGGCTTAAGGAGATCCGACAGGTCCAGGGCCGGAGCCTCCATTAGCTCCCTTTTTAAGGTTTTGAATGCTTTATCCTTTTCTGCAGACCAGTGGAAGGGATCTTGCTCTGTACCCTTGAGGCCTTCATACAGTGGCTTAGCCCACAGCCCGAATTCTGGGATCCATATTCTACAAAAACCCACCATACCAAGAAATGCTCTAAGCTACTTGCGGTTGGTCGGTAGGGGAATCTGACAAATGGCTTCTTTCCTCTTATTTGAGAGTTGCTGCTCCCCTTGCCTTAGGTATCGAACTTCTGGGAGTGCTATTCGAGCTTTACTTTGAACTACCTGATACCCTCGAAGTCCAATAAAATTTAGAAGGCTCCCGGTGGCTTTAAGACACTGAGTTACTCTTATGGCAGCAATTAACAGGTCATCTACATATTGTAGAAGGAGAACCTCTTCCTTATTACTCCACTCCTCTAGGTCATTGGCCAGGGCTTGGCCGAAAAGGGCGGGCGAATTTTTAAACTCTTGTGGCAAGACCGTCCAACAAAGCTGTTTCTTTACTCTGTTACTACCCTCCCATTCAAACGAAAAGATTTCTTGGGAGGAGGTGTCAACCGGAATTGTGAAAAAAGCATCCTTTAAATCAAGGACTGAGAAATGGGTATACTGCGTTCCTATAGAGGCCAACAGGGTATAGGGGTTCGGAGCAAGGGGGTGTGAAGTCTTGACACGCTCGTTGACCGCTCTTAAGTCTTGTACCATTGGGCCATTGGGCTTCTTTACTGGCAGAACGGGGGTGTTCCAGGCCAACTGACATTCTCTAAGTACGCCGTACTTCAAGAACTTATCTATGATGTCGTGCAGACCCCCTTTTGCTTCCCTGTTGATCGGGTACTGCCAAATTCGCACTGGGCTTTTTCCAGGTAGGAGTTGGACAGTAACAGGAGTCACATGGGTGGCCTTCCCAGGGATCGCCAATGCCCATACCAGTGGGTATATTTGGTCTATCCATTGCCTCCACTCGGGGGCTTGCATAGCTGGAGGTTCAAGTTTAAGGGCCATCATCCAGGCATTCTCAGGGGCAAGGTGAGGGTTATTTCATCTGGGGTGAAGTGCATGGTGGCTCCCAACCAACAAAGCAGATCTCGTCCCAGTAGGGGGGTTGGACAATCAGGGAGGTAGACCAATCGGAGAGAAATATTTCTATCTCCCAAGGCGCATTCGGCAGGGGCATACACCAAGCACTTGGTTCCCTTCCCCGTGGCGCCTATTACGGTTAAGGAATTTTCAACAGGCAGCTTGAGGGGTTGGTTGACAGCTGTCCTCACTGCCCCTGAGTCTACCAAGAAGTCCATTTCCAGCTTTCCCACCTGCATTTTTACTCGGGGTTCCGGGGGTGGGATAGTCCGTCTCCCCGACACCCCTAGTCCTTATCCTCCATTCCCATCAAGGGGATGGGTCCCCTGGTAGGGCACTCATTCTTCCAGTGTCCCTCCTTGCGACACAAGGCGCATTGGTTTCGGCCTAAGCGCCTCTCCTGTGGGCCTGGACGTCCTCGCCCACGGCCTCTCATGCCTCGACCCCTTCCTCCTCCTTGTGGCCTTTCCTCGGTGCCAGCCTGCACTGCTGTGACCATTAATTTGACCTGCCTTTTTTCCTTTTCTCCATCCCTTAGGGCATATGCTTTATTTGCAGTCTCTAAAATTTGGGCCATGGATATGCCCATTAGGTCCTCCTTTTTCTGCAGCTTTCTTTTAATGTCAGGGCTGCACGGCTGGTGAAAATGCCCTTCATAATTGCCTCGGTGGCCTGATCATCGGGATTCGCATTAGTATTTTACCTGATAGTATCCCGAATACGCTGTAAAAAGGCAACTGGGCTTTCCTCTTGCTCCTGCATTACCTCATAAGGCTTGGCCCAATTTTTATGCCTAACTGCAGAATGTTGGAGCCCATATAGGAGTAATTCTTTAAGGACAGTTAAACGGGTGTAATCCAAGGGGTTGTTAGTGTTCCACCGGGGATCTCTCACAGGGACCATATCCGCAGGATCGGGGACATTCTGTGGGTCCCTCTCATGCCTGCTCTGTGCCTCCTCCCAAGCCTTTGACACAACCTGGTTGCGTTGAACCTCTGATAACAAAGTTTTCAGAAGGATATTACAGTCATCCCAATCCAGTTTATGGCTAGCTAAACATCCTTCAAAAACTGAGATGAAACTACTAGGGTTCGTGGAAAACTCTCCAGCTTGTGCTTTAAATGCAGCCAAGTCCACAGAGTTAAAGGGTACGTAAGTATAAACTTGCATGGTGGTGGCTCGTCACCCCTCAGCTCCCTGCTGGGCAATCGCGGTCTCAGTAATAAGGGGATATAGGCCCGTAGCCGCAGTAACCAACACATTCCTATTACGCATCAACTCATAAGATGGCGGGGGTGCAATAGCCGAAGGGGACATCGGTTCTGGCATTACAGTTTTGAGAGGGTTCTCAGTAACCACGGGAACCTCGACCGATGATCCAGTCGGATCCAAATCACAAACATGCAACAAATTACAAATATGCAACATGTCCGACCTGCTTCTCAATAACATAAACAACTGTGCATACATATATTCCATCCATTTGCCAGTTCTTTGGCAAAATAAAAGCAACTGAAGGATCGTATTATACTTAAGTGATCCTTCCGGTGGCCACCTCTCCTGGTCCTCTAGTTGATATTGAGGCCAGTCAACTGTACAGTATCTTTTTAATTTACTTTTCCTGAGCAGGTCTGACCCAAAAACCTTCCAATGCCTTAAAATGCATTCTAGCGGCGTACACTGTACCTGCCGCCCCATACCATGCCCTTGACCCATTGTATGCTAATAAACCAATAGCTAATGGGAATTACAATGACTGGGCATCCCCAGCCTTGGGCAAACACTCCAGACAAGCCAGAGACAGACTAGAAATAAACCAGAAAGTAAATAAACCAGACTAGTCTTACCTTATCTAGGGGGACCGGTTCTCCACTGTTGTCCACCTTCTAGAGAAACCAATCTACCCCTACTCCCCCTTATTTCTCCACTATACGATCGCGTTGCACCGTTGTGTCCTCCGAGGTCGGTCTGACGTATCTCTGTCGAGGCCCCCGGTAAAATCACTGGTGCACGCTGGGCGTCAGCTGCGACCGCCGGCTGCCGGAGAAGTCCGGGCAAGGCACAATTTGGCCTCGAGCCCCACGTTGGGCACCAAAAACTGTTGCCGGCACTCAGTGCCCGAGGTGGCAATGGTTGGGTTTGTTGCCCGGTGTGCGCCGCACCAATAGGACACACCAGGGTGGAGAAGTAAACAAACTTTATTTGAGATCTCAAATAGGCATCAGGAGCCACACAGGGCTCAAATCAAAAGCGCGCGAAACAAACAACTCACATACTTTTTATACTTCAACCAAAACAGTAACTTGTTACAATGCTTTCTGTGATGTAAACTGTACCTGCCCAGAACCAAGTCTGCCCAGCAACTATTTCCCGCCCAGGGCCAAGTCTACCTAACAACTAACTGGTTCTTATTGTTTTTTTCTGAGAAGGAGTAGCCCCTTCCACAAGGGCAACTCGAGGTCAAACATGGAGTCTAGAGGAGAGCTGGTACACTATGGCTCAGAGCAGGAGGACTTCATCGGCTCTCATGGCCTTCCATTCTCGTGAGTTACCTGGTTTATGCCAAGTGCATCCCCAACAATATTAAGAGCCACAGAGATAGAGAGTCACTCTCAGCATGCTGAGCTCTTTTAAGCCCCTTGCTTGGAGTCACAGTGTGCTGAACTCTGAAGGAAACCCCTCCCTTCACCCAGAATTGTAGGGGGCCAGTGAGCGACCAAAGTGTTGAACTGGTTGAAGCCAAGGATGATCAACATGGGCACATGGGACTGCTTGGTTTGTGGTTTTCTTCTGCATCAGAAACAATAAGGACAGGTTGGAAAGTGGGTGATCCCCATCATCAAGCATGGAAATTAAAGCACCTGACTGGGATTTAATAATCCCACATGATCTTTTGTGTGTGTAATGAATCATAAAATAGTGACTATTTTCCAAAATCTAGTCATGGCACTGCATGTGCATGGCCTGATTGTTCAGAAATGCCGAGCATTCACAAATTCCACTGAGGTCCATGGGAGTTCCGCACCTCCGAAGTCCCACACCTCCAGCAGCCTTTTCTCCAGCACTGAAGGGACAATCATACTTTCAGGGTGAATGCCATTGACTGATACTGGGCTCCTCTTTAAAACAAACACACGCATTCTAAAAACCTCCATTCCACAGGTGGATTTATAAGGCACTGGGACAGTAGTATATGTTGAAATTAAGACTGAGATTAATGGACGAAGCTGCTTTAAAGGTTTGCATAGACAATTCCCATCAAAGTTAATGGCAATTGGGTAGCGAAATCCCCAGTGATTTTATAATATCCCACCCTAACTGTGCTAATATCGACGAAAGGGTTAAGCAACTGCTGCTAGCGTGGCAGATACTGAATGCATACCAATGTCTGTTGAGAATTCTCTCCAATTCACTTTAGCACTCCATGTTTGACTACACCTGTTTTTTAATATTCTTTGAATAAATAAAACAAGCTGTAAGCTTATGTTGTTGTGCGATGTGAAAACACACAATAATAATCACAGCTAATGACTCTTCTAAATGCTAAACTGTGCACACCTCCTTGTTTGGTATTTGTTTTGTATACAGAAGGTAATATACACGGAATAACTAGGAAGCCAAGTTACATATGGGGCTGTGGAATGGTATTTGACAGCCGATTAGAGTAGTCTGACAGAAATGATGATTTAATCACCACAACAGACTCCAAATTCCCAGATAGAATTCCACCCAGGTTAATCTAATTTCCTTGCAAAATTTTTGCCAGAAATAGACTCTTACCTTGCTTATTTTCCCCCCTTACAGATGTCACACGGTTTTGACAAGAATGTAAATAGGTAGAGTTATTACTGTTGAAAAGATGACTTTGAGGCTTGAAAGCGAGACAATATCTGTACCTCTTGAGAGTGTTTTTCCAGCACAGTTGTATTTACATATGGTTGTACCTGCTCAGAAAAAAAGAATGAGAAGCCCCTAATTAGTCATCTTTAACTTATAAGCCAGGACTTGAGGTCTGCTCCTGCTCCCAGGAAAGCCAACAATAAGATTCCTATCGACTTAAGTGGGATTGCATGTCTTGCAAGCAGTTGTTCCAATTCCCATGTGGACCCACGTTAGTATCCGTTTGTCAGATTGGAGTCCTAGTTTTTATGCTACTTTGCACTGTGACCTTGTGTGGTTTAGTGGGTAGCACACAGAACGGGGACTCGGGGACTTGGGTTCTATTTCTGGCTCTGCTGCTGACACTTCATCTCTCCATGCCTCAGTTTCCTCATCTGAACAATAGGGATAAGGATGCTTACTTCCTCTGTAAAGCACTTACATAAGAACTAGGTGTTGTTGTCTGTACAGCATCATGCACGTCAGTGGAGCTACAGAAAACCTTGACGATGCAGGATTGTTCTCTATTACAGTCTGGTTTCAAAGAGCTCTAGACATGAGGCTTCTCTTGGGAGGTTGTTCTACAGTCAACCTTGCTGATAGAAAATACCAGTTGTTTCCTTTTGCCATGGGGTCTGAGCTGCATTCAGGGTGTCATTGATGTGCAAATTTTTTTACCTGCGTTACTTTATTTCTTCCCTATTTATTAACTGCAAAATCATTCTCATAAATACTGCACGTTTATAAGCTATGCTTTCTTCGAGCCACAGAAAAACGTCTCCACTGTTTTTAGTTATGAAAGCATGACATATTGAGAAATCACTCACATGGAGATACATAAGTGTATGGCTTTCTGATGTATATCTACAATAACTGCTTTCTGATAAGACATGAAATCCTTCATTTCAGTAGATGACATGATTCTAGTGGGTGGCATCTAATTTGAAACAGGTTTATATCATCTGTAATCTTTTGGAGGACCCAGGAAAGCGCAGCTATTTTATTACTTTATAGCCTACAGTTATACAAGCAAGATATAAAATGCTCCGATTATTTTCCCTTTTGCTCATTGTAGAGGGAAGGGAAAGTACCTATTTAGCCCTTGTCTCTGCCCCCTTTAATTTTCTTATTCACTGCACACCTCTTCCAGATTCAATCTCCCCCCTTCATATACACACACACACACTTTTAAATATTTTATGGGTAGAGAGCTTATAATATGTATTGTCACGGCAGCTGTCTCTAGAGGTCAGCAATGAGTTTAATAATGAGATGCGAACCAGTGACTCTGCAAAACCCAGTTCAGGATATAAATGGCATGTTTTACTGAATCTAATGTTAAAGGTTGCTAACTTATCAATTGGTGATGGCCAGGGTTAAACAAGCTTCAACGTGAGCCCGCTCATGTAAGGAAACTAACAGGGTAACGTTTTTTACCACTCTTATTTCTCCAGATGCCCCATTTTTTGTGTTTTGTACCCTCCTTACTGTGGATATTTTGCAGGTTATTCTCACAGGACCTGATTCTGATCTCATGCTAGTTGGCCCTAATGTAATTTTATTGAGTATAATGGAGTTACTCCTGATTTACAGCTTGGTGAGCAGAGAAACAGGCCCACAGTTTTGATTGAGAAATTTTGAAGTTAGGTGCAAACCACAGTCACAACTGAGTCATGAGTAGAACGGTTATTTTCGCTAAAAGCACAAACTAGTGGCTTAATAGCAAATCAGTGGTAATTATGCCATGATGAAAGTTACAGTGTGGGTGAGGTGCTATCTTTTATTGGACAAGCTTCTGTTGGTAAAAGAGACAAGCTTTTGAGCCATACAGAGCTCTCCTCCAGACTGAATACCAGCCAGCTCTACAGAAAAGGTTTGAGGGAAAAGGCTGTTTCAGAGAAGATTAATTTGCTAGAGTTAACCTACTTCTACCAGACTAGAATTTACCTGTTTTGTTTTATTTGTAACCACATCTGTTTCTCTTCTCTTTGTTTAGTATCTCTGTTCTTTATTCATAAACTTATTCTTGGCTTTACTATAAGTTCTTCCCAGTGTATTAATACAGAAGTGTGATTCCTCAGCTCAGCTAGCAGACTGCTGTGCATAACTCTCACTCTGGAGACAGCAGACTTGGTAATTTCTGAGAGCATCTAGTAACGGGCTGAATACTGGTGAAGAACCCATTTCCAGGATGTTCGGGAGCTAGGGTGCATCAAGTGTTATCTGCAAGGCGCAGTAAAAGCTGGCAGAGCTTTAGAGGAAATTGTATGGTTGGCTAACAGACTGGGGTGACAGGGATCTATCTCTCACGGCTTGTCTTCACTACTGGGGAGATCAACGCTGCTGCAATTGATGCAGTGGGTGTCGAGTTAGTGGGTCTAGTGAAGACCCGCTAAATCAATGGCAAAGCGCTCTCCGATAGTCCCCAGTACTCCACCTCTCCGAGAAAAATAAAATAAGTCGACCACAGAGCATCTCCCATCGACGCAGCACAGTGAAGACAATGCAGTAAGTCGACCTAAGCTACGTCGACTCCAGGTACACTATTCACATAGCTGTAGTAGCGTAACTTGGGTCGACTTACCCTGATAGTGAAGACAAACCCTTAGTTTAGCTCCAGCAAGTCTCTCTGTTGCTAAGGCAGAGGAGTAAGAAGGCCACCCATAGTTCTAGGCTCCCTGAAAAAACATTACTCTGAGTGATAAAGTGCAAACTGATTATGGCTTTTTAATGGTAACCACTACAAACAACACTTTCCTTATGAGCTTGATCCACAATTGACCTTTTTGTCTAACCTCTCTAGGATGAAACTAAAAAGATCCTTCACTTTAGAACCATAAACTTGTAGAAATTACAGATGGAACCAACTCTGGTCTAAATCTATCTGTTTAGATGCTGTCGTATTAAGTGCTGTATAAATACAGGAAGATAGTTTGATTCCCCATCTAGTGTAATAGGTGGGTTGGGTTGGTTTTTCATGACTGCATGTTCTCCAGGGCTTTGTCATTCTGACATAACCCAAATGATGTTAATTCCAGCACTTCCCTCAGGAGACTGCTCTACATGAAAGACCTTAATGTCAGACAACATATCTGGAACAGTCAGCCTAAACTTTCCTTTGCTCATTGCTCCTAGTTACACCCTCTTGCATCACCCTAAACAATTCCTTTAGCTCATTGATGACTTCATCTTTCAAATGCTTAGCAAAGAGGCAATGCTGATAATGGGCTTATTTTAGCAAATTATGCCACTTTTTTCTTGTTTGATTTTTTCCTTGATGGGGACGATGCACATTCCCATGAACTTAAATTCCCCTGCAGTGCACGTAGAAACGTAGGACTGAAAGAGGCCTCACAAGGTCATCCTGTCCACCCCTTTCATCCCGACCCACCTCACATTGAGGCAGGATTAAGTATACTTTGACCATCCCTGACAGATGTTTGTCAAACTTGTTCTTAAAAACTTCCAAGGGGTTTCCACAACCTCCCCAGGTAATCTGTTCCAGGGATTCACTATCCTTGTAGTTAGAAAGTTTTTCCTAATATCCAACCTAAATCTCCCTTAATATTGCCGATGTCAAAACAACAATTAAACATCAGGTAAAGGAAACAAAGCATAATAGACATTTCCCTTCCTTAGATATTAGTTGAAAATCAGAAAGATGGCAGACAGGCACTGGGCTGTTAGAGTTCAGTTGGGAAATAAATGGATCAATGAAAACTGGATTGTTAAAATAAAGTATTTTACACATCCCAGTGACTGCGTGCACCGTATGGCTCTGCTTGTTCCTTAAGACACTATAGGGAATGAAACAGAAGAGGTTTTGCAACAGTGCAAGGAGTGTATTGATTTGTGGGACTGGGGGACATTCTGAACTTTGAGCAGATTCTATGGAAGATTCACAGTAATGTTCTCAACTTGCCAAGGAATCTAGCAAGTACAGCATTGAAAACTAAATAACACTACCAAAAACCACACGTGCTAGTCATTTTCTCTTCCTCTCTGGCTCTAAACACATTTGGCATGATTATGTGGTTCCCATCTTCTGCTTAATTGTTGATTTTTTCCAATTTCATATTTGGCATCTTTTTAAAATAAAACTGGAATAGCAGTTGACGGTTTCAGGCAGCGCAAACCCTGTTGCGTTCAGGGAGTGCAATAATAATACAGTCCGTTCAACATGCCTGTGTGAAATGTGGAGGAATTATTGGAGAAAAGTCTATGGCCCCAATCCTGCAATGAGCTCTGCATCTTAAGGTCCCAGCGCATGTGCAGAGCCCCACTAAAGTCAGTAGATCTCTATGCGACCTCATGTGTCTTTCCTCCCAGAACAATTTTCAGGATCAGTGCCTAAGGCTTGAGAGCAGCAATAAGAAATGACCACTGAGGTGCAATGGGAATTTGTACACGGAAATTGCTCTGTAAGCTCATCAGAGATAATCTCTTAACAGCTGTCATGTGCTTGCACTGTGCTAAGAAATGAGTCCATGGTGGAGATTTGGGGGAAGGTGTAAAAAACAAAAAGAAAAGGCTCCGGTTTGTAATGTGTTTTCAGATCAAAATCTTATAGCTTCAGGGGAGTGACATGGGGCAGCGCCCCATTCCGAAAGGCAAAGTCTGCCATTCCAAATGCAAGATTGTGGATTGTCCTTGTGTACAACACAGTGTGTTAATTGCTATATAAAGCTACACACAGGAGTTTGCTTATTGTTCAGAAACAGGTTGAGAAAGAAAAGTGCATTAGGAGTTTTGATGAGACTAGGATTGTACCCACATTGTAAGGGCAGATTGGTGAATGAGTGATTAAAGTGTTTTGAAGAGAAGGCCAGTCACTAAGCAAGCAACAGCTATGGGAATCACAGATCTTTTCCCCTTTGGTACTGGATGAGTTGTTGTCACACACTTCTTAATCATGAACCAAGGTTCATTTGTTAAATCAAACAAATCAAGATGTGTAGGTTTCAGTTGCTGCCTGGCAGTTTTTAGATTACTTTAGAACTTTATCTCTGTTCTGTTAGTTGTTAACAAACTCAAGAAAAGAAAAGTTATGAGCTGGTAAAACAGAAATCACGCATGCCATAAACCAGCGAGGGCTGTAACATGAGAGGTCTTCTGAAACTAAATACAACAAATTAAAGTTTATATGAGTCCTGTGGGCCCAATAAATTGTGGGGGTTTAAACTTGCTGGTTATAAAATACTCCTTTAACATTTTACTTTCATTTAAAAGCCAATATTAAGGTATCATTTGAAATTTATATCTTTCTGACTTGCCAGCCTGTTTAATATTGATCGTGTATCGTTTTAGCCCGCTGAGCAACTAATGTCAGCAGTGCCAGTAAAAGTAAAATGCTTGACTTTGTGACTGTCTAACCTGCTTTACTGTCTTTTTATTTATATTTTTAGATGCATCATCCTATTCAGATGAAACCCGCAGATAGTGAAAAGTCCAATGGTAAGTGATTATCCTATTTCCTACTTAATATGTGTGTGTGTCTCTCTTTTCATTTAAAAAACAAATGCAAGGCATGGCTTATGCTTTTCTCTTTAAATAGCGAAAACCTTTTAAGGAAGTGTCCCTATAGTTGAGAGGTCCTGAAAAACGTTGACCTGCTTTGAACTCCCGTTTGTCTTCAGTTTAAAGAAGGGAGGAAGTATTCTTTCCTCTCTTCCTTATGCATTCTCTGTATCATGGCTTTGTTGTGTTTGTCTTTTGTTGGTATCCTGCTGACAGTAGTTGTGGAGTTTCTTAGCAATCAGTAACATCTAATGCTGATAACAGTCTGAGATTAAAATAACATGGGAGTGGAAAGAGAGAGTCCCATATTCAGGAAAGTATTTAAGCACTGTCTGAATTGGACTTAGGTATATTCTTCAAGTTAATCATGTGTTTAAACACCCTTCCTGAATAAGGATGCTTCTCTGATTCTAGGCTCAATTTAAAATCAAACTGGATGTTTTGCTCTTATGAGACCTATATTGACTTTTGTTTTAGGAAGGGTACTCTAGACCTCTCTCAAATAAATATTATGACAATAATATTTATTCAAAATATAGCTTATTGACTTAAGGAATATATATGATGTGCAAAATATACAGTGTGCTAAATCTATAAAATACATCAGATCTGTGTATTCCAGGCATTAGACAATCTGATGGTAGGGCTGCCTGTGTGTGTTTTGTTTAAAAAAAAATCTATACATCTTTTTCCCCCTTGATTCATTCCTATAATTTACTAAAATATATGTTAAAGAAATCACCTTCCTTCTTAGGCTGCAAGAGCTTCTTTTCCCCATAAGGCTGACATAATCAGAGCCGGTGCCTTCCAACAGGCATCTCTGCACCTCATTAATTAGTAATCAGGGCAGAAGCCATGCACTTAGAGATCTACATATCTGCAAATGTAAATGATGATTGGGCTCTAAATCTCTCCACAAGGTTTTGCTAATTGTACTGCATCCCATTTTTAGCCTTCTCCACAGACTAAAGTTTAGAAGAACTTAAAACTTTGTACTGTGCTCCTTTCCATGTTGCAGATGGCTTTAAAAACTGGCCAGGTGCACAGCAGAACTGGGCTGGCCCCGATGGAAATGGAAATGGGGAAACTTGCTCTTCTATTGGTGAGGTGCTCACATAACATAAACCAAAAAAGAACTCACCACTAGCACAAAGTCGTCATCCTTGTCTGGATGCTCAGCAGAAAGGCCAAGTAGTCTGAGTATGCAAACTGAGTGAAATCCTAGCCCCATTGAAGTCACTGGGAGTTTTGTCACTGACTTCACAAGGACCAGGATTCCACCCCAAGTATTGATCATGCTTTCAATGGCCAATTTTTTTTTCCTCCTCTGCAAGATACTACATAAGACCCCATGAACTAATGAAGTCCAACATAAGCCTTGTATGTGCCCTTCTACGTAGGGTAAATTTCACTCTGAAATCTCATGGACAGAATAGAAGTGCAATAGAGAATTGACCAAAAATGAACCCCCTCATCCCTAGACCGTGTCCTCTCCAAGGCATTCTCCAACACCTTTCACCAGCACTAAATATAGCTAAGTTGCTTTTTTTTTTCCTCCAAAAGTTTTCCAGATTTTGGAAGAAGGCACAGAAGTTCCAATTGACCAAAGGAAAGTAAGCAGGTGGAATGGCCTCCTTTAGATTAATCTTCTGAAGAAAAGCAGACAATGTCTAATTTTCACATGCACATTTAGAATGTTGAGAACTCTTTGTTGTTTGAAGCTGGAGAGGAAAGCTACTGCTACGGTCATGAATGTAGCATAGCACCTTAGAGATACTGGAAGTGGGATCAGAGCCAGGGTGTGGGAGGTGAGCTAGAGGTTTGGTAGCTTGGGGGGGCAGAGTTGTGCAATGGAGAGGAACAGCTGGTATCTGTTTTCCGGGTGCCACTGTGCCAGCAGCTAAAGAAGGACATGTGTCTGTGCCAATGGCACACTGGAAGGAAACAGTATGCCATCAGCAGGGCATGCAGGGTGAAAAGAGCTCCGGAGAAGAAGAGAGAGGTCTGGGGAAGAGATAAAGAGCTATCCAAGGTGGGTTGGTCTTTGTGATTGGTAGTGTTTGAGCATTTGTGGGGAGTTCTTGAACCGTTTGTTCTCTCACCATGGGAAGCGATGCATCAGAACTGAACTAGGTTTTATTGGTAACTAGAACTTCTAAAAGTTCAAAGAGCTTGAAGACTCCTGTTGACCAAAAGTTCCAAGTAGCTCATAGATAGACATAAGAGAACTATAGCAAGCATAGACTGAAGTTCTCTTGAGTTTACCAACCTCTCTGTAGAGCTGATGAAACCCAATGAAGCTTGATATGAGCACTGATGTTCCCTTGGTAATTTTACAGGATTTCTAAGACTCAGTATTTGCTGAGTGACAGTGTTGAAAATCCTATTAAGCTGGATGATCTGATCTGACAACAGTTTGCCCAGTTCTGGACTCAACACTAAAATTTGTGTGAAGGCTTTGCAATGTTCTGTTTAGTGTCCTTTTTTAAAAAACAATTGCTCACTTCTGAATTCCAAGGCTTGACTTGCAGTGCCAAAATATAATGGGAAGGGAATTTCTGCCCCAATTGGAAACAGAAAACACAGTAACTTTCACACGTGCTTCTTGTGAGACTTCCAGATGCAAGAGGGTTTGGATGAGCGACCAGACTTGTGGGCACTTGCATGAAGTGGCCCTGAACTGTGACACCCCCCCTTGTGCTTTGTGTCACTTAGGAGCCAATCCTCTGCTGTCTTATCCTCATATCAACCTCCAGAAGCCAAGTTTGAGTCAGAGACATCTATAGGAGTGATGTGGTACAGACATCTCCCGCACATGCCTGGTTATGGAATAGCTGTGGAGCAGCACCTCGCCACTTCTACAGTCTGAGGGCATTCTCAGCCTTTGTGTCCCCCTATGCAGGGTAGAATGGCTGGTGAATATGGGTAGCAGCCTCCAGACTTGCTCTCCACCACTCTGTATGAACGGTGAAGGTGGGCCTCTGCAGAGCATGACTGTACACTGGCCTTCAGGTCCTATCTCCTCCTATGCAGATGCAGCAAAATGTAATCCGTTTCATGGTACCCAGGGCTTTCTGCAGCTAGAGCAAATGGAGCAGCATCCTTAATGCTAATGAATTTCTTTCACTGGAGGATACTTAAAATAATTAGCCGACAAACCTACCCTCCCTAAAAGTTCTTCCTTCAAAAAGATGAAGTATGCAGTATACGGTGCTCATAAATTCATAGAGTTTGAGGCCAGAAGAGACCATTATATCTTCTAGTCTGTCCTCCTGTACATCTCTCATTAATGATGGACCTCAGGACAGATATCCCGAGGACAGTATATGACCATTTTTATAAAATGCCAAGACTTTGGGGAAACCAAGAAAAATTCTCTGTTGCATTATCCTGTACTTACTTTCTGATTCACTGAAAGGGTGAAGAAATGGTTTTGAAATCCTAAGTGGAAAAACTTGCAGATTTGGAAGCAGTAATTAAATGCCATATGCCAGCACTAACACATAGAAAAGTTGTTAATTAATTCAGGCAGTTCCAGATCCAGGTGTGACTTTGACAGATTGTACACTAGGGTTTTTCGCCATCTTACAAATAAGGATAAAAAAATCTTTTTTCTTTCCCTCCAAGGGGAAAAAACATTTGTACTTAAATAATTAACCATTACTTGATTGGCTTAAAGGAGAGGACAACTTATTGTGAGAAGGGAACAGTGTTCTAGATATATTTAAATATGATAGCTTCAGTCACTTAAGGGGACACTGTCATGTATTTTCACGATAGAATTTTAGTTTCAGGAAAGAAAGAGAGAAGTTAGCAACCCTTAATAGCATTTTTCATTTCTTAATTGTTTAAACATTCTCCTGTAGTGCTGTGATCCCAAACACAGGCCCTTGGTTTTAACATATGAGAATCCATAACTGAAGTGATGGACTGGGAACAGAGAAGTGAAAGAAGATTAGTCAATTTTCACTGTCCAAGCAAACTGAATGAAGTGTAAAAATGAGACACTAATACCTTTCTACTACAATGCAGTGACTTCAGTGGGACTCCTCAAGGGCTCCACCCAGGCAGACACAGCTTCAAGATTGAGTCCAATGTACATTTACAGGGCTTGATTCACTGGTACACTCTTAACTGCCTTGTCCTGCTCCGGCAGTGCAAAGCATCCATACATTTGTTAACTGGCTGGTTATATATCAGATTGCATCTGCTTTACATTGCCAAAATAGTGCAAAGCAGCCGGACAGCAGTACTGAGTCCAAAATCCATGCATCAGAATGAACTCCTCCCCCCAAAAAGTGATTTAAACAAATAAATCGTACTGTTTTATCTGTCTTCTGAATTTTGAACTACTCCTGTCCACCCTTGCATGGGATGGACGGGAGCTCCTGTCTCTAACCTGCATGGGATGGGGCTTCCTCTGGGGTCTTATCTCCATTAACTCTGCACTTTCCTGAACTGTGGTGGGAGGTGGGGCCACTGCTGTCAAGATCAGAGGAAGGAGGCCTGGTCCCATGGTCAGTGCCGCAACTGGACATTTTAGCACCTGGGGTGAGCAAGCATACTTGCACCCCCTACCATTTTTTTTAGTTATTTCTCCGCTTCCAGGGCTTTAAGCGCTGGGTGGCTGCCTTGCTTGTTCCCCGCACTCCCTCCCCACCCTCGGTTACAGGCCCTGCCCGCTGTGTGCACCATTTCTGGGGCTCTGCTCAACTCTAAGCACCTGCTAACCTGTAACATATGGGCCAGGGCTGCCCAGAGGATTCAGGGGGCCTGGGGCAAAGCAATTTTGGGGGCCTTTTCCATAAAAGAAGTTGCAATACTATAGAATACTATATTCTCGTGGGGGTCCCTGCAGGGCCTGGGGCATGGGGCAAATTGCCCCACTTGCCCCCCCCCCCGGATGGCCCTGTATGTGGCACAGCAACCTCTAATGGTTAAAGTAGGGTGATTATGTGTCTGGTTTTTGACTGGAACACCCGGTAGAAAAGGGACCTGGCAGCTCCAGGCAGCACCGCCGACCAGGCCATTAAAAGTCCTGTCCTGGGGCACCATGCTGCACCCCGAAAACGGCCAGCAGGTCCAGCTCCTAGGTAGGGGGCCACTGGGCTCCACATGCTACCTCTGCCCCAAGCACTGGCTCTGAGCCGGCGGGGGGGGCTGCCTGCAGGCGAGACCAGCATGTGCTGTGTAGTCCTGCCCACAGCACCCTGCTTAGAAACTGGACCTGCTGGCTGCTTCCGGGGCGCAGCATGGAGCCAGGACAGGCAGGCAGCCTACCTTAGCATCGCTGACCAGGAGCCACCTGAGGTAAGCCCACGCCCCAGCCCTGAGCCCCCTCCAAACTTTGAGCCCCCTGCTGAACCCAGACTCCTCATCCCCAGCCCCACACCAGAACTCTCATCCCCTCTTGCACCCCAGCCCCTCCGCCATACTCCGAATCCCTCGACCTCAGCCTGGAGCTCACTCCTGCATGCCAAACTCCTCATCCCCGGCCCCACCCCAGAGCCAGCACCCCCAGCCCAGAGCCCTCACCCCTCCCACACCCCAAACTCTGCTGCCTCAACCTGCAACCCTCTCCCACATTCTGAGTCTCTCAGCCCCACCCCACAGTCTGGAGCTCCCTCCTGCACTCCAACCCTTCATCCCCAGCCGGAGCCCTCGCCCCTTCCCACACTCCAACTCCCTGCAACATTTCTGGCCCCACCCCAGAGCCCGCACCCCCGTTTGGAGCCCTCACGCCCTCCTGCCCCCTGCCCCAGCCCAGTGAAAATGAGTGAGGGTGGGGAAGAGCAAGCCACTGAGGGAGGGGGAATATAGAGAGCAGGGGCAGGGTCTCAAGGAAGGGGCAGGGATAGGGTGTTCGGTTTTGTGCCAATAGAAAGTTGGCAACCCTTGGGTAAAGTGTGAAACTGCCAGCCACACGGACAAAATCTGTGAGCTGCCTCCATTTTTACTGTAGAGAACCCCACTCCCCTGCCAAATTGTTTGGGTGTATTTGATCTGTAGTCCTCACAGCACTTTAACTATCAATCCCCACAACACTTCTTGTTTATACTGGAAAGACTAGGGCAGAGAGGTTCAGTAACTTGCCCAAGAACACAGAGATAATCAGTGTAAGAACCTAGGAATTTGTGGCTCCCATCCTATGCTGATAGGAATAGATCATGCCTTTCTCTGCATGAAAGTCTATTGTGTTGTTTTAAATTGATATCATGCCTTACAACAGAGTAAAAACTGCATAGGCGCCTTCATCTTGGCAGTGCTCCTTTAAACATTCTGTGTGGTTAGGCATTTAGCCAAGATAAAATTACAAATTTCTTAAAGTTTACCACTGATCAGCAGTACCAAACAGCATTGGATATGAGGCATGTCATCCTACCAATATGTCTTCTGTACACTGAGCATTTTCCTTGAAATGTGCATTTTGAAGATGTACAGTACATGGGAGCTGGGTGTTTAATTTACTATAAAATCACCCTCTAGCTGCAAACCTGCAAAATCATTTTAGTTAAATGGCATATTTGTAGATTTACTAGTGAAAGTGAAGGAGGCCAGTAGGGAGTTTGTCATCTGCTAGTGTCTGGAAAATTAACAAACATCTTAGCATTTGACTTTGGAGGAGGGGAAGTTAAGTGGCTGCTTGGCAGAGTAGCATCTTCTGCTTTTCTTGGTAGGCTGGAGGAAGAGATCCCCTGCATCCATTAAGGTCCCTTATTTTTTTATCTTCTGCTGGAAGATAAAAAGTCTTCACCCTTCCCTGTAAGCGGGAGCAAATGGGACACCCTTTGGGGCTAGAGTGCAGTTGCTTAATTGGCTGAGGTGGTGTCGTTTGTAGGATTGAGCATGGAGCTGGGAGCTCGATCACCATGTGGCTCTAGACAGGCCACGTGACTTCTCTGTGTCTCAGTTTCAGCATCTGTAAAATGGGTGTTAATAGTACAAATACCTATAAAAAATATGGGTCGCACTTTATATTATGGTTCTGTTTATAAAGGATGAAAAAATTATTAATATATGTAATCATAGATGCAATAAATGGTAAAACAATCATGCCATATCGAGCACTATCATGGACCCAACCTACATCTAAATTCTCTTTTTAAAAAAAATAAAAAAAAAAAAAGCATTTCCATTAGCTTTTGGGGTTCTGGAAAATGGATTTTCTCTATGCTTGCTTGTGTAAAATAGCAGAATGCCTTTCTTAACCATTCAGTAAAGAAGTACTACCCAGTTAAAAAAAAAAGTTACTCCAAATACCCCTTCTGTCTTCAATAAACATTAGCCTCTATTTTTATCACTGAAATTATGTTAAGAGCACTAAAAGTGTCAATACCAGTAAAATCCCATGAAAATATATAGGTTTCTTCCTTCTCAGCTGCAATTTATTCTGTTTGACAAACACATGCTAATACATGCAGGATGGGTTAGGGTGCAAAGGAAGATTCATTTTTCATAAGCACAGAAATGAAAATACTTCATTAAAAAATAATTTGCACAATAGAAATAAATAAGTGCACCACAGATACTCTGGATTAAAGCTTTCCGTCTGTCTTTGCTTCCTGCAAAATTCTGGCAGTCTACTCATTAACAGTGAATTGGATTTGCATGCCATTTCAATAGCAGAAGAAAGGAGCATTATATGTACCATATAATAAGCCCTTAGATTTTTTTTTAAATATAGGGGAGATTGTGAGTTAGCATTGAGTCTTCCAGATCGGAGTAGGGTTATTGCAGTTTATTCCATCTTTGACACCAGTGTATGGCTTGAGCTTTTGTTAAACTTCAGAGCCAGCATACACACCCAGCTAGAGCGACCTATTTTATGCTGGCCGTGTGGACGATATAAAAAGGAGATGATCTACCGATATCTTTGGCAAAGTGCCTGTTGTATTCTTGCAAACTCAACATCATTACCAATCAAAAGATTTGGCTTTTGGAAAGTAATATGCACTCCCCTTGTTGAAGTGCTGCCCCTGGAACATACATTGTGTCTGTCTGAAGAGAGACTACTGTGTCATTATGGGAAAAGAGAGGAAAATTTAATGCATTATTCTTTCCATTGCAGTCACTACAAACCTGCTTCTGAGTGCCATGCATTAAAGCTGATTGAAATGGAAAGCTAGGATCCTTTTCGTATAAGAATGTTTTTGCAGAGTATTTTTCATTAACTCATTTTATTATGTGCACTTCGCACCACCACCGCCATCCGCTGCTTGTCTTGCTTCCTTTCATACATTTGGGAGATGGGGTGGGGAAGAGAGAGGGAACATATTCAAATTAGAAACTATGCAAAAATATCTTAAGTCTCTGACACAGGATGCTTCTTTCCCTTAGAAATCATGATGGGGAAGGGAATGAAAAATGTCTTATTCATGCAACTAATATGACAATAGCACCCACAAAAAGAGAGGGAGAGAGATTCAGGGAGGAAGAGGGGGAAGGGTTGAAAATATAAAGTGTTTGCCTTAGGACTTGTCTTCAGTTGCAGAGCCAGACTCACATGACTGGAGCTTGGTTTGATGTGGTAATGAAGCATTGATCACAGGAAAAAGATGAAATGGCCTTTGCTCATTCATTATTTTTATCTTCTAGCTGTGGAAGACAGAAAATTGTTCATAGGAATGGTTTCGAAGAAGTGTAATGAGAATGATATCAGGGTGATGTTTTCTCCATTCGGCCAGATAGAAGAATGCCGAATTCTTCGGGGACCTGACGGGCTGAGCCGAGGTGAGTGTGCAGTCTAGAAAGTCTCTTTTTCCTTAAGTGCTAATTGGAGCTATATGTCACAGTCAGGGTAGATGTAGCCACTGTCTGCAGCAAGAGGCTACACTGTAATATGTCCCACGTGATGGAGTTACCCACATGAACTTTTCACAGTGACTGAAATTATCACCTTTTATTTCAAATGTCAGAAAGGTCTCAGTGCCAACATATTAACTTGTGTTATCGCGCTGTTTGTCAGATTGAAAAGGTACTGTTGAACTCTGACATCTCCTATTTTCCCTACCACAAAATCAAAGTCACCCCCAACACACACACACACACACACACACACACACACACACACACACACACACACACACACACACACACACACACACACACACACACACACACACACACACACACACTCGTATTTTGTACCAGGGAAAACAACTAACCAGTTTATGGCACCTGGGGCCATGCAAACTGGTCAATGCTATAGTATCCGTCTACCCCCGCATTCTTTGTAACCATATGTAAAATGTGGCTCTGTATTGCCTCTGGAATAAAGGGGTTAACTCCTAGAGTTTTGCCCAGACAGAACTCATAAAGGGAACTTTCTTAGCTCAAGTCTCTAGGTCCAATTAGAGCCAGCGCAGGCATGCCAAACAGCAGTGCATAGTGCAGTCATATGAAAGACCCGAGTTCTGGACCACATGCCAGACTCCTACTTTATTGGTTTGGAAATTAAGTGCAATGCAGACTTTGATACCTGATCACCCTCTCCTCTACCCTGTTAGATATGCAGCATATATCATTTTGTACCTGGAAAAGGCTCTTGAAAATATATAATAAAAAGAAAAACAGATCTATATCAATGACCCCTGCTGCATATTAATCCTTTGTTGTATTGACCTGGAATTACTCAGACAGAACAATCCGTCCCACCAGCTAATGACATATGGAATTGAATTGGGAAGAGGATCAGGGCAAGCTTGTCGGCCTTAGGGGAACAGTGCCATAATATCAGCTACCACAATTTAAAGACACAGGGAGTAAAAAATACTCTTAAATATGGGGTTGTTAATTTTATTAAGGAGAAGCACAACTCAATCGTTCTGTTTTGGATATTTTTCCCCCTCTAAACATGAAAAAAGTACATAGGAATCACAGTTTATGCATTTTATTACATTTTCAAAACACAGAATAATTTGTGGGTTTTTTCAGCTTCTGAAGCATATTGTTTCTTTTAGATTTTGGTTTCTATATGTGCAGCCACTTGTGGTTTTTTAAAAAAATTATTCTGAGCAGCAGCTTGTCCACAATGGATATAAAGTCCAGCAGAATAGGTTCAGAACTGGGTGTCAGTAGGTCATCTGTGAAGCAGGGGCCGTACTATCTCTATGTAAATAAGGATTAAAAAAATCACTCGCTGAAAAAATGCTCTGTAAATTAATGGAAAACCGTGTCTTCTGTTTGTGAGAGTTGGCTGAGGAAAATCAGGGCCTACAATTATATTGACTTAGACTCTCATCCCACAGCTGCATGACTGGCAAGAAGTTGCATGATCCTGGCTTAGGAGTCTTTCTTTAGATATTCTTTTTATTTATTTTTTAAATCTTGGCCACAGGAAAATAAACCTGCACTGGGAAGTTGCTGGATAAATATTTATTTAAATATTTAGACTAGATTATTAACTAGAGAATCAAGTCTTTGAGTCTTACAAGAGTTATTTGACTCCTCTGCATAATGTAGGAACGGAAGCCAGGTAGTGCATATTCAAGTATTCCCCAAGTCTTGTTCAATAGAGGTTTTCCATCATAATCCCAGGATGGGGGTATTTTTATTCCTCAATAGGTGGCAATTGCTGTCGCCAGTTGCAAATTGATTGAGTATTGCAGTGTAGCCCATTGAGCAGATGTTGTAGTAGTTTAAGGTTAATGTGCAAGGCTTTCACCTTTGGGGACCAAAGAGCGTGTTCCAGGTATGTCACACTCAAACAGATATTGGGATGTATTGGCTTAGCGGAGCTATAGCTTCTCTAATATTTGAGTTTATTCTCACAGTCACTCACAATAATATCATACCGGGCTCTTTTGTTTCCTGCCTGTTAAACTTGAATTGCTTTCTACACTCATGCTACAGCCCAGTTTCCAGGCAGATGTTTGTCAACATCACAAAACCATCAGATCAAGAGAGAAAACCAAGCACTGAGAAAGTGCTGAGTGTTGAAGAACTAAACTGAAGTGCTTCAGGAGAGCTTTGGGTGGGAGGAATCTTGCGTGGCATAGAACCAAAATCTGATTCTTTAAAAATAGAAGGAAAATTAATACAATTAAATCCTGTAACAACTTCCAACATTTAAATGAGTTCTCATTCACGTTACTATTTCCAGTATGTTAAATTCCCCAGGCCATCTTTCTTCTCATGTGTAAGAGCCCACAGCCCGACTATTTCATCTTCTTCTCAATCAGCTTGCCTTAAAAATTAGCATATCATGATACCTCAGAAATAAAGAGCATGAAAAAACACATTTAGTGGTATTTATGCAAACTTTGGAGCTATGTAAAATGTGTTAGGGAAGGAATCTTTAGTATTAACAATGTGAATTCTCAGTTTCAAAGGACAGCAACTGACTTAGAGTGCTAGGCAGAAAGCTGTTATTTTTCTCTTAGTAAGGAGTGAAAGCTTTCAGTCAACTTTTGGAACCTGCTCACAGAAGAGTAGCAACACTTTTGTTGCTAGTATAGCAATGTTAGACTATAACGTTGTAGGGTAGACCTAGGATTACCTCACAGTTTGAACAGGAAAAAGAATCCCTGTCAACAATGGTAAAGGAAAATGTAACACTCTGTGATGAGTGTGATATAGGTGCTTAAATAAGGAGACAGAGAGATTGAACTGGTTGTTGATAGTGTAGTTTCAAGCCAAGAGTAGATATGGGTCTAATAAATTCACACGTATTCTGCCACTGTAGATAAAGGTCCTTCCGCATTTCCACTCCAAATTTGTATTGCCAGCTGTTTGAAACTGATGTGTAAAAGTAGCCTAAAGACATCATACAAAGTTTCAGTGATGGAGCAATGTATTTTAAATGACCTTTCTAGTGTCTCCATTTAGTCACTTTATTCCCACTGATCTTTGCTCCTGCAACTGAAAAATTGTTTGTTTTTTCCATCTGTACCTGGTTTGGCTGCAACCTAGGTACAGTGAGTAGATGGTGGCCAAAAGTCATTACCATCTGATGGCTGTTTCACAGTCCACGTGAAGTTAGTGAGTTGATGTGGAGCACAGTTCCCAGTTGGTGGATGTCTATTTAAGAATAAGAAAACACAACTGACTGTCTAAGCAGTGAACCTGAGGACTTCGGGGTATGGAGACTGTCCTATTCTCTCACCACTACAACTCAGGTTCATATGGCTGCATAGGGAATCTTGCCAATGCCTTTCCTGTATCTGTTCTACAGGTAGAGGGATTCAGCCTCCAGCTTAAACCACTTTTTAAAAAATTCCCATTGTTGATGTCCTGCACTACACCCCATTGTCATGTCAAAGCAAAAGCGAACTGACTGGGATGATTAAGGTTTTAAATCACTTGTTGAAAAGGGTTTCCAGAAATCTCTGAACTTTTTAAAAAACCCAAAACTCCTGGCTCCTAGTCCTGTGATCTGTCTGCCAGAACATTACTGCCAACACAGACAGCTGTCAGCTTGTGAATGGAACATGCAAATGGTAGCTCGAAGAACTTGAGTTTGTTCCCAGCTCTGCTGCTGACTTGCTGTGTGACCCCAGGAGACTCACTTAAGCTCTTCTTGTGCCTCAGTTTTCCCATTTATGGTAGAACCTCAAAGTTACGAACACCTTGGAAATGGAGATTATTCATTACTCTGAAGTGTTTGTAACTCTGAATAAAATGTTATGATTGTTCTTTCAAAAGTTTACAACTGAACATTGGCTTAATACAGCTTTGAAATTTTATTACACAGAAGAAAAATGTTGCTTTTAACCTTAATTTAAATGAAACAAGCACAGTTTCCTACTGTGTCAAATTTTTTAAAAAATTTCCTTTATTTTTTAGTAGTTTACCTTCAGCATGGTATGGTACTGTATTTTTTTTTTTGTCTCTGCTGCTGCCTGATTGCGTACTTACAGTTCCAAATGAGGTGTGTGGTCGACTGGTCAGTTTGTAACTCTGGTGTTCATAATGCTAAGGGTCTACTGTACCTTTGTAAAGTGCTTTGAGATCAGTAGGTCAAAATCACTATATTACTGCTAAGTAGTATTAGTCAATAATAATAATAATAAAATCCTCTTATCCTTATCATAGGAGCTCCATATATCAACTTACAGAGATGTATTGCTAAGTACAGATTTATATAACAGACACTGTAGTCAATTGGGTCAACAGCATGCATTGAACAAACCTGCTAAGTATGTGTAAAGACAATTAGATCTAAAATGTGCATTTGATAAGGTCTCTAAATGCATCTTGCCACAGCTTTTAAAGTCTTGTTTGTCTGATTTCAACATGACAATATTAAGGAAGTCAGGCAAGTGCATGCTTAGAGTACTGTTAAAAATGTGGTAATAAGGATTGTCTGTTTTAAAGAACAGATAGGAGTGGTGTCGGAATTAGCCCCTAATCAGGCAGAAATTCAGCTTTGCAAAATTCCATTCATCTGCAGAAAGTAGGAATTGTTCGTTTGTGTGTTTAAAAAAGAAAAAAAAGGGCAAAATATCGTTGCTCATTTTTTGCATTTATCACTTATTGGCAGGGGTGGCCAACCTCAGCCTGAGAAGGAGCCAGAATTTACCAGTGAACATTGCCAAAGAGCCACAATGATACATCAGCAGCCCCCCATCCATTAACCCGCCCCAGCACCTCTCGCTTGCCGGCAGCCCTGCCAATCAGTGCCTCTTCCTCCCTCCCCACGGCTCCCGCCCGCCACAAATAGCTGTTTTCAGTGCACAGGAGGCTCTGGCAGGGAGGGGGGTGGAGCGAGGGCATGGCAGGCTCGGAGGAAAGGGCAAGGACCTTGGGGGAAGGGGTGGGGTGGTGGCAGGACCTGGGGCAGAGCAGGAGGTTGAGCAGTGAGCACCCCCCAGCACACTGGAAAGTTAGCATCTGTAGCGCCTATGCAAGGAGACGCATATTAACCTCTGAAGAGTCACATACAGCTCCGGAACCACAGGTTGGCCACCCCGACTTATGGTAAAGAACAGGTGACTAGTTTCTGTGCCTGGAACAGGAGATTTTCTGACTGATGTTCAGAGCAGCTTTGCAAGGCTGAAGTAACATAATGTGCCACCCCTGAAGGTGATCTGGGTTTATGGCTAGCCTGGTACTCCTAAGGGTATGTCTGCACTGCAGATAGACACCTGTGGCTTGGCCCATGCTAGCTGACTTGAGCTCACGGGGCTCTGGCTTAAGGTACTGTTTGGTTTTGGTGTAAACATTCAGGCTGGGGCTGAAGCCTGAGCTCTGGGACCTTCCCCCTCACAGGGTCCTAGATCTCAGGCTCCAGCCTGAGCCCAAATGTCTACACTGCAATTGAACAGCCCTTTAACCGGAGCCCTGCGAGCCTGAGTCAGCAGGCCTGGACCAACTGCAGGTTTTTAATTACAGTATAGACATATCCTCAGTCTACATGGGGTGGGAGACAACACTATTGAGACTATGTGTTCAGCTTCTTGAAGGGAGGCTTTGATAGTGCCTTTTATATGAGGATTTCAAAGCCCTTTATACTACAGGTTTGCCACTCTGCCATTTTTCAGGTTGTTGAAAACTCTGGCAAGGTTACAGTTTCACTTGTCCTTTTGCCACCATGTAACTTTTCAAAAGTTGGAGAAGTTTTGATAAATTAAGAGGAAAAAGCATGTGGGAGTGGGGAATGGGGGCCAAAAAAACCTAGACGTTATTCATGCTGTCGCATTCAGTGTCAAAACAGAAAATTAAGAGAGAAGGGCACAAACAAACATTTGAAATTTAAAAAAAAAATCAAAAACTGAATCAAGGGAAATGTTTGATTTGAATCAAAGTTGAAAATTCTAATCAAACTTTTCCCATGGAAGATTTCAAATGACAATTTTGAGTTAAAAATGTTTCATGAGGGGGGAATGTCTTTTCGACACACTGTCATTTTAAATGATCTCCTTAAGGCTGTATAGGAAGTCAGTAGAAGAGGGGAAATAGAACTGAGGCACCAAGACCCCAAGCTTCTTTCTCTAACCACTCCATGACAAAGCTAAGTATCAGATTTGCCCTCATTACATCTTTTCAACATTCTTTCCCTAGAAAGATTGGCTTGAAGCAGGACAATAACTGACAAAACTTTCCATTTCTAGAAAGTGGGTCACTCGGGTTGCCAGTGGAAAGTGGTCTTCAGTGTAGGTCTAACTCTAATTTGGTTCTATGTAAATTCCAACTGCTGGGGCCTACGTTTTCCAACATCATTAGTGATTTGGGGTATCCAACTTTGAGACACCTTCATGGACTCTGATTTTCAGAGGATTTTCTCCCAAGGATCTTTTTTTCCTTTTGCCATTACAATGGAAATGAGAAATTGAACCTGTCTTCTGACCTCTAGGTGAATAAAGCCAATCAAGGCCAAGATTCCAGCACATTGACAAAGCATTGTGGGAAGTGCCTATTGCTGTTACCTTGCTGTGTCTCTGATATGTATAAAGAGATGGCTTCAATTTCCAGGGCTCTTGGTCCAACGTCTTTCACCAAAACCCTTCTTTCATTTTAGCTGAGATAGTAATAATACTACTTCGCTCTGATGTAGAACTTTTCATCAGTGGATCTCAAAGCACTTCACAATCTTTAATATATTTAGCCTCACAACAGGGAAATATTATCAGCTCTGTTTTTATAGATGGGGAACTGAGGCACAGAGCAGGTGAGTGACTTGCCCAAGGTCAAACAGAAAGTCTGTGGTAGAGCAAGGAGTGGCACCCATCTCTCAAGTCCTAGGCTAACTGCCTAATCACTGCACCATCCTTCCTCATGCTTTCTGCACTCATGCTCAGGGCTACAGATCTGTAGAAAACAACATAGAGTAATCCCTCCAGTAAGCAACTACCCAGGGGCATACCAAAAATCTAAGAATATAAGAACATCCATACTGAATCAGAACAATGGTCCATCTAGCCCAGTGACCTGTCTTCTGACAGTGGCCAATGCCAGCTCTTCAGAAGGAATGAACAGACCAGGTAATCATCAAGTGATCCATCCCCTTCTTATCTGTGCCATAAACTATTTTCTGTCTTACAATAAATATGTTGCATAATTGTACTCAGTGCATTTGGGGATACTTTGGAGTGGTCTCTTAAGATGGAAGGTTGCCTAATTAGGATGGCCCCTTGTACAGGTTACACTATACTACTTGCCCAAGTTTTACGTTTAATGAAGCACACTAATATGTGAACCAGAGGAATTCTTAGGCATGGAAAACTCCTGTGCAAACCCAGCCAGAAATAATTGGATATGAATAGATCCTTTCCTTTTATAGACCTGTTCCAAATTGTAAGTTTCCATTTTAACAATGTCTTCTGTTTCTATAGTGCCTTTCTTCCCAGAGACACCAAAGCACTTTACAAATGTAAATAGGCTGCGCTCAGGGATCGCTTCAACAGTCACTGATGTACACTCACCTGTGGGATGAAATGTGGCTGCTGATCGACTGGACACAACACCCCTATCATTTAGGAGAAGAAGTGAAGAAGAATGTTGTATCCAGTTGAACTTGGAATTTGGAAAGGCAAAATGCAATCACCAGACCGCAATCTGTATAGCCAGAGGCCGAGATTTTGAAAGCAACATTTAATGGGAATTGAGTGTCCCAGTCTCTTGTCTAGCTTTCAAATTTTCTTCTAGGTAACGAAATACTAGATTGATAAAAAGCCACTGAGATATTTTTAAATAAATTTGATTATTTATTTGATGTTTAAATCTATTCAAGCCAGTTTTTTTAAACTTCCATTCTTAACTCCATCTTTAGCCACGTAAGTAAATGTGATCTGATTCATAGATTCTGTAGTCCTTATAGCTCGCATTGACTTCACTGGGAGTTGTGGGTTCTCTGAAAAACAGGCTAGTTTTAGTTAGGTGAAATCATGTTTCACATGCTCAGGGTTTAGTCACATGCTCAGGGTTTAGCTGATCGCCATATTTGGGGTCGGGAAGGAATTTTCCTCCAGGGCGGATTGGCAGGGGCCCTGGAGGTTTTTCGCCTTCCCCTGCAGCGTGGGGCACGGGTCGCTTGCTGGTGGATTCTCTGCAGCTTGAGGTCTTCAAACCAATTTTGAGGATTTCAATAACTCGGTCCTGGGTTAGGGGTTGTTATAAAATTGGATGGGTGGGGTTCTGTGGCCTGCCTTGTGCAGGAGGTCAGACTAGATGATCATATTGGTCCCTTCTGACCTGTGAGTCTATGAGTCTATGTTTGAAAATGTTCTGCTCCCTATGTCATTCACAAGTCTTGTCAAGGTTGTACAGAGGTTCTTATGGAGTACTGTGCATATGCTTCTGGGGAGGCAGCTCCAAAGGAGATCAATAGTGGCCTAAATAAATGGGGCATCATTGACTTCAATGAGAGCACAGTTAGGCCAAGACTTAGCGCTTTTGAAAATCATCCTGGAGCAGAGATTCCTGGGATTTGGGGAACGGAGAGAGGGGAGAGGCATTAAAGATGAATTGGTGATAGGTTTGCCAGTTCTCTCTAAAATCTGTTGTAATTGTGAGAAAAGACAAAACATCTGAGTTTAGATATCCTTTCAATGGAGATGACCAGTGTATTAGATGTGTTTCCAAAATCTGTACTGTGGCAGAGCGACCTGCTTCCCTCCGATTCCCTCAATAGGAGAAAATTACTTTAAGAAACCTTTCCCCAGTCAATCATTTATCTGTTCTAGCAGGTTAGAAGGCAGCCTTACAGAAATAAGTGAAATTCACTCCCTTTCTTTTCTGTTACTGATCCCTGACATTTTGAAAGTAGAGATAACAAATAATTGCAAGGTGAATTACAAGTTGGCCACATTTACAAAATGATTTTTGTTGTTACTCACTTGGTGATTTAAGGGGAAGTAATTTTCATGTTGTCTTGGCAACAAAAAGTTGTCTTCATGTTCTTGTTACTATATTTTCCTCTCCTCTTCCCCCTCTTACACCTACCCTCCCCTCTGCCCCGTATCTGAGCTCCACTGCTCCTATTTGTAGTAAGAGAATTGCTGAGGCAAGGGGCTTGGCCATCTTAGGAGCATAGAACTTGCCATAGCACATCAGACAATTGGTTGATCAGGTCCAACCATGCTGCCTTTGGCAATGTCCGATAGCTGATGCTTCAGAGGAAGCATGCTTCTTGCCTCAGGCAATTATACAGTGTTTTATATGATGAGGTGAGAGGCTGTGAAAATCCTTCTTGAAGCATGAGATTTGATTAGTCTTATCTTAACATGCATAGCTACAGTGTTATTAATGGTTATAAAGCTGTCTGTGTGTATCGCAAATAACCACCTGTGGCCATGAATTCTACAGGTTGATTGTACACTATGTAAAAGGAGTAATCCCTACCATTCACACGGCAGCATCCCCAGCATGGCAGATTTGGATTTTGCAGAAGGAAAGTTTTATAGAGATATAGCTATATAGCTATATATATAAACATTGTTTTTAGCCTGAAACAATGGTTGGAAAGAGTTGTGAACTCATTCATCTCAATGTTGTGCTGATTCTAACGATGACACTTTAAAGGCCAGGTTTTCAAATAATTTAGTAGTGCAGTTGCACACTTAATTTGTGCCCACAATTGTTTATGCAAATCAGGTAATCATATGCGCAACTGATCAGTGGTTATCAGTTGGAAATTTGCTGTGGATTGTGGGTAGGATGTGGACCAAATTTTGTAGCCCTGACCCCACAGACCATAATGAAAACGTAATTCAGCCTCTCTCGCTCTGTAGGATGATTTTGAGCATCTTGGAATAGAGCAAAGGGTGCACACACATTTGTCCTGGGCTTCACAGGGAACAAGTTTCCTTTAAATGAATAGCTCTGTGTATGGTATTTTACTGTTATAAAAATAGTTTCATGCCCGAACATAACAGTTAGAGGTCTTTCAAATGAACTTCGGTTGGGGGTGAAGAGGGAGGCTTTGTCATAATATTGGCAATGAAAGCCCCCCAATGACTTAGCTTTGTGGTTAAAAAGGGAATGAGCAGGGAGTGAGTGAGGTGGGGGGGGGAATCTGCTCCATCTATATGGCCATATAGCTTAATTGTCTGCTGCTGCAATTTTCTTTTGAGACCTGCTAATTGCAACATCTCTCAGTAAGTTACTTACAGCTGTACTGCTGGGCAGAAATTGTGATAAATGCATAAACTGTGTCTTATTGATTCTTGTTGACATCTTACATGGTTCTTTTGCATTCTTAACCTCCACTTGGTACAAGCTTCTGGATAATAAGAGCAAGGGAAGTGAATGAAACGGTTCCTTGACCATTCAGAGCAATATTATCAAAGTCTCTGTATGTTTTCCCCCTAATATGTCTCTCTAATAGTTTGTTCTCTCCCCCATTGAAGTCACAAGATAAGAAATGAGAACGCTTAGTGTTATTTCCTATATTAATAATGTTTTTAAGAGAGATTACTTTGAGACTGATGGTAAATTTGGGCCTCTTTAATTTTAGTGCACAGCATCAATATGGAATCTAGCAGAGGTACTGTAGCTTATTTACCATTCTACTACACATTTTGTCTAGAATGCCTTATAGAAAGATGTTTGTGAAATTATTTTCTTAGACAAAATTTTTTTCTGGATAACAGTAGTAGCAATATAATGTGTCTAAATAATAAAAACATCATCAGCTGTTCTGTTATCTATGAAATATATAAAGTAGCACAATACTACTGTAAAATCTGCATAAATAATTCTAACTTTAAAATTTATAATGCTAATCTATCAGTAAGATGCATAGTGGATTAGTTTCCCTTGTATCAAGGGATTTTATATTTTTTTTAAAAATGACCGCATGATGCAAAAATGCATTGACTTTATTTTCATGACTAGATATAGTGCTTTTGGGTAATGATCAGGCATTGCTTTCTCTTACTGTTGTTTGATTAAAATGTTAATACAGTCTTGACTTGATAATCTTACCAGGTACATACAGATAAAAAGAGAAAAGATGTTTTATGGCTCACAAATTGATTTACATAAACCAAGCAATCTGTTTTCTGCTGGATTGCAAAATGGTTTATTTTGCCCATTGGCCACAGGGGCAACAATATTGTATTTTTGGTGCCAGAACATAGCTTTCATGCATTAGCTCTAAAATGACAATATGCTTCTGCCTCTCTGTGTTTAGATTTGCTTCATTTGGAAATCTTTTAAGTAGTAATAATAATAATGTTTTGAGGAAATTGAGTGGAACACTAAATTATTCTCTGAAACCTAAGTTCAAACTGTGCAAGGCTAAGGGAGCTGAAAATCAATGCACTGTTAAAGTCATTAGAGATCACAAGTGAAATAAGTCTGTGTTGCTTTAGCTAAGCTTTTAGTGTGCCATGGTATTATTACAAAATCAGCCTGAATCTGCATTAATTTCACAGTCTTTTTCTTTAAGATGCCCAAGGGTGCATGAAGAAGAATAAAATGTAAATTTCAGAAGGCCGCGTTTTTATTAGTTAAAAGGGCAGTGAGCCGTGCGCTACTAAACTTGACCTACACCATGCCCAGTGTTGGTATGAGTAGCAATAAAGGGGAGGCCGGCAGGGGGAAACAGCTCCGGCACTGAGCTATTTTTTTTTCTGTGATTTAAAAGGGAAAAAGTGGTTTTCAATTATTCACACACACATACCGCTCCAGTATATTTGAAGGAGGTCATAGATTTTCTCGATCAGAATTATGAAGGGAGGTCTTCACACAGGACTTCAAAAAAACAAAACTCGTAAAGATTTTTATTTGAAAAATTCATTTTTAAAAACTATTTAAATTCCACCTGCATTACTGAATTTGGTCTGGCAGCATCACTGGGTCCTCTGGCACTTAGTTTCAAAGCATTTAATACATGTTTTCCTCATTCTTATTTGTGTTCACACCATCTTGATGAAATTTACCAGTGGCATTATGAGCTCTTTAAATTTCTACTTATTTGCCAGTGATGCCAGCAGTTTATTTTAAACCAGCCATAAATTAAAAAAAAAAAAAAAAAAAAAAAGCAGATAGCTGCTAGTGCATGCTTTGGAAGGGATTAAAATATACAATCCAAACTTTACATTTTGGAGCATACAAGCAAGCCTTGCTTATTTCAAACCCTGTGGCTCAACAACAACAAAACAAAAACCTCCAAACCCTTTTCTCCCACCCCCACCAATCTAATTTTTTGTTCTTTCATCTACGGTCAGATTAGCAAGTCAGCACTGTTGATAAATAAATTAGAGGAGTTGTTTACTTTTATGTACTACTGAGAACAGTGTCGTCTTGTGGCCGTTCTCGTAGACTGTGTTGGTTTAACAAGCGTCCAATCCTTTTGTCTTGTTGTTTTTTGTCTTTCCTGCTCCCTGTCCCCTTGTTCCCACAGGCTGTGCGTTTGTTACATTTTCTACAAGGGCAATGGCACAGAATGCAATCAAAGCCATGCACCAGTCTCAGACCATGGAGGTACAGTACTGTATCATCTGCCCTTTCTTTGTTTTCTTTGTGCAAATGATTGTGAATGGTAAAGCCATGGTCTCCTGGAGAAGATCAGCCACGTGACAATCTCACAGATTTAAACTTTCACAAAACTCACTCTACCTCTTTTTGTGACATTTATTTTTCCCAGTGATCTTGAAACACAAGTAAAAAGATCTCTGGGTTGAACCCAAGCATTGCTTTTGTAATGCGTCCAGTGGCATTCAATAGAAAATAAACATCAATCAATCAATCAAAACATATCTGGGGACTAAATTATCCTTTAACTTAAACAAAAACAAAAAAAAGCCTCACTTTATTGGATTTTGAAACATTGAAGTTTGTGCTACCCTGGGAAAAGGCTCAAAAAAGATTTTTAACCTGGCCATGCCAAGTTCCTAGTGCATATGTTTGGGAATTTTGGGGGGGTTGCATATGGAATCTCTTTTTAAGTTAATATAATTTCTCCTACTTCACGTGGCCAATAAAAATGCTAATTATGTCTGAGCACATTGAAGAGCTGGGCTAGCTGCAGTGCACTGCAATGCCAGGCTCTGAACAAGCAGCAATCTTTTATTCCCTAAAAATGGCATTGCGCTTTCTAATAATGAGCAACACGAAGCTTTAACTTTACTTACCTGATGCGACTACAGTTTCAGGGTAAGATCCACTTATCGGCATAGTTATCGCATTGCCAAAGCTCATCTGGTGGTCTCAGCTTTTTTAGTCTGTGATTTATGTCTTGGTCTCCAAATTTTGCACAAAAGGTCTCAAAAGAGTACTAAGCCTTTACTTATTCTGGATCTTCTAGTTTAATCATTTGAGAGTGCATGTTATACTGTATTATGTATACCGTATCTTTGTGTACTGATGATTTTCTCGGAGGTGGCATTTTTGATGTTATGTGCACTTGTTCTTTTCTTTTCTTTTCTTTTTTTTTAATTATTATTCTTTTTAAATGAGGGCCTTTCAATTTTTTTCTCAAGTAATTTTTCTTTGCAATGCTCTAGTCCCCCAAAGCATGCTGGGTACTAAACAATCATTATTGCGTCATGTCGTTGAGCTGCTTTGTGTAATGAGCGAAGGGAAAGACAGAGGGAAAAAAAGAGACAGTGCATGGAAATGTCAACTGTTTTCTGTACTCTTCCAGTAATGATACTGGCATTGCAAAGCTACTCTCTTTCCAAACGTCACATTTGACTTTGGTTAAGTTTATTTTATAATCAATGTGTTTTCTTTTCAGTGCAATGCATTTTTATAGACCCTGAATACACAGTGTTAGATGAGAATCTGCCAGAGAAAAAATTAGAATTATTGAAATTATCTTCACTAGGAAGCTGCCATTACCTAATATATTTTACTGTTCACTATGATGCTATATATGGAATAAAAAATGACTTTTTAGTTCATTGGAATAATGCTTATTTTAATTTTTCTGCCATGCACTGCCCCATTAATTTGGGTCGCTATATTTTTGCTACTTTTTGGTTCCACATAAGACAGAAGTGTTATTAATAATGCTGTGGGTTTGATGTATATTTTCCATGTGTTCCCGTGTATTTTTGGTCTAGGGTAATGAGTTTCACATGAATCACCCTCAGGTCAGCGGATGTTGTAAAATGAAATAATCATTAAATGTCAGATTCTCCCTTTTATATGCTGAGTATTGTACCATACTTCAAAAAAAGGACCATTGTGATATACTTCCTTATGTTGAATAGTACCTTATGCCACAGATAATACAATTGTTTGAAGTGAGGAAGTGTATCACAATTTAGCCCTGTATAAATAACTACTCTCAGAGGAAAGTACTACTCAACAGCCTTAAAGGTTGGAAAATCTGCACTTATAATTAGGATATACATACGATCCGAAACTGACAGGGCGGTTCAGAATATCCTGGACTTGAGCATCATGATGTCAGCTGGGCTCAGCTCTGTAGCAGAACTGATGTGCTTAGTCTTTTGTGGGAGCTGGAGCAGCCCTTCCAGCTCACCAGTTCATGGCATGGTACCAATAGGAGTCTGCACATTCTATCTTCCCAACAGAAGGAAAGGTACATAGGCAGTGCTTCCCATCAAGAATGGGAGATGAAGAGCAGCCATAAAATGATGAGGTAGGAGATACCCCATACCTGCTTGCATAATGGGGGGTACCTCTCCAGACAGAAAGAAGGTATTGATCTGGTCAACATTCAAAAGCATTTCCTGCCTCTTGGTTATTAATGTCAATGCTATGACGATAAAAAGTTGACTTTTGAGAGGCGCTATGAAATCCGGATGCTCTCTGAAATAATATTGCCCCTGGGCACTTTGATTTCATGTTTTATGAGTGAAAAAAAAAGGACGTTTAAAATGGAAGATTATGTATTATGCAATCAAGTTTCAACTGAACCATTGAAGTTATTTTTTCTGATTTCATTATTTTCAGTTCTTTGGCACACATCATTGACTAAAACGTATTTTTCAAAGTGACTCAAAGTGATGAGAATGTTCATGTTCAGAAGAGCAAGTGTCTCCTGGAAATAATGACTGTTCCTATTGCTCTTTACCTTTTACTCTCTATCCTGGTTTAAGCAACTCATTTTTAAAGCCATAATCACTGCCCTCATTTTCTGCTTTTCTACCTCGTTTTTGTATTTTTCTTTAAATCACTCAAATGGAGGGTTAGTAGGAGACACTAATTTCTTAACATGGAATAAATGGCAACATTTTTCTCATATAGAGCTACATTTTGCTACATATAATTTCAATATTCAGAATGTTTTGCTCCTTTGAAAATGAAGAAATAAGAGCAGAAATTGGAAAAAATATTATAGATTCCTAAATTGCAGAGAGATTGTTTTTATACAATTTACTGGCATTTCAGCATTCATATATATGATATCAGCTGTTGTACTGAGTATTGAACTGCAGAACTGAGTACTGGAACAGCCATATACTATTTCTTTGTTTTGAAATTTATTTATATTCCCTTTGAAACAGACATAAGAGTTTCACGTATGTACATGTAGCAAGCAGTAAGCTATCTCCACGCTTAGCCTAATACCACCAAAGCCAATCTGAAATGGGATACAAGCTTGCTATTGCCTTTTTTTTATTAGCTAAACTGGAAAAATATTTCAATTTAAAAAAAAATAGCTTGATTTTAATATTTAGTATAAAATCACTAAGAAGAGGCAATTGTATACCAAGCGGGCTCCTCCGTAATCTTTATTCAATTGCTGAAGTGTGTATCTCAGTTTTTATTCACTGAAAAATTGAAAGACCTTTTTACAATGAAATATACAAGCAAGGTACTGGGGGTGGAATAATACATCTCAAGTGATCATTTTCTAAGATGATAATTCTAAAGGAATGGTATTGATGGGAGGTCTTCACACAAAAGATATTATTACCGTGGCTTATTTCATCATTTTGTCTGCTGATTGTGAATGTTCCTATCATTGTCCTATTGTGAGGTTCCTCGGAGAGAAAGAATATGGCTACTCTTTGCAGAAATAGAGAATAGGAACTTTTCTGAAAAAGCTCACAGTGTAGTGAGAGTAGCCATGGGATGAGTTTGGTTAGATATAAACCCCCATTTCACACTGTAAATTGTGTCTAAAATGCTGCTGTATTTCTGGATCTGAAGTACCCGACATGATTCTCGGATTGGGGATAGAAGAGAAATCAGCATGGCAGTGGTAGGGGATGGAGGGGGACTCAGACACTACAATGATGGGCAGCAGGATAAAACTCAAAGACAGATGGTTTCTACAAATCATGGAATGCTCCAATCCATTTGTCAAAAGTAAACTGGAATCATTATGATGCTACATTGTTCTGTAGATTTAAAACAAAAAATCTTGAGGTTTGTATCTGAAGGCATATAGTTTCAAAATTAGATAAAAATAGGAGATGTTTTCATTCATGTGGCACTGTTTATGTCCATTAGTGTCTTTGGCTATTACTCGAAAACAGACAAAAAAGAAAGAGACAAGTCCATCTTTAAAACACATGAACCATGAAGCTTAATTAAAGAGCATTGATAAAATCTGTTATCTCTCTGTGGGCACTCAGATAGTTGAACATACACAAAGATCTGGAAGGAAAGGAGTTCAGTGAAAAGAGAGAGGATATTAATAATTTTTCAAGAGCCACATTTTTAAAATAGTTGAATAATAATTAATAAGCGTAATTTCAGAAATAATTTCAGATTATTTCAAATGGATTTAAATGTGGTAAGATCATGTCAAGGTGGAATCATGTAAATGTGTGTGATGTTAACGTCTTTCTCTTCCAATCTGTCCAATCATAGGGCTGCTCTTCGCCTATAGTAGTGAAGTTTGCTGATACCCAAAAGGATAAGGAGCAGAGGCGTTTACAACAGCAGTTGGCACAACAGATGCAACAGCTCAACACTGCCACTTGGGGGAACCTCACAGGCCTTGGAGGACTCACACCGCAGTACCTAGCTGTAAGTTCTTGTGAAGTGTAGTGACCACGTGATGCATCTGAAAAAGTGGGGTTTTTACACATGAAAGCTTATGTCCAAATAAATCTGTTAGTCTTTAAGGTGCCACCTGACTCCTTGTTGTTTTAGTGACCACCTATTTAGACTTAAACTGATTTATTTTTAGCACACTGGAAGCTAATTATAGTGAACCCTGATAAAATGGAACTCCCTACATTTTAACTTAGGGCAGATAATGTGACTTATTCCTGAAAGCACCACATACATTTATGGCACTCTATAAAACATTTTGTAATAATAACAGCGATTTTGAATGAAAGTCTCAAGTTATTTCAGTGCCTTGCAGTCTTCTGAAGATTTGAATTCTATTTCGGCTAGGAAATACATCTTCATTCTGATGTTTCCACTGAACATTAAATTCTGCTTTTTTAAAAATGTGAATACATTTTTGGATGCTTTCTCTTATCAAAGTAAAATCTTCAGCCTTCAGAGATCAGGTAGACATATGAAAACCTTCTTCAACTGTGTTTGTGAATGGTCTTTTGAATCCACAATGTTTTGAATTTAATTCTACTCTGCATATCAGTTTCACATAGAAATATTCCCTATACTCATTCAAGTTAATCTTTTAATATATTTGAAAATGGCTATCACATTAACTAGTGAAAGTCTGTAAATTAAATGCTCTTTTATTGGTATTAAATGTGCAAGGTTCATATTACTTTATAGAAGTACATTTGATGGGCAATTGGGCATTTTTAAAATGACATTTTCTTTGACTCTTTGAAAGCTACGAGAGAAAAATGAACTCACTACCTTGCATTGTACAGCTGCCCTCTACTGGGGGGAATCTGGGACAACTTGAGTGTGTCATAAATCATAGACTGATAACAAAGAGTCTCTTATTGTTCAAGTGATCAGGGGTCTCTGCCTTTTGCCGCTGTGGAACTGTGAATGGTCACAGTATATGGCATATTGACAACTGGGACATTCCCACATGCTCAGAGATTTGTTTCTCTGTTTCTGCAGATTGCATAAATCATTTGTGTGTATATGTGGGGTGGGGTGGTTATAAATCTGCATAGACATTCATTTAGCTGGCAGTCTTTAAAAAAAAACCATCCAGTATATCAACTGTTAATAGTGAATCTTGACTATTATATCAGCTAAGTGCCAACCTATGAACTTATGAATATCTGTGCTCTTGATGTACCTTGTTCTAAGGATAATAAAGAAAGAAACCTGAACTTAAGGGGTTGGGTGAGAATGGACCATGATTGACACAGATGAGTTATGGTAGCTACTAGACTGCAGAGGGTTATAATTAGTCACGCTATGTTGGTTTAAATAGATTTAACACCTGGTTGTTAAAAAGAGTGAATTGATTAATTGTTTTAAAGCAGCGATGTTATTGAGTTTCCCCAGTGTCTGTGTGTTTCTTAATAGAGATTAGACATTAATATGGATTTACAGCATCAACTCTGGGGATGTTCATTCCAACAATAGGCAGAAGCAAGAGACTATATAAAAGTAAAGGAAACTATAAGTATTCCAACTTTAATTTGATGAATAATTTTGTTTTAATCTTGTTTCTTTTTTGTAACATTGCTTAAATGACGATGATCGTCTTATTATTAATTTGCAGCTTCTGCAGCAAGCAACTTCCTCCAGTAACTTGGGTGCCTTCAGCGGCATTCAGCAAATGGCTGGTGAGTTAAAAATCATTTCATTTTGTCCAATTATATTTTATTTTCTTACAGACGTTTTGGAGCATGAGCTTTCGTGAGTGAATACATGCATCTGACGAAGTGGGTATTCACCCAGGAAAGCTCATGCTCCAAAACATCTGTTAGTCTATAAGGTGCCACAGGATTCTTTGCTGCTTTTACAGATCCGGACTAACACGGCTACCCCTCTGATACTTTATTTTCTTAGCCTCTTAAATTCCGTTTTCTGTAATGATCACATGACATTAGTCTTTGTATATAAAATGTGTTGTGTGTATGAGCAGGGGGCAACTCATGATTCAGATTCAGTCCGGCTTTCAGAAACTGAAATTAAACTAACTGCTCCTCGGTTGTACAGTTTGTCTTGCATTAGTCACCTGCCATTTGTCCAGAGTAACCAATTGGAAATTGCAGGAGAGCTCTTAGTTCCTGCAGCTATATCCTACCTACTAAAAGTAGCAATAAAGCAACAGCAGGATTACATTTTAATTTCCAGTGAGATTTCTGCGGCCTGAAAATCAAATTAATGGCAGCCCTCAAACATTTTAATAATAGGTGACAAATAAAAATGTTCTGACCTTCTTAATGAAACCCAAGATTACAGGCCTACCATTGATACAAGCTTGCAGTCTTCTTTTTATAATCATGGGAAATTAACTGGGTGCCTTTTTGACTTCAGAACCCTAGTTGACAAAATTACACAACAGAAGCTTTTATGTAAAAGTATAATCTTTGTTCTGAGGGAAAAAAGAGAGAGAGAAAGAAAATCAAAGTGTAAGCATATTTGAAAGCCAGCTAGTTGGAGGATTTCTTGGTAATGAGCTGTGTGCCAGTAGTAAGTGATGTGTAGTGATTAGTAAAAGGTCTCTCCCACTGTGTGACCTGCCATGCTAATACCCTAACTTAACATGATGCTAGAGAAGGCAGCATGTGCAGTAAATCAGACCACAGATGCACATTATGCCTGCCGTGAGAAACTGTTAAAAAGCCTTTTTTTTCCCCCTTACTTTTTTTTTTTTTAAATGAAGCATGCTAGTTTATTTTAATCATGAACTCGGTGAATCAATGAAATGTAGCATTGGACTTGCTTTGCCATCACAAAACAATGGCTGAAATATTCATGTGTCTTTAGGAATGTTTTTAATACTCTCTTTTGTAATCCAAGTCTTTAGCTTCTTCTGGCTTCCCTTTGAATGAGTCTTGAAATACTTTTAACAAGTATAGATATACGGCATGATATAGCCATACCCCATAGGTATTCTCTGCTCAATCATTACATTATGCCATTATTGCAGTGGCATCAGAGACTAACGTGAATCTGCTGTCTGACAATATAAATTGGCCTACAGATGACAATATCCCTGAATTATTTTCTCTTCCTCAGACCTGCTGGCAGTGCTTGCTGTTTCTATTATGTTACACTTACGATCTAGCATTTTTCTCATCAAAAAATATATCTTAATATGATAAACAGAGCAGAGTCATTCAGCAACATTTTCACAGTTGGCATTTTTGGAGCTGGCTTTGAGCTCAAGGATTGTGTTTAATGTTTCATATTTGGTTAGCTCTGCAGAATGAAAAAATTGAGAGACCCACGGGGGAAAAAAATACTCAGGGAGATTTTTCTGTATAGCATACTCTACCGTACTCATATCCAAGTAGGTTCCCACTGTTTGTTCACAGTTATTATAGGTTTAGTTTTACCTCCAATAACTGAACCGTACCTGGACTGAAATTAGGGATTTTCCTCAGATTAACCTAGGGTGCCTCTCAATCCAATGTATGAATCAGTTACGCATAGTAGGCCATTTAGTCCAAGGAAATTATCTTCTGGGGTCATAGTGGCATGTCATGTTTACTAGAACAATGTACTTCCTCAGCCAAAGGCTTGATTTCTAATGGATCTATATACTGGATAATAACTTAAGAACTGTATGTGCCTCCTGGAATATTTTAACAAGGTGGTGTTCTTACGTGCATATTAACAGAATTTAATGCTTTTCTGGGTTTACCTTTTCTTCTCCAGAAATGCAGGGCTCTTAAATCTAAATGTCCAAGGTCAAATTCACAATGTTAAATTTTTCTCCACACTACAATTCTCCGTGAAAGGACAAAAGTCTTAGCACAATCGTATCATTAAGTTTGAAAGTTCAAAAGTCGTATATTTTTCCCCAATTTCAGGTTTCTCCTGCAGCATTAACCAATTTACATTTCACATCCACTATATTTGATGGTATACTTTAATAATAAAGAGTAATTTATTAAGGTTTACAAGAGACAGAGGAATCGAAAATTCTAGGTGTGTGCAGCATGGATGGGTTAATATTGCTGGACCATTGATCTCACAACCTTCATGTAGCATAAGAGCTGGATTTGTTCCTTTTGTCAAAATGTATTTTAATTACATCCTATCCATACATTTTACACACATAAATATAATAATATTCATTTCCAGCTGATACGGAGCTTGTGTATTAATACTGGACTAGCTTTTCTTAAAGAGGAAGAAAATCTAGAAGCAGTCAGCTATAGGGTGACCAGAGAACAAATGTGAAAAATTGGGACAGGAGGTGGGAGGTAATAGGAGCTTATATAAGAAAAAGACCCAAAAATCAGGATTGTCCCTATAAAGTTGGGACATCTGGTCACACTAGTCAGCTAAGATAGCAGACAAGCTCCATGGTTAGACCTTGCAAATTCTTTGAGTGAAAAAATGTTCATTTACAATCAGATCTTTTGCCCTCCTCCATGTGTTGATTTGAGTTGGAGGAGGAAGGTACTACTCAATCTGAGCAATGGTGGCCAAATCGGATCGTAAATTTACCTGTACACGTATGTAGCACCCAAAAGTATTTCAATTAGCTCGGTCCTGCACCTTTAAAGTCAATGGCTGTGTTTTCTTTGGCTTCACTGGATCTAAAGCCCACTGAAATCAATGGATGTCTTTCTATTAATTTAAGTAGACTTTAGATTGGGCAGCTAATTCTGCAGAGCATTTAAGTATGTGTCTAAAGCCCATTAAAGTAGGAAAACATTTAATATCACAAGAGTCGTCAATATCCCTTTTGCTCTTTTAATAGCATCACAGTCTTGATTACAGGAACTATCATTGTCTTGCCAAACTCTGCTTTATTGTTCTTACATAACACATGCACATACTTGTGTCACTACTCTCAGTCATACTGTAGTCTTTTTTCTACTGACTACTGTAATGCTTAATAATTTAAAGGCACTGATTTTACTTATATGCATAATATTAGGCTGCAGTGTCTGGATTGTACTTTCTCATTGTTTGTGGGGAATGTCAGTAATATGGATGAAGTAGATCACATGATTTGATTGTCTAATAAAAAAATACAAACTACAGTTAATGACTGTTCAAGCCAGAGAGTTCCCCTCTTCAAATGTATTCAAGTTGCATTGACGGCCTGATGCAAAGCTCAGTGAAATCACTTGGATCTTTCCATTGACTTCAGTACACTTTGGATCAGACCTGAAAAATCTGATTTGCATTAGGTGAGCTAAGTTAACCTACTAGTTTTAAAAGTACATTGAAGATATAATGTAAGATTTTACATTATGTGACAGAATGCCAGGGGATTATAACTCAGAAGAGATGTCAAAAAAATAAAATTTTTCCCCGTGAAGGTTTTCCATTATCAATACAATTAATTTCAAATCTTTTGTTATAAATGTAAATAGATATATGCATATAGATAATAGATAAGTATGTATACACATTCATATGCAAGATACACACACACAAAAGGAGTTATATTGATTCAGTTGGATTAGTATGAAAACAAAAAATAGGTTGAAACAGGAAAAAGCAATTCACACTTTTGCATTTATCTTCTTTGGATTTCAGATTGATAAACGCCATACAGCTGGGCCTTTTTCTATTTTCTAACGTATGTTCCTAACCCTTTTGAAATTCTCTCATGGCTTGATTTGAGATCTGGGCTGAGCTTAGCTTGTGACTGGTTCTGATTTTGATTCAGTTAAGTTCACCCTTCCCCTTTTACCTGAGCTAGGTTTTTTTCTGAATCCATGGGAGCAGATGGGTGAGAGAAATTCCACACAGTTCTGCGTCCTGAGTGTTTCCCTTAATCGCACTGTTAACTTGAGGATCTTGGGGGAATGTGTAGAAGCCAGGACCTTCTGCATAGAGGCGCTGTGCTTTTACGTTGGCTCTAAGGTCTTTTACCTCGGCTCACTCCTTTGTAGCTTTTTCCAGTGGAAGAATACTGGTAGGGCTTCTCCTGCTGGGCGTTGCCCTTAGGGACTCTTTAAAGGGGTGTCCTGTTCAAAGTGAGAATCTCTGTCGACTCCAGGAATACTGCCATGCCATGGCTGCTTCTTACATATGCACAACTGAAAATGTTGGGCTAAGTGACTAAAAGCAATGAGGTCTGTCATAAACAGAGAGTTAAGAGTTAATGTCTCTTTTACCTGTAAAGGGTTAACAAACGGAACCAAACACCTGACCAGGGGACCAATCAGGAGACAAGATACTTTCAAATCTCGGTGGAGGGAAGCCTTTGTTTGTGTTTTTTGTGTTTTGCTTTGTTCTCTGTGGGCTCTGAGAGTGACCATACGTACCTACAGGCTCTCTAATCTTCTATTCCAATTTTGTAAGTACAAAGGTAGAAAGGCGGTGTACTCTTTTTATTTGTTTTTCTTTATTTGCAAATGTGTATTTGGCTGGAAGTATTTTAAATTGTGTTTCTGCTGGAGGAGGCTGTTTCTCCAGTTTCTAGAAGCTGACAGACCCTGTAATATTCCATCTTGAATTTACAGTGATTTTCTTTATTCTTTTTTTCTTTTATTAAAAGTTTTGCTTTTAAGACCTGTCTGATTTTTCCCCTTGATGATACTCAAGGGAATTGAGTCTGTACTTAACAGGGAAGGAGAAGGGAGGGGGAGAGAAAGGGGGGGAACCCACCTGATTTCTCTGTGTTGTGATTCAAGGAGTTTGAATCACGGTGATCTCCTAGTGTACCCAGGGCGGGAAAGATCTGGGAGGAAGAAAGGAGAAGGGGGAATCCCTTTGTTTAGATTCACGGAGCTTGAATCTGTATATCTCTCCAGGAGCCCAGGGAGGGAACACCTGGAGGGGAGGAGGGGGACAGGAAATGGTTTATTCCCCTTTGTTGTGAGACTCAAGGAATTTGGGTCTTGGAGGTCCCCAGGGAAGGTTTTGGGGGAGACCAGAGTTTATCAGGCACTCTACTCTAAGTCCTGATTGGTGGCAGCACTACAGGATCTAAGCTGGTAATTAAGCTTAGGGGAATTCATGCTGGTACCCATATTTTGGACGCTAAGGTTCAGAATTGGGAATTATACTATGACAAGGTCAAAAAACTACGCTTCCCCTGAAGATGCCATTTAATCAAAGCCAATCTGTCCACATTTTCTAGGTTTCACAATGAAGCTTTAGTTGATTTTTTGGGGAGTACACCATTAAAGGGAAAGGGTCTATTCTCTAGTGAGTGTACACGCAAACTCCTGCAAACAGGAGTGGCACAAGCACATTGAGGAGACCACCAAAACTCTGTAGCCTGGGAGATTTGAGAATACAAAATGGACTCTGAGTTAGTTTGAGTCTGAAGGAAGACTCTGCACGTCTGGCCTGAGCCTTACACTCAGGGCCGGCTCCAGGCACCAGCATCCCAAGCAGGTGCTTGGGGCAGCAATCTGCAAGGGGCGACAATCCATGTGTTTTTGCCCCCAAGCAGCGCTCAGAATTGCCACTGTGGATGGCGGGGGCAGTCCGTGTGCCCTTAGGGGAGCATGCATGTTTCTGCGGTGGCTGAAATTGGGCAGCAGCTTCTATGTTCAGTTGCCTGCGGCGGCCATTCAGCAGCTTCCATCTTCCTGCTGAAGACAGAAGCTGCCATCGAATTGCCGCAGCTGTGGAAATATGCGTGCTGCCCTAATGGCACACGGACTGGCCCCACGCTGCTTGGGGCGGCAAAAACAGTAGAGCCGGCCCTGCTTACACTGACAGCGAAAGACCTGGAAGAGGCTCCTTATTCCCTCTTCCATATTGGACACTCACATAAAGACCAGGCAGAATGCAGCAGGAAAGCTTTGACTCATCAAAGCACTAAATCATGTGCTTAATGTCATTCCTATTCAGGAAAAGATGTAAGCACATGCTTAACTTTAAAGCACATGTTGAAATCCCATTGAGGTCACTGGGAAGTTACTGAATTCAGGGGACTTAAGGATGTGCTTCAGTGCTGTGCTAAATCAGGATGAATTTAATGTGCGTTTAAAGTTAAGCATGTGCTTAAGTGCTTTGCTGAATCAGGGTCTCAGTAATTAGAAAAAAGTTAAGTACTAAGTATTAAACAAACAGCTGTTCTAAAGATGGATTCAAAATATATGTGATTTGATGGAGCTGGAAATATGAATTTTCTATTCTATCCATCTTGACAGGTGCTTGTAATTTCAAGAGCACTATTCTGGACCTCTCCCTGTCCCAAGTCAATTCCTTGGAATGTCTGATTTAGCTTTTTAAAATAAAAATCTGGAGTGTCTGATAACATCAGTGTTAACAAGTAACTTACTTTTTGATCAGATATGATAAACTGTACTTGCTTTGATCACTAGTCCATGTTTCTTAAACTTCAGTCAGGATTTAATGTTTGGGGAAACTAACGAGACAAAAGGAAAAAGGTAAATAAATAATTTGGCCAATATTACCGATTGTGGGATGCCTCTGCATTGGGGTGACCAAGCTGAGACACTGTAAAGCAACCTGGTCAGAAAGTGCTCAGGATCCATCCTCTGAAAATCAGGCCTCTTTAAGATGACCAGGGCTGGGCTCTGAACTGATGCATGTTTTTCCAGAAAGAAAGGTTTTTAAGCAGGAAATTCTTCAAGGTGAAGACGCAAGTGATCCTCAATTATTTTAATACTTACTAAATACTTTGCATGTAAAACTTAAAAAGCATAAAAAGCTTTTAAAAATGGCCCATGATTCTGCTACGTCCTATACAAACAAGCCCCAGATCCTTACCACTTGCATTTATCACAAGGAGAAAAACTGCGGTGACTAAAGCAAGGCAAATTGCCTTATTGCATGAAAGTTTGCATTAGAGGTAGCTCAAGAAGTTGTAAAATGTAAATCTTGTGCTCTCAAATTTACTCGTGTTTTCACAGAACTGCATCTGTGACTGTGCAGCAGTACAAAAATTTCCTGCGAATGTACTAATAGGCCTTATGAGAACGTTCTATAACCATCCATCTGTCACTTTTTAACAGGCCTGATTGGCAAGCACTTGTAACAACTGACATCTGTTCTTGCTTATTGATATGTAGATTTATGGTAATTGTCATGAACAATAAGATACGAAATTACCTAAGATGAACATTAAATTAAATTTTCATGCCCCTATCCTTATAAATAATTTTTTTTAAATCTTAAGTTTCAAGCAGGCGTATTGTGCATCTGTTTTGTACATAATTTAATTGTTTTTTTAAATTTGCCAAGTAACAAAATGAAAGTTATGTTCCTTGTAGTTCTGACTATTTGCCAGGCTGATGGCCCATTGGTAAATACACATTATTAAAAATTGAATCAAATTGTAATGTGGTTCTAGATCTTTATAAATCATTTTGCTTTAATTCCCAACGTTTTCTCCATCATGAAGATCAAGAGTTCTTTCTTACCCAGGAGTTCTCTCCCTGCAGGTGGAATTTCACTCTATTTTGTTTACATGCCTACAAGTGGTTTGCATTTCTTCAGCGAGAGGTACGGTTGCTGAGTATGCAGCAGTTTCAAATAAAAAGAATTGAATCACTTTCTACGTTTGGTCCGGGGTTTGAGGCCGTTTTGAAAAACCTGTGTGATGTGAAAAGCATGGACTGCGGGAACGGAGACCTTGGGAAAGGATAGTATGTGCCAGGCAGCAGAATAGTGCCCAAAACTATACATTGGCTAGAGGTTAATTGAACCAGAATCTACTTCTACTGTGTAACCAAATCGGCTGTCGGATCTGGTGATCAACTGTACTTGGTTCCCTCTTCTGAGTTTGTGCTAGCAAGCTGTGACATTGACACATTTCACATAAAGGAAAAAGCCAATTAACAGGGATCAGCAGCAATGATAAAACATCTGGAGGAAGTGGAATATAGTAACGATGAGGATAGATTATTTGTGTATTTTAGCAGACAGCCTTTGGAATGGGAGTGAGGAGATACGCCTGTTGATTTCATCAGTTCTGCAGCACCCTAGGCACTGTGTGTGTGTTCTCAGCCTGTTATTAACATTCACACTCTTGAGTTCCATTCCGTCCGATAATTTGGTTTTCTTCTTTGATGCATTATGACAACAACAAATGGAACTTTTCTGGAGGCCCCATAGCTGACACCACATAAGATCTGAAGAGCTGCCCGTGTGTTATAGTCACTTTTCCAGTGATACATGCAGGGTGGGGAGAGGACTTCTTTGATTTATGTTTCTTGCTTCCTAACATTCTTTTGGGTTTGAAAAATCTTCTGTTAGTGGAGGACATCTCCCTTTGCTTCCACAGGAAGCTAGTCTACCAGCTTCTTTGTGCTATAAAAAGGTTTTGTGAGAGAGAGAGAGGTGGGCATTCATTTGCCTCCACTTGGGTGCTAGACTGGCTCCCCAGGCTAAGGCGAGCTGTTGCTTTTGGTGCTGCTAATTAGCCTTGTCTCTAATCCTTTGTGTTTTGTTTTCCTCAAGCACTGCATACATGCTGTCTCTCCGCTCCCGTAGCCTTGCACCCCTGTAGCTCTTCATTGGCCACGAAATAGAAAGCAATAGAGAATTGTTTCCAATTCTTTTAGCTTACAAAATGAGTTTTAGAGAAATCTGTGTGCATGTTATGGCAATTGGTGAGATTCCACCAGTCAGAAGCTATCTCCTAAAATTCTTTTCAGCATTGCTGTGTGCATCTTTGTTCACTACTATTTGCCAGTCTAAATTGTGAACTGTTTAAAAGTACCATGAGGAAGCATAACCACACAGAAAATATAATTCAACTGCAACCTCCTTCTGATCGGCGGCCTGTCCAGTGGAGAGAGAGGCAACCCAGGCATGCTGCTTTATTGCGTATTTCTACCAGCCAGGCCACAGAATGGCATTAAGAGTGGCCTCTGTGAAGATTTGCATTGTTTGCTGGAGTCTTGGTGTTGAGCTGTATAGACTTCTAGTGGACCTGAAACTTTATGAAGGGCGCATTGGGGCCAAAGAGCAATCCAGAATGAATCCTGAGCCCACATCCCATCCCTCAAAATGTTTTCCACACTTGCAGAGAGATGGATACAGTAAACTAATAGGTCGCTTCTGTCTCTAAATCTGGTGATCCAGTGGCTGAACTACTCTGGAGGCTTTCTGTGTAAATCAGAATTTTAGAAAGTACTTTACACACCCAGCCTCATGTAGTGGCAGATTGTGGGTGGCCTATATGAGTTCACAAGTATGTGAGCAAGAGGATTTTAGAAGTTTCTTTCTCTCTTTCCTCCCCTACTTTTGTGTTCCTGCATAAGGGCCAGGCACAGTCTTTACCCTTGTGCTTCCTGAGAGCTAGGAGATGAGGGCCTCTAATATCAGAAACTGTAGAGGATGAGGAGGGACCATAGCCAACTTCCCTCTCCATACCAGACAGCACAACTTGTTTGTTGCAGGCTGTAAAAAACTATAAGCAGTGGCTCTGCTCTCCAAGAGGATTTGCGCCTGCCTTCAGCAGGGACAACATACCTCCCAATTCATCCCTTCACTATCATTGCTGCAACTGATGAGCAAGTATTCAGCTATGGATAATGTCCAAAAAACACATACATAGAAATTTCAGATTATTTAGTGATGGACAAGCTCCTAAAGGCATGGATCAGCATAAAAAAATGTGAAGCTTCCCCAAGCATCCTCACTTAATCAAACCTATGCATTGAAAAGTACGTAGCCAAACCACTTTGGGTTGGAAAGCTCACAAGAGCCATCTCTCATAAGAAGTTTCCATTATTCTGAGGAAACACTGCAAGGAGCGCCCGTCTTGGTATACTTTAGTATTTCCTTGTCCTATCCCATCTGAAATGAAGATGTTCAAGGCTCAACCTTTTCAAAAAGTTCACCAAATTCTTTCATGTTTCAAAAGAAGACTTGTTTGAAGACAAGAGCTGTGTTTCAGGCTGATTATTTTTTTTCCAGACAGGTTTGCCTGTCCCTAATTCTTTGGTAATTGTAAAGTTTCCATGTAATTAAACTGTAGAGTTTTTAAAGTATTTTTATAAAACACTTTGAATGTGATGAGTGCTATGTATAATCATGATAAAGCTCTAGCTTAAAAGCTGAGCAAACTCAATGAGGACCTGTGATTACAGGATACAGTAGTTACACCTAATTACCTTGGTTATTAGTACCTTGTAATTAGAGTAGTTATGTGTTTTATTGTGCCTTGTAAACTATTATAGGTGATAGGGATTGAGAAAAGCCTTATGGTTTATATAGTTCTCAAATTCTATGAAAAATCATGAGAGAGGTTTTCCTCTGTTAGTTTCTCAAAATGTATGATGTTGGTCTCAGATTCCTCTAAGTGATGGTTCTTCAGCCACATTACTAGTGAGATCATCCATCACCTACTTTTTTTTTTTTTGGTAGAGTCATTATTGAAAAGTGCTTGACACCCACAACTGGCGCCGATTTTCAGAAGAGCTCCATTCTCAGTTAGACACCTCAATAAAGTGACCAGATTTTCAGAAGGTCTTAGCATTTAGAGGCTCTCATGGCAGAACAATGGAAACTTCTGAGTTCTGAGCATTTCTACAAGTCTGGTTTCTAATGTCTAACCTAATTCTGTCGTGTGTTAGTTTCAAGCTATTGCTGCTCTTTATTATGCCATGTGTTCTCAGTCTCTGTAAAATATCCCTTCTGCTCTTTTATTTTATTAGCTCTCAAATACTTGTAGAATGTTATGATATCCCCTCTTCTCATTTTCTCCAAGTTCATATTAAGTTCTCCTGCTCATATGGTCATAGCTTAATTACTTTGACATTCTTCACTGGATTTCCTCTAATTTACCAATGTCCTTTTCATACGGCATATGCAGAACACCCACATGTGGCCAAACCAAGGTGGGGGAAAGAGGCATTATTTCTTTTTGTCCTACAAATTATGCCTATGTATATAGCTGTGATGCCCATATATATATATACACACACTCTGTACACTATTTTCATCTTTGAGCAGCTACATCACATTGAGATTTCAGGTTCTTTGTCACATTGTTGTTCTTTAGTCATTCTCGTTCCATTTTGTATGAGCGTTGTTTAGTATTTGTCTGCAACAGATGTTCCATTTCGTATTTATCTAAATTAAATGCAATGCTTTTTAAATTTACCCTTCTCTTGAAGGTCTTTACCTCATTCTGAAATGTAGATGTATCCTCCACTACTTCTCGTAAAGAACTGAATAAACTAACTAACAAGTGGCTTTGAGAATCTGGATTGCTTACATGATACAGAACGTTCTGCCTAGAGGTCCCCAGTTCAAATCTGGCCCCAAATGTTAGTGACTGAAAATCATTACTGTCTGATAGCTGTTCTGTGCTGAATTTGATGGTCTCAGTTCAGTTCCAAATAGACAGAAGGAATTTCAGGCAAAAATTGCTCTCACAATTGGCTGTTATTGTATGGTAGTCTAAGCAGAGAAGTGAAGAGAGGACCTGGGGACTGAACTTGATAGGATCCAAGTACCTCTCAAGCAATAATTTACCATCTCTCCACCTGCATGAGGTCAGGAAGTATTATTATCACATAGAGAGATTAAGTGACTTGTCACATCACAACTCTTTGACAGAGGTGGGAACTGAACACAAATTTCCTGAGTTATAAACCCGTGCTGTAACAACAAAACCATCTAGCCTCTCACCTGTAAGACAGATATGAGGCACATTGGCTGGGGCCAGTGGGGGGCAGCTTATACTGCCCACGCTGTAACTGTTCTGGGAATGAAAGGAGGGTTTAAATTACTCGTAGGACTATCAATGGCAACCTCTACAAATCTTATATTCCTTTAAAATGAAACTGGGAATCTCTTAATTAATCCTGTTGCTGAAGCTGCATTTTGTTCTCTGTGCAGGCATGAATGCTTTACAGTTACAGAATTTGGCAACCTTAGCAGCCGCAGCAGCCGCCGCCCAAACCTCAGCTACCACCACCAATGCAAATCCTCTCTCCACAACGACTGGTGCGCTGGGAGCCCTCACAAGTCCCGGTAAGAGTAGATTACTTTCCATTCAGATTCTGCAGTAAGAGTAGACTGGAAGGAGAGCCTCAGAATGGTGATCCTGTTTGTCACCTCCAAAACCAACCAACTTGAACATGAAAAGCATGGAGGGGATTTTCTTGTTTTTTGTTTTTTTGACTAGAATTTTTTTAATTAAAAAAAGTGTGTTTAAGCAGCTAACTAAAGCCTGGATTTTGCGAGTTGTTCCATGAGCGCACAAGGGTCTGCTCTGCCAAGCTCACTGCAGGGTTAGGGCCCATGTTGCAGTCTTACAACACCCAGCAGGCGTAAGAAAACTGTAGTTGCATGAGGAACTCAGTGAGATTTAACTTTTCAAAAAGAATCCAGAATGTGAGCCAAGTTCTCTCATGCTAGAAAAAAAGACAAACTGAATTTGTTCCCTCCTTTTTTTTTTTTTTGTTTTTTTGTCTTGCCTTTTCTTTTTCTTCCTACGGTGCCTTCAGAGATTGCTCCTGCTGGTAACTGAGAGACAATTATGGAAGTAAGACCAGATGCATAGTGAAAATCTTGCCAGATTCTGATCTCTGTTACACTGGTGTAAATCCAGTATATAATAACTCCTCCTCATCTCCAAAGCCAGTGGAGGGTAGAGTTATTTATATTGGTGTAATTGAGCTGAGAATCTGTCTCCTTATCTTTATATAAAGGCTTCAGGGTGTAGTAATTTGCGTCATGAAGTATGTTTATGGCCGTTCTAAAAACATTCATATCATTTTAGATGCCACTAAAGAACGTTTGTGTGTAATCTTGTTTCTAAGTATATTCATCCCTCATGATAAAATAATCTGTGACAGAAGGTTTGAGCTCAACCGCAAGGGAGGCAATCTTTGACATATGTTATAGGCAGAGATTGTAATACCACCTATTTTTATTAACACTTCCATTGTAAGACTCTGTTTTCAGTGGCTTTTACCTTTCTACCAGACTATTGGACTGAATTTTTCCATACCTGGTGTCTGCCTCAGGCTGAATGTATTAGGAACGTTTCAGACACAGTGGTGCAGACATTTCCAAGGATAAAGCTAGGGGAAGTACTTCGTTTTGCAATGTTAAAAAAAAAAAATCTGCATTCTTTACTTTGGGAAGCTCTAGAACACCAGGCTTTGGAGTGAGGACTCAAAATTTGTCAGGGGCGAGGCCTTTGTGTCAGAGATTTGTCTTTTTCTGTTTCTCTGGAAATCTGTCCGAATTTGGTCAAGTTTAAGTATTCAAAAAAAAAACCCTCAGTTCAGACATGCCCAGTAGAGACTCATTAGGGTATGTTTAATCACTTGAGCTGGAGGTATAGCTCAGATAGAAGTATGCACGCTAGCTTTGCTTAACCTAGTGCACTAAAAATAGAAGTGTAGCCATGGTGGCACAGATGGGGGGGATGGACTAGCCACCCAAGTAAGCACCTAGGATCCAAGGCGGGATTGTACTCGGGGAAGCTAACCCTCCTGCTACCTATGCTGGCTACACTTCTGTACTTGATCAGAGCTAATGCACTCATGTCTACTCTAGCTGTAAATTACATCTCCAGCATAAGTATAGATATACCCTTGGTGCTTAGCAGCTAAAATCTCTGAAGATTCCATCCTCCCTGAGCATACTGCATCCCCACACAGCTCCTAGTGCTCATCAGTCTGCACATGTACTATTCCCACAAAGCAACTGAGCAGGATCCAACCAAGGGGCTTAGAAAGACTTTCCCTTGAATTATTCCCCAGCCAGGGATGGGGCTGGGCATCAGAACTGACAGCAGAAAGTCTGTCCCTCCAGTGCTCTCGATGACGCCCCTGCTGGAGCCCAGGCAGGGTGGAGGAGGAAGGCGCCTCACTCAAATGCAGAGGAGGCAGGCGCTAGACTGGGGGAAGGGGAGGCATAGATTGGGACAAGGAGGCTGATGGAGAAGGAGAGAGAAACCATAACTTGAAGTTTGTGGGGAGACTGGGACTAATTGGGCAAGGAAACTGGGACTGGGAACGCATGGAGGTGAGTAGACATATCTGCCCAGGAGCTAAGGTGAGGGGGACAACAGGGACCAGCTGGATAAAGAGACTGGGACAAGAAGCCTGACACAGGGGAGACTGGGACAGAGACCAGGGAGTGGGGAGGCCAGAGGGGATGAGGGAAAAGAGGGCAAAGGAGCTTGATGCTGTGGGGAAGGCAGAGAGAGATTGGACAAGGAGTTGGGGTGGGAAGGAACTTAGACTGTCTGGGCAAGAAAACGGGGAGTGGAGAAGGAAAGATACTGGAAGGGTAGGGAGATTGGGACTCGAATGGGGACCTTAGAGGGGAAGATTGGGTCTGAGGTGAGACTGGGTAGGCAAGGAGAATGGGCCTGGGCCTGGGACGAGGAGCCAAAGGGTGTGAAGACACAGAACTGGGACGAAGACAGGTTAGAGGGGATGAGAAAGAAGGAGTCAAGCTTAGGGGAACTGACAGAAGGGTCTGTGATGACTCCTGGAAAGCACTCTCCTCCTGGCATGGCACCCAAGATTCCTGAGTCTCTCTATTCTTTCTGCTGTCATCAAATCTGTGAAATCCACTGGCAAAGTGTGTGTCTCACACTGCTGTCAAACTCTGTTAGCGCAATTGGCAGACATCTGTGTCGTGTATCTAAAGGTTCCAACTCTGCTGATGGCCCATGTGGGCATCTATATGATGCCACGTGATGCAATTTCCTGTTTGTTTGTTTTTCAGTTTGCTCTTTTAAAAACCTAGGAATTAACCAACAGAACACTATGTTAAAAGAACATTTAAGGTTGCAAAGTCAAGCACTCAAAAGCTAGGAAATTCTATACTGAGGACCCTTGCCTTATTTGTTGCAGAACTTGGAAGTTGTGTAGTGCATGAGGCAGGGGACTGCATGAAGAGGAAGGACAGTCTCATGATTAGGGCAGTTGAATGCTGCCCTGGAGAACTGGAATCTATCCCTGCCCTGCCAAACTACGTGATGCTGGGCAAGTCACTTAACCAAACTTTTCACAGGAGGTCACTATTTGTATTTTTATCATGTTCTGGGTGCTCAACTTGAGACCCTGGAGTCTGTCTTACACAAGTGCTTAGCACTCATCGCTGCAACTGAAGTCAATAGGATCTGTGCTTTGAAAAGAGAAAACGTTATATAATACTAAGTGCTCTGAAAAATTATGCCATAGGCATCTCAAATAAGCACCCACAATTAGTGGATACTTTTTACATTGATTTCTCTGTACATCAGTTCCCCATCTTTAAAATGGGGATAATACCACCCTTCAACAGGGGTTTTGTGAACCTAAATTAATTAATGTTTGTGAAGCACTCCGATACTATCCAGATGAGTGCTGTAGGAAAGTCAATGAGGAAATTAATAATTCTGAATTTAGAGCAGGGTTTGAATAGTGTGCAGTAAATAAGGAATGAGGCCACACAGTGAACAATAAGGAGAAAACAAAATATTGAATAGCTGCTCATTCAGTGAGCACCATTCATCCTGTGCACTGAATGAGCTGGGGTCCTCTGGAAAAAATAGTGTGATAATATAATAAAGACTGTATTATCATGCATATGTACAAAGGGACTAAATTAAGTTTGCAGAGGCAACCTTAATTCTATAATGACTCTCCATGAGATCTGTGGTACAAACAGCTGTCTTGAGGATTCTACACACTATAGATTTTTTGGAGATGAAAAAGACTCCTCAGATCAACTAGTCCAACTGCTGCCAACATAGGATTGTTCTGAAGGACATTTCCAAGGGTTGCTTAACCTGAATAACTCCAGAGATGGGAATATTTGCACTTCCCTTCCAATATTATTTAATAGCCTAATTAACCTTATTGTTAGAAAATATTTTCTGGTGTCCAGCCGAATTATTTGCTTGCATCCCACTTTTCCACTAGCCACTCTAAGTAATTCTTTCCCCCACAATCAGAATATTTTAAAAGTTAGGGAAGGCCTATTTGGCCATCTAGCCCATATTGCTACCGAAGGATTGTTCACTATTGCATGATTTCTGCTGTGTTGGGAAGATTAGCTTCGAATGTTTGAATATATACAAGCTTCTACTAGATCTTAATCATCTTTATTACCTTTTCCTGGACCCCCTCCAATGTGATTATGCCTTCATTGAACTGAGGCATCCACCACAGCATGCAGTGTTGCAAATGTATTTAATTCAATACTACAGCAAGATGGGCTAACCTGTGTAGTTGTGCTTGTGCTTCATATAATGCAGGATATATTGATCAACATATTACACTGTAAAATCATATTATATCTTAGCATCTGTGGTGAGCATCTCCTCCCATTTTTCTCTCTCCGTGTCATATGCCAGTGTTTTAGATTATATTTCCCAAAGTTATGTTGATTTTGCATTTTTGAGATAAAATTTCATCTGATTCCTTCCAGTTTCTCTGATCCGTCAAGAAATATCTTAGCTCTTCTCTACTTCCCTTGAAAAGCATGGAAGGCTAAGACCTTATATAGGATTGGAGGGCTCCTCTGTTGAGTTAGATGCTAAAGCCCTGAATTAAGCGTCAGAGTAATTACTCCACCCAGGAAGGAGACGAAGTTTGGACACTTCTCAGCTAGTATAAATCAGCATAGCTCTACTGGCTGTGTTTTATACTGGCTGAGCACCTGGCTTAGAGACTTCCCTAGGAAACCTGGGGAAGCTTTGGGAGAAGCTGGAGGTGGCCTTTTATTTCACTGAAATTTCACGTTTAAAGCTGAGGGTACTGTATGGACGCTGTTTGTATTATGCAAACATCCCAAAATGCAATAAAACTAAATACTAACGAGTGCTAGTGCCAAGAAAACAAAACTTGTACCATCACTGACAAGCAAAGGGCCTAACTGTTAAACTTGCAAAACCTCCTGGGAAAATAGGTGTTTTCAGATGACTGTGAATGGGATATGCTGAAGCAGATGTTTCAGATGGGATGAGTAAATACCTCCTAGGGGGCAACACAGTATGTGGGGGAATAGTGGCCCCCTAGTGGCAGAGACCATGATTTTCAGAAATGACTCATGATTTTGGGTGACACATTGATGACTCTCAACAAGGGCTGAACACCCGACCCCACAAGTTAAGCACCCCCAAATCACAAATCTCTTTTCAAAATCTTACCTGGAGTTAATAGCCACAGGAAAACCATTTTCAACATTTGAAAGCTTACTGTGGCACTGGGTGCATAGTTAATAGTCTCTTTATGCCCATATGCACTCCACAACTAACCAATCATTGTTAAAATGTCCTTCAGTTTAACCTTTCTTATCTAGTTCCACATTCTTCTCCCTATTACGTATTTTGTAAACCTGAACAATATCTTCATGGATTCTTCTCTGCTCCTTGAAAAATACATTTAGTTCCCTAAAGCCTTTCATAGTAGCACAAAGTATTTCCATTAAAACTTGAAATAGATCAGCAGAAAACTTTTGACTCTGCCTTTCAGTATTGGAGGTTTTTTCCAGAGGAATGGGGGTACTTTGGGTCTGGTCTTCTTTTAATTGAATGCTCCAGTTTGTTGGGTTTCGTGGGAGTAAATTATACTGTCCGATTACAAAGCCCAGAGTAAGCATAGGAAGAAATGTTTCTGTCTTTCTAGATAATACATTAAATTAATAGGCCCATATTTAGGACAGCTTAACTTTAAGCAGATATTTAAATCTCATTGATGTCAATGTGCTGTCCTGAATAGGTATGTACATTAATACTTTTCTGAACTAGGCCATTAATAATAGTCCAACACCACAAAAATTCAGAACCAGATTTATCCTCTATTCCTTCAAATTTCATTTCATGCTCAGATCCAGGGTTTTGGTTCCATCCAGAAATTGGAGCTACCAGTAAAATCTGGTATCCTCAAAAGATGGGTGTTTCAATTAGGGCTCCTCTTTAGACCTGGTCCTAGGGTGATCAGATGTCCCGATTTTATAGGGACAGTCCCGATTTTTGGGTCTTTTTCTTATATAGGCTCCTATTACACCTCACACACACACTCCCTGTCCCGATTTTTCACATTTGCTTTCTGGTCACCCTACCTGGTCCTATGAGGTTCAGAGAGCCCTGGACTTGCACTGAGTTTTGCACGTGCTCAGACACACTTGGATCAACTCAGCTCCTCATGGGGACACAGGCATAGAGATGACCCCAAACCAAAATCTTGCCTGATATTTGAGGATGCCACATTTTGCGGCTGGCCCCCGAGAAGACTTAATAGGACTTGAAAGGTGATCAGCATCTTGCAAGAATGGGCCCTCTCATACTAACTGTTGTCTATATGAAACACCTCCTTTCAAAGTTCAGCCAATTATATATTTCAAAACATAACTCTGCATTTTACTATGAACACAGCCCAGTACAACTCCTAAATGACTTTGACTCCAATCTATGGACAGTCATTTCCTTCCCTGCGCTGAACACTTTAAAATATTCTCTCTATTTCTAAATACTTTCTCTTAAGCTTCAGACAATATTAATCCAGAAAGGACAGAGACAATGCAATCCCCAAAACTATTAATTTTTTTATAATTGTAAATTTATATTTTCAATTTTGCATACCCATGGAAGTCTCTCCCTACAGCATTGTTAGAAATTATTTTTAAAAGCCTTTGCTTAAAAAAAAACATGAAAGATTAAGCTTTCATTTTAGAAAAAAAAAATCCCCTCAGGCAATAAATAGTTTCTTTTGTCAGTGGCCTTGAAAAAAAATTAAAATAATTTAAATTGCCTGAGATTTGATTTTTTTTTTTTTTATTTTGCAATTATTAGATGTAGTGGATAAAAATGAAAGAATAAAAACCAGGTAAATGCATATTACTCTTCCATAAGTTTCTCATGAGTCTTTAGAAGCCTCATTTAATCATCTTTCTTGTCTTTTATTTTGATATGGTAATTGTTTCTTTTATTTACTTTAATCACCTCTATTTAGTTAATGAATTCTTCACTCTTTTTCCCCCACTTGGCTGGAACACTTTTCTTTTTTAAATGACTGGAACTCTGTATCAGTGTAGAGAGGCAGTATTTTATAATGGTTAAAACTTGGGACTAAATATCAGGCATCCTGGATTCTCTTCCAGATTGTGGCTAGATCTTATAGATAGATAAGATGCACCAACACAGATCCCAGTGCTTGTACAAAATGCCAGTAAAGTCAATAGGACTTCACATGGGTGCCAGGAGGTACACTAGCAAATGTATGTTCAAGAACAGGGCCTCTGCCTCTAATTTAGCTGGGAATTGGTCCTGCTTTGAGCAGGGGGTTGGACTAGATGACCTTCTGAGGTCCCTTCCAACCCTGATATTCTATGAGTCTATTATTCACTGTGTGACACTTAGCTTGCCTTGATTTACCCACATGTAAACTTAGGGATAATGTAGTTCATCTACCTCACATTGGTGGTGTTAGGTTTGATTAATGTTTACAAGGCACTTTTAAAATCTCTGGTGAAAGATGGTACATGAGCTCCCAGTATTATATAAACTGATATTATTTTCCAGCAAATATGCTACAAGACGGGAACATTTAGGCTGCACACACAAGTCAGGAAATACAAAAGTATGATTTCACATACATCTTTAATTCTGCCCTCTTGCACATATGCATCACCATACAGTTTTTAATCACATGATCCTGTACTATTTCCTAAATAGAATATGGTATACATTTTTTTTTTTCAACAGCCAGTAGCACAGCTTTCCCAGGTGACTGCAAAGAGAAGGGAAGAGGCAGCAAAGGATGCAGCCCATTGTACCTGCATACATGTCCACAGTGCAATTTTCTGGTACCGTGGGAGACAAAGTAGCTAACTCAGAAGCTAATTTAGCTGTGCACATAAGTAGCCTTTGTATTCCCTCACATTTTCACAATTGTGCTATAGTAAATATGCAATATGTTATGTAAGAATAGTTTACTATGTATGTTGCATATAAATGACCTTCATGGACTGTGAGTATACACCAGTAACACAAAGTACTACAGGATGCTAGCGATATGTATTGAAAGTTGTAGAAAACAATTCTGATAGAATGTTTTCAAGAAAGAGTATGTGATTCTGTGGCTACAGAATGTATTATAAGCACACGTGGGACACAGATAATTAGACATGCAAAGGTAATTACCCCTCCACAAGATATTTTAGAGGGTTGGAATGCAGGACCTTTTCGGCCCCAAAGCACAAACCTCTACTACCTGAGCTAAGGGAGTAACTCTGTTTGCTCCCAGCCATAGTAGTTTTATATGTGCACTAGCTGCTAGAGGGGATCATGACATGCACTCCCTTTACAAGCATGCTATACAAACTTAACTTTATCATTTCCTGACTTTTGAGTGCTTATCCATGCTTGCTGGAGGCCAGTTTCAGTGCTTACGGAGGTCAATGGGTATTCTAAGATAAAATTTTAATACATTTTTCTAAAATGTGTTTTTGTTTTGTTCTTAAAGATGCATATATTTTCAAAAAGTAAAATCCAAAAGGTTGAACTTGGCTAAACAACACTGCAATGTCTTATCCCAGAGACTGCACCTTATAAGGAGCCTCTTTATTCTGCCAGAGTTTGCACTTTATTCTGCAGGAGTTTGCAGCTTTTACAATATAAGATGAGCAGTGAATGAGGCATAGTTCCTGGAAACCCTGTCTCATTCACTGTTCACCTCACCACACCACTAAGCTGGCCCTGCATGCTCAGGTAACATGGCTTTATCAGCCTGCATACTTGGAACCTAGAAGGAAGTGTCTATGCAAAATATATTGTGTGTGAAAAGAATATGATTTTCAACAGGTCATTACACTCAAATCAAAACCAATTTTGACTGTGCTTATTCCATGCCAAAGTTCAACTTTCTGTTCCCATCCATTGTAAGCAGTAGAGCTGTTATAAAAACAAAATAAAAATAAAAAAGCTGCAAACATTTTTAATTAGAATAGTAAATAAATTATATATATCCCCATACTCAAAATAAGCTACTTTGGGGCAAATGCCAACAATGGAAAATTTCATCCCCAAAGGAAGAAGTTTCTGAAAGTTATAAAGCAACTTGAAAACAGGGGGTTAGAATAGAAATGCTTATGCTATTTAATGAGGGCAGTTGATGCCAATCCCATTACAATTAATCTGTTCTTTCCCTTCCTAAAAGTACAGGGTGGTCACAGTTAGTATCTGTGGTTCATTGGTCAAAACTTTATTTGCACCAACATCATCTCTGTTCATTTTTCTTAAAGATGAAGTAAAATAATTCTTAGGACGTTTATTATTTTATCTACTCAATAACATAGCACAAAGATTGCCTTTGTTAGTTAAAAGTATTCAAGTTGGGAACACAATTGTTGAAATGTTGGGCATTTTATAGAAAATTTAAGATACCTCAGCAGAGACGCAGCAAAGAATGTTCAGATAGACCTTTTTAAAAGCTCCTCTTTTTATTCACTTCAGTACAATACCTATTTCTCCAATCCGCAGTTCACGTCTGCCACAGTGACATTTTGTTATAGGCCAATGCACCCACTGTGCTGCCTATGATTTGCTCCAAGATGATCCAAAAATAACCATACTTGTAGGTGAATATGAAGCTCTGACAGTTTTCTAAAGAATGAATCAAGGTAGATGGTTCACGCTGGAACAAATCCGTTTAAAACACAGCGGCTTTCTCTTCCACTTACTTACATGTCTTGGTGTAGAATTAATACGATCAAGTACAATATATTGTACTACCATTTAAAAAGCCGTTCATTACATTTGTGGGAGGAAACTCACCTAGCTTAACCTTCATTATTTTTAGGGCAAAACTATGACCTGACGGATAAAGTAGTTTTTAAAAGGCATATTCTGTGCACTTATGTAATCAAAGTACATAAATTCTTATGATATATTTTAATCTAGATTGATTTCTTTTGTAAGGTTTGGGTTGTGGCTTGTACGATGCTTGAGAGAAACAAGAGAGAGAGAAAATCGTGATAGAGGGTATGCTCTAGTGGTCTGAACATAGGACTGAGAGGCAGGAACTTAGACTCATAGACTTTAAGGTCAGAAGGGACCATTATGATCATCTAGTCTGACCTCCTGCACAATGCAGGCCATACAATCTCACCCATCCACTTCTATAACAAACCCCTAACCTATGTCTGAGTTATTGAAGTCCTCAAATTGTGGTTTGAAGACCTCAAGCTGCAGAGAATCCTCCAGCAAGTGACCTGTGCCCCATGCTGCAGAGAAAGGCGAAAAACCTCCAGGGCCTCTGCCAATCTGCCCCGGAGGAAAATTCCTTCCCGACCCCAAATATGGTGATCAGCTAAACCCTGAGCATGTGGGCAAGACTCACCAGCCAGCACCCAGGAAAGAGTTCTCTGTAGTAACTCAGATCCCATCCCAGACCAGACCACTGGGCATACTTACCTGCTGATAATTTGGCAATTGATCTTTGATTAATTGCCAGAATTAGGCTATCCCATCATGCCATCCCCTCCATAAACTTATCAAGCCTAGTCTTGAAGCCAGATATGTCTTTTGCCCCCACTACTCCCCTTAGAAGGCTGTTCCAGAACTTCACTCCTCTAATGGTTAGAAACCTTCATCTAATTTCAAGTCTAAACTTCCTAGTGTCCAGTTTATATCCATTTGTTCTTCGTTCTAATCCCAGCTCTGACACTGCCTCCCTTTATTTGGCCTTTTGCAAGTCATGTAATCTCTCTACTTAGCTTTACCCATATGTAAAACAAGACTAACTTATACTTGCTGATTAGGTGTTCTGGAGTCTTAGATGATGATTGTGAAATGCTTTGAAACTGAAAAGTGTCATGTAAGTGCTAAGTACTATTAGGATGTTTGTGTTGCAGTTGTTGATACACTTTGAGGCAAGTCATTATTTCATGGATAGGGAGCACTGATCCCTGGGGTAATTATTGGTATAATGGGCATTGCATAGGGTCAATTAGCTTTCTATGTGTGATGCAGTTATGTGAGTCATAATTATGTTACTTATTATTAATGGGAAGATTTTATTACCAAGCAGTGGATGCCATCTTGGTTCACTCACCTAGGACTGAATTAGAGGCCTCTACAGCTGAAAGCATGCGGTGCTCGAGCTAAAGAGCAAAGACTCTATTCTTAGGCCTGGTCTACACTAGGGGGAGGGGAATCGATCTAGACTAGATCTAAATCGATCCCCGCTGGATTGATTGCTGCCTGACAATCCGGCTGGTAGTGAAGACATACTCTTAGAACACACAACACACATTGACCAGTGGGTTACAGTGTCAAATGGGTCTTGATTAGCCTAATGTACAAGAGGTCATGGCTTCAAGTAGAATTTTTGTCTGCAAAACATTTCCTTTAATTGTGAGACTTGTGTCTGAATTTTTTCACTCTTTGATGCCTAAATCCATAATTTAGACACTTAAGTGACCTGATTCTCAAAAGCTACAAGTCATGAACAGCTCACGTTGACTTCAGTTAGATTTATTGGCACTTAACACCTCTGATAATTAGGGGATGGATTTAGGAGCCTAAGTTTTGACACCCAGGTTTGAGAATATTGGTCGATATTCAATGTTTTTGATAGCACCACAAAAATAGGCTGCACATCTCCCAATGAAATGTGGCCTGAGGAGCTCCGAAACTGAAGCTCCCATCTTGCAAAGGGTTGTGTGGTGAGTTCTGCAGGGAGCCACTTTGAAGTCAGGATGTCCCCAGCCTATCTCCCTCACCTGGGAGAATGACAGCTATGATAATGACCTGAAGGGTGAAGTGGGGAACCCATAAGAGCTGTCGAGTAATCAACAAACCAGAATGGTCTGTCTGTAAAATATAATTGTCCCTTAAAATGTATTAGTTCCTTTGCACATATTCCTAGAAAGTGTGTTCATCTCAGAGCAGGGTGTATTGCTGTAGCATCGTCACTAGGATCGAAAGGAAGTTCAGTTGCTGAAATGCCATTCAGTGGTAGGGTGAATGAAATCAACAGAACTTGCCAGTAAATAAGTTTGAGTCTTCCTGAAACTTTAGGAAGGGTCTTTCTACAGAACTTCTTGTCTCTTTTTAGAATGACTATTAACATTGTATGAGGTTAGACCTAGAAAAATCTGTTTCCTCAGGGTTGCATAACTCTTCTTTACAGTAAGCCAGAGCAGGAGTGTCCTACTGTATGCATGGAACAAGATTTAAAGAATACCAGCTGCTATACAAAGAGAAATGCATTTGTATTTTTCAGAGTATAGCACTGTACTCATTAGTCAAATAATTTTTTTAGGAATCGGAGTATAGCCCTTAAACTGAACCCTAGTTTAGAAAGATCTAATTCAACACAAGATGTGTTTGGTTTTTTTGATCTATAGTGCATTATCTTCTGCCTAAAGTATTAAATCCATTGGGTTAGCAAATTTCTGGTTGTATATTTCCTGCTGTGTGTACACAAAACTGTGTAATATAGTACATTTTGGCAGTGTGTCTCTACCACACCATCTGTAATAATTTTCAGCTGTGGTCAGCCACAAGAAATTCAATTTAAAAAAAAAGCTTATCAGTTCAAGTTGCACGTAAGACACAAACCACGGCTATATTGCTGGCTTGTTCAGGTTTATTTTCTGCCGAAGAATCATTAAGTGCTGCTGTCACCTCGGCTATAGAAGGTGGATACTCAACCTCAGACACCATGTGCTTTGCAAGAAGCTCTGACTGAGAACAGGCTGGAGTTGCTAGTTGTCATGAATCTTGATAAAACCTGCACACAGGAAGAAGGTGAATAATAATGGTTCACCACACCAGTGCTTGCCCCATGCTGCCCGGAATTCTACCTTGTGCCCAAAGATATGCTTATAGTGATCTCCTGATAGTCTGTGGTATATTACGGGACAAGTTCATGGAAAGTTTTTTATCCACATCCCGTTGTTTCAGTGTTTTAAAAAATGCTTTGTCTGCTGTGACCTAGTGGATTGAATATGATGCTGAGAAACCTGGGTTCTGTTCCTGACGTTGCCACATCTGTGAAATATCTATCTGCCTTTGTAGGTTTGTAAGGCACGTTGCTATCTCTGGAAGAGATGTGCTATGTTAAGTGCAGAGTGCTATTGCCATATTGAATTGGCACTGATAAATTATTTTACAAAATTCTATACAGTACAAGGGGAACTGGTTGTGTAATTTTACATCAAATTGAATAGTTTTCTGCAATTTTTTGTCTAGTAAAGAGATGAATGATACAACCCCAGCATGTTACTGCCCATGCATGCTCAATCGAGAATCCACTTCACAATCCACAGACTGCTGCAGCGACTGGATTGTAATTGCATCAGCCAGGAGTTCTCAATTTTTTTCATTGTGTGACTACCTCACTGACACCTCTCCTCTCATTTGCAATCATGGGGACCACCTCTCCTCTCATTCACAAATGAAAAGCATTCTTATGGCAAGTACACCAATTGTTTACCTTAAAACCACCGGCCTAGCCTCTCTCTCTCCGGACACTGTCACTTCATGATGGAAAGATGATCATCATTTATTATTATGGCTTAGCACTGAAAAGGTCCTTGCTCTGAAGACCTTATGACCCAAGTCCTTGCTCCTACAAAGAGCTTTATGTGAGGGGACCTGTCTCAAGTAGAGCCGCATTGACTTAAGCTCATAAGCTCTTCAGATATTGACTTCGATGGGGCTCTCTGTCGAGGTCTGCCTGTGTAGAGCTCATTGTGAGACTGGGGCCTAAATCCTTGAACTGCAGCTCCACCAAAGTCAAAAGAGTTTGAAATAACAAAAATAATTGGAGAAGCCCAATGGTACATCTGCAAGGAGAAGGTAAAACGCCATTGTTGGGTATAGCTCACCAATACCTTAGCTAAAGGCTTGTCTTTGCAGTTCTTTGGTCTGCAACGGAGGGGTGTGAATTTTAGTCCGCATTGGCATGTCGTGCATTAGCTGGTCCGTGTGGACCCTGCTGGCATACACTAAAAGTTCCCTAGTGTGCGTTTATGTAGTTCCTTTTCAAACAGCTCATTGTTAATGGACACCAGGGAATCCTCCACGCAGGCCACTTAGTGCGTAACATGAAATATATGCCCCTCCTTCATGTGGACTAACTCACTGAGTAGACAAGCCCCTAATGCAGGGCTCATAGTAAGCAGGGTACAATCTTTGTCCCCACTGAACAAAGAAAGTAAAGTTTCAATACTGGCTCAGCATTGTCTTCGCATAGTAGTGTTTGGGGGCGGGATTCTGGGTTTTGGGTTGTGGTTTTTTTTACTCAATTACAGTTGGAACTATTGCCCGCCATGAAATGATATTGCTCCATCCAGGCTAGTACACTGGGCCCTACTTGTGATTCCACTAGGTATCTTAAATGTACTGTACACGCAAGACCAAAGTTGAGGTTTTCGTTGTACAGCATGTACAATGTATTGCTATGCAAAGGGTAGGAAAGCAATATGAAACTTACAGCAGCAAAGGCTGATCTTCGCTGATCAGTACAGTTCAAACAGAACAGAAGTAACAATTTCAGACCTGTTCAATATGTTACCTGCTCTTCCCACTCTCTCCCTCTCCATAGTCTCTCAGGCTCCCATGCCCGTAACGCAATATATTTGGTACCAGAGTGGGCTTCCTGTAGATAAAGAGATGGTGGTAGAAAAAACACATCAGTGAAACAGAAGCCAACAAAAAATAATCACCTTGTAGAAGTTTCCACCATCTCTGCAACAGCATGGATGTTCTCTGATTTCTCCTCTTTTCTTTGAGTACTGTGAGGAATTATGTTCTTATGGCTAGGAGCTAGGGCCATGATTTAAAAAAAAATAGGAGCCAGAAATTTGGCTCCTAAATCCATATTTGGGCTGCTATGTAAGTGGCCATTATTATTTGTTTATTTTTTATTATCGCAGCACCTAGGATCCACAGGTATGAACTAGGTCCCCGTTGTGCTAGGTACTGTACAAATGCAGAAGAAAAAGACAGTCCCTCCCCAATCTAAGCATAAGATAAGAGACAGCAGATGGATACAGACAGATGGGGGAATACAAGGAAACAATATTGTCTAAATAGACAAGACAAACACAGAGTGTGGGTGCTGAGCACCCAGGAGATTCTATTTTCACTTTTGAAAGTCAGGTCTGCTATTTAGGAGCCTAAATCTGGGTTTAGGAGTCTAACTTTGGGCTTCGCTTTCTGAAAATTTTGGCTCTGCACTCCTGGGTGCTGTTTCCAGCTCTGTTACTGAATTGCTGTGTAGCCTCGAGCAAGTCATTTCACCCCTCTTGTGCTTCATTTTCCCATCTGTAAAATGGGTATAAAACCATGTACTCGTGGGACCTCATAAAATGTTAATCAGTCTTTTGAAAGCCCTTTGCAAAGCTTTGATTAGAGCTCCTGAGAAGAGCTATGCTAAACTTCTTTAGAAATTGAGACATTCCTGCGAAAAAGTCAAGACAGCTTTGAGTTGGGCTGGGAAAGTCAGCCTGAAAAAGGCCTCCTTGGTCTCCTTTGCACATAAGAGACTTGAAGCTGAGGTGACAGCTACTACTGCTTTCCCTTCCTCCTGTCTAGGAGATGGTTGTCTTGCAAGACATCCTTGGCCTCTTTCTTCCTCAAGCCTGGATCAGCCATCACAGGAGTCACTCAGCCTGGATGTGATGATGAAAGGGAAGGCCTGGTATCTCTGAGTCATCCCTGAGTTGTTACTGCATTGTCTCCCCTCCCTATGTTGTCGCTCCACTGCTTCTACATGATGCTACTGCTCCCCTGCTCTTTGTTCCCCTTCCCATGGGGTGTCTGTCTCACTCTTTGTTCTATCCTGAGCGTGGATAGAACACTTACATTTACTAAAATCTTGATCTTTGACATGCTGTCAGGCAGCACTTCAGAGATCAGCCTACCAGTCTTACGTTTTTAGTTTGCCTTTCAGCCCGTCAACGGCGTGTTAATTAGACAGCCTGACAGAAAGCCAGCCTCTCTAACCCAAGAAAACCCTCTTGCCAAAAGTTGCCCCAGGATACAGAATTGAATCGGTGCATGCCTACCTATACTCATCACACAGACTATAGCACCACCAGTTTGGATGGGAGTGAATCTTCTGATTTGCTGGAGATCACCACAAAGGGCAGACGATTTAATGCCAGTTGCGTGCGCTAGTTAGATTAGAATACTGATGAGCCCTTTTGAAAGGCCAACTGCATCTTCCTCCAGCAGAAATATTGAATATACCCATTTGCTTCACCCCACCAAAAAAAATCTTCACAGGAATAAATTAAAACTTGGAGGTGTGGTTATTATCACAGAATAATTAGACCCCATGGGATAAGAGACACTCGCTGTTGGCTAATGCCTCTGGGTCGTGATTATCTAATAAAGATGATGCCTCTGTCATTGCTTAATTGTTCTTCCCTTTTAGAATGTTCCTTATGCAGTCAGAATCCGTCATGTGTGCTCATTTCAGACAGAAATACTACCACAAATCCCACCATGCAGTGTTACGTGGGCTGTTTGATTGACTTGACCAGATTCTTCCTCTCTCCCTCCCCCCAACTCCCATGTTTATAATTTTTATTTAATAAACCACAGCATCACTGCACTTCAGTTGCTCATTGCTTACATGGCAGACATTTAACAGATGCATTAGAAGTGGCGTTGTTGGTCACACCTTCTTGAAAACGGGCCAGACACCATCAGTGGCTATGTTGGTGGGGCTATGTTAAGGGAGTTGGTTTGGATGCTTAAGTGTCAGAGCTAGCACTGATCCTAAATAATGCCAGCTGGATGGTATAAGTCCCATGCTGCATAAGAAACGGCCCACAATTCAGTATAATTAGTCTCTGTCTTCAGGAGAGGGCTGGGACTGAAAGACCAGGGTATGTTGCTGATCACAGCTGAGTGGGAAGGTTTGTTTAGAGTCTGTCCAACAACGTAAAATTCTGGCCAGTGTCCTTAGTCTCTCGCTTTTGCCAGCACTAAAATTCATTACCTTCACATAACATTTGAGAGAGAGAGACCCAGTTACCATTGTTTTACAAGCTACAGAATAAAAGAACAATGGAGAACTCTGCCTTAACTTGATTATCCTTAAAGCCAGTCTCTCGTTTAGCTTTGTCCTCCCTCTTGTACCAAGCGAGGGATTAAAGGATTTTTTTTCATCAAAGGACTTTCTGGGGGAACTTGTAAATTCCATTCCCCAGAATTAGCCTTCTTAGATTTTTTTAAAGAACTTTTGGTCCTTACTTCCACCCCACTGCTCATCTTCTCTTCCTTCTTTATCGCTAACTGGGGAGCTGTCTTTATTAGATACTTGATTAGAAAAATGACATCTACATCCTTTTGTATTATTCTTATTTATTTTCACTACAGTAGCACCTAACAGCCTCAGCCAAGCTCAGGACCCCAGTGTGCGAGGTGCTGTACAAATACAGAGGGCTTGTCTTCACTGCGTTGTTAGCTCGAGGTATAACTCCAGTGTTGCCCCTAACCCAACTCCTGTGCATACACAGAAATCTCTAGCCTCAAGTTAAGCAGAGCTTTAAACTCAAGCTAGCTGGCCCTTTAGGGAGGGTGGGTTGAAACTCAGGTGCTGCTGGTGCTTGAGCTAATAATGCAGTGAGGACTCAGATACTCTGCACTGCTAATCCAATCACTCTGTGCTGCTCATGTGTTGTTTTGCTGTGTGGCATCTTTGACTCTAGCCAGGCTGTCTTGAGACGGGTTAGCGTGAGTAGATAACTCAAGCCAACGCTGCAGTGAAGACATGCCCAACTGATCCGACACTCTGAAATAGACAAACCAAGGAGAGGGTAGGAATGGAAACATACACACAGCTTGGTGAAGTGATTTGCCCAAGGTTACCTGGCACATCACTGGCAGAGCTGAGACCAGAACCTATGTCTGAAGGCTCCCAATGCAGTAGACATGCCACTAACCGACACTCATCCTGATATTTCCCTGAGGTCTTCGTATATGACTTGCATTCAACTGGAAATTACTGCACTGCTCTTGCACTTCTTTTAGTCAGGAACAGAGTAAAGCAGGACCCAGGCAATCTGCTCCCTGAAGTCAGAGGGGACGGTGGATGCAGTGGTGAGTCAGAGACAGACTCACGGTTGAGTGCTGCCTGTGTAGGAAGATCAAGGACTCAAGAAGGGAATCAAAACAAGAGTCTGTCTTGGTAGCTTTGAGAAGGGGAGACTTTCCCAGAGCAAGAGTGAGCCTTGGCCGGAAATCTGTACATGCTTGCGGGAGAAGCTGAGCCTAAAATTTCAGTAACATTCTGTTAAGAAAAACACCAAGAAAGAACAAAAATGAAGTCTCCATGTGCGAGCACTGGGGGTTTGTTGGTGAGCATATGCACATCCTCTGGAACTGGCTGCAGAGGATGAGAGAACAAACTGGCTGCTGTCTCCAGGCAGGATTCTTAGAAATGGAAAAGGTACAGTATCCAGAAAACAAAATCACCAGTGTCAAGCTGTCTCCGCCACTGATATTGACTTGTAAAACACAGGCAGTCATGGGGAACATAACTGAGAACTGTCTAAACAGCACTAAGGGAAAGGTTGTGTGCACAGCGAATTCAAGTGCTCTTAACCCAGTTACTGACAGGAATCTTTATGAAGAAAGCACCAAAACATACACTAGATCCACAGACCTTTTTTTTTAATATGTGATCAGAATTATTTCCCAGTGTATCTAATGGATGGATGGATCTCTTGGGGCAAAGCGCTGCTTTCAGAACTGTACAGTGGGGACGAGTGGAGCTCAGCACATCTGACAAGAAAGGGGTGGATGCCCCAATCCTGGGGCCATTCACTATAATGTAGAGGCTCCTCTAATTTATGCAAGTTGGCCATCACTGCAAGCCATCAGAGATCACCAGCACATAGAAATGACCAATCCATGCCCCAGGTCATGCCCCGGTCCTGAGCTGAGGGTGGTGCAGGAGCAGATATATCCCTTGGGTAGCTGACTAAACCAAAATTGTGACTGCTTTGAAACACTGGAGCATCACAAAGCAGTCTTGGGACAAAGCAGGATCTGGCCCGGTGGATCTCGACTCCTATATTTTGCTCTCCTCAGATAAGTGGAACTAGTCGAGAATGTGCTATAGTGAGATCCTCCTTGCGGCTAGCAGGGCCCCGCTGAGGCTTGGAGAGGAGAATTCTGCCCTTACATTGCTTGCATACTCTGCCACTTACAACAAGAGCACAAACATTCCTTCCTTTTAAACTGAGGCTGGGGGGCTGGAGGGGGGTATTAAATAGGGTTACCTAAAACATATACAATACTGTTAAAAAGAAATAAATCCCACTTACAAATCATACAAAACACCATTTGGAATATTGCTGTTTGGTTTTTATGCCTTGGACCGAGCTGCCATCATGTTATTTTTGTAGTCCTTTATCGAACATCTGCTCCAGTCTTTCAGAACCCAGCACATTGCCCAAGAAAAGGTGGGACGTCAGTGACAACCTTTAAGCATATGGTATGCAGCCTCCTAGGGTCCTGCTTTTCCGTGGGATGTGCCTTCACTAAGAAGTCATCGGAGACCATTATAATCTGACATTTATCACCGAGAGTGAAGATGGAAAAAGCCTATTAGATCATCTAGTCTATCTTCCTGACAGTGCACAGTTGTGGGCTGCATGATCTAACGGGTCCTCTCATCCAGAACAATGATGATGATAATTAGCATTTATACAGCACTTTAGTTCATTACAAAGTGCTGTATGAGCATTAACGGAGTCTTACCGCAGCCCTTTGAGGGGGATAACGGGAGCCAGTTTATAGATGGGGAACTTGGGGCACAAGAGGTTCATGCCATGAATCTGTGTCAAACTCAGGAATACAGTTCTAATTTTATCACTTGTGTTACAGTCACTCCTAAGGGCCTAGCCAAGATCATGGCTTCATTGTTCTAGGTTCTATGACAAAATACACATAGGAAGAAAGAGTCCCTAACCCAATGATAGTACAGTCTAAGGTAGGAGAAAGGAAATATTAGTATCCCCATTTTACAGATGGGGAACTGAGAGAGATTAAGTGACTTGCCCAGGGTCACACAGGACATCTGTGGCAGAGCTGGGAGAAGACATTAGATCTTTTGACTTTGAGTCCAGTAACTTCACTGCAAGATTACCCAATACGTTTTCATGCAGCACTGTCATTCTTGCTGTGCTCCATGTCACCGTACTCCCTTTGCCCAAAGCACTGACTGGTTGTGCGGTGCTCAGACAATGCAGAACAGGGTGTAACTAATATTACACTGACTGGTTGTGCGGTGCTCAGACAATGCAGAACAGGGTGTAACTAATATTACACACATCACTGACTTCACTTGCATCCCTGAGCTCTGAGCATCAGCCTTACGTAAATTGTCATCACTCTATTGACCTCGGCGACACTTTGCCAGTTTACAGTATCTGAGAATATGATCCGGGGTCTTTACATCAGGATTGGATGTCTTGCCAGGCTGGCATTTGGAAATAGGTGCCCAGATTCCATTGAAACTTTACATCTTTAGGCTCCTTCAAAAATCCTAGCCCTAACAGGTAATACCAGTTGCTCAGCTTGTTGCAGAAACAACTGGGTGAAATCTGTGACCTGTGTTAACACAGAAGGGCAGATTAGATAAATGTAATGGTTCCTTCTGTGAAATCATAATTATTTGATACAGCTATAGGTGTGACTGGTGCCTTGCACTTCAAAGATAGACCTGGCCCCTGACCCAAAGAGCATGCAGTCCGAGAGCCAGATCCTATTCCCACTGAAGTGGCAAATCTCCCACTGATTTCAAAGGGAACAGGATCCAAGCCTTAAATTCAATATGTCATGGTAAAACAGCAGGTAAGGGTGGGACAATCAGGTCATGAGGTTACTCCTTTTGGTGACATGCCCTGTGACTGAATGCACCCCATATTCACACCCAACACTCTACTGTAATACTCTTTGTACAAAATATGCCTTGTGCGATAGCATTTGAAAACTAATGACTCGCTGGTCAATAATATTATGGCAGATGTGACACAAGACCTCACTAGTCTGGATTGCCCACGCGCACACACCCATGTCTAGTCTGGTTATGACATGTCCCCATCCTGGTTCACACTTTCAAGATAACTTTGATTTTATACATTTGCCTGGGTATCCATTGAAAAGAACAGGGGTGGGAATGGAGGTAATAGGAGGCAAGCCAGGTGGTTGCATGAGATACTGGATCAGAGAAATGGTTCCCAGCATGAGGTGCAGCAGGGGCAGTATGAACTAAAGAGAGGAGGCTGTAATTGGAGAGCAATCATGTTGACCTTCTTATCTTTCGCATATAGAACTTTTCATTCCAATGAGGTCCCAAAGTGATCTACAAACTCTCTATAGAGAAGCAATGCAGACCCCCTCTGGGGGAGAGGGCAGCAGACAACTGGAACGGAGTACAGCACTGGGAATTGAGGGAAATTTTGCCCAGGATTTAAGTGCAACCTTTAGTCTTAAAAGTGCCACGATCTTTCAGCTTGTCGCTCAGATAGTTTTTCATATGTTCATAATTTTTAAGATCAGAAGTCACCATTATGCTGATGTAATCTGGCCTCTAAAGCAGGCCATAGAATTTCACCTAGTAGTTCCTGCAATGATCCCAATAACTTCTGAAGGAGCTAGTGCATTGTTTCTTGATGACTTGTTCATGGTCCAGCGCGGGTCCCTGAGATCTCCATTGACACAGTTTAGGAAGGCAGCAAGCCAGTCCCTGGTATCAAAAAAGATTGAGAAACACTGAGCTAGCGCATGTCTTCTAGAAAGAGACATCCAGTCTTTCCAGTGACTGGTATTATAGTGGTGAGTGCCACAGAAATGCCTCTAAGCGAATAGAATCTTGTCTGTCATGTTACAAATGGTTATAAAATGGATCCAGCCCTTTAAAAAAAAAACGTAAAAAAATTCAGTCATAGTCTGAGGGCAGCCCTAGTCTCCTACCATTAGTTCACAATCATCCAATATTCACCTGGCTAGAACACAAACTGCTTCTTTGTTCCTTTTATCTGTCTCTGCGAAGCTAGCTAGCTTCCTTGATGCTGCCCATGTAGCTTATTGAAGCTCACATGTGTACAGGTTTTAAAGGAGGCAGGGATAAAATTCCCAGTACAAAGTGAAGAATAATCAATGTACTGCTACGGATACAAGACTCCATAAGGTATAGCTCGGAAAACTAAGCCATTGTGCACGTTTTGTACAATTCAGTTTTTCTAACAATTAGTGTAAATGTTAGTAGAAAGGCAGCATAAAGAAAAACCTTCCTAACAGTGCTATAGGTCAGTACATCAAGCTTTCTCAGAATCTGGAGACTGCTACCTACTGCTTATAAAGCCCTACTGTGAGGCAATTCAATTCAGAGCAGCAATGTTCCAAACTTTTTTATTATTATTATTTGGTGACATGGGAGCGCCAGAAGAAAGCAATTTATAAATTCAGTAGGTATCCAATAGATTTGTCACCTGGACAACTAAGAGCAATAAATATAAAATAATGCTGTGATGGTACTGAGTTATGCTGCCTTTGCCATTAGTAAGAGCAGCTGCTGAGCCCAGGAGCTTGGTTGATGCTAGAGAGTTGTGCTGGTTTCCCAAATGAATGGCACAGTATTCTAACTTTACCACAAGTTGTGTGATTTTTTTTTTCCTATGTATTCATCATACATTACGTTTCTAAAGCAAGGTCATTTCAACTGAAGCAAAAGAGGGAAGAGACAGGATAAGCTCCTATAATCCTTAGCTTGAGACCGATTTCAGTGTGCACCACAGGTAGGAGAAATAAGAGTTTAGATAACAGGCTTCTATACATAAAGCTTCCATGGTATTTTACCTTTTCCTTTATTCCATTTTTGTGTTCTGTAAGTAATACGATGTGTCATTTACTGGTGGTATTGAGCGTGTTGTGGAAATTTTTTCAGCTATTTACCTACCTATGGTACTTATGTGGTCCCTGTTGCTGTAGGATCTCACAATCTTTAGTATATATATTCCCACAACACTCTTTTGAAGTCCACAAGTACTCTAACCTCCATTTTACAGCTGGAGAGCTGGGACACAGAGACTGAGTTGCCCCAGGCTCACACAGGAAGTCTGTGGCAGAGCAGGGAATTGAATCTGGGTTTCCTAGGTCCCAAGCTAGTGCCTGCACCACTGGACTCTCCTTCTTCCCTCTCTTTGCTCCATGCTCAAATTATATTGTGTGCATGTAAAATCTTTAACCCTATGCCCCTCAAAGTACTAGTCGGCAAAATAGGAAAAACCCTCAAGTGTATCTGACATGTCTTATGGCTAATTCCTCCCATCAGGCTTGAAATGCAGATCATTGCCAAGCAGTAAAAATAATTGCAACACGACACCACTGATTCCTGGACTGCTTCAGTGCTCTCAGTAGCAATTTAAATAGTTCTGAATTACCTGAATATTCAGTCATACTAGGATAATGTGAGCTCTGAATTCAAATTATGAGACAATCTGAGGAGCCTGCTCAGTGTTAACTGATAGAATAGTGAAACTTGAACTCAAGAACACGCACTTAAATTCAGCCTAGTGTGACAAAGTTCCTCCTCTACCTTGGTGGGTCCTGCGCTTATTGGCAGATTTGCTCACCTCAGTGATCTCCCCCACAGTCTGGATCAACTCCTCCTGTGTCTGATCAGGAGTTGGGAGGTTTGGGGGGAACCCGGGCCCGCCCTCTACTCCGGGTTCCAGCCCAGGGCCCTGTGGATTTGCAACTGTCTATAGTGCCTCTTGTAACAATTGTGTGACAGCTACACCTTCCTGGGCTACTTCCCCAAGGCCTCTTCCAAACACCTTCTTTATCCTCACCACAGGACCTTCCTCCCGGTGTCTGATAATGCTTGTACTCCTTAGTCCTCCAGCAGCTCACTCTCAGCTCCTTGTGCCTCTTGCTCCCAGCTCCTCTCACACACTTCCTCTCCTTTGGCTCCTCCCTGACTGGAGAGAGCTCCTTTTAAAACCCAGGTGCCCTGATTAGCCTGCCTTGATTGGCTGCAGGTATTCTAATCAGCCTGTCTGCCTTAACTGGTTCTAGCAGGTTCCTGACTACTCTAGTGCAGACTCTGCTCTGGTCACTCAGGGAACAGAAAACTACTCAGCCAGTGACCAGTATATTTGCCCTCTACCAGACTCCTGTACCCCACTGGCGTGGGTCTGTCACACCAGATTTTGGTCAGTCACTGACCATGTGTTTGAGTTGTGTGGATCGGACACCAGTAACCAGAATGAGGTCCTAGGACCTTACGAAAGAGCAGGTTTTGGACTGCCTTCCTCACTCACAAGGATGTGTTAGAAACCCATCCGCTCATTAATCTCTCACACAGGAGGAATTTTAATCTTACATTTTGATTTGTTCTAGTTTTGTTCTTCATAAAATGAATTGCTGATAGCATTAGCCACAGGGAGCTTATTACACCACTCATTTAGCCACTGTACAGACTCCTTATTTGCTTCTGGATACAATTAGACTTCAGCTTACAAGGCTTTACATACCTTGGATCGTGGCTGACTGAGAAATCACTGGTCTCGTCTACACGCACACACGACAGCAGGGTTTAAGATCAGTAAGGGCTCTCAAGCTAAGAGCGTCTGCATTGCAAAGACCAGAAGGCTTGCTGACTCTTTGGAATTTGTTGACCTTTAAGGCAGGGTGAAAAGAAGTTTAAGGGTGTCTTGGAGTTGTGGGGAGGTAGGTAGATATGTGTGTGTGTGTGACTTTGTTTAAAGTGGGGAGGAGTTACTTGCACTTTGCTTGGACTCTGTAAAGGCAACTCCTTATCTTTGATAAAATTGTCTTCTGCTCTCTTTGTTGCATCCTATCAGCCTAGAAACTTTAACTTCTTGGGTGTTCACTGCCCAACTGGGTGCCTCTGATGGAGGTGAGGGCCCCAGAAAGGATTAAGAGGATTAGGGACAGAAAGCATTCGTGCCCATTTCACCACAGCCTAACTAGAACATTCACTTTAAAATAAGATATTGCCATTTCAGATAATGCTGCTACAGAGGAAAGATGGTCTTGAGACAGATGCACTATACTGGGACTAAGGAGATATGGCTATAAATCCTACGTCTGCCACAGAGTCTATGTGTAGCTTTGAACATGTCCCTCAATCTTCCTGTGCCTCAGTTCCCCTTCTGTGAAATTGCAATGATAATACTTCCCTCCCTCAACAGGGATAACTACATCTCATATTCATAGTATGCTTGAATACTGTGCTGATGGGGCCACAGAACTACCTACCTAGATACCACGATGGAAGCTGACAGAAAAATTAACTATGTTTGGTATTTTGTTAGTTATTTTTAAAAAATTTCAAGTTTCAGTGCTTTATACTCCATTTATATGGTGCCCTAAAGATACAATGCCATGACAGCATCAGACTTAGGACAGAACAATTCAGGTTTTGCTTGAGCCCAGAACAGAAACTGTTTATGAGACCAAATCTCCTCAGATATCAATGCCAAGACCTATGAGTAACATATGGTTGCTTAATGGCCATGTTAAGAAGGGGCAGCCTCTCTGGCAGTCTAGCTGGCTGATCAGCCCTTAGTGCTTTATTGATAAACTTTTGAGAATGTGATAGAGGTTTTTTAACTGTTCACAGATTTAGTGTTTCTGCAAAGAAAGCCAATTTATTTAAATTTCACTATCAAATCCACACCACTAGAAAAATCAGCAGTGCTTTCCATCAGCAACCAATACAGGAACATATTGAGAAAGTTGGTCTGATCCCGTACATTTTTGCAAGGAGTCCAGTTGTTAAGGTTAGAGTCGGTGCATGATGTTTTGTGATTGATAAATTGCTAGTTCTGTTTACTTTAATTAATGTTGCCCTACTTTCTCCCCTTTTAGTGGCTGCGTCAACTGCTAATTCCACGGCTGGTGCGGCCATGAATTCTTTGACTTCTCTGGGTACTCTCCAAGGATTGGCTGGAGCCACCGTTGGACTGAATAATATTAATGCACTAGCAGGTACCGTAAACAGTGAGTATTTATTGCTGTGGTGGACAGCCTTCCCCAGTAATCACTGTAGGAAAACTATCAATTATAAACAGATCGTTGCTTTTAATAAATATGCAAAACAGCAGGTAAAGTTGATCAGCTTCCAGTCTTGGCATATATATATAGGGCCCTACCAAATTCACGTCACAGACCATGAAATCTGGTCTCCCCCTGTGAAATCTGGTCTTAAATGTGTTTTTACCCTATACTATACAGATTTCACAGGGGGAGACCAGCATTTCTCAAATTGGCGTCCTGACCCAAAAGGGAATTGCAGCGGGGTTGCAAGGCTATTTTAGTGTGGTTACAGTATTGCCACCCATACTTCTGCGCTGCCTTTAGAGCTGAGTGGCCAAAGAACGGGGGCTGTTGGCTGGGTGCCCAGCTCTGAAAGCAGCGCCCCACCTGCAGCAGCACAGAAGTAAGGGTGACAATACCATACCATGCCACCCTTGCTCCTGTGCTGCTGCTGGTGGCAACACTGCCTTCAGAGCTGGCTCCGAGGCAGCAGCTGCTGATCTCCAGCTGCCCAGCTCTGAAGGCAGCACTGCTGCCTTCAGCAGCGCAGAAGTAAGGATAGCAGTACCACAACCCTACCCAAAACCTTGCAAGCCCCCCGCCACCCCACACACACACACACACACACACACACACACACACACACACACACACACACACACACACACACACACACACACACACACACACAACTCGTTTTTGGGTCTGGACCGCTACAATTACAACACCATGACATTTCAGATTAAAATATCTGAAATCATGAAAATTACAATATTTAAAATCCTATGACCATGAAATTGACCAAAATGGACTGTGAATTTAGTAGGGCCCTACATATGTACAGCCCTGGAGTCTTAAGGTTTCACTGATCTTGCCCTCCAAAGTGGATTCTGTTGAGTTCCTGGGGGCGGGGGGAAAGACCCCTTTTCTTGCAGAGTGTATAATTTTAGGACCTGTGCTAGATAGTCAGAATGGATTCTGGAGATTGGTTTTGGTTATATGAAAAGCTCCTTTTGATTTCAGAAACCAAAAACATAAACCTATGAAAACAGGTACAACACCTCAGCACATGGATATAATTCAGGAATTTAGATTATTAAGAAACACCCATTTGCTGCAACTTTTCTATTAGTTATAGAGACAGAATAGGACACCTCCTTTGACTTGGGAGCTGCATATTTGCTTATAAATTAAAACCAATTTCTTGGTTTTTAATTTGCAAGTATGTGAGGATGGCTCAGTCATCTGTAGTACTAGAGCATGTAAATTGCTCCTAAGTGGTTTAAAACAAGCACTGACATTTCCAGCTAAAAGGAATATGTCAGTCGTTAATCAGAACCTTCATCCTCATTATCAACCACAGTAGCCAATCACAAGCTTCTACTGCAGAAAATGATCCCTTCTGCTCTGTTTCTGTTACAATGACTTCACTTTTTCCTTCATTGGAGGAGAGTCATCTGGCTGCATCTTTCCCCTCCTGCCTAGCTGTTTTTAGCTGCCGCTGTTCCTTGCATCTACCCTACAATGCAAGGAATCTATTTGGTCATCACCAGTCTCTAGTTCATTAGCCATCATAATGTCCCAGCAGGAATGGATGTCCTCCTCAGTATCACTTGCTCACTCTGATGCTCTGCATGATGTCCTTTTTGTCACTGTTATCTAGCTGCTCATCCAGTCATTTTGTTACGTGAGCTTTGATTGTCATTGATGGGAGTTGGGGGTGGAGAGGGTTCATTGATGTCAGTGAAATTGTGGTAAGCATTTGCATGGGGCCTTGTGTAGGACAGGTCTTGCTTCTGGCAAGGACAAAAATACTAGAAAACCAAACAAAAAAACCTTCAAAGTAAATATGGTTCAGGGGCAGTTTAGCAAAAGTAAGCAAATGCAGAAATGCCCCTTGTCAGATTTTGAAGCAACATATGCTTCGTTTCTATCAAACCGAGCCACTGAAATGGCACTCATGGCACTCATCTGGTCTCATTAATGATATTAACAATGCCTAAGGAATCACTGTGTGCTAATATTAAGATTCTTATCCCTGGTGAATACTGAATGTATGTTATGTGGGACATATAAGATTACAGCATCAAGGGTAGAATGCGGCATGCCACCCTTTTCCACAAGTCCTAAGAACCCAAGCGCACTGGCACACTCGGAAAGATAACATCCTTTCACCAAGACTGATCCACAGTAAGCCACCTGTGCGGTTTCACCTCTTGACAGCATGTGGGAATCATACCATCACCCATTTAACAATTCTTGCTAGATTGTAGATGATGGCTTTAGATTTTCCTAACAGGCATTTTCAAATGACATGAATGCAAATCCTATTTGCATGTGACATCTGAAGTATTATTGATGAGTACACAACCAAGGACCAAATTTGATTCCCATGATCTTATACCACGGTAGATTTGGCTCAAAATCTCGTTTTGTGAATGTGTCCACAGATGGCATGAAGAGTGTTTGCACATGGAGAGAGTGTGTGTGTGTGTGTGTGTGTGTGAAATAAATGTTTTGTGGTGAGATTCAGAAAGTATACTGCTTTCTCATATGCTGTGATGTGATTGACACCTCTTTCTCTCTTGAAAATACTATGACACTGATTATCAGCCTATGGTACTTGTGGCACTAATGGTAGTTACCTCTAATTATAGTCTCAAAAGGGTTATCCCCTATCTGGATTGACAATATGCTGCTTCTGGGCCCAGGTATGCTCCCACTAACCATCTCCCATTCAGTTGTTTGCACTCTAACCTGTCATGGAGCAAGTAGTCATGAAAATTTGGTTGGGAACCCTCTGTGTCCCATGGCAGGGCTAGACCATGAGCAATGTATTGGGATACAGAATCACTGGCCGGTAAAACCAAGCTCTCAGTCGCGTGAAATGGTATAATTGCCCATAAAAGCTGGAACCAATGATACATGCTTGTGGAATTAATGCTAGCATTCTAAAGCACAAGTGGAGCTAGGTACAAGCCATGAATGAGTTAAACAAGGGTGCTGAAGACAAATGCAGATTTGATAATTTGTTTACACAAATGGTTGAGATTATAGCTGAAGGGAAACAGATTTGAGAAGTGGAATCTGAAGTGGCGAATGGTAAGAGGTAATCTTTTAGGAAGGACTAGGAAGTGCAGCCAGCCACAACCTATTCAATTAAGTTTATCTTCTGGGAACAAGAACAACTACTAGGAAGACCCCAAAATCTTTGCAGAACTAAAAAGCCAGTTCACGGAGACTGGGTGGCACAGTGGGATAATGTGTTAGACTCTGGCCTTTGAAGAAGTAATTCAAATAAAGTTACTAATGAAAAGAATCTGATGTGTAAAATGAAATCACTAATGCGAGGAGGGGAAAAAAGATGGTCTTGTGATTAAGAAAGAAGACTGAGAGTGAAGAGATCTGAATACTATTGCTGGCTCTGACACAGACATTTCATGTGATCCTGGGTAAAGTCATTTATCCTTTCTGTCTCTGTTTCCTCATCTGTAAAACAGGGGAAATGGCATTAATCTACCTCACATGGGGAGAGAGAAACTTTAACTTAATAATGTTTGTAAGTCTCTTGGCGATTCTTTGACAGAGGGCAGTGGAACTGCTAAGTATTATAATCTATTATTTTTATTCATCACTTTGGAAGATTCAAGACAGCTCATTAGAAACCCAGGGATAGAATAATTACTTTATACAGTGCAGGACACGTGGAGATGCATTGGTAGAGCTGTGTGAAGATGTTTACACTTTGCCTCTCCATACTCCGCTTAACTCAAGCCAGTGCTATTAGGCCATAGGACATTTTGTAAAAACAATGAAAGAGGAGAGTAAATAATATCAAGGATCTGAGGCCTTTCTACAGAACTGTTTTGCTCAAGGTGGAAATAAATTTAGCCATGTCTGTTGTAGTGATGCTAGCAGTGTCCTTCCCACTAGCAGTGCTGTCAAACAGGGCTTTCTGTTAATGATCTGAAATAGCCTGGTGGTAGAGGCTATAGGTTCACGTGAAGAGGTTCACATAATTTGCCAAGAGCAGAGTAACACAGAAAGTGTTTTGCTAATGGGCTGATGACTCATAGAAGATAACTTGTTATCTTAATAGTTTCTCTATCATGAAGTTATTTCAAAACTGTGCAAAAAGCGCCAGAGACAAGAAGTGGTTTATTGGGGGTCATTTAATTCAACCAGTGTTGCGCGCGCGCGCACACACACACACACACACACACACACACAAGCAATGGCAGAAAACAATATTCAGATCTCTTGGTAGGGTTGCAGTTAGATTTCAATACAAACTGTAATGGGGTTCACGCTGCACTCGTGGGTATTTGGCCCCTGGGCCTCCCTCTTCAGTGAGTCAGGAACACTTGTCTGGTGCAACACCCAAGCTCTTTATTCTCAAAAGGTTTCCCACCGCAAGTTCCCAACTACATACAGGCTTCACAGCTACATTACCTACAACAGGCTTGATTGGGGCTGGAATAGCAGGAGCTGATTAAGGGCTTCTCAACCAGCACCCTGCCACACGAACCCATTATTTTAACACAATTGCTGTGCTGAATCCTTATTTTCAAAAGCTCTTCCTCTTGGATGGAAAACATTTAATAGAGGTATATTGGTGTCTCCTTATTGATTATGAGGTTTTTCTTACACTTATTCAGCACCACTTACCAAAAAAATCTGGCTATTTTGTGTTCCAAACCGAGCTTGGCTCTTTCGTTTTTGTGATGTGATGGGTTGGCATCCACCACATCAGTGTCTTTTCCTCCCTCTGCCACCCTCCTAGTTCTAGAACTTCCAAGTGCAAGACATTTTATTAAGCTGAGATGGTGGAATATCACATCTCTGTCCAGTGTTAATGTTACACAAATTATACTAATATCAAAGGGTATAATTTATATAGTAGAATCCTCCTAATTGGCAGAAACCCTAGTGAAAAGCAAGAAGGTGCCCCTTGAACAATGGTCATGGTTGTCAGAAACTCATAGGAATACACTGTGCTAGGATCAATACATTCGAGATGGAAAAGAGCTATTCAGCCATCCTCTTCTTCCTTCTCTGTCAATGCAGGATTGCTCCTCGCAGCACACTTCCTAGTGCCAGTCCATCTTTCAATTACTCATATGATAGGGTTTCTGCCACTTCCCTTGGAGAAGACTATTGCACAGTCTAATAGATTTAATGGTTAATTTTTTTCAAGACAGTTGCCATAAATTGTGTTCAACTTAACTTCCTCACCTTTCTCCAACACATGTGCCCCCTTATTACCACTCCAAATAATTCCTCTCTCCCTTCCTTTGGGTTTGCCACCTTTGGTATTTAACATGTCCCCCGTCCCGGCCTTAGTCGTCACTTTGCCAAGCTACTATATATGCATCATAGCCTAGATTTTCAACAGTAACTAGTGATTTTGTATATTTCCATTTTTAGGTGCCCAACTGGAGACATCTTAAAGAGGGGGTATGATTTTCAGAGGGAAGGTGCTCAGCAGTCTCTGAAAGTCATGCCTCATTGAAATTCCCTCAGGTTAGGCACCCATAAATTCAGGCACACAAGTTCACTAGTCACTTTTGAAATCTGGCCAGATTTTCAA